>NC_092450.1:1504063-2151956 GCF_036169615.1 Heliangelus exortis
TCCATGGATGTCAGAGGGGAGCAGATGTGCAGCTCTGGGGAGTTCAGGGAACATCCCACGACAGAGGCTGAAGGCTCCAGTCTGTCTCCCCACCCTCCATGGGGCTCCAAGCCATTCTTCCAGCTCCATGGCTCTCCCTCTGTGCTGGACACGATGGATTTGAGGGTTTGGGGGTGTGGGGCAGCAACTCCCAAACTGATCCACTCCAAGCAGGTCCCATTCAAAGGCTTTGACTCAGTGCCAAGGGAAAATCCACTGTTACAAACCCTGATCTTTGATCAAAGACACAGCAAAGCAGGAACATGCATGAGCATGAGCAGTAGAAGATTAAGGCTTCATTAGGAACAATAACCCTTTAATGCCTCTCCCTTTCTTGACAGAGGTTTAAGAATTCACTAAGGGTCGGCAGGCTGTGAGCTCTTTTCACTGGCCAAACCAGGGCTGTGCTAGCCACCAGGTTGCTGTTGGTTTTTATTACAATCTGCTCCTGCTTCATAGAAAACAGATCAGGGAGAAGGAAGAAATTTGCCAAACTGAACAAAACATCCAGGCAGCAACTGGGAACAGCCCAACACCAACTGTGACCAACTGGTGTGGGTGCTGGGAGGCAGGAGCAGCCTCTTGATAAGGATAATGTGGTGTCTGTGGTGTCAGGTTATTTTTTTTTGTGGCACAGCACTGCTCGAGGAAGGGACACAAATGCAGTTCTCTGGGACTGCCCAAGAGAAATATTCCACAGTCTGGAAGTCACCATCTTTCTGTCATTGGCTTTCACACCTTTGTTGGGCTCTGCGTGGAGGTAACGGCCCTGGGATCTGCAAGTTGCCAAGGATGTTCTGCACTAGCCACAGGATGGGGCTGGTTCAGCCATGAACGTAGTGCCAGGAGGATATTGCTTTAGCTGGGACTGAAACCAGAGACTGGGTGCACTGAGAATGGCAGCAAAAGTGATGCCCAGAGAGCACAACCCTCCTGCAGGGTTTTGAGACTTTGGTCTCAAAAAGCCTCTAATTGTTTCTAACCAGGAATGAAAAACTTGCTTTCAGATGGTGAGGGCTGTACCAGTGCAGGGTCTCAGGTCTGAAGAAGCTCTTAGACTGAAAGGTGCCAATGCCACAAAAGCTCTTGCAGCCCCAGCATCTCATTGCAAAGCTCCCATGCCTGGGATGGAAGCTCCCTGGGACATCCCTGGACGTCCCTGCTGCAGGGAGATGGCAGCAGCCACAGCCACAGCATTGCTGGGATGAGCTGGAGGATCCAACACCACCTTTCCCAACAAATCACTCCAATGTTTAACTCAAGTTGGACATCAGCTAACATTGCCCCCCTGCTCCTGGTTATGAAGGTTGATTTTGTAGCTCATATTCCTCTTTCCCATTGGATGTTACAAGTGGTGTAGGAGACAATGAAGCAATAATTTTTTTCTCCAGGTGCTCTCCCCCTGTTGCATTCTCATCTCTTTCCTGTTCAGAGCTCTGCTCCCCAAAACCACCACCAAACCCAGACAGGCTTTGCTAATACCAGGAAAATGGCAGTACAGCAGTCTCCTCCTCCCACTCTGATTTAACTTCTCAAATCATTCTCCCAGTTGCAAATATTTTCTGGTTTGTAACAGCTGAGGTTCAAAAACAATAATATGTGCACAGATATAACATCTTTCTCTTGTTTGCTTTTATTCCACTGGAGAAACAGAGCTGATTCATTTATTCATTGCATATAAATTAACCAACTGTTTGACTCTCTTTTTTTAATTATTGTGTGGCAAAACAACCCACAGTTTTATTTTTACAAGTTTAACTCATTACTCATCCTCCTTAACCAGGAGATGTGAATACCAAGTGCTATTCATTTATTTATTCACCATTAATCTCTGGAATTTCTCATCCATGTCTTGTCACATTATTTCCGCTTCTCAATTTGATGTCTCAGACTTTTTCTTTCAGCCAAAGCAGGGCAGATCATTAGTGGTAAATAATAAACAGTTAAAGATAAAACTGCTTGTTTTCCAAAGTAGCTTTTTTCTTTAGCCAGAGTTTTCAAATGCCAAACAGCTGCTCCCATGATACAGAAACCTACTGGGGTTTATTCCCTGCTCAGAAGCCCTCCCATGTTACTCCAGAAGATCACCCAGAACCACTGTCACATCAGAAGCTCTGCCACTCATGGCACACCAACATTTTCCAGCAGATTTCCCTCATTCTCCTTTCCTTCCAAAGCTGCAAGCCCCTGCTCACCCTGCATCAAGGGTCCTAGACCAGGAATTGTCCCTGCTGGGGTGGCTGGGGTGGCACAGGGGGGTCCAGCAGGAAGCTCCTGGGGTAGAACCTCTGATCCACCACAGCAGAGAAGGGCTAAGGAACAGGAGGAGCTGCCTTTTACAAAGTATTGTGAAGATTTACAGCTTCATTTTCACTCGCTGCTGGTGTGGAAACAAGACCCTTCCAAACTTTGATAAAAAGAGCCAGAGAAAGGAACTGTTCCCATGCCTAAAGGGAGCCAGTGGTAAAGACTGATAGACTGGAACCCAGAAAAGTCTGGATCTGAGTTCAGACTCTGTCTCTATGGCATTGTCTCTTTTACACACCCCTCACTCTGCCTCCTGAGCACTGCAAAGTCCACAGCCATCTACCCCTGAGTTCAATCCCGACCCCAAAAGCTTCACCGAAAGAGACTTATTTCTGTTCTTCAAAAAATTTCCTCACTCCTCAAAGCACCATTTATTGCTGGTTTCAAAAAGAGGGTAGACTGAAAAGTTGCCAACAAGCTCTAAGAGGAATTGCTTAGCAAGTGTCTGCCAGGAGGTTCTGGCAGGGAATGCACTCAGTTCCCCTGGACCATGACCAGCCAGGAGCCCTCGTGATGGGGCAGAGCACATCAGCAGGGATAGGTGAGAAAATAATCCCAGCCCTTAAACCAAATGGGCTGGAACAGCAGCTGTCCCTGTGCTGGAAAACAAATGTAGCAGTGGGAAACCAGCAGTGGGGTAACTCTTGGCCCTGGGTGGTGTAGCACACTGTGTGTCCTCCTGGAGAGCTGCTCCAGCAGGAGCAAGGAGAGATTGCTGGAGGCAAATGAGGAACTGAAGGGTCTCTCCTATTTTTCCATAGCCCTTGTGCACCCCAAGTGAGGAGGGCACCTCTTACAGGTTGCACAGACAGAAGGGTGTCAGTGGAAATGCTTTACTGATCAGAGAGTGCAGGATTTGGAGGTATTTGCTAGGTGGTTGGTTAGCTAAGCCAAAAGCTCCCCTCATCTCCTACCAAGGACCCATCCCAACCCTTTCCTGCCTGTTCTTGCACAAGTCTCTTGCACAGGCTCACACTGTGAGTTCAGCACTGAACAAAGAAGATAACTCAAGTTCTGCATCACTGCTCAAGCTGCATCCCCAGACCCTTCCTCACTGCCTCCTGCCACTTTTCCCTCTCTCATTCCAAAGCTGCTGATACCCACAAGCAGGGAAGTGCTTCCTCACCCAGATACCTCATGTCTTGTATGAGCTGGAAGTTCCCTCTTCCTTTCCTGTGCAGATCACTCAGCAGCACCCAGGGTTGGCATTTCCTCCATGACCCCAGGTTTAAATGTCTCCATTGCTCACTGTCCTCAGGCACATTTATCCTCACCCATCTCCTCTGCCTCTCAGCTTCCATGATCCCACCCTCTGCACAGAGAAATCAGAGGGCAGAGGCATCTCTGGGTGCCTCCTTGCCATGCTGGGATCATCTGTGGGTCCTTCTTCACTAGCTAGACCTTCCCATTGACCTTCCCAAAGAGTGCAACTGTGGTGTTTGGCTGTTACATGGAATATTCCAGAGTGTTTTTTTGAAGTTGCCATTTCTGTGGGAATCTCATAGAATATGAGTTGGAAGGGACCCATCAGGATCATCCAGTTCAACTCCTGGACTTGTGAAGGGCATCCCAAGGATCACACCATGTGCCTGAGAGCATCATCCAAGTGGTTCTTGAACTTAGGTGCTGAGAGCACTCTGAACAATGGCTGCAGCCAGGGGACCCTGGAAATCCCCCAGGAGTGATGCACAAAGCACAGGGTAGGGAAAAGGCCCAGCTTTGGGGTTTGTGTTGTAGTCTGGAGCTGCTGATAGCAAGAAGGGCAAGTTCTGGTGTTTCCCAGTGTGGCAGGGATTGGTGTGGGATGTGCACAGGATGAGGTTTGCTGTGCAATTCCCACGGAGATGGGGATTTTAGTGTGAGTCAGAAGCTGCTTGGTGAAACTGTGGCCAGGTCTGGGAATCTTTGTGTCAGAGGAGCCCACTCAGACACTTGGTGTGAGGAAGCCTGGCAGCAGCACATATCCTGATTCCATTAATGTGAAGCAAGACCCAGGCTCCCCCCATGAAGCTGCTGCTGATGTTCTGTGTTCTCACCACATTTCCTACTGGATGCAATGTCTGAAAGATGCCAGGGTCTTGTGTCCTCACACTCCCCCCTCCCCTCCCATGCAGACAGAGTTGTCCCATGTCCCTCCTGGATGTGTGAGCTTTGTGATCCTCCCAGAGCAGCCCCAGATGCTTCCTCACAGCACTGGGGGGGCTGTGCTGTTCATTTGCACCCATCCATCCCCCATTTTTCTTCTCCAGGAAACCCTCAGCTGCTGGACTGGAGCAGGGGGAAAATGCAAGCTGGTGGATGGAGCCAGGGCACAGAAACCCCCTCGTGCCAGGAAAAGGGAACATGGTTTATTCTGAACTGACACCAGCTCAGCTGAGATGAAAATTAATAGCTCAGAGGGCGAGCAGAAATCAGCACTAAATAATTTCTTTTGCATTTTTGTTTCAGTGCATCCCTGGGGGGGGGAACTGCCTGAGAGAGGAGCCCTCGTGGGATTGGAGAATCTGGATCAGCACTGGCTGGAAATTTCAGCTGAAGCCCAAAAAGACAGAAAACGGAACCTGATTCTGCTGTTTCAGTTAATGAAGCTCTCTAGGGTTCATTCTGAAATGACCCAATGTGAAGCTCAAATATCCAAACAGAATATAGGTTGTAATGCCCCTGCTCAAAGGATATTTTAATTCTGTGCCTACCGGAGTGGTTCTGAGGATTAATGGGTAAAGGGAACAAGGTAGGAAAGAAACCTGCTTAATTAGAGGACCAAGAGTGTCATGAAAAAAAGGAACTGAAGAGCCTTTATCTCAATAACCTCATTTGTGCCATGAGATTTACAGGGATGGGGCAGGACAACTATTGAGAAGTGATGGAAGGTACAGAGGGACTTGGCAAGAGGTGCTGGAGGCTGGCTGGGCTCTGCTTTCTGCACACACACACACAGATGTGTGACAGATAAAGCTGTGAATTAATCCTAGATATATACTGGAAGTAATAAAAGAAGAACAGGGCTACAAAGGAGGCAGAAGGACAGGGAGTTTAGATGGTTAACCTCTTTCCTGAGCTCCCACTGAGCTTGCAATGAAGTCCTACAAAAAACAATTTCCCAGAGCAATGTCTGTCTTGTCCAAAGATTTTTGAAGGGGAAAAAAATATTCAAAGGCAGCTAGCCAGCCAGTTTTGTTACTGGATAAGGCAACTGTCTCAGTAACAGGATGTTAGGGCAGGATTTCTTTAGAGCCTGTGTCTCAGGAAGCCCTTTTCTTTCCTCTTGGATCAAAGGAAATCTGTGTCTCAGGGAAGGAGCAGCTTTCCCTCCCCAGTCCCCAGAGCAGGCTGTGTACGTGTCTGCTGCTCACACTCAGGATGCTTCTGCCTGGCTTCCAAACTCCATCGGATGGAAAAATGGATAATTACAGAGAGAAAGGGAAGAAGGAGAAGGGGTGGAGGATTTCTGCAAATATGATTAAATCACAGGGGGGCTGGGAAGCTCTTTCCCACTCTGTGCAGACTGCAGGGCTCCAGCAGGTAAGAACCAGCCCTGGTGCTGAGTACGTGTGGGGAGGATTCAGTCTGGGAGGTGCAGCACCCAGGCAGCATCCCCCACTGCTCAGCTCATCATAGAATCATAGAATCATAGAATAGGCTGGGTTGGAAGGGACCTCAGAGATCATCGAGTCCAACCCTTGAACAACTACCACCACAGTCACCAGACCATGGCACTGAGTGCCACATCGAGTCGCTTTTTAAATGTCTCCAGGGACGAAGAGTCCACCACCTCCCCAGGCAGCCCGTTCCAATGTCTGATCACCCTTTCCGTGAAAAAATTCTTTCTAATATCCAATCTGAACTTCCCCCGGCACAATTTAAGACCATGCCCTCTTGTCTTGCTGAGAGTTGCCTGGGAAAAGAGCCCAACCCCCCCCTGGCTCCAACCTCCTTTCAGGGAGTTGGAGAGGGTGATGAGGTCTCCCCTGAGCCTCCTCTTCTTCAGGCTGAACAGCCCCAGCTCCCTCAGCCTCTCCTCATAGGATCTGTGCTCCAGTCCCTTCACCAGCCTAGTTGCCCTCCTTTGGACCTGTTCGAGGACCTCAATCTCCTTCCTGAGCTGAGGGGCCCAGAACTGGACACAGGACTCAAGCTGTGGCCTCCCCAGGGCTGAGCACAGGGGCAGAATCCCTTCCCTGGACCTGCTGGCCACGCTGTTCCTGAGCCAGCCCAGGATGCCATTGGCCTTCTTCATCAGTGAGGAAGGGGGTAAACTGAGGCACAGGCTGTGTCAGAGGTGCACCCTGACTGACAGGGAGGCCCAGCCAGTCTCTCAGAGCAACCTCTGCAGGGATAATGGGAAGAGAATCAGCTGCTCCCAGCCCCACACCAGGTCACCAAACCCACCCCTGCCCCAGCACCACTGGTGTGGAGTTGGGGGTCACCCTGTCCAAGGGCCCCAGAGCACCTCAGGCTCCTCAGCACCCACTGCTGACTTCTCTTTTAGAAAGTTTCTTAGCAGGGAAGGAACACAGAAATGCCAATCACCTCCCCTATTGGAACACTTATTGAAATGTTTCTCCAATCTGTCAAATTATTCAGTGCTTGTTAATTCTACAGAGCAGAATCTGTTCCCCATCACATGCTCAGGCCACTGAGATGAGAAAATGGGTCCTGTCATGGTCTGGACTAATGAAGCCTTAAAAATCCTGTCTGCCTACATCTTTTGTCAGAAAATAATTCACCTTCATATTTTGACTAATTACAGGGGTTCAGAGAGGCTGAACTGGCCCTGCTCCAGCTCTGGGCAATAACTGAGACTTGGGAGAAGGGACCCAACCCCACTTCACGTCTGCCTTGGGGTGAGACCCTCAGAAGGGGAGAACCCCTTTGGGTTGGATGCTGTGTCCCTGATACCAGATGGGCATCTCCAGGCGTGGATATTAGGATGCAGATAGCAGGGAAATGTATTTGTTTCTTTAGCTGCTTTCTTAACTCTTTCTAGGATTTATGAGCTGACACAAAATACACTCACACACTAGCAATTTTCCACTTAAAAAGATGAAAATAGAGAACAGTTAGATGGTAAATAAACATCTACCTTAAATTTAAAAATTACTTAAGCAGAGAAAATCATGACTCAGATCAAAATCATTATTTTTTTCCTAGCTCAGTAGCTGGCTATCCAGCTTCCCAGGCTATATATATACATTTATAGGAAGCATGCCAGTCACCAAGGAGAAACAATATCATATTGACTGAAGAGATCAATCACACTGCCAGAACAGTGCAGAAATGAACAGGGAGAACTGGAAGCCTCAGGAGAGAAAGTTGTGAGCAACTCTACAGCTTGAACTACATTCCCACCAGCCCCACTTCAAAATAAGAGAAGCTGGCAAGCAAGTAGCAGAGAGGCCTCAGAAGGTACCCTGCTTCAGAGAGCTCACCTCACTGTTAAAGGCAGAAAAAAATTCACATTATTCTCTCCTCAGCCTCCTGCTTCAGCAGGGAGAGGGCTCCAAGCTGATGGCTTCCACCAGGCAAGCAAGTTGTGAATCCCTGTGCAGGAACCTGAGTGTCCTGAGGTTGAGTCTTTTGAGATTTGGGCATCAAACACAACAATTTCCACTGGTTCCATCCTGCAGAAGGCTGAGCAGCACCAGGCTCCCAAACCCCACTCCAGCCACCCCCTGCCATGCTGCTCTCACCGCCAGTTCCAATCAGATATATTGGATATATAAACATATATCTATATATATCAGATATTTATCAGCTTCCAGAACCTGGGAGCTGGGTTACCCAGCTCACACACACGTCTGGGGTGAATGCTCCAAGCCTGGCTCAGCATTCAGGAGAGGCAAAGAGCAAGGAGTGATCTGGGCTGGGTGCTGGGTCACTCCTCACCCTGCCAGCCACATTCAGGCTTTGTCTGGCAGCACTGGGGACGTGGGGACCTCTACAAGGACCTGCCCAGCCAGCACAGCCCCTAAGCCTTGCAAGAGGCAGAGAGGAAGGGGGAAAGCGTTTTGTTTAGCAAAGAACCATGATAAATGTCCTTGTCTCTGCAGCTTGATTATCCTGGTGACAATGATTTGTCACTGCAGGATCCTGGGGTGGAATCTCTGAGAGGCCAAATGAATTGTTTTGTGCCTCTGATGGGGAGGTGGGCTCAGAGCTTCCTTCTCCCCTCCCTTGCCCAGCCCTGGCTCTGCCATCACCAGAGGATGCTCAGCCCAGTGAGAGGCAAGGAGATGCTGCCTTCCTCCAGTCCTTGTCCCTTTCTTCATGGAAAGCTGATTTTACAGGCAGGAGCAGGGGAAAAAAACAGGAAGAAGGAAAAAATAGCCTGTTCTGGGGATTGCCATGGTGGTTCACAGCGGAGGAAAGGCCTTCAAGACCTCAGTTTCTCACCTTGAAAGGCTGAGCCTTCAGGCTGGGGGAGGCAGAGGAGCCAGAACCTTCTGCACCCAGAGACTCAGGGGCTGGGGGGACCCCAGGGAGGGGACAGGGCAGCACAGCAGAGCAGTGTTAGTGATTCTGCTGCCCCCAGTTCTCAATCAATCTCCTGGGTTTCCAGCACATTACTCTGTGCCTCAGTCTCCCCAGCTGTAACCCAAGGCTTGGTGACATTTCCTTCCTCCCACACGGTCCCAGGGCTCTGGTCACCCTCCAGCTCCCTGGGGGCAGCAAAAAGCAAAGAGCAGCCTGGTAAGGTTTGCCCTGAAGTGAGGATGCTCTTCCCTTAGTTGGGGGCTGAAATCTCCATCTGAAGGAGCCAGTTCTGCCAGGAATCAGGATGTCCCAACGATGCACAGCAAATTTTTGCAGGCAAATATTCACTCTGGCAATGGATAATATCCACTCCCAGCCAGGGATCAGAAATGATACCTCGGGCTCATCTGAGCGATCAGAGCTCAGCAGCAGAGCTCAGGTTTTTGAATACTACAGACTGCAAACATGATTCAAACACAAGGAAGGAATGAGCTGGAAGAAATTACAATCCAGAGCAAATTCCAGCTACAAGAGAAATTGTTGGTGTGAATTCTGCACCATCCCCAGGGCTGGCAGATCACCAAAGCCCTGAGTGGTCTGTGCTGGCTGGGAAGAAAGTACCCAACCAGGATTTCTCCTCAGTATTTATAATATTTGGCTTTCCCTTCCTGTTTTTGTCACCCACCAGCTGAATTATTGCAAGAAAGGGTTTTAATGTTTTAGATGAGGGTCACAGGCTGCTGGAAATATGCAGAGTAGGAAATATGCAGAGATATCCATGGCTCTGGAGCAGCCACTGCTGAAATCCCTCCTTGTCCAGGTGGGGAAATTCCCCCCTCCATTGCCCCTCCAGCCTGGACATAGTTCAGCTGCCATTTTAATAAGAAACATGTTTTAGTAGGACACAGGGAGAGCTTTTCAGCAGATTTGGGTTTTGTTTTGTTTTCTGATGGAATTAAAGGAAAAAAAAAAACCAGCAAGAAATAAGTTTTGAAAGTGTGTGTTAGTTCTCCTCCAGACCAGTGGGAATTTCTGTCTGTTGGAAAATTGACTTCTCCACTCCCACAGCTCATCAAAATCATTCACTTTCAATCCAACACATGGCTTGGTTGGGGGTTTTGTTTGATTTGTTTTTGGAAAAGCCTGGGTCTCAACAAAAATTCAGCTGCAAATATCCAAGGAAATATTATGAAAGGGAGAGTGAAGGAGTGTTTTGGGGCTTGTTTTCCACAGAGGCAAGAAAAAAATCCAGTATTGCAAATAACACTTTGGTAGAGTCCAATCTTCTCTGGCTCTCAAGCTGCTCCCTGATGCAATTCCAGGTTCCAGCATCCACCTCAGCACTGAGTGCAGGGGACTGGCCCCAGCTCAGCAAGTTCTCAGCCACATGTGCCATCATCAGATTGATTTTCCTGGCTGGACACCATGGGTTAAGCTACCTGCTGAACCAAGGTCTCTGTGCTTTACCCTCTGGTTTGGCTCAGGCAAATCCCTTCCTCTCACCACCTCAAAATCCACACTCGCCAGGAAACGTGACTTGAACAAAGACCTTGGGGTTTGGGTCCGTGGGAGCTTGGAGTGCTCAGGACTTCTGCAGGTCTCTAGAAAGGTCCTGGCTCCTCTCTGCACACACAGAACCTCTCAGCATCTCCATCTGAAGAGGAGGAGCCTGGGAGGAACCCCAGGAGGGCAACGAGCAGCGAGCGAGCTATGGAGGGGTGGGAGCAGTCGAGGAGCTGCAGGGACCTGGGTTATCCAGGAGAGGAGGAAGGTGAGGTGGGGTGGATCGTGGGGAAGCATTTCCAGAATCACTGTTGGCTCCAGGTAGCCATAGGCAGAGGTTGCATTTCTGCAGGCAGTGGGCAGAAAAGTGGTAAAACTTTCACTTTAAGCTTCCTTCTGTGACCTGAGGACCATTCCCTCCCCAGCTCCTTCACTTTCCTCACACGAGCACTGTCCCCATGACTGTCACTTGCAGCAGGACACATCTCTAATGTCTGTGTCCAGCTGGGCTGAGTTCTCCTGAATTTCAGCAGCTCCTCAGCAAATTGTCAGCAGGAGTAGCCACATCCTCCTGTCTGCAAACAGTGTATCTATGGGGATGCTTCCCTGACTCTTTGTCAACAACTCCAAAATAAATCATTAATGAGATCTGGAGGAATAAACATTAAACATGTGTCAATAATTATCTTATTTATCCATCCACACATTTCCTCATCCTCTTTTTGCCTCCCTAAGAGTGACGTGCAGGACACTGCACATCGTGTCCTACTAGATGGAAGGCATGTCAGGCTTAACCTGGTGCACTTTGAAAATGGTACAGAATTAATTTCCTGTAGGTTGGCTGGGTGCAGAACGAGCCTGCCTGGAATGCAAAGCAGCCTCGAGTTTGCACGGAGAACCAAGGAGTCTGGGTGGAAAGCAATGATCAATTGAATTTCTTTTTAAATCAGGTTGAAAAAATATTACTCAGTACAGAGAGATCATTAGCTTGAGCAATCAGGAGAGCAGTGCAAGGAGCCACTTTTCCACGCCTAAACCACACAGTTTTGCTAAGCCCTCCCTGGGAAAGAAGTGGCTACAGCAAATACATCCAGTAGGGATTGATATGAAACTTGAAGAGTGTGGTTTGGCTCCTCTGGCAGAGCTCAAGCTGCTTTCTGATCCCAAATGCTCTATGTGTTGCTATAGAAATACCATAAAGCTCTGCTGAGCCTTGCAGCACACACCTCCCCTGCACCCAGGTGTTTTGCAGCCATGGAACTGGCATCTCCTGGCATCTCCTGGCATCTCCTGGCATCTCCTGGCATCTCCCAACATCTCTGCCAGCCCCTGCCCTCCCCTCCTGGGCTCTGCCTGCCCCCCAGCAGCCTCCAGACATCACTCCCTTGCTTTTCCTCAAACAAGCCACAAAAACTCCTGCCTTGCTCACCCTGGCAGGAAACTCTCCACTTTTACTGGTCTGCAATATGTGCTGGGCATGATTCAGCCCTGCTTAGTGACATATTTAAGGTCCCATTATTATTACTTATTATGAGATCTCCCAATCACTCCCTGTGCACAGCCAGTGCTTTATGTGCCTGGGACTGGGGCTGAGTTCTCCCTTCCCAGCTGTGCAGGCAATCAACATCCCAACCTCCCAGCACATGACATATTGGACCTGAAAACTGCATGATAATGTGACAGCAGCTTTTGATCACATAATTCCCAGCATTTAGCATTTCCAATTTTTTTCTCTCCTCTCCAGACCCACGGAATTGCACTCAGCTCTGGGGCCCCTTGCTTAGCTTGCAAGAAGGAAAAATAAAGCAGTGCCATGAAAAAGAGTAAGTCCAAAGCTCCCTACACCCCTAAAACATGTGATGTATTTCCTACATCACTTTAGGAGAATTCACAATGTAAGTTATGAGCCAGGGAGGGTCCATTACCCCTGCCAGGGCTTGATTTTCAGCAAGCACTACTGTGGCTGGAGCTCTTGCTAGGAGGAAGAGACCCCAAAATGAGGTGAATGAATGATCCCAAAATGAGGTGAGTGAATGATCCCACATGAATCCAGATGTGTGTGAATCCTCTGAGCACACCTGCTCCCTGGGGAACCTGGAGCAGGGATCTGGCAGTGGGCTGGATTGCCCTGGGGAGTTGTAGGACACCAGAGGGGAAATGATCTTTATAGGAACAGTGAAAATAATCTGAGTGGTGACAGCTAATGATAAGCAAGACATAGGAAGTCAGAATAACTCCACATCCCAGACCAGTTGTGGGTCAGAAAGGATTAAGAAAGTGGAAAACAGATTGTTTTCCATCCGTTTGCTGCTGATGAAGTGTAGCCCCTCTCTGATGCAGCAATGATCTAGATGGATCTTAGATTCAATCTAATTTGGCAGCTCTTACGTTCTCAAGTGGGATCTTCAGAAAGTTTGGAAAAATACAATCTTGGAACTGTTGAATTTTCCCCCTGTCTCATTACCTGCTCAGGGAAGGTTGCTGCTTCCCTTAGATTCTGGGCAGCTCACAAATATTCAGTGTGACTTTACCATCCCCTTTGACTCTCATTATATCAGGATGCAAGTTCTTCATCTGTGCTTTGCCCCTAAGTAAGAAGGTCACTGAGCAGCTAATAAGCTTCTATAAAACTCAATTAATGGTCAGCTGAGATGATCCCTTCTCATCCTTCTTGGTTTTGCCCTTGCTGGAACTAGAAGAAACACTTGCTCACATGATTTTTCAAAATAAGTGCTCCCACTACAGCTTCACCTTGTTTGTAAAATGGTATCTCCCAGAGGCAGGAAGACACAGGTTATTAAAATGAACTCTTCCTTAGAACCACGTGGAGTGTGTTGGTTCCCAGGATGTGGAAGGGAGAAGCAGAGATCTCCATGGCCATGTGTCAGCTTGAGACCTCATCAGAACCACCCGGAGACTGTGATCTAGCTGGGGTTATGTCTGCTCCGTGCCTCAGTTTCCCCAGTTATCCTGCTGAACAGACAAGATCATCAGCCTTCCCTTAATGCTGAAGTTACAAGCACTGGTTTGTAGTTGGGGCTTTTGCTAAACCCCAGAAACAGCACATTGCAGTGTGGAAGTGTGGCCTGGAGCAGTACAAAAATGTTGCTGTGATTCCTTTGGTTCCAAAGAACAAAATCAAACTAAATGCAGAAAGAAGTGGTAGCCAGACATGCAACGACTGAGCAATAGGAAAAAAATAGAGTAAAATGAGTATAACTGGATAGAAAACAGTACATTTTTTATTAAATCACAGTATTGGTACCAATTCTGCACCTGAGAAGAAAGGACAAGAGGATTTGATGCTAGGATTTAAAAAGAAAAAAAAATTGACAAAAGTATTAATTCAAACAATTAATTTTTTTCCATTATGAATAAGTCAGTGGCTTAATGTGCAACTTAATTTCCCTAGAGATAAAGGAAAAAGTCTTGGAAACATTGCTGTTCTCTTAAGCTTTAAAATAAAAAATCTGATCCTGTTTGAATTGGTTTTGTCTTCCCATCACAGTCAAAAAATATCTGTGCAGTCTCCAGCTATATCACTTGTTTCTGCATCTGGTTAAACCCTGTCCTTCAGAGAGCCAGCATCCCTGTTCCATGTCTGCTTTTGCTGTAACTCTCCTCTACACAAGTTAAAAACTGATTAATGGACTTTCTTCCAGTGAAATCTATTGAATGCTCTAATTAAAAAATAAATTGCTACCTGAGGAATTCCCTCCGAATCAATTGCCCTTAGTAATGTTGGTTACAATTGCTCTGACCAAAATTAAAAGAAAAAGAGATCAGCAGTATAAAAAAAAAAAATCTAATTATTGTTAAGGTAAATATAGACAGCTGGGAAATGCAGAAAGTTCAGGAGAACTTCTGTAAGAAGACATTAGGAGAGCAAGAAGTGTGTGATGTAGTGAGAGGATTTTCTGTGGCTGCCAGATGTGAGAACCATAAATCTTCCAACCTCTCTGCTCTCGAGGTGTCCCAGCTCCAGGTTGGTCCGGGGCCTTACAGAAAGGCAGAGAAACCTCAGTCACACCATTTCCACACTCAAGTTCTGGGGCCAGACGTGTGATTCCTGCAGTCTGTGGTTTAGGCACCCAGAAGTTCCTCTGCACAGACACCACAGGGTGCCCTGCTCACACCTGGGTGCCTGCATCCCTTCAGCTGGCACAGGATGTCCTTGGGGTTACAGATTGCCTGCCTTGGATGGACTGTGGGATGCTACAGCCCCAAACACCCCCAGAGTTGAGCTCTGAGCACAGAGCAGATGCTGGGGGTGATGTCCCAGCAGAGCAGCCCAGAGGCACCTGAGCTGGAACTTAATGGATTGATTTCTCCCCTTGAGCCTGAATATGATCTAATCACAGGGACAGTCTGTGCTGATGCCCAGTTCCAAGCCTTGAATTCCTCCCACACCAAAATGAGAGCAGCTCACCAGAGAGCAAGCAGTAGCTCAGGGGAGGGAGATGGTGCTGGTGGGGGGCTCAGGTGATGCACCAGAACTAATAACTTGCTTATTAGAGTCCCTTTGAAGGATGTCACGCTTATCCTGTATAATCCCTTGCAAAGAACTTCTTTGCTTTGGATTTTTGCTGAAATCCGTGAATCAGGGCTTTTGTGGACTTTCCTGTGGTCAGGGCTATTTGGACATGCCAGGAGGAGAAGGTATTTTGTGTGAGGGTGGCAGATTGGGGAATATCACAAGAGCAACTCCACCTGAGAGCCTCATGGCCTTGCCATGGGGATCTCCCCTGTGCTCCTCCAAGGGGTGCAACTGCCCAGCTATGGTGACAGTAAGGTCCCTACACACAGCTTTGAGAACCTTGTAATACAAGCAGCAGAGGAACCTTGGATCAAGGTGGTTATAACCAGGAGGAGAACCTGGGCTTCAGTTTTTTCATCAGCTCATGACACACACGATGCTCAACCCAATGCAGCGCTACAGGCTGGGCACAGAGTGGTTGGAGAGCAGCCAGGCAGAAAGGGAGCTGGGAGTCTGGATTGCCAGGAAGCTGAAGAGGAGCCAGCAGTGTGCCCAGGTGGCCAAGAAGGCCAATGGCATCCTGGGCTGGCTCAGGAACAGCGTGGCCAGCAGGTCCAGGGAAGGGATTCTGCCCCTGTGCTCAGCCCTGGGGAGGCCACAGCTTGAGTCCTGTGTCCAGTTCTGGGCCCCTCAGCTCAGGAAGGAGATTGAGGTGCTGGAGCAGGTCCAGAGAAGAGCAAGGAGGCTGGGAAGGGATCCAGCAGAATTCCTGTGAGGAAGGGCTGAGGGAGCTGGGGGTGTTGAGGCTGGAGAAGAGGAGGCTCAGGGGAGACCTCATCACTCTCTCCAACTCCCTGAAAGGAGGTTGGAGCCAGGGGGGAGTTGGTCTCTTTTCCCAGACGACTTTCAACAAGACAAGAGGACACAGTCTTAAGTTGTGCCAGGGGAGATTTAGGTTAGATATTAGAAAGAATTTCTTTCTGGAGAGGGTGATCAGACATTGGAATGGGCTGCCCGGTGAGGTGGTGGACTCTCCATCCCTGGAGACATTTAAAAAGAGCCTGGATGTGGCACTCAGTGCCATGGGCTGGGAACCGCACCGGTGGGTCAAGGGTTGGACTTGATGATCTCTGAGGTCCTTTCCAACCCAGCTAATTCTATGATTCTATGATTCTATGACTTTGCAAGACCTGGGTGAGGCAGCCCAGTGAGCCCGTGCTCCTCCACTGGTGTAGGGTGTATCCAGTTATTTATTTGAATCAAGCTGAGACCCTGGAATGAAGATGCACCATAAGACATGGCCTGTGGCCCTAAGCTCCTGATTCCTTCCCTCCTCTGGTCTCTGACTTCAGTGCTGTCACTCCTGATTTGCACTGCTGTGAACAGAAAAAGATTCCCATTCAAGACTCAATAAATATTTATGTCCCTGGAAAGACCAGGGACCAATTAACTCTTGAAAGGAAAATCTGTTTTGGAAATGAAGCGAACAGTCACTAGCCTGGAGAGGAACAGGGTTTTGAAAGGAACTCTCAATTTTTGATTGAATATCCAAGGGATCAGACAGAGCTTCCAATAAAACAGTCTCCAGTGTATTCGTCCCATCAATCGATTCAGTGTTCACCATTCTAAGTGCTGTTTAGACTTAATTAAATTGTGATGGTTTCTGAATAAGAGAGAACTGACTGTTCAGTGTGCTTCCCTGATTCATTTATTTCTACAGTAATCAGGCAGCAAATATACAGATTGCTCATGCATTCCTTCTTCATTAGCAGAGTCCCTGGGAATTCCCTGTATCCCCTGGGGTCCTGCAGCAGCAGTTCAGAGGCAATAAGCAAAAGCAGAAGCTCCTACCCTGCCAGGCTCAGGGATGGTTCTGGGACCAGTCTGCTCTCCTCCTTAGGAAGCATTTGTCGAGCAAGACCTTTGCAGAGTGCTGTTTGGGAATAAATAACTCAGCTTCTGGGGAACTGTGCAAACCAGGAGCATCCCAGCTCCCACTGAGACCTTCTTAGTTCATGCCGTGCCTTATGTCACTGAGAGAAGACACACAGCAGCAAATACAGTGGGCTTTTCCCTGAAATTTGTTTTTCCTTAAAAAGAAACAAAGGAAAAGGCTTCAGTCTGGCCCGATACTAGACAAGACTTTGAGCTGAAGCCAGGGCAGCCCCACACCAGTCACCTGCACTCTCAAACCTCCCTCCAGTCAGGCCAAATCCCACAGAACACCCTCAAGAAAAAACCACCATCCCCCAGTGCCACAAACCAGCCCCTTCTCCCACCCCGTTCTGCAATGCTAAGGCCTCTGGAGAGGAGACCAGAAATCATAAACCCCCCCATATCCATCAGAGAAACAAAATCCACCCAGAGAGGTGGGAATGTCTGGATGGGGAAAAGCTTCTCAGCCAGGGAAAAAAGTTTCCAGGCAAGAGGGAAATGAGAGCAGCTCGGGGGCCAGGTCCAACCCCACTGCTCTGAACTGCTGTCTCCATACACTCACCAAATAACAAACCAGTGGTTTTTGTCTGCCCATCCACCTGAAGCAGAGTGCAAATGGGAGCTGAGTTTCCCTCTAACAAAACCTGGGGGCTGCAAACATGACATGAGCCCTCTGGGGAAATTTCCACTTATCTTACACTCTTCTTACCCTTGGAAATGGGACCTTTCCCAGGGCCACGGTGAGGTCAAAGCCAACTGCTTGATTTTATTTATTTCACTTTATTTTTTTTTCACTATTATTATTTTACTTTTCCTTCACTGTGAAAACACTTTGTTAACTTGTGCAGTATAATCCTTCCAGAATCCAGCCAATGGTGCAGGATGGGGCAAGGATTTTTCCACTGGGATAATTCTGCTGCTGCAAAGTGCCTGTTGTAGGCAATCAGAGTTTTCCATGGCCATTTCTCAGAGGAGTTTTCAAGGTGATGTGACTCTGGGGGAAGTTTCTAGAAAAACAAGAAAAAACTGTTTCCAAGTGGGAAGGAGAGAAAACAGACAAAAAAACAGCACTGCAAAGTGGCTTAGTGTTTAATGATCTCTTTCCTCAAGGACACATTAATGAATTTTCTCCATGTGTGACAAAAACATGCTGAGCAAAACTCACAGCCCAGCCCAGTTTCCAAGACAAAATAAAAGGAAACACAAAGACATGTAAAAGGTTTGATTTGGAAAAAAAAAGGTCCAAATTTAGCTGCACCTGCTTGGTTCCAACTGTGAGACTGCAATGAAAAGAAGAACAAAAAGTCCCAAGCCAGGGCAGATCCATGCCTTTAGCTGGAGCTTTGGCAGAAGCTGCCCCCCCAGACCTGTTGCTCCATGGAGGGGGATGGATTAATCCCTTCAGAAATAAATTCCTCCTCCTTCATTTGGCCCCTTCCAGCCAGACTCTGCCTTTGATTCTGAATCTGGTTTTGATCCCTGTGCTGCCAATTCTGATTGTAGGAAAAAGGTTTTCTCACGTGGCATCTTTTGCTGGAGGTTTTCCTATTGCACCTCTTTGTTTACTCATCCTTGCAAACTCAAAGAAAAAGCCATCCAAACCAGATTTCCCTGCCTTTCCAGGTGGGGGGAATTCAGGATTAGGCACACACACACAGAAAAAGCCAATAAAAAACCCAACAATAAGAGGCCAAAGCATGACACAGACACTGGGCAGATGCTCTTTTGCAAAGTGAGAAATGTGTTTCCAGGCTGCAAATGGACATGAGCTGATGGGAGTGTTTTTACCTCCCTGTTGAAACCCTACAGAAGTCAGGGCTGTGACTTGGAATCCAGGGATAAAATGTGGATCTTGCTTTGGAAGCAGCAGTGATCAGAGTCACATATTCTACCATACACTCATGTGGTGGTTATGTGAGGGCCTGTGAAACATTTCCCCATTAAAATAAAATTAAAACCCACTTCAAAACTGAAGCAAAAATGAGGGAAAAAACCTGCTCATTAAAAGTTGCCCAGTGTTGAAAACAAGTTGTGAAAAATAGCAATAAAGGTCCTTTGAAGCACACTGCCTTTTCCTCACATTCAAATTAACGTGTGGCTCTTTGGATGCCAAACCAAAAAAGAACATTTTGAATCCCAGGAAAAGTGCTGTTTTGAACCAATGGCTCTTGTCTGAGAAATATTAACAGTTCTGGGTTACTTTATTGGGACAGTTTGAACCCAAAAGCAGATGGGCAGGCAGAGCAGAGCATCCTGATCCCCACGGGCATGGCAAAGCTCATGGGGAAACTTCTGGATGAAGGGCAAAAATCACACAACCAGACTCATTTTTCTTGTAAGATTTCAGCAGAGACATCTCTTACACTGCACAAGAAGTCTGCTACAACACGTACTAGGGCTGAGTAGAGCTTCTTTAGTAGAATGATGATTGCTACCCATTCTTCACAGAGACATTTTCCCTACTCTTATGTCACTTAGGATATTTACTTTGCTTAGAGAAAATTAATGGTGCATGAGATCTCGACAACAGAATAAAATGTTCATATTTCAAACTGTTTCCAGGTATAGAGCTTGTTCTTATGGTCTCCTTGTGAACCATCTCCCCTCCCAGCAATACAACTACTTTGTCCTACAGAGAGAGGTCACATAATTCCCTGTCACAGCTTCAGCAGTGAGTTATAAAATCAAGATTAAACTCTTCTAGCTTCTTCTAATGACTTGAAGTAATGGGGGCAGTTGTACCATGTGTCCAGAAAGAGCCTTACAACTGCTGCTCAAAATGTCTAAATTCACTCTCCAGATGCTCTGGTAGTGGGGAAGACATTTTAGACACATCCCAAGTATTTTTCCTGGTCCAGAACTGCTCTTTTTGCTAAGTTCAAGAGGCAAAGGTGCTGCCTGGATGAGTGAGATACTTCCCCATGGACTAAGTCTGCCACAACAGGGCTGTCAGTGTTGCCACATCTCAGCACAAGAAATGGACAGAAAACTCTCAGTGCTCAACCACAGGAGGCCCTGGAGCTGCTGGGAGGGCTGGAGCAGCTCTGGAGCCAGGGGGAGAGAGTTGGGGGTGTTGAGGCTGGAGAAGAGAAGGATCCCATGGGGAGACCTCAGAGCACCTTCCAGTGCCTGAAGGGGCTCCAGGAAAGCTGGGGAGGGACTTGGGACAAGGGCCTGGAGGGATGGGATGAGGGGGAAGGGTTTGCAGCTGGGAGAGGGGAGATGGAGAGGAGATCTTGGGCAGGGAGGGAGGGAGAAATCGTTTGGGGTGAGGGTGCTGAGCCCCTGGGTGCCCAGGTTGCCCCCAGAAGCTGTGGCTGCCCCATCCCTGGCAGTGTTGAAGGTTGGATGGGGCTTGGAGCCCCCTGGGCTGGTGGGAGGTGTCCCTGCCCATGGCAGGGGTGGCACTGGGGGGGCTTTGAGGTCCCTTCCAACCCAAACCAGTCTGGGATTTAATGATCCCATGACACAACCTTCAGGTTACCCTTTGCTGACATTGGTGGCAGCACTCGTTGCCTGACATCCCACTGCTTAATTCACAGGAAGGATGAAATCCTGTTCCTGGCAGTGCCCAAAGGGCTTGAACAAGGACTCTTTTACCCAAAGCCTACATGGGTGGGAGAAGAAACTTGGGACCTGACATTATGCAAACCTTGCAGTAATGAAATGTCCTGCAGCAAACTCTGAGTCCTCCCAGCTTCATCCTCCTGGCACAAGTTCTGCCCTGGCCCACTGGGTCTCTCTTGTCCTTGAGACAAGATCTTGTCTCTGGATCTCTTTTGTCCTCCCTGCTGAGGCCAAGCATCTGTCTGCAAATGAACTGACAAGTGGCCTTCAAGAACTCTGCTTTGGTGTCACCCAAATCTCTCCCACTCGTGCCAGTTGGGAATGCAGGAGAAAAAGGAGGTGAACTGAACACAGGGCTGGAGCTCTTTAAAATGGGGAAAATCTGGTGAGGAGATGGATGTGGCCAATGGGCTGGAGAGGAGTTTGCTGTGTTCATGCTTTGGAAATCATTCCTAAGGGGCTTCCCACCTGCCAAGGGACAGGGAACATCCCTGGCCCAGTTCAGCTCACACGCTCAGTGGGCTGCCTGGCTCTGAAGAGGCAAAGCAGCTGCAGCAGCATCTACTCCACTGGAAATAATGAAATTTCCAAGTGTTGTGCATCTCTCACCACTCCAGGGGCTTTGGGACCAGAGCAGGCAATGAGATGGACACAGCATGGAAACTCAGCTGGCACTGTCAGCACTCACTACTTTCTTTTTTTTTTTTTTTTTTTTTTTTTTTTTTTTTTGGGTTTTTTAGGGGTGGGGGGGAGGAAAGGAGAATTTAAGTTATGATTAAATATTGGGTTGGAGAGAGTGGGGCTGTTTCTCCAGAAAAGACAGAGGTGATTGGTAGTGGCAGAGCAGTGCAATGCCAGCAATCAAAATTATTTTAGGGACACGGGAGTGGTGGGGTTTGGAAAGACCTGGCAGGAGTGCTGAGCTGCAGGGAGGTTCCCAGCTCAAGATGAGGAAATCCCAGGATCCCCTTCAGATTTCCACGGCAGGAGGTGGTGGTATATCATGGCAGATGGAAGATGTGAAGGCAAAGGGATGAATGTGTTACAATAACTATAAATCTTGTGTGGACTGAGGAAGTAAGTTTCAAGAGGACCAAAATTTCAGCAAACCTGTCTTGTCCCTGAAAGAAAAGAAGAAAGAGGCATTTTCTGTGTGCTAGGATAAATCTGGGCCCTCAATTACTTAGTGCCTTTCAAGGCCTGGATGGACCTTGCTCTTTTTTAATTTCACTCCCAGCCAGCTGAAGGACTGACCTGGGTCCTGCACCGCCCTCCCCCAGCTCATCCTGCTGCCTCTCCTCTAAACCCTCAGGGAAAAGCTTGAGAAGTGACCAATTACCCTAAGGGAGGGCAGGATAATTAGCAGAGAGGTGGAATAAGCTGGAAGCAAGAGAAGGGCAGAAGGGCAGCAAAGCCCATGCCTGCAGAGATGGGGTGATTGATACTGGGAGTGACAGGAACAGAGTCAGGAGGCTGTGAAATGACTGATGCTGCTCTGCACTAAAGCTCCCAAGCAGATTTGATCAGAGCCAAGCCTCCTTTTGCCAGCACAGCCAGTAGCAATTTCCCTGATAGACAGCAAGGCCATCCAGTGAATGTCTGAAACCCATCTGACAAAGAGCTGGACACCAATTAATGCTGCTTCTCAGCAGCTCTGCCAGCCCAGATCTGGGAGAACCTTGGGCCAGGAGCATTTCCAGCCCCAGAGAGGAGATAGGATTTAAGCAGGGGCTGCACACTGGGGAGAACCCTGGGATTTATATGCACACCCACAATGAAGAAACCAGATTGTGGTGAGATCTTTAAGTAGGGAGTCAACTTGCAACAGGATATTTTAACAGATGTAATTAGAAGGCACTCTTTGCAGAAGACACTCTCTGGAATGAATCTATTGCTGGCCCCTGCCTAACTTGCTCAGCTTTCTTGTAAGACCTCATGAAATGCAAAGTATTGCTCCCTGTTTTCATCTGTAGGAGAGTTCATTAATGTACCTTTCTGCACTGCATGAAGCCAAGTGCTCAAAAAGAGAATAAACTGAATTTCAGTAACTGAAGACCAATATTTTTTTGGCTGCAATCCAATATTGGAAATGAAAACCTGGAAAAAAATAAAGTAAAATGAGGTCGATGGGTAAAAATAAATGCTGTGACTTTGGTTCGATGAAGAAAACCTGAGTATTTTGGGGGGCAAGCAGACACTTCCTTCAAAGTCCATTAAAAAACTAAAAGCACTTTGGCACTTTGGGTGGAGAAATCCACTGAGAAAAGACTTCCTTTGTTTCTTATTTTTCAGCTTAAGCCCTGCAGATCCACAGGCTGCAGGAGTGGATGCTCACTGAGCACAACAGGTCTGAAGCTGAAAGTATAACCTACTATTATAAGCAAGTAATTTTTTTGGTTTATTTTGCTTTGCTGTGCCAGTGGTTTCTTGGAAGTTGCTCTGCTCTTCTTGCACTGATATTTGGATTCAAAAGTGGATGAGGAAACAAGTAGTTTCCAGCACAGCAGAATACAGCTTGATTTTCAATGATATTTCTTGTGGGGACTCTTTGGTGTCTCTGAGGAGGTGAGCTAGGGATGTTTTTTCTTCCACAGCTGCATAAACTATCCCATCTTTCTGAATGGTTTTTCTGCTGAACCCTAACAGCTTTGAATACTTAACCACAAGGTCAAATTTCACAGAACTTGGCCAAGGCTTTGAGAAGGGGCTGAGAAACTCAGCACTCTTAGGCAGAGTTTGCTCCTTCGGGAACCAGGTAGAGACAAGGAAAACCCAGCCACGTCTAAATGGGGGAGAAACTTCCTGCAACTGGTAAAATATTCCAAAAAACCTCTTGCTATTCAAGCTGCCATCTGTAAAAGCCCAGGTCTCTGGTGTTTGGTGGAAATTGGATGTGTTAATGTATGCACAGGCTGGATCCATGTCCACGCCTCTGCTCTGCCACTTCTTGGCACAAGCAAAGAGATTTTGCTCTTATTAGGAGCATCTCACACCATGTTCTGAGCTTCTGCTGCAGCTTGATCTGGGATTGTTTTCCCTCGTTATTTTCTCTTGAAGACCACAAGCTGCAACTGATAGCACAGATTTTTGCAATGATTCCAACTAATGACAAATCAAACCAGCCAAACAGATCATTACCAGCCCTGAGTCTGTGTATTAAGCTTTTCGCCTTGGAAATAAGAAGCCATGGAAAAAATAAAAAGAATCAAATTTCTAAATTTGCTGCTCAAAACCAGTGTTGCTCAACAAATATTTCTGTTTAAGTGTAACTCTTGAACTGGGAACCATGAGTTCTCTCTATTCATGAGACACCATGTCTCCAGACTCATCTGCTGTTATTTTTCTCTCTTATTGTGTCATCTTGCCAGATTTCAAAATATATGGAAATAGGAATGTGATTGCACTAAAGGATCAAATACAGAAAGTCTACAGACTCAGATTTGCAAGGGCAGAAATAAGGTTTTGGGAGGTCTTATATTTTATTTCCATACTCTCAGACCATTACCTTTCCTGTAAAGCTAACCAAAATCTGGATTTCCTGGACTATCCTGTTAGCTCAAATCATCCCTACAGCATTCTCCCAAAACATTTTTTTGACTGGGTTATTGCATTTTGTATTCAACCTTATGTCCAATTCAATAATTTTATTCTCTTTTTGGATGGGGATTTCAAAAGATTGTCTATATAATTTTATTTCCAGTTAAAATAAATCTCATCTTGTGATTAAATGAAGCTTGTCTTGAAGGGCATAGGTTACATCCCACAAAAACCACCAACCAGAAAAAAAGATCCTCTGTTGCCAGTGTTTCTGCAAAAGTGAATGAAAAGATATTGCAGAGGCAGCTGAGCAAAATGTAGCCCAGGAGTCACTAAAGTATTTGAAATACTTTTTCTCATTGTGCTGGAAATGTTAATTTGCATAAATAATTGCTGCAGTCAGGCTGATGTTCAGATCCTTCCTGTAAGTTCAACTAATCCCCCCACAGCACCTCTCTGCATTCATTTTCCTCTCACCTACAGAACTGGGAAACTGAGGCAGAGCTGTCAGAAGAGGACAGGAGAGCCTGGAGCTGAAGAGCTTCTTGACCAGCACTTACTGGTCTCTTTTTGACATCCAACAGGCTGGGTGGCACTTTATGACCTCAGGCACCTTGTAGAACCCTCCCTTTTCCTCCTCCCCTTCATGCACATCAATAACAAGTTCTTCTGGGCACAAGAGGCAATGGCAGCTGCTGGGACCTTTTGACTTTGAGAGAAGAAGAAAACATTTCAGTACCAGGAGGCATCAGGGAGCAGAGGATCCCTTTGCCTTGTCCTTCTGGAGCTGCTGCTGCTGGGTATTCACAGCCCTGCTCAGGCTGGAGGGGCAGTTTTAGGTTTTCTGATAAATCACATCTGACACTCCTGATTGTCCCTGACATGAACATCTCAGCTTCAGAGTTAGGGGAAGCTCTGTAAACAGGCACAAAAATACCAATGGAATTCAAAATGGACTGGAAGTAGCTGCATGTTCATGTTTCCTCCAGGAAAGCATCCTAGAAAACCAGGAGAGAGGAAAGCTTTGGGCAAATAGTTGGGATTGAAGGAAGAGAGACTTTTGCAGCTCTTGGTGGGCTGCCTCACTCCCCTGGTGAGAATCTGAAGCCCACAAACCCCACAGGAGGGTGTGGGGACTGTGCTTCTGCACACAGGGTCAGGAGTAAACGAGAGAAAAGCAGTGGGGAACAACACAGATGAAGACTTGAAACTGGTGGGGTTCTGTGGGAAAAGCCCACAAAGCCCTGTCACATGCAAGAGGCATCATCAGTTCCTTGGGGACAGGAGAAGCCCATGGCAGCTATTAAACACCCCTCATCCCCCAGCACCAGCCCAACTCACCCAGCATTTTGCAGAGCTGTGGTTTCAGCTCAGGATTTGTGTCTCCCCAGCCAACAGTGAAGATCCATAATGGGGTCAAGACCAATTATCTCATCCTTCTGTTCTTTGTGGAGGGTCTTTGGGATTCAGTTGCCAGAGGGAGGTAGAGGACAGGGAGATCCAAAATGTAAAGGTTCCTGGGAGGTGATTAACCTTTTACAGCAAGTAAGCAAAGATCCCAGAAGAATCCCCTGGAAAGCCTTAGCCAAACTCTACCTGTGGGGTTTAGCAGAGATGTGACAAAAGGCCTAACACGGGTGGAAGTGATGTGGCACCAGGGGACTCTCATCTGGGAAACCACTCAGCTTGTCACCAAAGCCTCTGCCACTTGCTCAGATGGAGAACTGGATGAGGCTTTGATGGGATGCACACAGGCTCCATGCAGCTGGACCTGGCTTCCCAGAACTCTTGTCACCTTCTTATATCCCAGGGAGCTGGCAGAAGCCCCAGAATTCTGAATAAGGGCAATTAGTCAAGAGGCTGCCATTTGCTCTGCATCCCCTTCTCCTGCACACAGAGCTCCCTGCCAAGCACAGCTGGGCTCAGGAAAGCAAATGGGAAGGAAGATGTGACAGAAGTTCCTCTGATGGATTCTTCTCCCTTTCTCCAAATGCTACCCGAGTCATTTTTCAGCCATCGGAAGGGATCATGATGACAACAGCTCCTTTAAATCACCAGTACTGATGATTTCCAGCTCAAACTGGAAACCTGTGACTGTCGGGAAGGACAGTGAGAGACCAAGGAACAAACTCTGCCAAGAGCTGCCCTAGTCCAGGTCTCTGAAACGTCCTGTTTTTGGTGCCATGCAGTAGCTATGAAAGCTGTTCAATGTGCATCTGAATTCCAACTTTCCTTGCCTGACTGAGCAGGAAACCACTCAGCACGTTCCCCCCTTCAGAGCCAGTGACAAGGCTCCTGCCTGGCTCTTTGGTGGCACCAGCATCCACAGAGAGCACGAGGAGCTGATTCAACCCGTGCTCTTCCAAGAGCTTTAATGCTGTCAGAGGTCTGCTGGTCTCTCCAGGGTATTCTGTGTGGTCCAATTTATCCCTCCAGCCATATGGTGATCAAGTGGCTCTGGGCACCCACAGTGCTTTCAAGAGCTTGGCTTTGTTTTGTGACTGCTGCTCTCCAGCTTTGTCTAAAAAGTTCTCCATGGCTGCTCAGCTGGATGCCTGCAGATGCTGTGCCACTGCCTAATGAAGCCACCTCACATCCCCAGCTCCTGTGCCCAGGACAGGGACACAGCCCTGGTGCTGGTCACACTGACAGCAAAGCTGCCTCCCTGCTGACTTTCTGCCACAGCCCCCTATGGGTACAGAAAGCCATTGATCTGTAACTCTGAATATGACTTCTCTTCATCTTTCCTTGCCTCTAAGGTATTTCCAAGCTTTTATCCTCAGCTCTTACTACTTCTCTCCCAGTCCCCATTTCTGAAGATGTTCACTCCTGCTCCTGCCCCTCAGCTCAGCCTCCAGCCCTGTCAGCCCAGCTCCAATCTCTTTGCTTTTGCTTGGAGCAGAAAGAACACTTTGAAGTCACACAGCAAACAAGAACCTCTTTTCCCCTGGGAGACCCATCCTGGCTGGCAGGAATGGCAGAACGTCAGTCACAAACCAAGAGGAGGAGAGGGAAGGGCTTTTTCTGCTGCTTTCCTCCTGATTATTTCTGGAGAAGGGCTCTGGTCCCTGGGGGATGATGAGGGACAGTCCCCAGCAGGGCAGAGGACAGGGTCCTTGGTCATATTTTCTGCTGAAATCCAACCTGACTCCCAAGCAGAACAGCATCTACTCCTCAGGTCTAGAAGAGATCACAACTTCTCCCCAGGCTGCTCTCCCAGACACCAGAGGCCCTTGGGCTCCTCTCCTGTGTTCACCCCTCTCTGTGTCACCCTGTCCTGTGACCTGACAGCCCCATGCACATCCATCCCAATCCCAGACGTGTGTCCCATCACCTGATGGGACCTGTGTGCAGTTTTTGTCCTAAGGACATTGTACTGCGGGTCAGAAATTGACACAGGGAGGGACCTGGAAAGGCCTGGAAAGAGGATAAGGAAAATGCCTGACAGATCTGGCACCACGTTCTGCTGACCCAGGGGGCGTTTGTAAGGGGTAGATTAAGCACCCTCATTTCACATTCTCTGTTGCTACCTACTCCTAGAGACAGCACCCGAAATCAGGCAGCTTATTGCTCTCATCTGGTGTTTCCTCTGGTCCAAAAACTGTGACAACATCTGAATAAATCTCTTCACCTCATCCTCTGTGCAATGTGGAGCTGCTCAATTACTAAACACAGGCAAAGTACCGTGGAAATAGAGGGCTACAATATACCACTGGCTCTTGCTGGCTCTCAGCCTGATCCTGAAATCACCCTAGAGCTCCATTTATTCCAGTTTGTGTGTGTAGATATATACACACACACTTAAGTGTGTTTGGGGGTGTGAAAACGTGTGTGCAGGATGGAAAACAAACAAATGTATGGAATAATGCATGAGAGAAATGACAAATTACAATTCTTTTTCTAAAATAACTAATAGCAGCCATAAAGCAAATGCCTGAAAGGGCTGTCATGCCATTTGTCAAGCTTGGAACAGATTTTTCAGGCCTTTACCTGAAGCTCCCTCATTGCAGCCCACAAATAAATCGCTGCCTCTCCTCATCCCCTCTCCTAACTCCCTCCTCACTTCTCCCTGTTCTGCTTTGCTCTCCTGCACCTCCAGCTGCCTCTCCTGCTTCTGCTTCCTGGGTCCTGTGTTGAAGAGCAGGATTTCTGCTCCCATCTCTGCTGTGAGAGGTGGGATAGAGCACTGCTCAGAGACCTGCCTGTAAACCTGGGGCAGATGTCATGCAGGTAGCTGGGGGAGGTCAGGAAACTGAGGTGGTGAGATAAAACACAGGGATAGAAGGAAAAGAACATGAATTTCTTGAATGTGCCAAAATAGACACACGAGGGATGCTGTAACCAGGCAGTGTAGACAGGAGAGCTGAACAAGGACCAGAATGCTAAAAGGTGGGTACAAGGGATGATCCAGGCACAACAGAAATGCCTCCAAATTTAGAAAATCCAACCCAATAAGTGGGCATGTAAACCCTTATGCTGGTCTGATGTGTGTTACCCTCCTCCAGCTGGAAGGTTGGGTCCCCCTGGGGACCTCCCCAGCAGAAAGGGAAGAGCCAGGAGCTCTCCAGTGAAATGGGCAAAGCCAGCAGGGCAGAGCAGTAAGCAAAGGGTTGAGAATTGGCCCACTCATACATGTTTTATAAAAAATTAATTACTGCTAAAGCTGCAGTCACAGCAGTTTAGGAGGAAAATGAGTCAGTAATGCATTAATGTCAAGAGATGGAGGCTGGGAGAGCTCCAGCATGCAGAAAGCACCCACATGGACATCAGAGCCCCCAGGTGTGTGCCCCAGGGAGGTGGGTGCAGAGCACCATAAAATTAGGAGTGATCTTATTGATAAGAGGTAAGCATTGAAAGGGCATTAACCAGAGCTTCCTACCCAGCTGGATGGAGGATCCATAGCAGAGGCTGCACTCCTGCTCTCTGCTGTCACCTTCCTGGTGTTCCATCCAATAAATCAGACACTCCTCGTTGTTCCTAAAACTCCTGGCCCAGCTTTCTCACAAGCCAAATGTCTCTTCCCCAGAGAGTACCAATTTATTGAAGCTGAAAATATCAGTGAGAAAGGATCAATGTGATAAATCTCCTGCTGGAGGAAAAAAAAAATGAAAAACTGTTGAGAGCCTATTTTGTAATTTTCAACAAAACCAGTATTTTTTGTTTGGAGTAACTTCTAGCTTAGAAATGTAACTTAGTTTACACTACAAATGTTTGTTAAAGGTCAATTGGAAATAAACAGCTTGAATACCCAATGTTTTGACTGGCTCAAGTTTTTCCTTCCTGAGTTAATGATAAAAAATGGAGATTCTTTCTTCTAATTCAAAACCCGAACACTGAAGAGTCTTTCAAGATGAAATGACTGTTCCAATGCCACACAAATCCCACCCAACTTTTGTTTTAGGGCAAAGCAAAGTATGAGTAAGAAAAGCTGGCAACCATTCAGAGGGGTCCACTGAAAAAACATGGTTTTCCAGTTTCCTTTCAAGAGCCCTGCCTAACCAGAAGGACCAAATCCTTAGTTTAGAAATATCTGTGTCTCTGCAGAAAGAAGTTTCCCAGAAATTTCAGTGCTAGTGAAGAAGAAAAAGAATCAAAGCTAAAGAAATGCTCTCAAGCAGTCTGCTACAAGCTAGGAGCCCACACAAATCATCTCTGCAATCCTAGCCCATTCCTGTGCCACCCCAGCACCCACATCACACACACAGCACCCATGTGGGGGGACCCCACATCCCCAAAGGAGTGGAGCAGCTTCATCTCAGAGCACAGGGGCTGTGTGAATAAGTACAAATCCCTCATACAACGTGGCCTTGGAGAGAAGCAGCAATTAAAAACCTGTTCCCTTGTGTGTTTCTGAGTGAAGTGGCATTTCCCTTTGGTAGGAGAGGACGTGAGAATGTCAGCACAGGAATAATGTCTGTGCCCAGCATCTGCCCTGCCAACTGGACTCTGCTTCCTCGAAGTCCTCATCTTACTGTGCACAGGTACCTATGGTGCACAGGTACCATGTGGTTCATCTGTGTATGAGGTTTTTTTAGAGTGTCAGGGAGATGGAGTTAGGCTTTTCTCAGTGGTGACCAGTGATAGGACAAGGGGTAATGGGTGTAAATTGGAGCATAGGAGGTTCAAGTTGAATATCAGAAAACATTTTTTTACTGTAAGGGTGACGGAGCCCTGGAACAGGCTGCCCAGGGGGGTTGTGGAGTCTCCTTCACTGGAGACATTCAAACCCCACCTGGACACGTTCCTAGGGGATGTACTCTAGGGGGCCCTGCTCTGGCAGGGGGGGTTGGACTAGATGATCTTTCGAGGTCCCTTCCAACCCCTAGGATTCTATGATTCTATGATTCTATGATTCAGGACAGAATTTTCCTCCTCACTGTTTTCCCCAAGCCACAGGAGATGCAGGACTGAGCAGTGGACAGAGAGGACTCAAGAGGACCCAGTGTCACCATGATGTTCTCTTGGTGCCCAGGGTCAGCCCTGTCATCCCTTTCTCATGCTCTGAGCTCCTTCCTTCCAAGGAAGGCACCAGATTCTCCCCACCAAAGAGCACTGCCTGGGAGACATCACTTTTACAGGATGTGTTTGCCTTTTCCAAAGAGCATTGCTATGGAGAAGCAGCCCCTCCAGAGGGCTTTGGCAGGCACTGTGTCTGGAGAACAAGAGCCTCTTCTGTCTGTGGGGAGGGCAAGGGGCAGGTGGGACACAGCCCATCCCCTCTTCCAAACTGCAATTTCCCCTCTGTACCCACCTACCCTGAATAGGCAGCTGAAAGGCTGGAGGGAAAAAAACCAACACCCAAGACAGTATTTCCAAGGCTGCCAAGTTTCTGCTCAATTTACCATGAGAGCAGGAACAAGACACACAGCCCCAGCCTGGCATTCATCCCCTGCCCATATTGCCTGGAGTCCTCAGTGGTGGAGGCATTTTGCTTAACACAAGGATCTTTTCCTAAATAACATCATTTGTTTCCTTTTGTTTTCCCTTTCAATCAGCTCCTTCTGCAGCTCTACCAGACAGGCAGAAATTGTTCATCACAAGGAAGGGAGAAGCCAGCCCGGTCTCTGGGAGCAGGGGCCCTTCCTGATGGCGAAAAGCCGTGTAGAGAACAGAAGATATTTTAAATATTAACAACAAGAAACCAAATGGAGATTCATGGAACAATGTCCCTATCACAGCAAAGCCTTGGCTGCAAACCTCAGCAATAATTAGCTGTCAGGAGACAGAAACAGAGTTGTGTTAGGATTCATCCTAATCACTTAGAGATGATTCCTCTTGCAGACATCTGCCAAGCTTTGCTGCTCAGAGCTGGGGGATTTTTCTCACTTGTCCTGAGCCCCTTCTGGGGGGTACAGATGCCCCCAGGAGGCAGCAGAGCTCAGCAGGGCAGGGAGGTCACTGCCAGCAGCACAGTTCTGGGCACTCAGATCCCTGATGTGACCCCTGGACACGACACTGCTACTTCCATACCCTCCTCCAACTTTTTTGTTTGATTTTTATTCCTAGTTTATACTTTACTAAAGGAAATACAGGGGATTTGTGCAGCTCTTCCAGGGGCAGCTGTACCCACCCCAATGATGCCTGGAAGTGACTCTTCTGTCCTGAAAAGTTGCTGCTTTGTTTTAGCTGCAAGGGGCTTTTATTGCCCTCGATTCAAAGTAGTAAATAAACCCAGAGGAATTTGCTTCCACCCTGCCTGGAACAGAAGATGCTTCACTGGCTTGGCATTTTGTTGTATCTTTCCTTTTGGGAAAAAATGAAATTCTTTAGCAGACTGCTTGTAAAAGCCAAGGAGGGAGTGGGAAGGAGTCTGTTTCCCTTGAGGGGGTTTGGCAGCTTAATCCATACCAAGAAGGAACTCATTGAATGGCTGATGATAATTCACAGGGGTACCAACAACGCCCATGTCTTTAAAATGTCATTTTATGTGATTTTGTTATTCAGGAATAGGGGTTTTTTTTTGGCAGCTCAGTGGACAGCAAAGTATTTTTTGACAACTGACAATGGAAAAAGTGAAGTAAAGATCAAACTGCAGAGGTTCAGTTTTAGTTGTTTGAAAACTACTCCTTTGCCTAGGTGATTTTTTGTCCTGGGAGATTTTTTTTTGTCCCAGATTTCAGTGGGAATATTTTCATCAGAAAATAGCTCCACAGAAAATGCTGCTTTCTCTTGAAAGGTTCACACGAGTGGAGAAAGGCTGAACATCACTGTGATGACAGACAACCCATGGGCATGTCTAAGGGAACCACAGACTGAGCTTCCCAGCAGGAGGTTAGTGAGGGATTCCAGGATCTCTCCTGCCCTTGATTCCACTGGTATTTGGAATGAGTTTCTCTCCAAATCAGGGTAGACTTTAATCTTGCATTGCTCAGCAGAACTGGTGGGTTGTGGCTGCTGTAGCCCCATGTTTCAGTTCACTTTCTAGGCAGTCGGTGGGAAGAAAGCACCATGGTTCAAGGTTACCTTTCCTTCTGCTGGAGGAAGTGTTAGAACTGTAAAAAAAATGCTCCAAAGTGTCCTCCAAAAGTGAGAGCCACGCTGGCAGCCCTATGCTGGGCTTCTGGTGCCCATCTTATGTGTGCTGGGATGTCAGCCCTTGCTCAGGTGTGCAAAGAGAGGGACTTGTTACATGGTTACACCAAGTGGTTTTCCTTCCTTTCTCCCTTTCTTCCTTTTCTTCCTTCCTTTCCTTTTCCTTTCCTTCCTTTCCTTCACTGTTCTGAAGCAAAAATGGCCCAGACTCCTTCGTCCTCTGTGCAAAAAAAAAACCCCATCCACACGATGTGTGATACAGGTTGAGGTGGAGCATCCAACACCTGTGCTGGAGGAATCCATCTCCCTCCACCCCCCTGTGCCTCGGGTTTCCCAAACTGGGAAGCTGCCAGATTCCAGTCTGAGAGTGAGCCTATGGTGTGAAAACAGTTCCTGGGGACTTGGGCTTTGAACACAACCTCAAACTTTGGGCATGGTGAAACAGTGCTGGTTTGGGCCAGGACAGAGTTAATTTTCTGTCTTGTCGTTTTGCTTTCAGCTGAGTCTCTTGCAAGCAGCTCCACCCCAGGAAAGGAGCTTTTCTTCCTAAAACCTGTGTTACTCCTGTGACTAATGAACAGGAGTTCCAGCAGCCTCAATCCAAAGAATACAAATACCAGGTGAAAACATAGGCCACCATTTCCAAAACCAATCTGGGACTTTGGGGGTTTTTTTTAATAAACACAGAAGATTCACAGCTTTGTTTGCTGACTACAAAACAACCCAGAAAGCTCTTTGGCCAGGTACACTCTATCTGCTGTTGGGCTCTGCTGTTTTGATGGAGAATCTGATGCATTTTTTTGCCTGCAGAGAATTTCAAGAGAGTGACTTGTGATCAACACCCATCGGGTGCTGGACCCACACGCTGTGGACACATCTCCAAAAGAATGGGACTCCAAAGTCCTTTTTTTTTTTTTTGCATCTCCAAAAGCAGATTTGCATCTCCAAAGCAGTGGGACTGAGCTTCCAGCTTGTAGTTGTGACTTACAAGTTATTTATATGATTGAGGTCTGTGAGTCTACAGCCACAGCAGGTGCAGTGCAAACCCAGCAGGATGGGAAGATGGAAAGGTTCTGCAGCTGCAGCCAGGGGAGAACACACCAGAGCAACACAGCAGTGACTGCTCTGTGCTGATCAGGAACTGCTGGGAAGTTACTTCACTGCTGCCAGGAAAAGAAATTCAGGAAAAAAAGGGCTTTGGGAAGGTGCTGGGTTAGGCAGCACAGCTTCCATCAGGGGTAAGGAGCAGAAAAGGAGGCAGCACCAGCACCCGGGGCTGAAACCTAAGGTGCTGGGGCATTGTAGACAGATCTCAAAGAGCTCTAAGGTTGTCTATAAGAAGTAAGAGCCAATGATAAAGATCCTGAGGTAGGTCTGGTGGGCCTATAAAACCAAGGTAAATACCTTATAAATGACACAGGAGAGAAGGAGCCAGAACACACATGAGCAGAGACTGGGGGGAGAAGCATCCAGGGGGGAGCAGCACCAAACACCCATTTGCTTCCCTGCAGGCCCTGGGCACCCATGGGAAGCATTGGTTCCTGACTAAATGAGCATTGCCTCCTGGCTAAATGAGACAACATCCTCAGCTACAACAGGGACAACTGTTTTTTCCCTTAGTTTAGCACAGATCTGTTTGGGTTTTGCATTGATGCACCCAGCTCAAATATGTGTCTGCAGTGACAAAGCAACCTCTGGCACAAGGAGCTGGTTTCAAACTCTCTGCCCTGAGCCTGGGCAGCACACAGACACCTGAGTTACACCCTGCAGAATACAGCTCTAGAATCAAAAGAAGCTTGTGGGAAAGTCTGCACAAAGAAAGGAGCTAAGATGTGATAACTTTGTTTAGAAGGCAGTGGCTGAATTAACCAGTTTTGTGAGACATTTGCAGGAAGCAAGAAGAGAAGAGGACACTCCAGTTCCTTTCTGTCCCCACTCTCTCATTTGTCTTCCTTATGCTGCCTGTGTTTGTAGTTGACTTTATTGAACTAGAACTGAAAACCTATGGGGATGTCTGTCTTCCAGTACAAATTTATGAATATGTAAATATCTCCAGCAATTTCGTTAAAAAAAAAATATCTAAGAAAATGCTTGCTTCCTTTTGCAAAGCCTTCAGGTTCAGTACAGACAAAAACCAGAGCACAGGAGAAAATCTATACAGCCTTCAAAGAAAGCACTTTGCTTGCAGACAGCAATAAATAAATAAATCCTAGGCATACATAGCAGGTATCAGAGAAACACTGGGAGCAAAATCTCAAGATTAACCAGCAACCTGGCAATCCTGGTGAAGGCCTGGCACTACAGTTGTGAGCATGTGTTAGAAACTGCCTTGGGACAAGGCAAGGGTTTGGGGGGGGTGAGTGCAGGGATAAACTCCCACTCACACACTCAGAGTCTGTGGGAAAATTAAGTTGCATTGATGGTGAAATTCATCGTGTCCTAAAGTCAGGGTTTATAAAGAAATGCAATGCAGGTTTGTGGTTTGTAGATATCTGAGGTCAGAAGGAATGAGCTTGGCCATCTCTGAAGGCTTCCTCCTCCTCTCTTTCTGGCATCTGCATCATAGAACCATAGAATCATAGAATCCTAGGGGTTGGAAGGGACCTCGAAAGATCATCTAGTCCAACCCCCCCTGCCAGAGCAGGGCCCCCTAGAGTACATCCCCTAGGAATGTGTCCAGGTGGGTTTTGAATGTCTCCAGTGAAGGAGACTCCACAACCCCCCTGGGCAGCCTGTTCCAGGGCTCTGTCACCCTTACAGTAAAAAAATTTTTTCTGATATTCAACTTGAACCTCCTATGCTCCAATTTACACCCATTACCCCTTGTCCTATCACTGGTCACCACTGAGAAAAGCCTAACTCCATCTCCCTGACACTCACCCCTTACATATTTGAAAACATTGATGAGGTCACCCCTCAGTCTCCTTTTCTCCAAACTAAAGAGACCCAGCTCCCTCAGCCTTTCCTCATAAGGGAGATGTTCCACTCCCTTAATCATCTCAGTAGCTCTGCGCTGGACTCTTTCAAGCACTTCCCTGTCCTTCTTGAACTGAGGGGCCCAGAACTGGACACAATACTCCAGGTGCAGCCTCACCAATGCAGAATAGAGGGGGAGGAGAACCTCTCTTGACCTACTAACCACACCCTTTCTAATGCACCCCAGGATGCCATTGGCCTTCTTGGCCACAAGGGCACATTGCTGGCTCATGGGCATCTTCTTGTCTACCAGGACCCCCAGGTCTCTTTCACCTACACTGCTCTCCAGCAGCTCAGCCCCCAACCTATACTGGGACATCGTGTTGTTCTTCCCCAAATGCAAAACTCTACACTTCCCCTTGTTGAATTTCATCATGAGTTCATCATGATTTCATCATGAATTTCATCAGGGAGTTCCCTGCACATCCTGACTCCTGGGAATCCCTGGGGAGCCACAGGAAAGCAGCAGTGCCTGAGGCTTGGCTGAGAGCAGCCCGGGATGGAAGGGCAAATGGTGTGTGCAAAATCAGAAATGAGAACAGCACACACCTTAGGCCAGGAGCTGGAGGAAGCTGCATGACTTCTCCAAGGCTCCTGAGCTGTTTTCATTCCTTTGGTTTCTCCTGCTTTCAGGAGAATTCACACCCTTCAGGAAGAGAAGGAGGGAGATGGCTTACATGAAGTCACATGGAAATTCTACCTCTGCTGCCTTTAATATTTCTCTGCAACAGTGGAATAGCTAAATCTATCAAATGCTTTCTGCAGCAGTTTGCAAGGCACTGAAAAGATTTCACAGGAGACAGGAACCTTCACTGAGCTGAGGAGAATGTGCACAGCTTGTAGGCAAGGAGAAGAGGTGCCTCCATTCCCCCTGGAATCCTTATGGATCCGTTTCACTTGGGCTCCATGCAGTGGTTCTGCTCCCTGGGAGGGGGAGAAGCCCAACTTTATTGCCACCTCAAGGGTTTCCATCACCTTTGAAGTTTCCCCTGTTAAGTGCAGTGCTTCTTTTATTCATAATACTTCTACAGCAAAATCTTGAGGATTTGGGAGCTCCATGTGCACCTTCTCTCCTGCTCTTTTGCTGTACTAGGAGACCTGAAATGGTGAACCAGCTGCTCTGGACACAGCATTTTACAGTTCTGTCAGCATTTGTGTACCTGGGTCTTAAACCATCCACCTTCTGCCTTTCATTTCTTACTTCCCTTAACACTAAATACCAATCATGATCCTGCAGGGACCTTTGTGCAATATTTCACTGATAAATATTCACCTTTTCCATCTATTTTTCTTCCTCCTGATTGCTGTTCTACTTGCTAGCCATATTTGCATGAAAATAAGGTCTTTATTGCTTATATCCCTGGCGTGCTATTATGTTTAGAAGCTACAAAGATTATGAAAACTGCGTTATGAATAAGTCACTGGAGCAGATGTCCATGGTAATTAAAAATGTAGGAATATTTCCATCTGTTAAATACAGTCCCATGGACAACTTTTTCTAAGCAGAACCCTTCCTGTGAGCTGCTCACAGGGACCCTATGACCCAGAGGCTGGAGTTCCTCCTGGAAGTAAAAGCTTAAGGTGGCAGAGAGGGACCCTCAGCTCCCTCTGCCCCAGGGCAGCCCCTCAGCAGCTCAGTGGCCATTGCTGAGTCAGCAGTTCCAGCACAGTGTGTCCTGTACTTGGGACTCTTTTCTTTAAGCACCATGATCTTGCCCAGCTCCATCTCCCATGTTTTGTCCCTTGCTCTGCTCACCTCTGCCTCCTCCTCCACCCCCCAGTTCTCTGGGCAGGACCCTTGGCACTGGGACACTCAGAACTGGTCAGGTCACCTCCCAGTGCAGCCCCCTGCTTGTGCCCTTTTTGTGTTGGCTCACAAATTGTATAATTTCTGCCCAGCTTCAGGCTGGGAAGGCCTGAGCTGTTAAATCCTAATACCTCAAGTATTAACCTGTAATATACTTAATACCTCTAAAACACATCCCTGGACTGCAAATGTTCAGGAAGCAGTGTGTCTGCCTGCAGGGGAATCCTGTGCCTGGGCAGGACAAGAAGGGATTGACTGAGCCCTCAGGCAGAGCTGCTGTGATTAGTGACACTTCCCTTGCTTCCTTTCTCTGCCAGTGATGAGAACATGGACAAGTCTTGATCAATACAGATTACGGGGATCAAGACTTCATCTCCATCAAAAGACCATCAAATGTGGTCTATAATGTGTTTCCCTGACTTTTGTTGAGCCTTTAAACACCTGCCCTTTCCCTTGTGCTTTAATTATTTATCTCACTAACATGATTAGCTCCCAGGTGTGTTTTGGATGGCATTTGTTTGTCTTGCAAGACACCAGCTAAACCAGCATTGATTTTGAACCTACTCCCTCACTTGGGAAGTGGCTGTGGACAAGTTCTGAAGTCTGAAAGATCCAAAGTTTGACTCTGATCTTCCCTACACAGCCACAGCTCTTCTGTCCTTCATTATTTGTGCTTCTGATGGAAAGGGAATTGGCCTATGAAAGTCTTGTCCCACTTCTCCACTCCACTTTTATACACTGTGCTTTTGAGAGAAATCACAGGCAGGCACTTGGTACAGGACTTATTAGCACTAATTGTCTCCCAGGGTAAAATCAAACATCCAGATCACTGAAACGTCCTCCTCTGTTCATAACAGCCATTTAATTGAGTGGGCAGAAGTGCAGGGAACTTTACCAGGGAAAGGTAAGACATGTAAATTTAAATTGTAATGGGATATTGGGACACATTATCCCCAGCAGGTATGCCAGATGTGATTAAATGGAATCCTTTACAAAAGGATAGTAGTGCCTATTGTAGATCAGAAAAATAAAATCCTCAATTGGTCTTATGTTAACACTAAACTCTGTACAATGGTGCTGTCCAAATCAATATTAACTTTGTCTGTCTCTCCTTTCTAGTTTTGGTAGATCCAAGGCTTACTCTTTCAGCCATCCCAACAGAACATGACTGCTCATGGTTTTCAACAATCCGTGCCAGTGAAAATCTTCTTTTTGTTTGCTTTTTTTTTATTCCTGATATCTGATAAATATCAATTTAGCTGCACTGGCTCTACCCAGTCAAAAATCATCTGGGCTGGAAAGGAGTTACACTGGTTCTGGACCACCAAATGCCTAGAAAATGCTCAGCAACTCTATGAAGAGAGGGTCATTTATTTTATGCTTCTCCTCTGGGTCAGCTTCTTCTGAAAGCCAGAGTCCCAATGCATCACTTTGATAGCTTGCCCCAGAGGATAATTTAGTGGCAATTCCATCTTAGGCACAAAAGTGGAAATGGAACAAATCCAGGACTTCAGCTGGGGCATGGGGACCTGAAAATTTTCTCCTTGGGGATGTCAATCTGGATCTTCTCTTAGAGGTTCCTAGAAGAAGCTTCCTTGGGAAATAAATCACAGAGCCAGAAGACAGAGGAGGGAGGGAAACTCATGATGCAGAGGATGCCTTCAGAGGATGCCCATGGCACAGCCCAAAGCTGCAACACTGGAACTGGGGAGGCCAGATCTGGAAGAGAGAAGTGGGGTGGGCAGAGGGGAGGATGGAATTGCCAGAAATCCAGGCTGAGCAGAGGCACAGTGCACACCAGGAGGATACCAGGGTGAGAAGGGTGCCAAAAGGGTTCAAATACACAATATTCACATGAGTACAGTGTGTAGTACCTCCTCAGGAGAGACATTCATAGGTCCCCAAAGGATGATAAGTTTTTCCTCCCACTTCTCTCCCCCTGTTCCCCAGCAGGTCCAGCTCAGTATTATCAGATTCCATCCCATGGCCACGTGTGTATCCAGTGCTCCTGGAGCCAGTGCTGCTGCTAAAACCAATGCTTCCCACTTGGCTGCTTTCAAACCTTCCACTAAGCACAACACACAAATAATAAAAGCAGGAAGATCACAAGAAGAATCTCAGGGCCCCTGTGGACCAATTTCCTCCTGGTTTGTTTCCTTTGCACAGTTTGGTTGGGGCAATCAAACAATCTGGGGCTTGCTAATGACCCAGCAATCCTGCAGACATAAAATACAATAAAATTCTCCTGAACCAGGCTTTATCTCCTTAGTTTCTTGGGTTTATCCTCCACCTTCCAGGCTGGATTCAAAGCCAGTGGCACGGGCAGCAGAACATCAGTTTAGGATTCTGAACACTTAATTTCTCTGTCTTTGCATCCTTGGCTCTGTACTCACCCTAAGCAAAGGGCACAGGGACACAGAGGCCTTAGGAAAGGTATCAGACAGCCTGACCTGTTAAAATGTTAAGAGAAGCAGAAGAGGAAAGGACTCGGATGGTAAGAAGACAAATACTGACATGTATTTACAGCAGAAAACCCAGCACAGGTGTCCAGATTTGCAGGTTCTTGCTCTGTTATAAGGGAAAGCCTCAGTTCTTCAGCCCTGTGAAATTCTCAGGTACCATTAAACAAACAAGAAGTCTAAATCTTGCTGCTTCCAAGGAAAGCTCTTAAATCTAACCTAAATGAGTCAACGGGGTCCACAAAGCTGGAAGCAAAAGATAAAAGATATCATAAAATATCATTAAAGCCCAAAATCTCATTACCTTTCAAGATTCGACTCACATTTTCAAGTTTGGGACAAGTAATTCTCTCCCTTTGGTCCTCTCTAGCAGGTCTGCAACAGTTTTGAAAACTGGAGCTCTGAAAGATGCCCCCTGTCTCTTGATACTCTGATTTTATGCCTGGGAAAACAGAATAACTGAAAATCCCCTCTCCAGTTCCCAGCCTTCCTCCCCAGCAGAACATTTCTCTCCTCCAAGCACACAGCCAGTGGGATCCTTTCTGGCACAGATGCTTTGGGAATGTCACTCCTTAGGGCTGAAGGTGAAGGAGGTGCCAGCTTTGCTGTTTTCTGGAGTTGTTTTTGAGGTTGCTTTAGGTTTCAGTAAAATAGAAAAACTAAAGCTGTCATCCAAACAATGGTAAAAAACATCCCTGATGCACAGGGATTAAGGAGAGTTCTGAATTGGGCATGGATCACACCTAAGGATATCTATGGGGTGGTATCTTGAATTGCAGACACTTTGGCAGGGACCAGAAAGAGTTGTTTTCTCTCCATATATGGGGCAATTCAGTAAAGCAAAGATTATTGACTCCTCTTTTACATCAAGAGACTTTCTGTGCTCACAGGATGGGCAAATCCTTCCATTAACAAGTCCTGAGCAAGTCAGTCTCTCCAGAGACTTCTTTCTCCCATGGACACAAGCAGAGTTAAGCTGTATTTTGTACTCCATCCAGAAGAAGTGGATGCTGAAGGGAACTTTTTGATGAAAGCAGCAATGCTGACTCTGAGCATGTGAAGCTCAGAGCCCTGCAAGGTGCCAGCCTCTTCTGGGCTGGAGAAGAGTGAGAGAAAGCAAGCACAAGAATCAAATATTTCAAGGAATATCTGGGCATCAACAAGTTTATTCCAGTCTCCTTCACTCCTGCAGGGGATCTGTTATTAGGAGGGTTTGGTTTTTTTTTATTGCTCTCCTTTTCTGCAGGTGAACAGCAGCAGTGAGACCTGTGCCTGCCTGGCCCTGCCTGCCCCAGGTGCCTCTTTATCTCCAGCACCCAGCTTGCTGCTCAGGTACTGATCAGGTTTTAGTAGATGAAGATTGTTTCAGTCACAAACATGGTAATTTGGGGCATTGGAGGGTGGGACAGTGCTGGTAGGTGGCAGGCCCAGCCTTGAATTCCCAGCTGCAGAAAAGGCAGCAATGCCATTCCCAGGTCACACCAGAACAAGCAACGTGGCTTTTCCCAGCTGGAACAGGTCAGGCACCGAGGGAAATTCCCTGGAAACAAATTCCTTCAGACAAATTCCTTGGAAATAAGTGGGAAGTCTGTTTGACTTGGTCAAAACTTGCCCCATCCAAGGGCTGATGAAGCTGTGGAATCAGGGGATGCATTAGGTTTGTGTTGGTCCAGCAGGTGGCTAACAGTGACTGGATGGGGTCAGAGGAGCCTTTTTGTGAAGCACATTTGTCAGATAATTTCTAGCAGGCAAAGAATGGGTGTGATGAGAAATCTTTTGTAGATTTCATTCTTTATGGGAGATGGGGAAACACTCCATGCAGTCCAGTGAAGGCCAAGATGATATTTATCTCATCCTAAAACTGGCTTTGTCATCTGGAAAGCCTGTCAGGCTGCAAATAGAAGAAACTGAGAAAACATGCCAAGAGAAGGCAACTCATCTGACCCTTTTTTAACACCATTTTTCAGCTTCAGCCCAGTTTTCACAAATAGGTTGCCAAAACACCAGCACAACCAAGAGGTCAGCTCGTTCCTGCAAGATGCAGCTGGTGGAGGCAATGACTGGGGGGCTGCACTGCTGGGAACATGGGGATGGATGAGAACAAACATCAGACTAAGGAAGTTGAACAGCTGTTGGAAGAAAAAGCCACAAGTGCATTGAAAGATGCAATGAAAACCCATGGCAGAGGAAGACCTTAGATCCAGACCTCCTCTTTCTGAACAGATTTTAGCTGGAATCTCCAGCTGGACAATCCCTGACAGAGATTAATCCTAGAAGATGGGCTAAAAAACACTTTCAGCACATGGCTAAAGGAAGCACAAGCTGCTCTATGAAGGCTCCATCCTTTCCTCATCACTGCAGGATCCCAGCATCTCTCAACACTTTATTAAACAGTGTGATTACCATTTATCATGTGACATTTTTCCTGTAGCTGGAGAGAAAAAGTATTATCTGGCACAAAATGACCTTTTGTTAAGTAGTATTTTTCTTCTCAATACAGAGCAGCATTGCCTGCACTTTGAACAGCAGATGGGAGAGGTGACACCAGTCCTTGGCTGCTTGAGGTACAAACTTTGTCCAAAGGAAGCTCAAACCCAAACCACCTCAATGATGTTGACTGATCTAAGGCTCTGTCCATGCTTCTGAGCATCAGGCTCAGGACTGAGGCTTCACAGGCCAAGCAGATTTTTTGGGAAACCTTTCTTTTGTTGCTCACTCAAGGATGACAACAAGTAACCAGGGAGAAGTGTGTGTGTGTGTTCAGTGCCCTAAAGCTCTCACTTTGTCACTCCAGGCAGCTAAAAAGTTTTCAGGAGAAGGGAATAGTGACCAGAGGCTGAAGTTCACTTTCATCTGTCCTTTTCCTCTCAAAGGAAGGCTCCTGGGGGGAGCTGATAGTCTTTATTAGACCAACAACCCTCTCTTCAGCCCCTCCTTGGACAATGGGACAGATTCTCTGATACCACCAAGCAGCCTCATGCAAACCAGGCTCCAAAATCAGCAAAATACCTTCCCCCTCTCTGCCTTTGCCTTCCTTATAATGTGTCTTCAAGAGCAAAACTGCCTAAACACAGAAGAAAAAAGGAAACAAGATAAACTGTATAATCCCACTTCAAAGGCTTTTTTAGTCAAGTTGCAGAGGACGAGAACAGCAGCCTGCAGAGATGCATTTAACTCTTTGTAGGGCCTGGGTGCCATGGGCAGGGAGCTAAAACAAATGTGTCCTTATTCCCAAAAGCTTTTTGTGAAGCAGCCATTCCCATCGAATTCTTTCTTCTTGGCTCCAAGTTAATGACACAATCTTTAGTCCCCTGCCCAAAGCAGCATCCTCTCTCTGCCCTACAACCTGAAAGCTGATGGGGGTCTAACCAAAAAATCATATGGAACACCCCAGCTGGCACCTTCCTAGAGGGTGTACATAAGGATAATGGTTGGATTCCATGATTTCAAAGCTCTTTTCCAACCCAAACTGCTCTGTGGCAGTGTCAGACTCCCAGGGACAGTGTGAGCAGGGCTCTGGCCCTGGGGGTGACTCCCATTTGCACTGGATTCACTTTAATTTCCCCAGTCCTCAGTTTCTTTCTCTATGAAATAGGAACAGGGTTACATTTCCCTCTGGGAGATACAACAGGAGAAAGCCATGTAAGGATTAACAGCTTTTCCAAATATGATGTCACTAAAAGCTTTTGAAGAGACACAGGAAAAGATTTATATTCCAGTGCTGACAAACATAAGAAAGGATTCATCTGCTTCTACCAACCAAGCTTTCATTTCATCTACAAGAAAAATATATGGTGCTTTCCAAAGGTCCTGAAGAAAGAAAGCAGCTGAAGGAGGAGGTTAGGCACTACATGTTTGATGTTCCCAAAGAGACTGGTCAAAGATTATCCATCAGAATATGTTAAAATTTTTTTGTGCACAACTGGGGCTTTTTATGCAAAAAAAAAAAGGTTCATAAAATCTGAGTTGTACTCCAGCGAAGTTTTTTTCTGAGAATTCAAAGCCATTTCTTGGCTGAAGAGTGGTGTTTGGGGGCCAAAAAGCTGTTGAATATTTGATGAGGGTTCAATATTTCCAGTGAATTAAACATAACTTAAAAAAAAAAAAAAGCAAAATACCCTACAAATCCCAATTAGATACAGCATGAACAGGTGGGTAAAAAAATCCCCAAACGACACAAATATCCTCAAATTCTAGATAATTTCTTTCCACAAGGAACTAATTTACAAGAATCCTGTGTTTACAAACCAACCTGGAATATAGGCAAGAACACAGCCTGCTCTCCCCCCTTCTCTTGGTGACTGCAGTGATTTCTCCTTCTTTTGCAAAACTTGCAGAACAGCTTCTTTAGAAGGAAAATCCCCTTTTTGCCACATTCTCTTCACTTGGAGACAAATGCTCAGACAAATGGCATTGACATTGCCTTGGAGCCAGACCCTCACCTCCTCAGTTTTCCACCCAAGAGAAGGGGTCTGGCAGGGAATGTCACCACAGAATCCTCATACAGGGCTTGGGGTTCTCAGGGACCTTCAGGATCATCCAGTTCCAAACCCCCTGGATGGGGGGGAACATCTCTCACAAACCAGGCTGTTCCCAGCCCCAGTTGTGTTATGGTGAAAGGGCCCCATCACCAGGGGGGATTTGGCAATCCTCATCTTTAGCAAAGCTGTGCTGAGATGCAGCTGATGGGTCAGAGTTTTGCCTCTCTGATGCAAAATCACAACAGCTGAGCTGAGAACCTTTTGCTGAGCCTGATGGAAACTGCTTCTCCAGCCACCTGATCCAGACTGAGCTGAGAACCCTGATACAGAAAGGAAATTCCTCACTACCAAATGGCAGCTACAGGGGCAGCAGGAAGGCAGCCAAGGCTGCTCTGAATATTTATCCCTTGTACAGCAGCACCATCTGCATGGTCCTGACACAGAGCACAACTCGGTGCCATCAGGACCTGAAGAGCCACAAAACACAAAGGGCATTTGAGGTGTGCTGCAGTTCAGGGCTAACACATTGAAATAGGTGCAGAACCTGAGCTTCAGGCCGTGGGAAATGTTCTGTGGCTCTCCTGGCTTCCAGCATCCACATTGGTCTCCCTGAGGCCTTAGATCAAGGCTGAGAGCCTCAAGCACACATCTCCATCTCACATGGCACTGTCTCAAGGTTTCCTCATGTTGTGGTGTCAGCTTAGGCACCAGCAATGCCTCTTGACTCCTACGTGTGGCCAACATGTGCTAGAGGGTCCTCTTTGAGGGCTGAGCCCATCAGTTCTGCCCCAAGGAGTTTCTAAAGGTAAAGACAAAAGAAGCAGGTAGATCTAAGTTTAATTCTTCTCATGCAGCTTTGGGGATGGGGATCATCTGAATAAATGTCAGAGGAGGGCATTCAGTCTCATTTTAAAAATGACACCTGCATGGAGACAGATGGATCATGTTCTGTCACCCATGGACAGAATTCAGGGACCACCAGGAACAACTTGTTCACTGGGAGGCAGCTGGAATATCCTCAGCCACTGAAATGAATCCCATGCCTGGTGAATTCAGGCAGAGGGCTGGAAAGCATCAGAGACACCATGGAACAATACCTGTCTGCTCAGTGTAAGAAGCTCTGGCCTTCTGGGTTTCTTTTCATTAGATTTTCTAATTGTCCTGGTGAAGACATGGTATTTTAGAAAGGAACTGACAAATACATCAACTCAAAAGATCTGGATCAATTTGCTAAAAAAAAAGACAAGGAGTCAGTTCAGTCAATTCTTCATAAAGAAAAAGAGGAAACTTTGAAATTTAAGTATTAGCCCAATCATGATGTTCTAAGCCTTCTGCTGGAGATGCTATTAATTGTAGTTTAATTGCTGTAGTGCTGTGTAGCAGTCAATGCTGTAATGAATTTAAAAGATGAAGTAGCTGCTATTTCATGTAAGTGATTTAGGTGATGAAAATTGTCTGAATGGCATAGTGGTTAACCAAGATGCTAGAAACATCAAATTATGATTTTACCCTTAGAGGGTGTTTTAGCATTAAATAAGCTGTTTAAAAGATAGCAGCACTGCAAAGAAGGTTCCTCAAAGGAGGCAGCTTTGAAAGGTCAGCAGTAAAGCAAAAGTACTCATGAGAGAAGGGATAAGGATGGAGGAAGTTTGTTTAATAGCATGAATGTCAAGGCAGAGAAGCAAAGGTGCCTTTAAGCACATGGGAACTGTTTGGACTGAGTTCTTCCAACTCACCAATTTTCCCATTCAAGAAAAGAAGCTGCATCACCATCTTCCATGATCAGCTTGCTTCTGGTGTGGCAGAGAGGCAGAGAGGGAGCACTGGGAGCCTCCTTTGAACAGCCCTGAGGACTCAGCTGGGGTGCAGCCTGGATGCACAGAGGGATGGATGCATCTTCAGCCCTGTCTCCAGGTGTCCAAGCCTGGCAGAGGTCTAAGGGTATCCTGAAAGTTGAGAGCTGTGCCATCACTAGGGAGGAGAAACCTTCAGCCAAGAGTTTGGAGAAGGCATTGATTCTGTTCCACTCAAATAAAAAATGTTATGGAGAAGGCATCTACCTGACAGCAACCATTCTTCTCTTCTTCAGAACAGCCCTGAAGGGATAACAACAGAAGAAACTGAACTCCAAGAGCAAGGAAAGTGAAATGTGAGCCAGACTGTGGCTCAAACTTGAAGTCTCTACCCATGCCTGGGCAATAGTCAGTTTTAGTCACAAGCTGTTGGCAAGACACAAGAAACAAAGGCAACAAATTCAAACAGTGCCCTTCAGCTACAGCAACTTTCTGTATCTGCACTCCCAGACTATGAAAGATGGAGCTCAGGTTATAAGCAGATCACTATAAACTTCAAGCATTAGTGCCAAAGTTACATTTTCTCTCCTCTTCATCCAGTCTGCCAGTTTAATGCTTTTTTTTTTACAGCTTCTGCTTGATCTGCGCTTCAGCTCTGCTCTGAATTTTTTCATTACTTGGGATTACTTACTAAATTCTTTGCGTGAGCAAAATTCCAACTGGAACTAAACTGTGATTCTCTGACTGCAGGGTATTGTGCTGAGCTACAGACTGTAAAAGCAGGGACATCGATTAAATAGTTGCAATTCTGAAATTCTAAGAATGGGAAGGAGGAACTCTGGGCAGAGCAGTCCTATCAGATGGGGTGATTCTTCTCAAAGTTTTTCCAGTAGCTCCCAGAACAGAGGAGAGGATTAGGAGGAGAGCCCTAAAGCAAATCACAGCTCTGTCCTAGGGAGAGAAAGGACTTGAACTAAACTTTGTCATTGAAGGCAAAAGATGAAACACTAAAAAGTTATCTCACTGCTCTGAATCACAGACAGGTGCCTCTCCAAGCAAAAACCCATCAGGACCCATTAAGTGTGAGACTCCACTGATCTCAAGTCTGGCACCAGATGCTCCCATACAGACATTATGACTGATTCAAAACCTCCTCCCAGATTTCCTACAACTCATTTATTGCCAATTTGACCATAACCAAAGAACATATTTTTTAAACTGAGTATATACCATCAGTGCTACTGTCTCCAGATCAGCTCGAAGGAGCTGATTTCTCCCTGACCTCTCTGGCACAAGGCAGAGAGGATCTGACCTGGCCTGGTGAGGTCCCCCAGAGCTTATCATGGGCCACATTAAGGTCAAAGATGTGTCACACATGGGAGATCAGAACTGGCAGAGGAAAGGCAAAACCTCCTCAAGGAGCAGCCCCAGAGCCCAAACAGAGGGGAAAGGTAGCCAAGAAGGCCAATGGCATCCTGGGCTGGCTCAGGAACAGCGTGGCCAGCAGGTCCAGGGAAGGGATTCTGCCCCTGTGCTCAGCCCTGGGGAGGCCACACCTTGAGTCCTGTGTCCAGTTCTGGGCCCCTCAGCTCAGGAAGGAGATTGAGGTGCTGGAGCAGGTCCAGAGAAGAGCAAGGAGGCTGGGAAGGGATCCAGCACAAGTCCTGTGAGGAAGGGCTGAGGGAGCTGGGGGTGTTGAGGCTGGAGAAGAGGAGGCTCAGGGGAGACCTCATCACTCTCTCCAACTCCCTGAAAGGAGGTTGGGGGGTTGGGCTCTTTTCCCAGGCAACTCTCAGCAAGACAAGAGGGCACAAGAGGTCTCAAGTTGTGCCAGGGGAGGTTTAGGTCGGACATTAGAAAGAATTTCTTTCTGGAGAGGGTGCTCAGCCATTGGAATGGGCTGCCCAGGGAAGGGGTGGATTCTCCATCCCTGGAGATATTTCAAAAGAGCCTGGATGTGGCACTCAGTGCCATGGGCTGGGAACCACGGGGGGAGTGGAGCAAGGGTTGGACTTGATGAGCTCTGAGGTCCCTTCCAACCCAGCCCATTCTATGATTCTATGACAGAGCAGATCCTGGAGTGAGCAGAAGGCACCTCCAGCCAGGTGTTGTTGAGATGGATCAGAGGGCTGAGCCAGACCTCATCACCTCTGTTCTTCACAGTGTCTGAGCTTTGATTAGGAACTGTTATCAAGCAGATGGGAAATTGTAGGCATTTAGGCATCCAGCTTCTGAGAATTGCCCAGGTTCTGCAAATGCCAAATATTTACAGGATTATGGACAGCATGAGTAGAAGCAGGATCTGCCCCACTAACACTGCTCCTTGGGGCTGTCTGTGTGAGATTTCAATAATCCTCTCTGACTCCAAAATCTCCAAACTAACTGAGCACATCACCTCTCCAAAGGGCATTCCCTGTGCTCTGGAAGGCTCCCCCAGTGTAATGGATGTAAGGAAGATGTCTGTGTTCCTGTCACTAGGACAGAATCCAGCGTGGGACACTGCCACGGGTTCTGAAGTGACCAGGGAAGCCTTAGGATTCCTGAGAGAGTAGAAGAGATGGATTTCTATCTATTAATATACAGAGGTGTAAATAACAAATTAAGCATGAAAATACAAGTATTTGTTAGTCACGAAGCAGAAAGGAATACACATGTCATGGAAACTGCAAAGTTTCTGCCTTCTATTTTCTATTTTCTATTTTTTTTTTTTTTAATTGGATTATTTCTGCTAATCAGCCTTGGCTGTGGGAGTCAGAGAGTGACTGAGCTGGAAGCAGAATCACAGCATCAATTCAGACTGGGCAAGAGGAAGGGAACTGCTCCTCTTCTTACTGGAGCTATTTTGTAAGCAGAGGACATAAACCTGCAGATCTCTTCTTGGTTTTCTTAATTACCCTGAAGGATTCCAGATTAGATAGAGAGGGCTTTGCTTATTACATCCTGCTGAGAAATCCTCTCTCGTGTAGTATTTTATAATCACTTTGCTCCTAGAAGTGCCTTGGCCCAAAAGGCCCAGAAGACACCTGACAGTGGGAATAAACTGGAAGTTTAGTGGTGGGAAGGTTTCACCTGAGGGAGACTTCACTGCAAGCATCTGAACTGAGAGATGTGAAATTCCTCCTCAACTTTTATGTTTGTAATCTAAAATTATGTTGCTGAAGGAAGTCTGATTTACGTGTCCAGAAGGGGACATGATTATTATTTTCCAGTGCCTTTCAGAAGTACCTGAGACGAAGTAAGGACCAAACAAGACTGCAGCATCAGAAGAATTAAGCTGTCTCTTGATTTTAAAGCATCACAGGAAAATTAGCAGGCTTTGAAATTTCACTGCTGCAAAGAGATTGGTTTATTTCTTTAAATCTTCCCATAGCCAATCTGGATAATACATTCTTTAAGGATACAAAGTCATCTGGCTTCATTTCCTACTCACTGGGGGGAAAATATGTTTTTAAATGGAAAATTATCTTTTGTGAATGGAATTTGGTTATAAAGGCCAGTTAAGCCCCTTCAGATATAATCCAACCCATATAATTGTCAACTCTTTTACAGACACATTTCTACAATGATTTCTGTGTGATACTTTCTATCCCTTTCTTGTTGCCAAGACTTTCTCTCTGCTGCTGAAACCCCTGAGTTTGGTGAGTTATGACAGTTCTTTGCTGGGTGTTTTATGAGCTAAATGCACAGTCCTGAGCACGCTGCAACATTTCAGTTGAATCATTTCTGTACAGGCAGCACAATCAGCATTGGGTAACTTCTTCCAAACCAACCTCACACTGAGGAGGGTTCCATAAATCACAGCTGGGGCCATTACCCAGGTTCTCTTCAGAAGGTGCTTCAGACTACAAAATAACTTCAGCTTTTCCCCTCTGCTTTCCAAGGCACTCCTCTTCCCACAGCAGTACACAACAGACAGAACTGGAGACATCTTTGCTTCTTGTGGATTTGGGATGCTTGAGGGAAAAGGAGAAGGAGAGAGGGCCAATTTTCCTACTAGGAGAGAATTAAAGCTGGGTCTCTCTACTGTGGGATCCAGAAATTCACAGCTGACCCAGAAAATGCATCTGCTTGACAAAACACTAACAATTTCAATGACAGGGAGGAAGAGTCCTCCAAAAACCTTCCCAGCTTTCCCCATCCCACTTAAATCTCCCTCATCCTATAATGCCTGCAAAGCTCAGCAGTTGCTCAGTGCTAAGGAACATGGATGAAGTCATCAGTGGCTGAGCTCTGACTGAGCAGGATAGAAAAAAATGAGCCTCTGGATGACAAAACAATTGATTCCAAGTACCCCTAATATCTCTTAAAAGCCTCATTCCCTACATCACCTTCTCCCACACAGAGATAACAACTGTCCATCTGCATTAGCACGGTACCCACTGTCAAGAAAAAAGTCTGGAAAAAAGCTTGGAGCTGTCATGCAGAAGGCCAGGGCTTTGGTGGGGAAGCAGCACTGTTACTGCTGGGCAAAACTAAACCTGGTAATTCTGACTGGGACGTGTTTGGGAGTCAGTGGTTCAGCTGCTGCTATTGCAATCTTGTCCAGGCCTCGTCAGGAGGAACAAGCTGCTGCCTTTTGCTCTCCTCATCCTCCTTGGAGTTGGAGAGAAATTCCCTGCAGGAACCCTCTCTATGGGACCTGTCTCATCTTCCTGCAGCAGCTTGTCTTGCAAAATCCTTGCTCTTTGTGATCACTTCTTCCCATAAAAGGGATTCTCATCTATATTTCTGTGAAGTGCAGGGTAGCTCCTAGACCCCTGAATCTTCCCAACATATTTTTTTTCTCATAGCTGTCTCCTATTTAGCTCTTTAAGGCCTCTAGAACCAGGGATTTTCAGTTCAGAGAATGTCAGATCTTCCTGTTTACACATTTTCTGCTGAACCATGGAGCCACAAACATGTCAGTGATGATGCCCTCAAATGTATTAATAAAAATCCGGATCAGACTCTGATGATTTTGCTTTTGATAGGGAGGAGGTGTTCTGTTAAGTGGAGGTAAATTCACTTGCTCTACTCTATTTGGGACAGAATGAGGAGTTATCCACTTCAGGGTAGAAGTCTACAAGAGCCACTGAAAGTGGGAGGCATGGCCACTGTAGCCACCCTTGCTAAAAGCAACACTTTAGGGCTCTATTCAGTGTGGTCCTACAAAAATTAAGTCAGACCATCCCAGGCACTGAGCTATCCAGGAGGAACTTCAGCCCTTAAAAGTACAAGGTTGGTTCTTCAGGTTCATATATTTGTGACTTTTGTTCTGAATTTCCCCCAACCCTTTTTTCACTCAGTCTGAGCCACAAGCTTCACTCTGCCCGTAGTGCAAAATTTCTCTGATTTCTTCACTGCAGTTTCCCCATTAATTCTGCTTGAGCCAGCAGAAAGCAATTACGGACAGAAAGCACTTCAAAATGAGCTGATGGCAGGAAAAAACCCCTTCCTTCTACCACCTTCTTTCCCAAAAAAGCCTGAGTGCAGGAGGTTTGCTGATGAGGAAGAGATCTGCCCCTCTGCACAGAAAATCACACCTGGAACCATCAGGCACAGCCCAGGTGGGGGATGCTACCCCTGCCATCCCACTGACTGGGGTTTGCTGGGCCAAGGAATGGGAAGAAAGCAGCAATTTGCTCTGCTTCCTGACCCCTCCATTGCAGCCTGATCTGGATCCCTTCATCCTCTGCTAAGTATCCCCCAGAGCTCTGCCTTCTGCAGGGCACAGAGCAGGGAAGGAGCAGAGGTGGCTTCTAATCAGCACCTGGTTTGATTTCTTAGGGATAAACCCTGCCAGTTCCTGGCCTCCAAGCTAAAAGGAAAGGCAGAGATGACCTTTAGAAGCTGAGCTGAGATTACAGTAATTGGGCAATAATAGGAAACAGCAAATACAATCAAACTGATCCCTCTGACTTCAGGGAGGCAGAGGAGTCACTGATGCATTTGGGAGCGTTCTCATTATTTCCACTTGGCATCAAGATTTTAACTACATCTTGGCAGGTTTGGCTGTGATGTGGATCACTCTTTCATACAAGGGAAGAAGAAGAAGAGTGAATCAGTGTGATAGAGGCAACCAGATGTCTGCATCTGTTCTGTGATTACACCTGCATAAATAACTGATGTTTCAGTTCACTGACCAATACCCCAAAAATGGGAAAAAAAAATCTTTTTTTTTTAATTTTTTTATTTTTTATTTTTTATTCTTGCTGTGATAAGCTCTTCAACAGAACTCCTTTCAGGTCAAATGAAATACTCTGTTTTGTCTGAAATGAATTATTTCACTTGGCTTTCTAAGTGCAGTTCACTGCCTGTTTTTTGTTTTCTCACGCATGAATGGGAGGAACTTGGATACCACCCACTCAAAAAAAAAAAAAAGGCTAAAATGGGAAGTCTGATTTTTCAAATTTTCTTTTTCAGCAAAATAGCCAAATGAATTCAACAAGAATGTGTAAATGCATTTACTCATTCCAGTTCCTGAATTGTTACCAAACAAAACACTTGAGCTACATATTTGTCTTTGCTCTTTGCCTTCAATTTTTTCTGGTATTTGTTAAATTTCCAAATTATTTCTATTTCTAGACGAAGGGTTTCACCTCAGGACATATTGTCACACTGAATGTCCTGAAGGAGTGGTACAAATCAGATAAAAAAAAAAGGTCCCCATCTCATGGTGCTTGACCTTGCCTCCAGGTTAACCTCCTCCAACACCACTGCACCCACCTCTGCCACTGGCAGGAACCTGGAGCAGATCAACCACCAACTCTTCAAGTTTTTCTTCAAGTCCACATCTCACTCAAGCCTCTGCCACACAGAAAAATGATGACAAATTTTCAGGCCTGGACTCAGTGAGAGAGACTCAGGGTTGTGGTATCCACACGTTCCCAGAACTTCTGGTTGCTTGAAATATTGATGGGTTTCATGCATGCTTGATCCTATTTATTGCTGCCCTCTGAAAACAGAGGGACCCTTTGTTTTGCTGCTTGTCCACCAAACCACTCAGGGGGAGAATTTTGAATTATTGACAGCAATGCCAAGTGAATGTGGCTCTTTAATGACAATTCTGTCATGACAGAAGCCATGTCTCTTGATCTGCTAAGGGTGATCCACATTGAATCAAGATTTCTGCCCCTGTATGTGCAAATACATAATCTATTTATCATTTACCTTTAGTTTCCAGACCCCACCTCTTTGGTTCTGAGCAGATAGCAAGGCAGCCAAAACTGTTGCAAAGTTTTCCCTTGTATGACTGAAATGATATCCTTCCAGTCAAGGACCACTGTGTTTTATTACCCTGGAGGCCCCCAGTTCATTGAGTGACCTTAAACAAATCGTTTCACTTCTTATGTGTTTGTGAACCCAGCTGGAAAACTTCACAGAAAACCATCCAGCAGGCAACTTCCAGCAAGCCACATGCTGTGATTGCATTTGATCTTTCCTCAGGGAAATAAAGCACAAATGAAAATTGCAAACCATCATCAACCCATAATAAATGTTTAAAACACATGCTGGAGTCAAGAGAAAGGAGTGAAATTTAAACATGAAGCAAGCCTGACTATCAGTTACTTTTTTTTTTTTTTTTTTTTTCCCTGTTATTTAACCCTGCTTCACTGTTCTTGAATCGCAGTTTCTGCACATGTGCTTGGTACTTTTTATATTATGACCATATGGGTTGGATGAGCTAATTGATGAGCTGACAACAAGCTGCACCATGTTCTCCATCTTAATGATTTTACCCTGCTCTATCTGTGACCTTGAGGCTTAACCAAAACAACCCAATTCTTCCTTTCCTGAAAGAGAAGTGGCTGGACCTCAGCACACTCCTGACCTGCACCCACCCTGGCACTGACCCAGCAGGAGAAGCAGGGTCTTTCAGCTTTGGTTTCCTTGATGTTCTGGTTGGCTCCATGGATCTCATCAGCCCAGAACATCCAGGGTGGGGGTGAGCACGAGATGGCAAATGTTCCCTAAGTGTTTGCCAGGGTCCCCAGTCCTGTCTGACTGCATTTTTAGCATTTCATTGCATGGCAGAACTGGGGAAAACACCAAAGCAGGCAGCAGAATGGGTTTCACCGGGAGAGGCAGGGCCAAAGGACCACAGGTGGATGGGTAAGAACCACACAACTTTGCTGAAATGCCAAAGGGCTGGAAGTGAGTCCAGGAGGGAGCATCTGACATTGCCCCCCAGCTCCTGATGTGGGGACTGGGAACATGGTTTAGTTACATCCTGGTGTCTGGCTCAGAAGATTCACAGCTTAGCTACAGCAAGTTTGGGAGGAAAAAAATTAAAAATACATAAAAGAAGAAAAAAAGCCTTTATGATCAGATGAAGTTAAATACCAGAAATGGTCTGAAAATACACAGTAAAGAATGTCAAGCTGGGGAAAGGTAATGAAAGGATCAGTACAAGATGCAAACTAATAATGAGAAATTTTCCCCAGAATCTGCCCTAATGAAGAGCTGGTGAAGTGCAGTTGTGCTTTGTCTTCCAGGGATGAGCCCAGAATCAGATTTCAGGTTCAGGGCAGAGGAAGAGGTAATGCAGAGAAGAATTAATAAGAGAGGTCAGCTCCCAGGGAGGTAGATTAGCTACAGAAGCAGCAATGGAAGAGAAATCAGAGGACAAAAGGTGAGGCAGCCTGCTAAAAACCAGGGACAAAATTACAAGTAAGAAAACACTAACAAAACACATGCTATTCTTATTATGTGCCAGGAAGGAGGGAAGCCAGTAACCTAGGAGTCACTTTTAATTTAGCACAAGATCCTAAACTGTGCTAAAAAATGCATCCAAATTCTTTGATTTTTCGCAGCAGATGCAGAAGCTTTGTGCAAAAAGTGAGAAAGCAAGGCTGAGCTGAAACAAATAGCTAATGGCTAGGAAGTGTTGGGCCCTGTTCAAACAAAGAATTCTTTTAGATGTGAGAGGCTCGTTTCAAATGCACACGGGGTTCTTCTCTCATTATGACTCATGAGAGTCAGTGGATTGGAGCTGATAATTTGAAGGAATGGGACTGGAATATGTACCCAGAGCAGTGCTTTGTCTCTGCTTCAGTCTAGGGAAACACAGAAAACAACTCTCCTGAGTGCACAAGCCTGGCTGAACACTAACCTGCTGGTCTTGCTGAAGAGTTCAGGCTGCCATTATTATCTTTTGAAGTTGAAAACTAGGATTTTTTTGTGATTTGTATGTAAATTTTTCTCCCTAGAGGGACCGTTTTTGCCCATAAAGAAAAACTTGCTATATAAATCATAAAGTGAAGAACACAAATGTGGGTTTTGGGGGTTTTTTTGTCTTACTGAGGAATATTAACAGCAAGCACTGTGTGGTAGTTTGAACAGAACATTTGGGAATTCTTATGAAACACTTTGGAGGAATGAAGGAAATGTCACTCTTTCACTCTTTCTCCGAGCAGTCCATCATTTCCTGCTCAGTTCTGCAGTACATTTTCCCAAAATAAGCACTGCTGAAACACAGGCAGTGGGAAGGTTATTGTCTTCCCTGGCAAGCTGATGAATGAAGAGGCGAGGTTGTGAAACTGTGCATGGATAAAACAGTATTTAAGGCAGCGTGAGGACAGCGGTGAAATTGTCTCCTGCCAAGCAGCAACGTGAAATAAAACACAACACCAGCATCTGAATTACCCAGTGACAGAGTGCAGAGATTGGGTTTCCCTTCCTCCAAAGCATTTAAAGTAATGGGAAATTAAGTTTCCAGCCCCGACCAGCAGCAGGAAATCTGACTAAACATGGATGACATGGAAATATTGATTTGCAGCATGCCAGTCCTCACCAAGAACACTTCTGTGCTACCCAGGCTGGAGCTCTCTCCATTTTTCTCCTAGGAGATGAGAATGTCACCACGTCTGTCCCTACAATTGCCATCCACTGACTGCATCCATCCCACCTACCTTCTCCTTCAGAGATGAACTAACTGATACATCTCTAATTAAAGTCTCAGCAATCATCCTCAACTTGTATTTAGCTCTCAAATCTGATGCTTCTATTTCAGACCTGAATAATGGTGAGTTTGCCTGAAAGCTTCTCTGCTTTTTCCAACTATACTCAATACTTCCATCTGAAAGATACTTCCATTCTGCAGCCTCAGTGCAGAAAATCAAACCCTTCATAAAAAGCATTATAGTTGTCCTTGTGGTTTTAGTTAGCATTGAATTCCATTTCATTTCCATTAAATTCTATTGAAATCTGTATAGCAGAAGGGCAGGAGCTGTGTGGCCACTGAGACATAAATAGCAGGACCAACATCTCATGCTCTGAAGTCTAAGGAGTAAAAGATTTTGTGTCTACAGATGATTTTACCAAGGTTATCAGAGCTCAAGGAGGAAGTCAGATCAAAGGCCAGTGCAGGTAAGACAAAGCTTATCTAGCCCAGGTGGCCAAGAAGGCCAATGGCATCCTGGGCTGGCTCAGGAACAGCGTGGCCAGCAGGTCCAGGGAAGGGATTCTGCCCCTGTGCTCAGCCCTGGGGAGGCCACAGCTTGAGTCCTGTGTCCAGTTCTGGGCCCCTCAGCTCAGGAAGGAGATTGAGGTGCTGGAGCAGGTCCAGAGAAGAGCAAGGAGGCTGTGAAGGGATCCAGCACAAGTCCTGTGAGGAAGGGCTGAGGGAGCTGGGGGTGTTGAGGCTGGAGAAGAGGAGGCTCAGGGGAGACCTCATCACTCTCTCCAACTCCCTGAAAGGAGGTTGGAGCCAGGGGGGGGTTGGGCTCTTTTCCCAGGCAACTCTCAGCAAGACAAGAGGGCACAAGAGGTCTCAAGTTGTGCCAGGGGAGGTTTAGGTTGGACATTAGAAAGAATTTCTTTCTGGAGAGGGTGCTCAGCCATTGGAATGGGCTGCCCAGGGAAGGGGTGGATTCTCCATCCCTGGAGATATTTCCAAAGAGCCTGGATGTGGCACTCAGTGCCATGGGCTGGGAACCACGGGGGGAGTGGAGCAAGGGTTGGACTTGATGAGCTCTGAGGTCCCTTCCAACCCAGCCAGTTCTAGGATTCTATGATTCTATGATTCTATTTCTAATCTATTTGGATGGGGCCTTGAGCAACCTGGTCTAGTGGAAGGGGTTGGAACTGGATGATCCTGAAGGTCCCTTTCACCCCAAGCCATTCTATGACTTCTGGCCAGGCAAACCCTCAGAGACACCTCCATGTCCCAGTGCCCAGTGGTGCACCAGCCCCTGCTGCATTTGGCTAAGGAATCCTGGAGACAGATGCCCCAAAGCTGGTCAGGGCTGCTTGGTTCTCTGACTTTGTCCATGGTGAAGCAGTTCAGCAAATGCTCTAAGCTGAAGCTGACTGTTTGAGAAGGCCATGTATCAAGGGGTAACTTACAGGCTTCTCTGTGTATCAGTCCATAACCCACTCTGCTATGAAACACCCCAGAAGGGGCATTTTAAGCAGTTTAGAGCCAGCAGAACAGCAGATAGCACCCACATGCACGGGTGCTAACATAGTACAGAGCTAAAATGGAGAACTGGCCACGGAAACAGCAATAGGGGAAATAATCAAAGTCAGGGAAGTCTTGGGGGAAAGCTCCCAGCAAAGGGAGAAAGAGAACTTCAAACTGCCCCACTGTCCCTGGGGGCTTTGCTTCCCAACTCTTGTGAAAAGGCAGAGCCCAGGCTTGGTGCTGGGGAAGGGTGTCCAGGAGCACAAGCAGGCTGGGAACATCTGATTCAGGAAGCTTGTGCCCCTGCTGTACCTTCACAGGGCATTTAAAGGTCTCAGTACCCTGCAACCCCTTGGGGTCTAGAACCCTCCTGGTGAATGGAGGCTGCTTGGAAGTCAAGGACCAGGAGTCTCCTCGCCTTGATGGTGTTAGCATGGAGACTGCCACGTGGTGATCAACCCCTGCTCACCCTGAGCACGATCAACATTCAATTGCACCCACCCCTGACACCCTGTCATAATTACTGTGATGGATTCCATGCCTGGACAATGCAACAATGGAATGCATTTTGTAAATTAACTCAATTAATGTGCATCTGATCAGGGCTACATCTCATTAGGCTGCTGGCCAAAAGCGTTTTCTCTGCTGCCTCCTCTGCAGGAATGGCAGAAAATCAGACCTTGCACCAACTGCTGCCAGGTTGTTTTACAATCCTTGCTCTCCAGAGCTCCAAGTCCAACGTGGAGCAATCCAGCTCCTGCAGTTCCTCTGTTAGACTAACACACAGTGTAATTGCTCTCCCAGTGAAGTTATTTTCCTTGCAATTATAGTCTGCAAAGTTTCTCTTGTTAGTCTTTCTTGTCTCATTTCAATCAGTGACTCCTCCACCCCTCTGTGCTCAGTATATCACCCTCTGAATGTAAGGGATGCCCTGTGAAACATAATGAGATTGTTATTCCCACGCACTCCATAGCAGAGCTATCAGTTTCATTCAAACTCTATTAGCCACTTAGAATTGCTCTCAGAAGATTTTCTCTAATGAATTCTCCCACCTATTGAGAAAGATTCTCCAGAACTCAATTTCCTTTCACCTAACTCTCTGTCACTCTACAAAATCCCTCTCCCTGCCCATCTCCACCTTGCTTTAATCCTTTCAGCAGGAGGGCAAAAGGGAACCCTGCAACCAAACTCCTGGCCAGCACAGGGACTGGGGGGTTCTCAGCCTTCTGAGGAAGGATTCCCAGTGACTCCAGTGATCCCGGGATCTCTGCTGACAATTCCTGTTGAGGAACAACAGCTCCAAGCACTCATCTGGGCAGGAGGGAGCTGGGAGACAGGGATAAGGAGTTTGCTCTCCAGGGTTAATCAGCCCTGGTTCTCTCTGCTGAGCCTCTGAACACAGCCTGCTGAGGGGCTGCTTCTCTGATCCTGTTCATCAGGCACTACCAGAGGGCCAGCTGGCTCCCCAGAGCTGTCATCAGATGGAAATAACTAACAGGCACTTAGCACAGCAAGTCACCTGGACCAGGGAGCCTCAGAAAAGCCCCCCCTACCAATACCTTTGCCTCCAGCCCTCCAGACTCTGCTGATTGTATTAATTTTCTTTAGAAATACAGTAATGTCACCTGACATAACTCAGGGCAAGCAGTGGGAAACAATCTGAAGTTTTGCTCCTAATGAGAAGCAAATTGCTGTCTCCAGCCTGTGTTCTGGACTAATGATAGAATCACATCAGGCACAATTCATAACTCAGGGGAGGAACAGCCAGCCAGAGACAGAGACACTGAGAAGCCAAATGTGGTGAACTGTACATCACTGCACCCATTAGGGGGTGAAACTGGAGTTAGGGAGTGTAAATCACCACGTCAGCTTTCCTGACAGATGAAGAATGCAATTATCCCCCTACTTAAAAGATACCATTTATTCAGTGTGGGTTCACCTCCCTTTTTTCAATTTAGAACTAATTTGTTTCAATGGATTTGATTACAGGCACAAAGACCAGGGCAGAGCTGTGGGGAAGCAGCTTCTCCAAGTGAACACTTCCACACAAGAAGGGGAACTCCAGGCCTCTCCCAGCCATGTCTGACAGAATTCCCAGGGAACCAATCCTAAACCTTTATCATTCCTTACTCATGGTTCTCACCCACTCTCAGCTCCTGATACCTCATTCAGGACAAGCTTGTGGCACTGTCCAGTGTTGTAAGAGTAGGAAATTGAGGCATGCAGGAGGGGAAAGACTTTCCTGAGGACAGGCAGGGTCAGTGAGGGACAAGGAATCAAAGTCAGGCCTTCTGAATTTAAATACTGGAAACTGCTTTTCCTCACTAACATTTCTGATGAATAGCATGGTGCCACAGAAGGGGGAGAGGGGGCACATTCCAGGTGCCTGCAGCAGTTTCTGTATCAAATGTGAGATTTGATTGTCATTAGCTCATCCACCAGTTCTAACAAGGAGAAAATCCAAGGGCTATATTTAACACTCTGCTACTGGTGAAATTCATCAGGGCTTCTGTGGTTTTGCTCTACTTCTTTGTTACCCATTCCTTTGTTCAGCATTGCTCAACAAACTATTCATTCTATTTGGTCTCTGTGTTTCTGTGCTCTCTGGCTGCCCTCCCCCTGCTCCTGCTCTGCCAGAAGCAGATAGGATATCAGCAGCTACACAGGTTCATTTTATCTTGCATCACCTTGGGCATCAGCACAGAGCTGCAGCACAGGGTGCACACATCCTGCAGGATCCTACAGCTACAGGAAGTTGAACTCCACCTCAGTAAATCTGAAATAAACACACCCTGTGAAAAATGGTGTGCTTGGGGCATAAGAATGATAACAAATTAAGAGAAAAACCCAGTCTGTTCAACGTATTGCAAAGCAAATTCAGACTTGGTGCTAACTATGGGAATATTCCAAACAAATGTTCCAAGAGAAACTCTGCATATTGGGAGAGGTTGAGGTCATCCTTCTTTTACACAGCCATGGGAGCAGCAGACCTGTTCCCCTGGAAGATGAGATCTCAGGAGAGAAAGGCAGCTTGAGCCCATATAGTTCCTCTTTATGAAGGCAATTATTTTATGATTGCTTCCAGATGTTTCCTGCCATATCACCATTGCCAGCAGGGAAGCTTTGAACATGCCCCATGGGAATACATCACATTCCTCTGATGCCTCTTTATTGTCAGTACCTTACAGAAACCTCCCTGCTCCACACCAGGAGGGCAAGCAGACCCTGAGCTGAAGAAGATCACACGTTGGGAGTAAGGAACAGAAAACCAGCTGGATTCATCCTGACTGCCTGCAAAGAGCAGCAGCAGAAAGGGGGTGGTTTGGTGGCAAAGAGGAGTGCATCCCCTCCTGGAACAAAAAGCCCTGACCTGAGGGTCTGTGGGCACTGTGGAAATGAAAAAGAACTCCCTTAGACCAGTGGCTGTTCTGAGATGCAGGTTCCTCTCCAACAGATCAGTCTGCTTTGTTTTCTCTACCCCCACTTATTTTATTTTTTTTTTGCTTCAGCCACAGCCACTAAGTAAACCATTAAACCAACCAGAGCTGAACACCCCATTAAAAATAGCTGCTCCAGGCCACAAACAGCTTTTCAGTTATTCCTTTGTTGGAAACAACCTCCCAGACTTCAGATCCTTAACAGCAAGTCATCTGGAAATACACAACTTCCCCCAGCCACTGGTGCATCTACAGCCTCTTATAAAGCTCAAGAACCTGGGGAGCATCTGGGGTCATTCTTTGCAGAAATCATTGCTTTCTCTCTGTTTAATGAGTATATTTGCAACTAATGTCTCTGCTTCATCTTCTGGGTAAAGTAGGACCATTTATGGAGGAGTTCTACCACATTATCTTGGTTGCCATGCAGCTCCCAGTGGTTGCCATCTAAAGGATGATGCCCTCAGCCTGCAGAAAGTGGTTGGCCCCAGGGGATGACAGTCGGAAAATACCATGCAGTTGCAGTCCAAGAAAATTTCAGAGCTCTGCCAAGCCCTGGTTTTGGAGAAGAGGTGGCTTTTGGGCCACTTCAGAGACACCATGAGGTGTGTGGCTATCACATCAGTGATGAGATATCCCAAATTATAGCAGTTCCTCAAAAATCTCAGCAGATCTCCAGAGCCAGGACCCAACAAGAGGTCAGAAGAAAATTCCACATCAACCAGCAGGCACCTTCACTTCCCCCAGGGGCAAATACCTGTGGGGCTGTGCTGAAACCCATGGCTTGGAACAGATCTGACTGACAACCAAGGATACAGCTGGGGATCTGGGGATCTAAAGCATGGGGAGAGATAAGTAAATAGATGAGGAAAGAGCAGGGATATGTTGTTGCATGCTGTGATCATGCAGCCACAGCTTTATAGACACAGGAAGTCCAGGAAAGCAAATGAACAGCTTTAAATTCACTGCCCAGAGCCCAGCATGATCAATCACCCAGGGAATTAAGAGGAAGAAGTTGTCTAAGTCTAAAATACAATTTAAATTACTATCAGCTTAAATGTTACCCTGTTGAGGGCTCACTGGCAGCATAATGTGATTGTGCATTCTGGGTACTATGATCAATTGGCCAATTCCTCTATTTTTAAATCATTTGTTCTGTTAAGCTAATTTAGAGCCAACATTTTTATGAACCAGTGGCTGGCAGGGAAGCTCACCCCTAAGCAAAGCTGGGACTCTAAACTTAGCTCTGTGACAGTTCACATGCCATAAAAGCTGCTTTCTTGGGTTCTTTTGACACTTTATGTATGTGTTCAAGTATAAAGTTTGAATTGATACACTTGAAGAAATTGGAGGACCACAGATTTAAGCTCCTTTTCACACTGCCTCAAGATTCTTCTACTAATTTGGAGCTGTAACAAGCTAATTGTTGCCAGGGACCTTGGCAGGAATGCTCATTCAGGTTGCAGGAGGTTCTGTGATTCTCTGCTGATGTAACTCCACTGATTCCACTGCATTTTATACTAAAAATAAATTTGGCCATGAAATGAGTTGAAGAAAAAACCATACCCTGAACATGAACATTTTGCTCTATTATTTGATCCACCCCTCAGGATCATGCCCCTTGCATACATCATGCTTTTGGTGATGCAAATCCCTGAACAAGAGAAGTTTTCATAGAATTAATTTCTGAAAGGCTTCGCCAAATGGTGTAGAACAAACCAAGGTTTGGGGCTGAATACCTGATTGGAGTCAAAGAACTACTTTTCTTTGCCAAAAGGAAGGATGCACTGACTGTGTGTCCACATGGGGCTGTGCTGGGCACCACGTTTGGTGTTTGTCACATAACCAGAACAGAGAAGAAACTTGTGAAACCAGTAGCAAGCTGGGAAACCAAAGGAGGGAGCTTGTTCCTCACACACCAGAGAACACAACACACCTGTGAATCTTCTTGCCAAAGGTGTAAACACAAAACACAAAGGCTCAAGAGATACTTAAGCAGCCAGGGGCTGGAAGGACACCTATGGAAGGTGTCACCCATACTCATCCTTTTCCCACACCTCTCCAGTGTGTGGCTTCTTGGGAGGCAGAATTTTGGGCTGGAGTGACCCTCAGGCAGAAGCAGAGGAGCTTTGCTGATATTTTCAGGGGATTATAGGCACTGTAGAAGGGTGTTCTTGAAAAAGTGAAGAATTTAACTGAGAAAGAAAATCAGAATGATATTCAATAAGAAGTCCTGGGTATTACTTATGCTTCGACTGCCACAACACCTGCATAATATGTGCTAGATAAAATTTGTCAGGCAGCAGTTCTGCACCAGAGAATTGGAGTGGTTTAGTGCATCCCCAGGGGAACACAAAGATGAAATGCAATGCTCCTGTGCCAAGGGCAAAAAACCTCCTGGGAGGCAGCAACAGCAGAACAAGGCAAAGAGAAATCTGTCTGTCCTGCTGCATCAGCACCAAACAGGTCTGAGCTCCAGTCCTCAGGTGTGGTACTGGGCTCTACCCTCATGAAAACTGTGGACTGGCTGGAGGATCCAGCAGGGTACTGCATGGATCAGAAACCAGCCTGCAATAATAAAATGGAATGAGACTATTTAGCACAGTAAAATAGAAAGGCAGAGATAATGACAGCCTGCAAATATATAGAGAGCTGCTGTAGAAAGAACAGGAACAAGTTGTAAAATGTGGCCAGTGAACAGGGCAAAAAGTTGCTGCTAGGGACTGTTAGGTTGAATGTTAGGAGAGCACTAAACAGCACTACCAGTAAGCACTGGAGTGATTTGACTGGGAGTGTGGAGTCTCCATCATCAGAGGAATAAGCATGGATTAGACAAAGATTGAATGATTCAGCACAGGCAACCCTGCCTTGAGGAGGAAAAAGAACTATTCAGCTGCTCTACGTTCCCTGCAAACCTCTGAGCACTCACAATTTCCCAAAGCCTCAAGCTGACCCTTCCTCTAGACCCTTCCAGGCACTGCCACCTGCCCTGGGCACCAGCAGGTGACTGACAAGGTGGCATTTTCACAGGTGGGCATCTCTGCATGTAAAGCTTCACACTCAGTTGCAGTGATGAGGGTGTGGGTTAAAACTCCAAAGCAAACCACTTATGCTATGCAAAACACATGTAAATTAGATTGCAGCAACAGATTGAACACATTCCCCTTTGAAAAACTTCTGAAGACTTTAACAAGGCAAGGGGAACAGTTTGAACACCAGGCAGCAGACCCAGAGCTGGAGGAAAGTAAAACTTGCTCTACATCAGAGCTGCTTTGGAGCTCACCTGTAACCATGAGTTCACCACCACATGGACACTGCACCCAGGGATGAAGGACTTTTTTATCTAGATGCATCCTGCAGAGTATTTAGGCCCTTACCTGAAGTGTTTCAATTAGAAATAGTGTTTAGATTTGGTCTCTGAGCTCTGTCCATAGACAGCAGAAAGAGCAAAGCCCTTCCAGAGGGATTTTGATCCATCCAGAACCCCCCTGTCCCTGGGCTGCACAGTGATTCCTCACTCATTACTACCAGCTTCTCACTGAGGTGCTGGAGTTACAAACACTGAGTTATGTGGGATGTGTCCAGACCTTTGTGACTTCTCCTTGGCACAGAGCCTAGAGTTTTCAAGACTATGACATTATTCTAGCACAATAAAAAATAATAACTAAACCACCTGTTCTAGGGACCATCTGTCTCAGGGGATTGGTATAAAATATGATACACGTAGGACTGGGAAGGACATTCCAGCCAACTGCACACTGAGAACCATTAACACCATTTTATGACGCAACCAAAAGTCATTTTTAAATGACATATATTTCTTAATCTCTGCTGCTTTGGTCACATAGCCACAATCTCCTTCTCATTGTCTAGGCTAGTTGTTTTTTTGTGTAAAGTCAGTCCTGTCAGGAGTTCCTCTGCCATCCCAGGGCCTGCCCTGCTCTGTATTGATGGAGCTGATATTGTCTTCCTCAGCTGGGAACAGCTGGACTCACTATTACCTTTTCTTGCTAAGAGTTTCAGGGGATGAGGAAGATGTGGAAAAGCTGTGGGTCTTCACCTCTTCTTAGCTGTGTCACATTGAAACTAAATAGTGGTGAGATCTGGAGGTGACACTTCCCTGGCACCCCCTGTTCAGCACCTTACCCATGGCTGAACAACTCCACAAACAGGTCCTAAATTAGGAAGGGCCTCTTCAAGATACCTGTGGAAAAGTGATTTGCAATATTTCAGCTGGCCCTCAAAATGCCCTTGAGGACTGCTGGGCATCCTCTAGGGATCAATCCTATTGCAAACCTTTGCTCATGAATAACTCAGCATGGTTCTGCAAGCTATTTACAAGTTCTCAAGCTGCTCACTTGGAGGACTGAAGTTTAGGAACCACTATTTAGGGACATCCTCAGCCTCCCATAGCCCAGGACCACAGCACTCTGAGCAGGACTGGAGGAAGGAAAGAATTAATGTCTTGACACCTTCCCTGCAGAGCCTGAGAGCTGGCCAGAATCCTCCTTGTACCTTCTATAAAATTATGTCTGTTCTAAATAAGGACTTTAAGGTAAATAGTTCACAAAAGTGACCTTTCAGAGGTTTTGGGGAGCAAAAATTTCTTTAGATCAACCTCTAAATGATGATGTTCATGTAGGACTGAGCTGTTCCCAAGCAAGTGGAAAGCCTGGCTTAGCTAGTGCCCAGTTTTCTCAGGTCATTCCAGTCCTTGTAGCCTGTGGGGAAGGGAACCAGAAGGGTTTTAAAAGGCAGTACAATGGACCACTGGTACTTCACATACTGTGGAATTATTTGTACATTCTTGAAATCAACTTGCCTGCATTGCCAAGTGGATAATAACCAGTGAGATGTAAGAGTTAAAAGTTTCCTTCAGTCAGCAGCAACATCCCAGGTGGAGGAAGGAGAAGAGAACAGATTTACAAGTAACACATTTGGCAAGCAACTGATAAATGCCTTGGCTGAGCTAAACACTGACTGTTATTTGACCACTGGTAGGGTTGAAAACAACTTTAATGTTACTGTGTTTGAACAAAAATGTCCAAACACTTCCAATAATTCATCTACGAGATAACGAAGATGGGGCCAAGTCTCCTCAGGAGACACTTCAGTGCTCTGCAGAAATCAACATTGAATAAAATTAGCTGCAAACTGAGTGGTAACCAAACCAGGCTCAGCCTTCCTGTTGCTCAATACTGTCATAATTTCTGCACAGCAGCTGGACCAGAATCCCACTGTGCTAGAGGAACCCCTTTCATCCCTGACCTGGTTCGGGGTTTTGAATCTGACAATGAAAACCTGATGTTTTGAATCGAGACAACCAGCCCCAGGTCAGCAGATACCAACACTGATCAGCAAAGCAGATCATAGAATCATAGAATCATAGAATCATAGAATCCTAGGGGTTGGAAGGGACCTCGAAAGCTCATCTAGTCCAACCCCCCCTGCCAGAGCAGGGCCCCCTAGAGTACATCCCCTAGGAACGTGTCCAGGTGGGTTTTGAATGTCTCCAGTGAAGGAGACTCCACAACCCCCCTGGGCAGCCTGTTCCAGGGCTCCGTCACCCTTACAGTAAAAAAATTTTTTCTGATATTCAACTTGAACCTCCTATGCTCCAATTTACACCCATTACCCCTTGTCCTATCACTGGTCACCACTGAGAAAAGCCTAACTCCATCTCCCTGACACTCACCCCTTACATATTTGAAAACATTGATGAGGTCACCCCTCAGTCTCCTTTTCTCCAAACTAAAGAGACCCAGCTCCCTCAGCCTTTCCTCATAAGGGAGATGTTCCACTCCCTTAATCATCTCAGTAGCTCTGCGCTGGACTCTTTCAAGCACTTCCCACAACCCATTCCCTGAGGCAACAGCTCCATCCTCTGAACCCTGTGCTGCCAGAGAGCCCCTGACAGCCAGAGACAGCCCCTGGGAGATGGTCCCTGCCCTGGGAATGAGCAGGTCCCCTCCACCTTCTCCAAAAGTTCTCTCCAGAGCTGGGCTTTGCTGCCTGCTCAGTCCCAGGCTGTGCTTCCCATGGCTCTGCTGGAGTCAGCAGAGGAAACTTGGTACAAGTCAGTGCTCCATCACCATCACTTGTGTTTGCTGACAGCCTGCAGGGACACAAGATTTTCAGGGGAATGAGGAGAGCAGGGAAGAAGGGACTCTTGGAAGAAGGAACAGGTACCTGCACAACCCCTGCTTGTGCTGCAGATGGCTTCTTCAATGGGAACAGCTATTCTTGTAAAAGGATGCTTGAATTGGCAGGTGCAACACATTTTGAGGGACCTGTTGGGTCAAGATATTGTTAAGAAACAAAGCTAGATTAAAACTTGTTTTGTTTGGGGCTGAGGGTTTTTTGGTTTTTTTCCACAAGAAAATCAGATTCAAAATTGTTGGTTGCAGGTGGAGGGACACAACTTACAATGGAAACTATTTTCAGAAATCTCTGAGATATGCAATTTAAAAAAGGAAAAAAACCCCAAAACAACAGCATAAAAACACAAAAAGAGAAGCACTCAACTTCATGTCCTCCAAAGTTAAATGTTTCATTTGGAGTTACAGCTTCTCAATATTTTTTTTCCTTGTTTTATAAGTCCAAAGTCCATCTTGAACAGAAATAGAAAACTTGAAGCCTTCTGGTTTGCAAACGTCAACAAAAAATACTGAAAGTTCTTCAATCTTTTATTTCATTCTTGGGGATTTTTTTAGTAGATGATCCACTGACTTTTTAATTGACAGTATTATTAAAAATGTTTTGCTCAACCTAAATATGAGTCTACCAGGGGAAAGAAAGTTAATCCAAAAATATCAGCTACCTCTAAAAATAAAGTCATGTCTCATCGTTTCCCTTGATTAATGTGTTTCAGGCTCCTACAACCTGGTTCAGGCAGTGTCTCCAGGTCCATGTGGACACCCAGCAGAGGTAACCCATCCATTTCTGGGATGATGGGACCCATCCTCCCTACCCCTGGGTGAGGAGCTCTTGTGCTGAGGAGGTTACAGCATTCACAGTCATTCACAGTCAGCATTTACAGCAGATGTCCTCAGCTGTCACTCTCCTGTCATGCCCAGCAGAAAGAAACTGGCAGGATTCAGCTAAGTGAGGTGGAGTACTGCTTAAAGAGGAACAAAAATGCCCTGGAAGTGTTTGCATCTCTGCACTGACCATGAAGATGGGCACAGGAGAGTCCTCTATGCCCCTGGCCCCTTGGCCCAGATTCACCTGAAAACCTTGTGGCACAACGTGTGATATGGAAGAAAAGGTCCATGCTGCTTAAATAAAATAAATTAAAAAATTAAAAGCCTTCACAACCCCAGCTCCCACCTCTTTCCCCTTCTCCTTCACATTCTTGACATAATAAATTGCCATTTCCAGAGGATGTGGAGGGAAAGATCCTGGAGAGCAGTGATTTTGGTGCACAGTGGATGTTAATCTCTTCCTTTCCTAACACATCACTGTCTCAGACTTTTACATGAAGTCTATTAAATATTGATTTCCTATAGCTCTAACTGTGACTGAAGAGGGATAACTCCTGAGGTGACTCCCAAGGGTGACAGCCTGTTCCTCAGACACCCTTTCCCTGGGTCTGGGTGCCTCCTCTCCAGGAGGAGTTGGGAAGCCAGCAAGCTCCAGCACCTGGGGGGATTCAAGGTGTCCTGGTTTCTAACCCATAACTGCCACCACCTCAAGCACTGCAGCTCACTCAGTTGTTCCACAAGCTATTTCCATCTCTGCAATGGGAAAACAAAAATGTATTAGACATAACTCCTGTTTGCAGAGTTGCTAGCATCAACAGCAAAGGAGAGGTAATATTATTCAGGAAATTCTACATGGCAAGCATTTTTCTGCAAGAAAGTCCTGAATGATCTATCCACAGGCACAGCATTTATTGGAAGAGATCCCATGCTGGTGAAATGCCCCTCCAGTGAGGATGCAGTGCTCCAGGTACCTCTGGAGGGACAGTGCCTGTGGCATCTCCTGAGAAGTCAGTCTCAGAGTGTATCTCATCTAATGAAAAGGAAGGCAGCTTTATTTATTGACTAATTTCCACTTCTTTCTCTGATCATTACCTGAACTCTTCCTTCCTTTAAATCAATTGAAGTTGTGCTCTCACTAAAACCTGGAAACAATGTGATTCACTTTTGCTCTTCACTTTCGCTCTCAAGATTTAAAAAAGCAGAGAAAGAAGAAAATCTGGAGAGAAAAGGTAAGGGCTTTGTTTGTGCACATCTAAGAATTTATCTACCCTTGGATTAACCCCCAGGAGTCCCCATGCTGCATGCAGACAGCAGCTTCTGCCAGCAGAGCAGGCAAGTCCAGGCCATGGACTGAACATGTCCATGTGCAGCCTGGCCCAGAGAACTGCTCAGGCTGGGAAGTCTCTTCCCACTTGTTCTTTGCTGCATGAAAGCTAAATTGAAAAAGATATCTGAGGAGAAAGTCCTACTTCTGAAAGGTTATTGTCAACTTTAAAGGGAGAAGGGAGGAACTGAGAGTCTGATGCTTCTCTGGCTCAGGGAATGAGTCTTTCTCTTAGAATGGGCTGGGTTGGAAGGGAGCTCAGAGCTCATCAAGTCCAACCCTTGCTCCACTCCCCCCGTGGTTCCCAGCCCATGGCACTGAGTGCCACATCCAGGCTCTTTTGAAATATCTCCAGGGATGGAGAATCCACCCCTTCCCTGGGCAGCCCATTCCAATGGCTGAGCACCCTCTCCATAAAGAAATTTTTTCTAATGTCCAACCTAAACCTCCCCTGGCACAACTTGAGCCCTCTTGTGCCCTCTTGTCTTGCTGAGAGTTGCCTGGGAAAAGAGCCCAACCCCCCCCTGGCTCCAACCTCCTTTCAGGGAGTTGGAGAGAGTGATGAGGTCTCCCCTGAGCCTCCTCTTCTCCAGCCTCAACACCCCCAGCTCCCTCAGCCCTTCCTCACAGGAATTCTGCTGGATCCCTTCCCAGCCTCCTTGCTCTTCTCTGGACCTGCTCCAGCACCTCAATCTCCTTCCTGAGCTGAGGGGCCCAGAACTGGACACAGGACTCAAGCTGTGGCCTCACCAGAGCTGAGCACAGGACTCTGGGAGTCTCATCTCATCAGAGACATTAGAAACCAAATTTGTTGGCTGGCAATAAAAGCAGGATTCTTCCTAAAGGCCTGTTCTCCAGGGCCTTCTACATTCCACCTGAATGCAAAGCAAATACCAGAACTGCCCCACCTCCTGCCCATGAACAGAATTCAGTCTGGACCTGTGGTCACCATGGAAGGTCATCATCACTAAGGCTGGGGCTCAGAAAATGAGGTTTTTATCACCTTACCTTCTGCAGCATGCTGTCCCCTCCCTGCTGTTCTCCCAGGGTGTGCAGTCACCAGCATCTGGAGCTGGAAGAAGCCTCTGGTGAAACCCCTCACTTCCTTACCCACCATCACTTTACATCTAAAGGTGCATCGACAGATTTCCAAATCCACTTGGCAGCTGGCTCTCAAATTTCTCCTTTCAGCAGGATTTCAAGTCCTGTTGAACTGCTCAGTCAGCTCCTAGGACAGGGACCAAGATCCTTGACTTACGTATTTGTGTCTGATGCTCCTGGCAAGGGGAAGGAGCTGCCACAAAGCACACACAGCTTGGGCTGGAAGCTGCTGCCACATTTTCAGCAGTTTGTGCTCTGTCTTGGGCACTCAGAACAGAGCTCTGCCTTCATTGATCAGTGCAGGAAACACTGGGAGAGCAGGGGGAACACATTTAAGCACAGAGTGAAATTCAGGAGCATTTCCTGCCCCTGCTTCCAGGCAGCAACACAGAGCACGATGCAGCTCCCAGGAAATTTAGTTCCAAACATTGCAAAGTGCAAAGGCTCACAGAAAAGCTCCAAATCACCAGAGTTCAAGTCAGATGAGCCCTGTTCACCCTCCCCCAGTTCTCAGAAGGGGCCATGCCCTGCACAAGGGGACCTGAGCTCCCCCACCACCTACAAACCATGGCACAGCTGGAGGAGCCTCTCACTTCAACCCAGACCACAACATGGATTTTTGAGCAAATTCAGTATGCAATCTTCATCCAGCTCTTTCCATCCTCAGTTAGCTCAAAGTCTCATAGACATCCAAGAAAAACATTTTATTTCCTCCCTGCTGGACCTGTGGGGAGAGGCAGGGTCTGGACATCAAAGGTGGTGTCAGCTTTCCATTCCCTCTGCATGGCATAGATTAGAAACAACTGATTTCTTCAGTTTCCTTGAAAAAAATAACCCAGCTAAAGTGGATTGTTCTGAAGTTTGATTTTAAAACACGGATTCTAGGTTGTCTCTAAAGCAAATCTTGTGCTTATTCCTGGCAGACTGCCAGGGATAAATTAACTTGAGACATTTAATGCAACTGCAAACTAATAGGCAGTCTGCTTTTCTGTCAGACCTATGCAGTCTTTCAAATGTTTAATCAAGAAGCAAAATTAGGAGTTAAAAATCCACTGCTTCCAGCATTGTTTTTCTTCTAAGTGAGCAAGTAAAAATTTAAAAACCCCTCAGCCAGGGCAGCACTTTCTGTGATGCTGAAGGCATCTTTGGTCAACAGGATAGAGAGCTGGGGAACCAAAACCACTGAGACAGAGAAGTAAAACTATGCTGACAGCTGGGGATAAAGGGTCCAGGAGAAGGTGGCAGCAACAAACTTATTATTTATAAGTTATAAATCACACACCCCCATCCATGTTCATCCGTGCATTTCTGTGCACCCTGGACCCTCCTGACAGACAAGACCCAAAGAGAGTCAGGCCCTGGAATTCCCACAGCCTGCCCTGACCCCACCATTCATTCCCAGCTGGGAATTCCCCCTGGCACTGGTAAAGGGTTGGGCTGCCACCAACCAGCAGCAGTGATTGTACAGCTCCAACACCACAGGAGGAGTCAGAACACAGAGATGTCAGAGCCTGTACACAGTTCCATGCCTTTCCCCTCCATACTGGAGACAGAGCAGGGATTTCTCTTAAAAGTATTTTATTTTCACTCTCAGACACACAACAGAATCAGAGTGGTTTGGGTTGGAAGGGACTTTAAAAATCATCTGTTTATTTCTAACCTCCCACCAGCCCAGGGGGCTCCAAGCCCCATCCAACCTTCAACACTGCCAGGGATGGGGCAGCCACAGCTTCTGGGGGCAACCTGGGCACCCAGGGGCTCAGCACCCTCACCCCAAACAATTTCTCCCTCCCTCCCTCCCTGCCCAAGATCTCCTCTCCATCTCCCCTCTTGCAGCTGCAAACCCTTCCCCCTCATCCCATCCCTCCAGGCCCTTTTCCCAAGTCCCTCCCCAGCTTTCCTGCAGCCCCTTCAGGCACTGGGAGGCCATTATAAAGTCTCCCCAGAGACATGAGGAGTCTTGCCTTGTCCAGCAGCAACATAACATAGCAATAACATGGCTAATATTGTAGTCCAAATCCTCTTCTAACTCTTTTCAAATGTTCCTGAGGCCTGAAAGAAGATTGATCTTTTCAGAAGACACATTAACTGGATGTCAGCCTCAGTGCCTCCTGTGTGGAACCCCAAGAGAGTGGCATAAATCTCTTCTTTGAAAGAGAAAACACTGTAATATTTCCTAGTAAAACCAAAAGCACAGAAACTACATATCCAATAAGCTGCATTTGGATGGCTGTAGATAACGTTTGACTGAGAATCAGCAGGCAAGAAATCTACAGGGGTCTCTTGGGCTGTTTTCCCTGCTTTGTTGTTGCAACAGCCAGGACTCAGGCTTCAATGGAAAGGCTGCACAGGGAGGCTTCAGCACACACCTACAAACCAACTTCTTTCTGCTCTCCTTTCACGGGTGGGATGTCCACCTTTGTAGCATGCTGTGCAGACTCTCTCACCTCAAGTTCTCAGCACAGGAGAGGAAAAGAGCATTGTCACCCTTTACAATGCTTTGGTAACCTGCCAAACCCAGCAAATAGGCTGGGCTCTCACAGCCCAGGGCTTCACAGCTCAGCAGTGCTTGGCTGCTACACAAAAACCACTCTGGAGCCAGTGCTTTCAATCCCACACACTATGGGCACAGCTGTTGAACACAAGAAAAAAAGAAAAAAACAAAACACCCCCAGCACTGAGCAGCCATGAAACGTGGTGACTTTGCACTGTGCTCAAAGCTCATCCTGTTCCATTTGCCTGTACCCTGAGCAGAGACATGGCACACAGCTTTTCCCCTTCCTCTCCCTTCCTCTCCTCTCCTCTCCTCTCCTCTCCTCTCCTCTCCTCTCCTCTCCTCTCCTCTCCTCTCCTCTCCTCTCCTCTCCTCTCCTCTCCTCTCCTCTCCTCTCCTCTCCTCTCTTCTCCTCTTTCTCCTCTCCTCTCCTCTCCTCTCCTTTCTCCTCTCCTCTCCTCTCCTCTCCTCTCCTCTCCTCTCCTCTCCTCTCCTCTCCTCTCCTCTCCTCTCCTCTCCTCTCCTCTCTTCTCCTCTTTCTCCTCTCCTCTCCTCTCCTCTCCTCTCCTCTTTCTCCTCTCCTCTCCTCTCCTCTCCTCTCCTCTCCTCTCCTCTCCTCTCCTCTCCTCTCCTCTCCTCTCCTCTCCTCTCCTCTCCTCTCCTCTCCTCTCCTCTCCTCTCCTCTCCTCTCCTCTCCTCTCCTCTCCTCTCCTCTCCTCTCCTCTCCTCTCCTCTCCTCTCCTCTCCTCTCTCTCTCTCCTCTCCCTCTCCTCTCCTCTCCTCTCCTCTCCTCTCCTCTCCTCTCCTCTCCTCTCCTCTCCTCTCCTCTCCCTGGGAAGGTGCTGGAGGAGCTGTACATTTGGATTTTAGAAGCAATAGTAGTGTCTAGACTTGGTGCAGAAAGATGGATGGAGCTTCCTCCTCTAAGACTAAGCACAAATTTTCCATTTGGAAAACAGCTTGGTCTGAACAAGCAAGTGGGAAGTAAACTGCAAATTACTTAATTTCCACTGATAACTGAGTTCAAAAGAGGACTGAATTCAGACCAGGCAAATAAGAACATTATCCATTAAAAAATTCTTTCACCTTTCCTTAACACTAAGCAGTGAGGAGGAAGAATCTGGTATCCAAAGCTGATAGGACCATCTGCCCTGGCTAATATGACACTGGCAAAGGGGGATTCCTCATGGTTCATCTGCTTTTCTTTATCACAGCAACTGAAATGAAATATGTCAGTACAGACCTGCCATGGTTAGCAGGAATAATGTCATAAAGAGCAGACACTCTGACAATCCTTTTTACCCCAGGGCAGACTTGAGCATTATGTATCGTCCCAACAGCATCTGCAGAAGTTATATTATGGCTATAATTTCAGGGAAAATACAACTAACAGTCAAAGGAATTGTTTCATGACAGAAGGCAAATAAATTTTCTAAATCTCTCAGCAAACCTCCATAGTTCTGAGTAGCTTGTTTTAGGAAACAACCTTAGTTGAAGCATAAGTCACAGAGGCCCCATATGCCTTTGCTTTATTCAAGTTTTCTCTGGTTTCACTTAGGCATTGGATATTTCCAAGAGCTAAAGGCAATCCCTGGTTGACCACTGATGGTTTCCACTGACTGCAAGGAAATTTCTCCTCCTCGAAGTGGCAGAGATGGCACACGGGGTCTCAAAGTGCTGTTTGCCACTAGAGAGGATGGTACAAGGACAGCTCAGGACAGGTGGATTGACTTCAAACCCTTGGAGCCTCAAAGTTTCACCCTGAAGTGGAAAACTTACCTGAAAGCTATGGCTCAGTCCATGCTTCCAAGTAAGAATAATCCAAGACATGAAAATTTAAAAAATTTTCATGGTAAACTTGAGACAAAAGAATTAATTCGTGCCTTTTTAGAGATGACACAAAGGATGGGATTCACCTCACTTAACACCAGACACCCAACTGCTCAATGTCTCCTGACTCACTTGCTTGCACCACACACATTTCAGAGTCCGTGTAGAGCACCAGAGGGCTGCTCATCTCCAAGTGTCTCAGATGTCTGTCTTGTGAGGGGCTGCACCACCCCTGGGGCATGCTTGTCTCTCCTGGTTACAGAGAACCTGAAATTATTGCCTCGGACATGCACTCAGCAGCTGGATCTCAGGTGTCTCCTTGGAGCAGCTTTCTCTGGAGCCTGTTGCAGGCCAGTACAAGAGCCAAGGTTTGAACTACTTCTCCAGCATACCCTGTCTTAAATGTGAGAGCATCCCACCTACCTCCAGAGGCAGATCAACCCATTCACTGCTGGGCTGCTGTGACTCAGCAGTGGGGGATGTGCCAAACCATCCTTAAAGGTCACTAAGTTCCTTTGCCGAGGCTGAAAACAGCAGCTTGGCTCTTACATCTGTCAGTTCTGCTTTATATCATCTGTCAATTGCTGGCATCCTATCCTAAAATAACTCACTTCACCTCTGTTTCCAGCCTCACAGCCCATCAGGCTGTTCCTGCCCTGTCACCTCCTATTCCCCTGGGTCACATCATGGATTGGTGTGACAGGACAGGATGAGATGCACCGAGCCAGGGAAGCCGCAAGCGCCGTTCAGCAGAGAGAAAAGGAGAGGACAGCAGGGGTCAGAAGCACAATTAAACAGACCCTGTTTGATCAGCACTCTGAAGCCACAATAGATGTGTTTCCTTTCAGCCTTGGGCAAAGTATTTTACAATATTTTAACTCTGCATCGTGCTCGTTTTTTACAACTCCCAAAGGCATCTTGTGGAACATTGATCATCAGAAGCCAAAGAGAACAGATTCCCTTGGCATGGACAGAGCTGCAAGGAGCAGGATCCCTCACAGCCCTCCAGAACGTTTGTATCACCAGAGACTTCAAGAATGAATAAACAACTTTATTCTGAAAGGGCTTTTTTGTGCCTGATGAAAATGACAGAGTGAACTGGACAGCTGCTTTAGCAGCACAAAAAAAGGCATTGGATATTGGAAAAAAAGGGTTGCAACAGGGATGGCCCACGGGGCACTTCCTCAACCCCCTCCCTAAAAAGCCAGTGGGATAGAAGTACAAAGAGGTGGTAAAACTCCTGAACAGGTATATCCTGCTTTCCTGCAGGCTGAATTGGGCCATTTCCATGTCTTGGGCTGATCAAGAGATCTCAGGTTTGCTAAATAAGAGATGTGGATGGGCCCTAAAGCTACAGAACCCTCTTTCCCTCCCCCCAGAGACCCAGAGCTACCTTTCATCACAGGGTTATTAATCATTACTGGCTATGCCAATAGCATTTGTGTAGAAGTCCAACAGCTCATAAATCTAAACTGTAGACTGGTGGATGAGTTCTTGGATGCATTTGTGGGCAATGTTTACCCTGCTGTAGAGAGCCCTGCTGTTACTGGCTTTGCAGACATGTTCTGCAGGGATGGATTTATGCAATTCCCACAAGGTAGGCACTCAGCTGGTACAAGGAGACAGCTACCTGAAAGCCAAGAGATCACCTGCCCTTCAAGATCCAAAAGAAGAATATATCCTGCCCTTGCTTTGGAAATGCCAGATGTAGAGGAGAAAGGACTGAAAAAACCCTGTGCATCTCTGCAGCTCCTGTGAGTCCAAATGGCTTTGCATGCTCTGAAAGAATGAACCTCTTCCTTACCTTCCCAATCACACTTCTTAAAATACCTCATCTTTGGCACCAGATCAGAGTCCCTGGCCTAACAAAGGAAGGAGGGTGCTGCAGGATGGTGCTTCCTTCACAGCATGGCCACTGGGAGAGGGAGCAGCAGGGACCCCCCTGAGACAGACACTGGCAGAGCTGTCCCTCTCTTCAGGATGAACCTTGACCTTCAGCTCACTGCCCTGCAGCAGACTTCTCTTAGACTCGAGCTCCCCATCATGAAGGGGAATGTTCAGGGCTTTTCCCACCTCTCCTGTTCCAGCTATGGGCTCTGCTTGATGCCATGGTGTATTTCTCTCCTGTTATATTGCAAGGGCCTGCGTTCAGCCCCAGAAGGCAGAAGAGGTGTCTGAAGGTACCCAGCACTTCATCTGTCTGCTGTGCTGGGGGACTGACAGCCCTGTTCAGCTTCACAGAGCTGTTGTGAGTACCAGCATTAGAGAAATTAAATTGATGGAGGCTTTACATGAGCTGCAGAGATGCTCTTTTAAGCTGGTTCCCACTGAGCTAACCAGCCTGGTGCTGTGCAGGGCATCTTCTGCATCAATAGAGATTACAGGAGGAGATGTCTGTGTCTCATCATCTGCTCTGATAGGCCTGAGCAGGAAGAGAACATCAGTCTGTTCCTTCGTGGTTAATGGCTTTGTCTGTTCTGCCTTATCAGGTATCTTCTACCATCTTCTCCTGGAGAGGATGATAAATCTGCTGCCAGTGCTTGGGTATTCATGAGCCCCAGAGAGCCCTGCATGACCCCCTGCATGCAGACCTGCAGGCACTGTGCCATTCCCATTCCATCCTCCTTTTATCCAGCCCAAGCTGGAATTTGGTTTCCAAACACACTCACCCTGGGCCAAGATCCACACCCTGCAGTCAATCAGAAGACATTTTGAGTCATTTTTGAGGGGACATCCATTTCAGAGCTGTGACTGCCTATGAACCACACCAGTCCTCCACCAAGCCTTGTGTCCTGTGAGAGGTGCTGGGCTCTGCTGTCACAGCCTTGGTGCCACACAGCACAGCAGTGAGGTGAGCTCAGGAATGATCAAGCTGTGCACAAATCAGACAGATGCAAGCCCTCACCTCAGGCCCAAGCTGGCATCCCAACTGGAAAGGTTTTTCTTCTGTGTAAATGGAACTCTTCGTGTTTTGGTTTCTGCCTCTCCTGCTTTCACTGGGTGCTGCTGAGAAGCATCAGGCTCTGTGTTCTTTACTTCCTCCCATCAAGCATCCATACACTCTGACAGATATCCTGAGCCATCTCTTCACACTGAACAATCCCAGAGCTCAACCTGTCCTCAAATGTCAGGCACCCCAATCCCTTAAACCTCTGTGTGGCCCTTTGCTGGACTTGCAAGGTGTCCAGGTCTCTCTTGTACTGGAGCCCAGAACTGGATGCAGTGCTCCAGTTGTGTCTGACCAGCACTGGACAGGAATTACCTCCTCTGAGCCACTGCAAACACTCTCCTTAATGCCCCCCAGGAGGCTGCTGACCTCCTCTGCTGCAAGGACAGATTCTGGTTGAACTTCAGCTTGGTGTGCATCAGGACTGCAGAAGTCTTCCCACCAAGCACTTGGACAAATGCCCCCAGACTGATACCTCAGAAAACGCAATTTTGATGTAACTTCCACATTGACACTTCAAAAAACACAAGCTCAGCACAGTACAGAAGTGTATAATTACCATTTCAGAAAAAAAGAAATGTTAATTTGATGTTGTGTGCTATGGCTCTGACAGCTCCCAGGCTCTTGTGAAATGAGTGTCGAAGAGACAAATACAGAAGAGTTTTCCTCCTCTTCATCTACTGGAGGGAAGGATAGAGGGCCAAGCTGCAGGAAAAACCAACTGTTCAAGGAGGGGACAGAACCATTACAAGTAAGTTTGTAATTTCAGAGCAGGCAGGAATGGGAATAGTTCTTGTTTTGCTGGCAAGTGGGAGCTAAAAGCCCTGCAGACCAGAAGTGATCACACATACAAGCTGAGAGCCTCACTTGTTCCTTAGAACCCTTCCTTATGAACAACCAAAGTCTCAGGAACAACTCTTCTCTCCCTTCTCCCATCAGTTTGATGGGAGGGACACGTGCTCAGTATCTGCAGAACAGCATCTGAAGAAAAATGTAGGAGTGATTCTTGGAGTATCCCATTCACAGGGGCACCCATCGTGTCTATTTCAGAAAAAGGTGAGTTTTTCCTTTCTTTCCCCAGGACCTGCACACTCTTCATGAGCAGGCAGTGCCAGCACCATCACTGGAGCTTTGCTGAGGAGCTGCACAAGCCCTGCCAGGGGTGCTGCCTGGGGACTTGGTTTCCCCTTCAGAGACAATCTGAGACCCATTGTGATCCACAAGACTGATTTTTGTTTATTCATTTTCTTTGTCACAAAAACTCCTGATTTTTTTTTTTCTTTTATCAGTTGAGACTCAAAGAAGAAAAAATAATTTAGAGTTTGGGATTTTCAGCAGTATTATAAAAAATTTCTATAAGGGGAATCCTTGGCTTTTCCTAGCCTGATCTCCTTCCTAGAGAAGAAAGTACATGGCACAAAAAGCAAATACTTTCCTTTTGCTGCTGAGAACACAGTGATCTAAGCCTAAACACTTCAGCTTGTATCAGTTCCAACAGGTCCAGTATTAAACAAGGTGGAAAATTAGCCTTGCAATAAAGAACAAGAGAAGTAGTTAATAAATATTTCAGTTCTGTATTTTAAAAGATTTTGGATAAAGTATTCATATCCTACAAGGATAATGAAATACTTCACTTTCCAATAGCCCTAAAGCAATGTTTGATTGCACAGAAAAATTCAACATAATTAAAGAGGATGTTAAAACAACAGCTATTCAAGTCAAACATTTTAAAACCCACAGCTCCAGATCATTTACATGTATGAACGTTGAGAAAAGTATTTCAGGAATATTCCAGAACTTATAATCTTCCAGAAACTTTATATGCTGATACATATCTGATTCAGACACAAGATGGCTTTAAACCTGGATTTTTTTCCTGAGGGAATGCCCCCATCAGCAGCTGCCTGGCTCTGCTTGGACAATGCTGACTCAGTCTTTCTGCCCAGGATTGCTATTTTTCTCTCTCTCTTCCTCTCCTCCACCTCCTGAACAGTGCTCTAAAGGCCTGGACTCAGTTATCAAAACCTGCTCCTCTTTTCTTCATCAGGCACATCCCTGCACCCACCAGGCATCCCGGAGGGAAGAGCCAGGGATGCTGCAGACGGATGCAGCCCAAGGGAGCCAAGAGAGTGTGAGAAAACCTGGGCAGGACTGGGCCAAGCTGCCTCCTCCCAGCATGGGTACAACATCTGCATCCAGCAGCTGAACAACATCTGCATCCAGCTAAACCACAGCCAGAAATCCACAGAAATGCTGCTGCTGGAGGGAGCCCTGATGGGGATTCACTCCAAGCCTACAGAATGACCCCAGCTCTGACCTGTCCTTTCCCAGCAGGGAGCTGGGGCTCCTCCTCCAGTTCAGACATGGCCTAAGCCCAAGAATATCCAGAAACAGTCACAAATGTGCTCACTCTTCTCCACCCAAGGGCTCATCTCACGCAATGCTGACCCCTGTGTATCCTTCTCCTCAGAGTCCCCTCCTCCTGCCTCAGCTCTTTCATGCTCTCCTGACTACTTCTTTCCTACTGCACAGAATATTTTAATGCTTGGATATCAGTCAGTCACCAGCATGTTTTAAAATCTCCAATTTTTCTGTCCAGTTCAGCCCCTGAGTAATTAATAAAACAACTGAGTGACGGTGCAGGTGACCTTGTTGGCCTTTATTAACATAGTACAAATAATCCAAGATATATAACAAATGGGCCTTGGGAAGACTCAGTTTGATTCCTAACCAAAGGTCACAAAATGACCTTTCTAGAGAAGTTGTGCAGCAGGGCAGAGATGTCCCAGATGTCTTCAAGACCGACCCTGCAAGGACAGAAACCTGAGGGATGATGCTGGGATGGCTGCAGAGTCACTGCTCCTGGGCAGAGCCATGGCACAGCAGTGCTAACTGGCTGTAATCACAGAACCACAGATGGGTTTGGACTGGAAGGGACCTTAAAGCCCCCCCAGTCCCACCCCAGCATGGGCAGGGACACCTCTCCCAGCCCAGGGGGCTCCAAGCCCCATCCAGCCTCGGCTGGGATTAAACTCTGAGTTTCAAACTACATCAACTCAGGGCACAACTGGCATCAGCTCAGGCTCCTCAAGAGAGGAGAGAGGTAAGAAAGGGCTTTCCACCTCCTCAGGTATAAAATAATAATCAGTGAGAGCCCCACATCTCAAAATTCCTGGTTCCTTTCCTTTTCCATCCCCAGGACACAGACCCAGGAGGACAGCCAAAAGCTGGAACATTGCTCCAGGGAGGGAAATGCTTCCCAGGCCCAAGGGACCTCAACAAGACTGAATGAGTTGGACTTTGCCCACATTGGGGTGTTCAGGGAGTTCAGTCTTGAATTTTGATTTAAACACCCACCTAACAAACCAAGGTTTCCATACAGTAGGATTATCCCAGGTTGTATCCCCTGGAAGAGCAGCTTCAGCACTAAGAAGCCTAAGCAAGTAGCTAAATATTAGGAATTTTGTTGGGAGCTCCCACCTGACTCCATTACTCTTTACATCCACTTAGGATGGAAGAACCTAAGGCAGAGATGATGAACAGAGGAGCCCCAGTTACAGATGGAACCTGTCACAGGTAACTGAGCCTGCAGTGACAGAGGGACTTTGCTATTCCAGTGCACCAGCAGCCAATCAATAAGTAATTAGGAAGATTTGGTGAACTTACTACACAGAACTGTTGATAAAATTAATTTAAAAGGAATATATAAAGTTCATAGAAGAAGTTAACTCTTGCTGGCTCCCAGACTCCAATTCCCACTGCTTGTTTTTTCACACATTTATAGATTTTAAAAGCCCCTGTAGCATCCAGCAGGGAATTCTGCTCCACTCAGGCCCTGAAGGCACCTATTAATTCCAGTATCAATACTGGTACCATGAAACCAAGAACTAAAGCATTTCTTCTAGCCCTCGTTCAAAAATTATGCAAGGTGAGGAAAGGGACACTTAAAATTAAGGTTTTTTTCATTCCAGGGAAAAAAACATCAAGATAAGAAAGAATAGAAAAATCCACCTTCAGAAGAGAAAGAAAAATGGAAGAATTCATAGATTAATAGGGGAAACTAAAATACTTCCCAAAATCTAATATTACAAAGGTATAAATTTGGTATTTTACACCAGTGATTCTGAAGAGCTTTATTTCACTTTCGAACATTCTGAGAAGTTTCTGCCTAATTATGTTTCTGCCTTTTTATACACATATATAAGCAAAAAGCTCTTTTGACTGGAAAACCTCAACTTTGTTTTGAGAACACTAGATTTGTTCTTCACTTTTCTCTCTCACAAAGAGGAAAATGACCTTTTACTCTGAAAAGAGATAATTGTGATGCATTTTTATTTTCAGTGCACAAAGTTCTGATTGAGAAACTTCAGGGCACCCTAACTACATCTGCCTTGTTGGTTTGTTCCAGCTAGGCTAATCAGCTTGACTTTTAGAAATGTGTAATTTAATTCTGTTATGACTTTCCTGGCTCTCAGGAACGGGGCTAATGAGAATATCACATAAGGGAAAGGTTATCTTCTCTGGGAGATCACATCCAGCACATGTAACACATTCACTGTTCCACTGATCTGGGGGTTCAGCACTGCAAAAACCTACAAAGAAATAGTAAGGTTGGGTATGGCTAGGAGAAGTTGCTGGAAAAACTGTGATCTGGGGAGAACAAGAAGTGTTTAGCAAGGACTAACAGAATATCTGCTCTGATCTGGAGTGGCAGCAAAGAGCTGAAATACCCACCCTGGAGCCCTCTCAGGTGTTTTATTCCTTCCAGCCCTAAGTCAGGGGCAAAGGTCTCTTCTCCAGGCAGCTGCCCAGCAGCACCACCTCAGCCTGACTTTCTGTGGAACAGGAGTTCTGGGTTGGTTTCTTTTCCCCCCAGAGACAAATTTCAATTGTGACCCAAAATGAGGATATCTGATCATTTCTTTCAGACTATTCCATGCCCTTTGCAAGCAAAACCCATACTCTGATTCCCTTTGTTGCAAGGTTTTGTCTGTACTGCTTAAGGATACTATTGATATGGCTTGGATTATTCAGGATTATTATCCTTTTAACATTTTAGAACTGACCTAAGTTTCCAGAATTATACAAGTGACCATCTCTACTGAGTCTTTCTCTACTTCCTCAGCTCAGCTACTGCTCATAAATGGCTGTGGAATCCAGAGCTGTGGCAGCAGGTATCAGTTGTTACTTCTGTTATACCAAGGCTCTGCTCAGCATTGTAGCTATCAGATTTCCTTGAGTATTTCTGGTACACTTGTAAAATTTTTTTAGAGAAGCCATTATGGCAAAACTGAATTTTTCACAAACAATCAGCAGATCAGTTACTCTGGCTTTGTTCTTACTGCACTTTGCATGAGGCATTAATTATTCCTTGCAGTAGAACATCTCACTCTGTCAGGTTGTGAAAACCACTTCTCACCCAATTCCTAGGAAGCTTTTCCCCAGAGATCACACAGGGTGACTCTTCAGACAGCATCCAAAACCAAGCCTGAAGGTTAAGCTCAGAGTAACCAGAAAGGTGAAGGGCTCCATCCTTTTTTGAAAGGATTCTGGCTCAGAGGCTCTTCATTGTCTTTAACTCCAAACAAAAATTAGGGATCTTGTAAACTAGGCAAAATCAATTAATTAATTCCCCTAACATTTCCTTTTGCAGGAAGGCTGGAATATAATCAGAAATATGTTAATGTGCCATTTGCTAATTTCACTCTTATTCCATCTGGGGACAGTAAGATCTTCGTCTCCGATATGTTTTCAATGTACTTGTCAGAATTATTAGAACTTGAAGAAGAAATAAAGTTTCCTGCCTTTTGCAAGTAATTTTTCATTCTTATACCTCAGTCTCTACAAAAGCAAATCAAGATAAACTGAGGCTTTTTTCCCATTTCAGCTGCTGCTCCTGTTCTATCTTCTCTAGATATCTGGAGTCATTTTTTATTGTTATTTTTCTTTCAATATCTTTTCTTGAACATAACTGGATTCTTAAACAAGCCTGAGAGACTGATTCAATTTTGTGATTTTAAATATTGGTCTTTCTAACATAGGTTGCATTGCTACTGCTTATAGAAATAATATCAGACCACAACCTAACAAGAAAGAAATTACAGGTTGAAAGATAACTGCTCTATGACCATTCAGTCCTGTCTGCTCCCAGACAGAGAAACAAATCCTAGCCTAGGACAAATTCAGGTCTTTCAGCCTGCCAAGTCTACATAAGCACAAAGCCCCTACCTGGAAAGCCATCACCTCCTGGAGAGCTGCTTCTTATCCCCTCTGAAACCATGGCAGAGCACTCACACCATCTCCCACGACTTTACCCCAAGTTCTCCCACAGTCACTAAGGAGAAATTGTCTCCCTGAGAGTAGGATTCAGAGCACCTGAACCAGGATCCCACTCCAGGTCCAGGGAGCCCATCAGCTCTCTCCCTGGCTACAGAGATAGAAAATGAAGTCAACTGGCAAAGCATCTACAGCCTCCCACATTTGTTCAAACCCAGCTTGTGTTCAGCTGATACTCACAATCTGAGATTGTCAAAGTCCCAAATTTTGGGCTCTGTGTCTGTCACAATGTTTCCAGCCATTTACATATGCCTCTGGCTCCTGTCCTCCAGGAAACCAGATTACTTTGATAAATTCATATGTATTAATTCATAGCCCAGACCATGTTCCCTTTTCCAACAAGATGAAGTAGCTAATTAAATGCTCTTCTAAATCACTGGAGATCTCCCTGGCTGCTGAGAAGAAGAAAATGGAGAGATGCTTCTGATTATAATTTCTCCCTTTCTCTCTAACAATTACCTATGGGGAAGTCTGGCCCCCACTTCTGCTTTGTTAAATTCTCCAGGAGTTTGCAAGTGCTGTGTGTGCTACGTGAGGGAGTGGTGCCTGGGGACTGGAACAGGGGATGGGGACTCAGAGCAGATCAGCCACTGACTTTCCACAAGACTTTGGGAAAGCCATGATGCTTTTCTGTTGCTCATTTCTGAAATACAGATAATGGTGCTGGTCTCCTTCCCAAGTGCCTGTCGGCTGTGAAATCAAGACTTGAGTGTTCTTCCTATTTTAATACTTAAGCATTTATTTACTTTTCTCTCTTAGTTCTGTTCACCATACATTTCTGAGACTGCTATCAGCAGAGATAGACAAATTTAAGCTTTAGTAGTAGAGGGAAATGATACAGGTGGGAGTCTTGTTACAATTTGTTAGGTTTTTATGTTGCATGTAAAAAACAAAACTGATGTGCTCAAAATTGGTGAAGTTATTTTTTCAAGGGCTTAGTGGAGCTTAAATTATGCTTCGGCCTTTTTCTTCTCAGGGGTGAATTTCACCTGAGGTGAAACAGAATGGCCTGGTTAGTGAGGATATAGATTTCAAATAGTAATTCCTACTGTTTAATGATCACTTAAACTTGTGCTATCATGATACATAACTGCTATTTCCCTTGAAGGTTTCCAGCACAGAATTCAGGTTACCTATTACAGAACTGGGAGGGGGCAGAGGCACTGAGAGTGTTTAAAGGTAGAAAGGCAACAGAAGTTGAGATCACATATTACAAGGTATGAACAACCTCAGACACACACATTACACTCAGTTATTAGCAGCTGCTTTGCTGTGAAATGATGTGGGCAGCATGTCCAACTGTGCCTCACTATTGTGTTGATTTTTGCCTTGACAGAAGCACTAATTAGAGCCATGGGAATGTCATTCTTCTGTGAAGACAAAAGAGATTTCTCCCAACAACTTCTAGAATCAGAATTGGCTGGGAGGAAAAGACTGATTTTCCAACGAGAGACGTTAAAGGACATGAAACGTTGCCTCCCTTTTCCCTCCAAGTCATAGGAACTTCCATTGCAAACTTCTTGATTAATTAAAAATTGACCACTTATCCATTAATTAAACTCCTCAGTCTTTTACATATTTTGTGTGGTGCACTGTGTTTCTTAACAGGAGGGAAGAAATAAATATATAAACGTGGCATAAAGAGAAGATTTTTCTTTTTGATGGTGCAATCAATAATCATGAGCAATGTGAAATCTCTCTAAAGAAATTCTGGCTGGCACAGTTCCTGCCTTCCTCCTTTCCTACTGCTGCAGTGGAGGAAGGCAGCTTTCCTGGAAAGGAGCCTATAGACAAGCTGATTTCTATTTGTCTTTTGATCCTTTCTCTTGCTTTCTTTGTCTCCATCAGGTTTAACAGCATAAACTCACTCGTGCAGCCATCAGTCTCCTGGAGTGACTGCAGAGCCTGCCTGAACTGGCACACTGAGCTCTGAAGGCTCACTGCTTCCCACTGAGGAAGTGGAGCACGTGGGACAGATCATTTATGCACAAGTAAGAGGAATTTTTGGCTAAATGCAGCCTGTGTGATTCCAGTAAGCACATTCCACCCCTAACAGTGATGGGTGACAACAAGCAGCTCCTTTGCAGGAGGTGTCAGCCAAGAGGCCAGAGATAATGGCACAGATTTCCTCTGAAGAAGTGAGTATTTGTAGTGAAAATGCCAAAAGGAGGATGTACCTTGGATGTGAGATGTTTTTTGACTGGAGACTCCGGCCAAATATCTATGTTCTGATGCTTGACCTGGGGACCTCTCCATACTGTGCCCACCTGCCCACCCAGAGAGGATGCAGCTGCCCACCACAGCAATCACTGGCCCAGGGCCCAGATCATTTTAATTGAAAGTTTTCTTTGCAAACCAGCTCCTCTTGTCAAAGTACCTCCAGCTGTTTGGACAATACAATCCAGCACTGCCAGCTTGCAGCAGCTGTCACCCCACAGCACAGGTGACATCCAGAGCAGGACATCAGAGCCTGTGAAGCTCTGCCCTGCAACAGTGCTGCTTAGCATCACTTTCTGAAGTGCATTTGATGTTTTGAATTTGGTGGTAGAACAGCCCATTCCAATCAATACAAATGCATCTGAGGAGCCATGCAGCCTGCTGAGATGTGGAGGTAATGCTGGCTGGGTGAGAGGAGAAGGACAATTCCACTCTCTATCATCTGCAAGGTGTCCTGGCTGCCATGGGAGAAAGAGGAATCAAAGATGAAAATGCCACTTAATTGTCCCCTAGGATTGAAAGGATAAATAAAAGGTATTGAGAATGAAAGAATCAGAGAGAGGAGGGAAGCCAAGATGAAAAGGTAAGAGACTCATTTTGATTCATTAGCTGAATAAATGGCACACCTGGCTGCTGCCCCCACATGCTTCCAGCAAAACGCTCCTGTTCCTTACTCTGTTTCCTCAGAACACAGGAAAACTCTTGAATGAAACCCTACTTAGAATCATAGAACCATAGAATCATAGAATCCTAGGGGTTGGAAGGGACCTCAAAGATCATCTAGTCCAACCCCCCCTGCCAGAGCAGGGCCCCCTAGAGTACATCCCCTAGGAACGTGTCCAGGTGGGTTTTGAATGTCTCCAGTGAAGGAGACTCCACAACCCCCCTGGGCAGCCTGTTCCAGGGCTCCGTCACCCTTACAGTAAAAAAATTTTTTCTGATATTCAACTTGAACCTCCTATGCTCCAATTTACACCCATTACCCCTTGTCCTATCACTGGTCACCACTGAGAAAAGCCTAACTCCATCTCCCTGACACTCACCCCTTACATATTTGAAAACATTGATGAGGTCACCCCTCAGTCTCCTTTTCTCCAAACTAAAGAGCCCCAGCTCCCTCAGCCTTTCCTCATAAGGGAGATGTTCCACTCCCTTAATCATCTCAGTAGCTCTGCGCTGGACTCTTTCAAGCACTTCCCTGTCCTTCTTGAACTGAGGGGCCCAGAACTGGACACAATACTCCAGGTGTGGCCTCACCAATGCAGAATAGAGGGGGAGGAGAACCTCTCTTGACCTACTAACCACCCCCTTTCTAATGCACCCCAGGATGCCATTGGCCTTCTTGGCCACAAGGGCACATTGCTGGCTCATGGGCATCTTCTTGTCTACCAGGACCCCCAGGTCTCTTTCACCTACACTGCTCTCCAGCAGCTCAGCCCCCAACCCATACTGGGACATCGTGTTGTTCTTCCCCAAATGCAAAACTCTACACTTCCTCTTGTTGAATTTCATCATGTTTCTCCCTGCCCAACTCTCCAGCCTGTCTAAGTCTCTCTTCTATTAAATCATCATTTGCTTTGAATTTCAGCCTCAAATATGAGCTCTGTGCCTGGTGCTCCCACCTTAGCAATAACCCAGCAGGTGAGTCCCTGAGTCCCTTGTCCCCTGGTGACAGCAGAGCTGAGGTCAGGAGGGGCTCAGCCTGCACGGTGCTGCTGGGAGAGCAAAGAGGAACCAAGGCTCCTTCCTTCTGTAAATGATGTTGTAGATGATAAAACCACAGGGCCAGGAGCCAACACACCTGAGAGCACAACCTGACAGTGCTGACTTGTTGGGTTCAAAATGGGAGTCACAGCCTGGACCTAACACTGACACTTGGACTTGGAGCAATCTGCAACAACACCCCCAGGAAAGGACTTCTGCTTGCCCAAAATTATGGAGATGACAACTCCACAGATGTTGTCAATATTTATGTTTCCTTGGTATCATCTCTTTAGAAGGAAGTAACATTTTCTAAGGCGTTTTTTTCTGCTTAATCTTGCTCCTTTCTCCTTCCTCCCGATGCTTGAGTTAAATGTCTAATTTTCAGCTATTTAAAATCTTACAAAATCACTATGGAAAGCTAAATTTCTAGAAAAACCACTTTCAGCTGAAGAATTCAAAATGTTTCATTGCAGAAGCATCAAAATGAAATAATTTCAGCTTCTCAAAAAGAAATCCCACACCCACTGCTGTACTTATTTATAGTGCCCAGAAATATTTACCAAATTTGAGAGGAATTGTTCCTTCAGTCAAAACAAATGCATAGGCAGAATTGTTTGCTTCTAACTAGGAGATCTGGCAAATAAACTGTTTTGTCTCACCCTCATTACAGGTCACTGAAGCCCCACAGAGACTTCAGACATGGTAAGTGGCTAAAAAAAACTAAACAAATCAAATTAACAAACCTAAAACAAACTCAGGATCTTCAACACAAGTTTAACACCCTACAATATTCTAAAGAGGAAGAAGAGCAATCACATTATTTGAATGCAAGAATTTGTGCAAGAAGAAACCACTGCCCACGTTGCTCATTTTTTCCCATCTCTCAGCCCTTCAGCCTCAATTCCTAATGACATAAAAAAAAAAAAATTAAAAAAAATAAAAGAGGGTGTTACAGCACTCCTGGCTGCAAGCAATCTCAGCTGGCAATGCTCTTTTCTCTGCCAGTGAAAACAGTTTAGTTTTAGTTTATTACTTTTGCCTGTAAAACAGAGATGCTCAGATACTAAAGAAATGAAGTGTGTGAGTGCAAAAAGATAGACATAGAGAACAATAGAAACAGATAGACACAAAGAGAGATGCTAAGTGATAAAATAAAATGAGATGTAGAGTCATACTCAACACAGAGAAAAGATAAAGGCAAATTTTTCCTCTACCAGGAGCAGTGAACTGCTGACATGGAGCTCCAAGGTCAAACCCATTGATAGATGAGCCAAGGAGGAAGATGAGATAAGAAGAAACACAGCTTTTTCAGATTACCTGATAGAACTCTCAGAAGGACTGTAGGACTCTAGAGAAGGCCCCTGTTTGTCCTGAGTAACATTGCAGCCATGTGTCCAGGTGCTGGCAGGAACAGGTCACACTTTGCAGGGGAGTTCTGTGGCTGATTCATCACTGTTGCTGATAAAACATTGGAGGAAGGCAGCAAGTTCTCTTACATTATGCTCTATTTATATAATTTTTTCTCACATTAAAATAAAAAAAAATGCTTAGCTAATAGGCTCCAGAAAGGGGAAAAATGCCTCATTAATGAGGAACCAATAGAGACTTTTCAAAGCACCTGACAGGGCTAAAGCCATAAATTCTCTGAATTAACTGGAGTGGAGTTATGGATGCAAGCAGGAACCCAGCCAGGAATGAATTAAAAGAATTCAGTCAAATTCACCAGTGTCACTGATAATATTTTAGCCTCTCAGTGGTCCAGAAATGATGAGGGAGAGAACAGAACTGACAGTAATACCGAGGCTGTTGAACACCCTGTGAGTCTTCTTGGCAAGGAGATTGGTGCAAGGTGCAGTAGCTCACAAGTGCTTTTCCTCCTGAAGTTTCTCTCCTCCAGCAAGGGATGCTCTGGCACTGCTCTGCTGGAAGAGAAGAGGCTTGGGGCTGTTTTGCTGAGAGCCCATGGGAGAAGTACAAGAGCTGGGGAAAATGTCCACATGTCCAACTGCCCAAAGGGCTCTTCTACCTTTTGTTTCTATCCACCATGAGAAAAGGTGAAACAGATGTAAAAGAGTAACAAAGACGTTCCAAAATGGTCTGTTAAGAGAAAGGAAAACACTTTGCCATGAAAGTTGGAAGCTTTTTGTTTAGAGTTCCACCAGGTCCATCAGCCAGCCAAGCAGAATGGTTTGACTTCATTTGTGAAACAGTGCTTTGGCCAGGTGGACTGAAAGGTTTCATTTCAGTTTTCCATCATGATAAATGACCCTCCATCCTTGTGCCTTATATTTCATTGAAATGCAGGCCCGTGGTTACACACCCAGGTCCCAACAATACACAGCTGTGTTAAAAATGTATTCTGCATTTTACATTTTTATTCACACAACTTAAGAAGAAAAAGTCAAACTATTTATGAAAAAATCAAGATTAGGGAATTTTCTTACAGCCAGTACCAGTGGGATACTTCACGCCTTGGTGTGGTGGTCCAAATATGTAAATGTTCCCTCCTGAACTAATTATCTGTAGTCTCTTGAAGAGACAGGCAGCTCTGAAGCATCATTTACTTCATGTGTTTTGATACTCGACCTCAAGAGAAGAAAGAAAATGTGCCTGGTTCTTTCAGCTTTCAAATAGGTCCAGACAATTGGTGCTGCCTGAACTCCTAGACCACAGACACCAAAATTCAGTGACACTCCTCTCTTGAGACTGTTGCAAATCTTTACAGGTCACAGGGCTACAAGCACAGAAAAAAAGCAAACTCATTGCTTTTTGTTCACACAAATATTCTCAGCTACACCACCAGACGTTTCAACTTGCTCTAATGAACACTTGCCTTTTTTCTCAAAGCAAGCATGCTGGGATGTAATATGCAGCTCAGTAAATTCACTCAAAGCTTTTGAAAGAAAATAATTCGTTTTTTTTTTTTCCAAACTGTCAATAACATGCTCATTTACTGTGAAAGCATAACTGACCCCAAGGGTAGCAGGAGCTGAGCTTGGGAGAGGGGGATCAGCTACAACCCTGACTTTTTTACAAAGAAATTGCTGTCTTAAGGGAGTAATTGCCCAGTGTCCCATCAGCAAGGTTGGTTCTGACTGACTCCTGGAGCAATCTGCCCATCACCTGCCCGTGCTGCCCACCAGCAACAGGAATTGTGAAAAATAGGGGTTTAAAATTGTAGTTTATTGTTTTGTTGAGCGTATCTTTCAGTTTAACAATGTTTGCTTGGGCTGTTTGTTTGGGGTGTGTTTGTGGGGAAGAGGGGTCAGAAACACAGGAGGAGAGACCGACCGCGGGGGCCCGCCAAACAGGGACGTCACGTGACCATTCCCCTCAGTACCAGAGCGAAGCCCGCGAAACGTGAAACCGTTCCCCTCAGCAACAGAGCGAAGCCCGCAAAGCAAGAACCAGTGCTGGGAAAGCCCGCAAAACGAAAACCAGTGATAAACTGATAAGAGACTAAGGGGAAGGGGTTTATGAAAAGTATAAAAGGGCCGGTTTGACATTATTGAAGGGGTGAGCCGGTTGCTGGAGCTGCGTCTCCCCGGCCGCCCAGCACGCTGCTTTACTTATATAGCTCTCACGTTCTCAATAAAAAGTTGTACTAAACATCGAGTAAGCGTTTTTTAACAGGAATCAAGGCTGGCAGAAGCAGCTGCCACGAGGCTCTGCAGCCCAGATTGTCATCTGCACCACCAAACCAACATCTCTCATATGAGGCTCGCTTTTCAAGAGGTTAAATAACTACTGAAAAGTCCAGGTTCCCTTCCAACTCTGCATTTCACCCTGCATGTGCAGTTGGTGCCACACACCTGGAAACCCAGGTAACCACAACCTGAGTATCTTTTACAGACCAGGGCGCCAAGAACAGCAGGATGGGCTTCAGCAGTCCCTGGATGAGCCCAGACAGTGCAGAATCTGTGTACAGGCACTTGTAGACTACACTGGTCAAAGTTTGGGTTAATTTACTTTTTGTAGACTTTGTATCCGTTTCTATCTTATTTAAAATACACACCCATGCCCATTCCTGTCACTGGAGATGTCACAGAGCATGGCTCCCCACACCAAATCTCGCTGTGTAGCCATGGATGAGCACCCATCAGCTTTGCTCTCCAGTGTTCGTGAAGGGAATTTACCCTTCCATGAGGCCTTGTCCAGCAGCAGAGTGCTGGGATGACTCGAACACTCTTTTCCCTCAGATCCTTTGCTTATCAGAATGGTGCCACCCAATTCTCACCGCTGGAGCTATTTCAGGTGGGTTTGAACACCTGGGGCATCCCAAGGGGTTCCATTCACCCTTCCTACCATCAGATCCAGGCACTGGTGTCTGATGCAACCCACCCAGGTATCCAGAGCACACAACTCTGCTTCTGTGGATGCCACACAAACTTCTCCGTATAGAAATTTCACCCTGCTCCTTCCCCCAGGCCATTCAGTGTGCCCAGGTAGCCAAGAAGGCCAATGGCATCCTGGGCTGGCTCAGGAACAGCGTGGCCAGCAGGTCCAGGGAAGGGATTCTGCCCCTGTGCTCAGCCCTGGGGAGGCCACAGCTTGAGTCCTGTGTCCAGTTCTGGGCCCCTCAGCTCAGGAAGGAGATTGAGGTGCTGGAGCAGGTCCAAAGGAGGCAACTGGGCTGGGGAAGGGACTGGAGCACAGATCCCATGAGGAGAGGCTGAGGGAGCTGGGGGTGTTGAGGCTGGAGAAGAGGAGGCTCAGGGGAGACCTCATCACTCTCTCCAACTCCCTGAAAGGAGGTTGGAGCCAGGGGGGGGTTGGGCTCTGCTCCCAGGCAACTCTCAGCAAGACAAGAGGGCACAAGAGGTCTCAAGTTGTGCCAGGGGAGGTTTAGGTTGGACATGAGAAAGAATTTCTTTCTGGAGAGGGTGCTCAGCCATTGGAATGGGCTGCCCAGGGAAGGGGTGGATTCTCCATCCCTGGAGATATTTCAAAAGAGCCTGGATGTGGCACTCAGTGCCATGGGCTGGGAACTGCAGTGGGAGTGGATCAAGGGTTGGACTTGATGAGCTCTGAGGTCCCTTCCAACCCAGCCCATTTTATGATTCTATGATTCTGTGATTCTTCAGGCTGGCACAGCAGTTCAGCAGTTTCTATTTGGTTATAATTGTCCTTTGCTTTTTTTTATTCTCATCAATCCTTCAGATTTTGCACCCAGGACCCCAGAGCTGATGGCTGGCTGGTAAATCTAACACCTTGCAGTGTGAAGGTGATGTCAGTAATGATGTATAATATTGGCTCTTCTGCTCTAGGATCCAGCTTTATCTACCTGCTTCCCTGCTCCAAAGAATTATCTATCTAACATCCTCAAATGTGTTTTGTTTTGTGTCTGCTTTTGATAACACTGACAGTGACAGACAATGTAATTTCTTCTGCAGGCTTCAAATCCAGACTCAACAGAGCTGGCACCAGGCATCTGCCCGAGCATATGACTTGTCAGAGCTTCACTGCAGAAACAACAAATTGTTTCCCATTGATTTCAGCTCCTTCCCCAGCTGGGGATTTAAAACTGGAGGAGGACATAGCTAGAAAACACGTTCCTCAGGTTCTGGGGGGCAGTTACCACTCGGTGGCCACATCCTGAGGAGCAAACACACAGCCAGGTATTTCAGAGGTGAGAGAGAGAAGGACCTGGAGATACAAACCAGATTCTGTTCAGAGCAGTTCTTGTGTCTGGGTTTGTTTAAGAACCTGAAGTGCCACAGGACTCTGTGCCAGGTCCTCCTTAGCCCCTGCCCAGCAATCAGGGCACTGCTCAAAAAATCCTGAGGTACTGGGGGACTTTTAAGTAAAGCATTTTAGGTTCCATTCACTTGGAATGTGGTTTCTGGCCAACTGGGGGGTATGTATTTCATCTTGTCAGTGTCTTTTCCACTGGTATTTAGAAATGTATGGGAGGGAAGTATCTCTCTGAATCCTGGAATTAATAAATATAGACTTTAAAACAAACAAACAAACAAACTTACTATTCTATACTAGAATATTATTATCAACAACAATAATAATATTGTAACTGGGAACTGTGCAGAGCTGATCTAAGCTTCTTCCATGAAATTTAAGCTCAGCAACGTTTATTTAAATTTTTTATCTGGAAAAAATAAATATTAAAAGCATGTCTGCTGATTTCTTCCCAAGAATGAATCATGGACACTTTGAAACTTTAAATTGATCCCTGCAAATTCTGGGACTCTTGTTAAATACTTTATCTGTCCTCACTCAAAACAACATCATGATGAGTGCTGCAGTCACCAGTGAGGACAATGTGACAACAGTGAACCACATGAGATCACAAAATAAGGTACAATAAGAACTGAAGTTATTACAAAAATGCCATGAATTCTTTTTGCAGGGAAGAGACAGAGAAGGGAAGGGGCTACAGATAAAAATCCGTACTTATGTAGATATGATATGAATTGTCCAGATATTTTTAAGGCAGCTTGATGGAATTTCATTTCTACATACACAGAGGCACCAGGTGTCTCAGGCAGAGATAGAGTTTTCATTTCATTCTGTTCCTTTTTTCTTCTCTTCCTTTTTTTTTTTTTTTTTTTTTTTTAATTTTTATTAAGGATAACTACATCAGTGCCTCAAAGCAAAAGGAATGTCAAGGGCCATAAAAAAAAAAAACACCTTTATTTAAACTCTGCCTGCTTCTCCAGGGAATGCTTCTAATCCTGGCTCTGTGACCTCCCTATGCACAGTGCCAGTTCTCTTCTCAGTTTTCATTTCACAATGAGCTTCCACAAAGGATCAAAGAGAAAGCATCCCAGATAGACAGAAAAGCCAACAGATAGAGGAAAACTGATACAGTGCTGTTCTCTGCCCTGCACTGAATCCTTGGGAAAAAAATGCTTTTTATTAGATTTTTTTCTTTTGCAGTGAGCATCTTCTTAGCAATTGATGTTTCTGGCAGCCCTGGAAAGAAGAGCTCCCTCTTGCAGCAAAACCAAGTTGATGGATTTCACTGGGGGTTTTTTTTGGTGGTAAGGAACTGCTGTGACAAGGTAAAACACCCATTCACTTTACTTTGGTGGGAATAAAGGACTCAGGTAGAGAGGATTGGATGGCTCAGGTGAACAGGCATCTTTTCCTGAGCAAATCCCCTCCAATTCTGAATTTTCATTTGTTGTGGACTTTGGCCCAGCAGGAACCAAAGGTGCCACCCAGCTGTGGGGCTTCCTTGTTGCTCACAGCATCCCAAAAGGGATCCTGAGATTTTGAAAGGTCATTAATAATTCCCTTGAGGGGCTGCTTGGAAAATGTCACTGGACCTGAGAGCATTCCTTCCAGAAGGAAACTTCCAGGGGAGGCTGAGGAGGGTTGAGGGAGTGAAAGACTCTTTCAGTTCAACCAGAACCTTTGTGCAAGGAGAGTTTCCCAAGAGCTGGAGAAGCACCACATCCTTGTGCCTCCTGCAGATCTCCTGGAACTGCCCATCCCAGAATGACTGCAGAGCCCTGGCAGAGGAGGAGGAAGGGAAGATGGGCAGAGGAGGAGGAAGGGAAGATGGGCAGAGGAGGAGGAAGGGAAGATGTCAGAGGAGGAGGAAGGGAAGATGTCAGAGGAGGAGGAAGAGAAGATGGGCAGAGGAGGAGGAAGGGAAGATGTCAGAGGAGGAGGAAGAGAAGATGGGCAGAGGAGGAGGAAGGGAAGATGGGCAGAGGAGGAGGAAGGGAAGATGGGCAGAGGAGGAGGAAGGGAAGATGGGCAGAGGAGGAGGAAGGGAAGATGTCAGAGGAGGAGGAAGAGAAGATGGGCAGAGGAGGAGCAAGGGAAGATGTCAGAGGAGGAGGAAGGGAAGATGGGCAGAGGAGGAGGAAGGGAAGATGGGCAGAGGAGGAGGAAGGGAAGATGTCAGAGGAGGAGGAAGGGAAGATGTCAGAGGAGGAGGAAGAGAAGATGGGCAGAGGAGGAGGAAGGGAAGATGTCAGAGGAGGAGGAAGGGAAGATGGGCGGAGGAGGAGGAAGGGAAGATGTCAGAGGAGGAGGAAGGGAAGATGTCAGAGGAGGAGGAAGGGAAGATGGGCAGAGGAGGAGGAAGGGAAGATGGGCAGAGGAGGAGCAAGGGAAGATGTCAGAGGAGGAGGAAGGGAAGATGAGCAGAGGAGGAGGAAGGGAAGATGGGCAGAGGAGGAGGAAGGGAAGATGGGCAGAGGAGGAGCAAGGGAAGATGTCAGAGGAGGAGGAAGGGAAGATGTCAGAGGAGGAGGAAGGGAAGATGGGCAGAGGAGGAGGAAGGGAAGATGGGCAGAGGAGGAGCAAGGGAAGATGTCAGAGGAGGAGGAAGGGAAGATGAGCAGAGGAGGAGGAAGGGAAGATGGGCAGAGGAGGAGGAAGGGAAGATGGGCAGAGGAGGAGGAAGAGAAGATGATGCCTCCGTGCTGTGCCTCAGGATGCTGTGGCCTCCTCCTAAGCCAGGTGAAGGTTCTGGAGGTGACACCTCTCTGGGGGACACAATGTGCTTGCCAGCAGAGATGGGCTGGGGGATTTTCCTGCAGAGCAGCCAACTGGGAGCCTGGCCAGGAGTCCTGAATTTGCTGGAGGCTACAGACCAGCTTAATCACCAGATGGCCAAGGCCCTTGGTAGATGTTATAAATTGCTGTCTTCACAAGCAATTTGCACTCACCATCAGGTACTGAATGTAGCACAGGAAGGTTCCATGTATTGGACACAAGAGATGTTATCTCTACCCCAAAGAATAGCACTGAGAATGTTTTCAGGGTAAAGAAGTGGAACTGTCTCATTTTATATTCCCTTTTGCCCTTTTAGTATTTTAGAGTTGAGCATTTCCTTTTAAAGTCCCTCTCTTTCTCATTTTTTTTTCTTTTTCATGTCTTCATTTTCTGTCCTTTAAAAAGCTCCTGCCTCCACCTTCTATTTCTACTTATTTATCTTTATTTAAGGGGAAAAAGAATGAGAGAAACTGGTGCTGACATATAGTTCCACATCTTTCCAAGGCAAGCCAGAGCAACTCTTCTCTTTCTCTGTCCTCAGGTCACTTATTTTTTAATTTTTCTCTTTTCTGGATCTGTCCCCAGTGTGATTGGCTCAGAATCATTTTCTTCTCCCACCCCTCTCCTTTCAAATAAACCTAATTGTACTGGGGCAGGGAGAAGCAGGTTTTACAAAAAAACCAATGAACCAAGCAAGCAAACAAACAAAAAAACCCACCAAAAACACCAAACAAAACCAAAAAAAAACCACACAAAAAACCAACCAAACAAAAAAACCACCTCAACCCAACTTGTTTGATCATTTGTTCTTTGATGATTTTATTCAGGTTGGTTCTAGGAGATCTCTCCCAGGCCCAAGGAGTGAAGCCAGAACTGACACTTCTCAGTCCCTAGATTTGGGACTTCAGGGAAAGAAGAGCTCTCTGGGGTGACTTCTAGGGAAAGGAACTCCTCTGTTTTCCAGCTGTTCTCTCAGTTCACCTTGTGAAAAACGAGCACCCACTTTTACCCAGAGCCCTGAAAGAGCATTTCCCACACTGGCAGCAGCAACCTGATCCCCACCAGGTGTTCCCAGTGAATCTGATGCCTGACAGCTTACAAGTGAACTCAGATTCTGCTTTTCTTTCACCAACTTCTTCCTTAGCTAACTCTGCAGTTAGGTTTTCACCACTTGCCTTCTAATGTGGCCCATGGTTGTGGTGTGTCCCCAGCAGCACATAGCTTTGCCAAAAATTCACCTTTTGCCAGTGATAATCAAGTTTCTGCACTCCCCCCAGCTGACCTGATGTGCTTCAGAGCTGTTTGGAAGAGGAACTGTTTCCACTTTCACCATTCCCATGGGGAATTCTGAAAGAATTTTTCCTTTCTTCCTTACGTGAGGGACAGCACCATGAAAAGCTTTTTCATTGCAGAACTCAGAGCTTTGGGAAAAGGATGTTTCCCAGTGCCAGGCCCCTCAGTGAGTCAAATGTAAAGAGCAGATGACTCGATGTGCCAAGGGACTAAAAACTGAGGGTAAAACTCCCAGTTTGCACTGGGATGGCTTCTGGGGCTGGGCACACCTCAACTCCACCAAACATCTCTTCCTTCAAGGGTACAACTTGGGTGAACAGTGCAGGACCAGTAAATGACTGAGCTTCCACTGGGCAAAAAACAGTCTTTTTTCTGCCATCCTTAACTCCTTACCTATTAGTGAGATATTTCAGGGGTTTGGTGGTTGTTTTTTAGAGTGAATTTTATTTCCATTTTTGGAATGAATCTTCTTCCAGTCCCTTCATACCATCTAGTGGGGGATCTGGGTAAAACATACCAGTAAAAAATGAATGCTTAGAAACAGCAGGTGGTGCTAAAACAGATGATAATAGCAGTTTTGAACTTCTAATTAAAAGCAATGGTGATTAAGGTAGAAAGCTCTCAAGCCATACAAACCAATAATTGCCTTGGTCTAGTGATGGAAACTGAGGGGAAACCCAAAATGTCTGGGGTTTATTCTTGATTTTCAGGAGAAAAAGCAGAAACGTGTGAAATGTGAAATGAAATAAAGATTGGAAACAAAAGATGAGGGTAAAAAGTGATTTTTGGAAGTGAGTGGATGAATTTGATCTGGAAATCATGAAAAAAAACCAGTCCCAAAGGGACTCAGACTGAGCTTCAGTTTTACACACTGTGCATTCTTGAATATTGTTGCTTAAACTGTACAAATACACTGTGAGAGATGATCCAGATCTTCAGAAATCTTCACCAGAGATTGAGGAGAACAAAATGGTCCTGACAACAGCAGAGGTTGAAGTTGAGACACAAACAGAAATAACCAGGAAGTTATTGAAGCTTCAGCTCCTGCAGAAATCAACCCCAGGCCAGAACATGGAACTTCCAGTTGCTGCTTTTACAATCAAATTCAATTTTCATTTTATTTTATGTTTTTTTAATAGCTTGCAAAGTAATCAGAGGTCTATGGCTACATCTCCAGGACTGCCAGAGGAGCCAGGACCTTCTGAAGGTTTCTGTGAGCTTGTGTTTTGGTGGTGTGAATGATGCTGTGCACGAGGGCTGCAGAGCTGTGAACACTGCAGGGAAAAGAAGAGATCTGATGGAATTCTTTTGACAAGTTTACATGACAAAACAGAATCCTGTTAAACATTTCCTATAGGAGGACTAATACTTCTGTATAAACATTTTGAAGTTTCAATCTGTCAGAAATGAAAACAGACAATAATTTGCAGGTTTTTTCTAAAATGGTATTTTCCAGGGGAAGTTTTATGCCACTAAAATGTTGATATTTTTTATCTGGTTTGCAGACACAAATGAATGCCAAAATAATGGAATTTCTGATTTGAGGAAATTACTTTTTTTTGTTTTTCTAGACAATGAAGGGGCTGCCAGGCTGACGACAGCCTTTCCCTTGGCTGAGCAGAGCCCTGAGCAGGGTCTTACAGCTGCTGGCCTGAGGAATCAAAAAACCCCAAAATATTGGTCTAAGAAAATGATGCTGGAAATAGTGCTGTCTGAAAGTGGTGGAGAAAAGCTAGATTTCTGCCTTTAGAGGAACAATTCAGTCCCTGGCTAATGACAGTTTTATTTCAGATAATTGGAATTCAAACAGAAAGGCAAGGGAGAGGCTGGTGGGAGGAAGGAACATCCCTTCCATAGCTGTGCCTCATGCTGGGGGAGCTGCTGCTGCTTCCAGGGCAAACCCAAAACACAGCAGTGAACCAGGTACCATGAAGAAAGTTAATTGTATCCCAAATCAGTGCAGTTTCTCACCTCTCCTGAGACTTCATGGGAATGTCAAAGCCTCTAGGGCAGAAGGAACAGGCATTCTGATCCACCAAAACATATTGTCCACCCACTTCTTGGAGATAATTCCCTGGTTCCTTTCTTGATGCTTGGGGACCCAACACAGAGGTTGGCAGCTTACAGCCTGACCACTGTCTGGATGAACACAAGAGCTGAAGCCAGAGACCTCCACAAAGAGCAGGGCAGAGCAGATCATCAGTCACAGCCCTAATTTCTGAAGCCCCATTATTATTTTAGGTCCCTGAGAACTTTATAAAATCAACCATTAATCCCATTTCTCACTTGCACATCAGGAGCCACGTTCAGACCACCCAAAGTGTCACTGCAACCTCTCTGTTCTCTGGACAAAAAGGCCACAGCTGGCAGGATGGGTGAAGCAGCACCAGGAACCTTTTCTTGATCTGATGACCTCAGATACCCTGAGCACTCAGCCAGCAGGGTTTTGTTCCTAGAACAGACAGTCTGACTCTCAGCTGACTGTGTGCTCTGGAAGCTCCTGCTACAGCCACTTAAGTCTTTTGTCTCCCACCCCAGAGCAGAGCTGACAGCAGGAATGAGCCCCAAGGTGTTACCTTAATGCTGCTGGAGAAGCTGAGCTTACAGAAACTTCAGAGAGAGCTAAAGCAGTGCCAGGTCTGCCAGGTCTGTGATGCAGATAAGAAGAATCATAGAATCGTAGAATGGGCTGGGTTGGAAGGGACCTCAGAGCTCATCAAGTCCAACCCTTGCTCCACTCCCCCCGTGGTTCCCAGCCCATGGCACTGAGTGCCACATCCAGGCTCTTTTGAAATATCTCCAGGGATGGAGAATCCACCCCTTCCCTGGGCAGCCCATTCCAATGGCTGAGCACCCTCTCCAGAAAGAAATTCTTTCTAATGTCCAACCTAAACCTCCCCTGGCACAACTTGAGACCTCTTGTGCCCTCTTGTCTTGCTGAGGGTTGCCTGGGAAAAGAGCCCAACCCCCCCCTGGCTCCAACCTCCTTTCAGGGAGTTGGAGAGAGTGATGAGGTCTCCCCTGAGCCTCCTCTTCTCCAGCCTCAACACCCCCAGCTCCCTCAGCCTCTCCTCATAGGATCTGTGCTCCAGTCCCTTCCCCAGCCCAGTTGCCTCCTTTGGACCTGCTCCAGGACCTCGAGCTGGAACAGACAAGTGGGGGGAAAAGGAAAATCTCAATAACACCTCAGCTGGTTGCTTCAGAGCATTTTAATTAGAGATCCAAAACCTAAAGCTATTAAAGGAAGTTTTCAAGAGTCACCCTGAAAAAGACTCCAAGTGACTGTGGGGAATTTTACTCCACACCTCAAATCTTTCAGCAGGTTCCAAAAGGATGCAGTTTATTCATGAGTGTACTCTAACCACTCAGCAGAGCATGAAGTCCTGTGGCCATTCTCCTATCAGATACTATGAGACAAATCCAACACAGTGGGAAGCAGCAGTTAATATGGAAACAGGGACAAACTAGAGCCAGTGAGCATTCTGTGGGCTGGTTTGAGGTCCAGAGTGGTGAAGCCATATGCTGACCCAATTTTTTGGTGACTGGGAAAGTTAACTGAAGATAAACAGTAACTAATGTGTAAAAGATTGTCTATTGTTGCCCCCTTTCTTAAGACAAATAAAAAAATCAGGAGCAATCACAGTGTTATAAACACCTTTTAGCAAGGTCTCTAAAAAGTTGCTTTTTAAATCTTCACTTGCCTAGCCCACATGGGCATGCCAGAGGTCTTGCTATGTTGGGAAAAGCATAAATTTTCTTTAGAGGAATAAAAATCTTGCTTCTGAAGCCTGACATTAAAATGTTCTCAGGGGCCCTTCTTTTCCAGAAAAAATATTACTATGTGTTGCCATGACAGGGTACTTTCAGCAGAATCTAAGATGATTTTGTTCTTTATGTCAAATTACCCCCTCAGAAATTCAAAGCAATCCATTTAGTTCAGATAAATGAAAATGAAAAGACTTTATTTTGGGTCCCTGAATACCAGTTTGCCCAATACCTCATGGACAATCAACTTGGTCATCCCTCAGCCACCCTTTGCACAGCCTGGTTTCATGTTAAGGTAGTTCCTTTCCAAAAATAAAACTGTATGGGAGCAATCCCCACTGAAGCTGTGATTTCATATACCAGGGAAGAGGCCAATCCACCTCGGAATTCTGATGGGAGCTGGATATGAATACATTGCCTTGTTCCTCTAGGGACACAGCAACTCCTCCTCTCCAAAGCCCTCCAGGCCAAAGAGAAAATCATCTGCCAGCAGCCCCCAACACTCTTTAAGCATCTGGGCACCTGAACTTTTTAAATAGCACCTGTTGAAAGGTACAGACAAGGAGGACTAAAAGGGAGAGATGGAAACAGGCAAAGGAGTGCAGCAGGAGTGCTGGAGATGGCTGGATGCATCTCCTCCCAAGAGCAGCCAATTGGTTCTTCTGTCACCTCTGTGAATTTGCTGTCCCAAAGGATTTCTATAACTCTGTAACTATAAAGGATTTCTATATAATTTTATATATTATTTACACGTATCGTTTAAATCCATGATGGAGTAAAACAACATTAAAAGCAACGTTCAGGTGAGCTGAGCAAAACAAATCTGCTTTGATCATACTGCCATGAGTATGTGATGCCTTCAGGTTTCTGGGAGCATCCTTGGGCTTTGATGTGTGGAATCAGATCTGTGCAATGGTTCCTGAAATGCATCCTGATGCTTACACGTCCTGGAAATGAACGGGTTTTATTCAGTGCCTTAGGAAGTGTAAGACTGGGGCTGCATTCTAATAACAGCTTTCTATATGACAAGCACACAGCTCCTGAATCAGCATTCAGCTCTCATGCATTTCCAGGCTAGGAGAAGTTTGTTTCCCAACTTAATAAATGCAGGGGATTGTTCTGGCTTCTACCAGGAAAATACAGGTGCTTGGTTCCACTGGGGAGGGCACATTTTGCTGCAGAGATGCTTATCTTCTGTCTGCAGGGTACAAGGAGAAACGAATCTACAGCAGCAGATCAGGTAGACAAATACAAGATTGCTGTAAAGAGCCAGCTTGGTAATACAGCTTTGTTAGTTATCAGAGTATATTTTTTGCTCAGGTAGTGCCACAGAAAAAAAAAAAAGAAATTGTTCATGCAAACTGTTCATTAGGAACCAGAGTATTTCTGAAGAAATCTTTTGGCCAAAAGTTTTAAAGCTCCGTCAGAAATCAGAAGCAGAACATCCCCCCCATATGTGAAAAAGCAGAAAGCTATTTAGTGACTAGCTCAAATCCTGTGATTCTGAGATGCAGCCAGGTTCCTTCCCAGAAATTACAGCTGTCTCCAACACTTCTCCATGGGCCCAGCACAAATAAACAGGCACAGTGCACAGGGTCCCTCAGGGAGATGCTGCTGAGTGAGAAGATGTAGCCCAGATGCACATGAAAGCCAGAGCACAAACATATAACCTCCTGTTTCTATTTTATTTTAAATCACTGCCTGACCTGCTCACCATCCATTACACCTCTATTATCTAGCCTAAGATGCTGTAATGCCATGCTCAGGACCAAATGCTTCCAAAAAATGCAAGAAATTTATTCTGAGAGACTCTTCACTCGAAAACAAAAAAACCAAACCAAAACCCATCATACCCAATTGGTGCTATTTCATTTATGTGTTCAAAGACTCCTACCTGACTGGGGCATGTTTTCCTCTGCAATTTTACTCCTATTATATGCTGTTACCTTTACGTGACTGAAAACTTAGTTTTAATCAGAATATCCAACATTTACATATACACCTCCAAGTTTTGCTTTTGATTTCCTTAAATTCATGTCAATCTATTTAATAGCTGCTTATTTGAGCAGTGGCTCAGGCACTTGACTCAAAGCAGTCTTATTGTTCACTGCTTCAGTAGCTGACAGAGTTAATGGCAGTTTGTCCACTGCAGACTTCGTGGCATATGCAAAGGTCTTGTTAGCATCTCTGTTTCTTTCTCACTAAAAGCACAGCTGAGCTTTGATGTGAGTGCAGCTCTGACCACCTGCATCTGCCCCTCTGCCTCCACTTTCACCACGAGTTCCACAAGATGTTTTTCTTTTTTTTTGTTATATTTCATCACCAGAAAATTTCCATTTATTGAAAGCAAAGCTTTTCTTCAGTGAGGTTCCTTAGATCCAAAGGGAATTTCTGATCAGTGGTAGAAAACAGAATGAATCAGCAGTTCCAGGCTGCTCTCCTGGTCAGACCCTTCATCCCCTGAGGTTTTCCTGGTGTTCCCAGTGGCCAGAGGATGTGATGGGAACAGGGATCAGCTGAGGAGCTGGCAGCAGGGAAAGGTGGGAATGTTCCACAGCCAGGCACAGAGACCCAGTGAGTGAGACTCATGGCAATTTTAGAGTGTTCAAATGAAAAATATGTATTTTAAGTTCTATGGCAGACACAAGTTTAACCAAAATCTCCCTTGTAAATCAACAAGCAGTTCAGGAGGGAAAATATTTACCCACCTTTAGTAGAAATAAGGTGAAATAGGGTCATGAATGGCTGTTGGCAAAGGCATTGACACCTTACTAAATACTTGTACTTCCTTATAGCTGCCTAAAGATTTGGGTAAATGAGCCTCTGGGCACCATCAACCATTTCTCCAAGCAAATGCAAATAAACCACTGAAGGCATTTGCATAGTTCCAAACCCCCAGGAAGACATCCCAAGGAGACTGGTTTCCTAAGGCATGAACAAGGCAAAGAGCACTGCAGAAAGCTGATCCCCCACTGCCAGCACAATAAAACGCAGAGTGGGAATGAGCTCCAGTGCCCTGTCCAGAGGATCCTGAGGTCTGCTGGCAAAGATGGAAATGAGCCCCAGCAGCCCCTGGATGGTGCTGTGGTTTCACAGCTGGGTTTGCTGATTGGAGTGGAATTTAGTTAGGATTCTGAGATTGTGGTTGTGAAAAATAAGAAAAGAGCTGGGAAAGCATCACAGGAGGCAAGGCTGTAAGATAGCAAGGGAACAATTAATGAGATTTATGGATTGGCCACCTTGGCACCTGAAATTTGTGATTTCTCACCTTAGGGATTTCATACAGCTCCAAACAGGAATTGCTGGGTCACTCAGCAGGATGAGCTAAAGCTGAGTCAACTTTTCAGTGCCATCCTGTTGGTATTGCCACCCTTGCCTGGCAAGAAAGTATTATCCAAACTAAAGGCTTGGAGTACCACAAGGTCTGTTTTCCCTTGTATAAGCAAGGAAGAAGCAGCAAGTAGAACTGGGCATGAAATGGAGTTCTTAGTCCAGGAAAAAAAATATATTAAGGATAGAAACAAAATCCTCAGAGAAAACTCAAATCGCTCATCAGAGCAAAACAGAGTTGGAAACATTTTAAAGCAAAAGAAATCAAAATCCATCAAGCAACAAAGAACAGCATTTCATAAACAGGAGTGGTTCAGGCCTGACTTCACTGCTTCAACGAGGCCCTGTGGCCTAATCACAAAAAGAGGAAATTGAGCACTATAAACTCATCCACAGCTAAACTCACAACCAAATAGCTACCCCAGATAAACCATTTCCAGCTGCCCTTTGAAGCTGTTGTTCTCTGTAGGCATCATCAAGTCAGAGGAAGAGAAGGTTAATGGGTAAGTGATCAGAGCAGTAGTATGGGCAGTGGAACCATGTTTTTATGTAACTTCTATATTTAGATCATTATATATATATACATTTTATATTTTACATATAACATTTAAATCCACAATGGAGTAAACCAAGTGTCTCATGGCTAGAAAGGCAGTCACCATGTGCCCAGTCTCTTTGCAACAAGGCAAATTATGTGCTTGGCACATTTTGTTCACTTTAACAGGACATGAGGCTCCATCTGCACCCTGAATCCTCCTTCCTTAGCTCTGTTTCCCATGGGCAGGGGGCTGTGGGGAGAGGGCCTTGGCCCATAGGTTGGCTGGAGCAGCCCCTAAGCCTTGGAATTCCAGCTTTGGAATTCAGGTAAGGCAGCTGCTTGGAAACAATCTTCAAAGAAACTTCTGCTCAGCATTCTTCATCCCAAAAGGAAAAGGAGAGAGTAGAAAGATCCTATCAAACCCCTCCCATTGCTTGGTTGGTATCAGAGGTTTGTAGCCCCCTGTGAGATGGATGTTTGAATGCAAATTAAGCCATAAGGCAAATTTCCTTGCTGCAAATAATCTGCATTCAAACCTGTCTTTACAAAAAGGGAAGAAATGGGTTATGGATGAAAGACTTTTTCTGATGAAAGGAATCTGGTGTATGCACAGAAGGAGACAGAAGGGGAGATTTTTCTCTGCCCTGCAATGCCACTGCTGCTCTAATGGTCTTTGCCAGGGGCTGTGGAGTGAAGCTCCAACCCTGACCAAAGTGCTCCCTCACTTTTCCCCAAAGTTTAACCAGTCTGGAAGAGATGTAGAAACTCATGAAACAGGAGAGAGAGACAAGCTGCTGAATCTCTTTGATGAAATGAGTTAAAGGCTGCCAAGTGCAATGTTTGCTAGCTAGTGGGGGTTTACTGACCAGACTGGGGCATCTCCAGATGCCTCCCAGTTCAGAGCAGCAGAGTGGCTGCTCGGAGGCTTCCCCAAAAGAAAGGGGTTTTGCCTGGACTCCTTTGAGGGTGATGTCTGCTGGGGACAGTCCTGACACAGGACATGCAGTGGACTTGGTACCCTGCCAGGATGAGCAGAGTCTGTGACACAAGGGTTTCCTGGGCCAAAAAGCAGCATTTTAGCCCCAGCCAGGATGCTCAGCCAGAAACAATGCTTTTCAGCAGCAGCTTGACAAAGAGCTATGTGCAACATGACAATTTCTATTAGAACCATAAAGCTCTTTTCTGCTTCTGCTTTGTCTAAGAGGTCATGTACCCATTGCACAGAAATAGATGAATTACTGGACCCCTAAGGGCTGCTGGGAGAGTAAACACTGCTCAGAAAGCATCACACTGTGCAGGTGATGGGCAGTGCTGCTTGTTGGGACTGATAGGTCATTCAGTGCAAAGCAGATTATTGGGCTCTACAGTTCCAGTGGGAGAAGCAGTCTTGGATTCTGGGCTTATTTTGAGCTCAGAGACTGTGGTCTTTCATTGTTCCTCTTTACCAAAAAGAAGACAACAGTTTTCACTCCATGACACAAAAGATCCTGGGACAGTCTTTGACCAAGAGAGTCCTCCAGGTGACAACTACAGATTGTGAGTTACAGTTTATTTCATTCTCTGTGTTTCCTATGGAAGATGCTGGCTCTGCAATCCAAACACAGAGAACTGATATTTTCCATTTTTCATCACAAAATACCAAGTTTACAAGCAAAATGACCTTTCCTTAGTGCGTGAAAAAATCATATTTCAGTACAAAATATTTTGTGGAAAAATCTCATCCAGTGCAACCCTGTTTCCATTGCTGTACAGTCTTCTGGGGTTGGTATCAAACAGGAGTGAGTTATGCTGATGTTTTCCCTCCCCCTTTTGCTATACCAGGGAAGGGTTAGAGTGTATGTTCTCTTACAGCAAAGTCCAAAGCAGTTCTTCCCACAAGTGCAGCATGTACCATGTCTCCACATCCTTCTACAGTTGCAGGACCATAATAATTCTTTCCCCTCTATTCTGCAGCCATTTTCACCTGGAACTGGCCAGTTCAAAAAGGAGACTGCACACAGAAAAGTGGGGAAAAGAGAAAAATATCTTTAAAATGCAGCCTTGCCTGTACATCTTCTTCCTGCTGCTGAACAGCCCAGAGGTTGTTGCAGGAGTGCTCTGGGAGTTCCCAAGCACTGTCAGTCCAGCTCCCAGTTCAACCCATGACTGCATCCCTCCTGTGACCAGTGGCTGTGTCAGATGCTCATCAGCTGCCAGCAGTTGTGCACAGCAGGAGAGGACAGAGAGAGATCTGTGCTGCTGAGCTGCTTAAACTCTTAGTTCCTTGCTGGGGTGTGAGGGTATTTCTGATACAGTGAATAATTTACACAAGATTGAAGGGAAAGAATCAAAACCTGGGCTGCTCATAATCTTTTCAAATAACTATCTGTGGGGTTTATTAATTCATTAATGCTCCTGGGTGTTCAGCAGCTGACCAGAGCAAAGACAATTGAGTGTGGTTTCCATTCTTCTCCCTTTCTCCATCCAGCCATCCAGCTCAGTCTTCTCAAGAGGGTTGGCAGCCCAGTTCTTTTAAATGCAGGGCAGCTGAAGGGGCATCTCCAAGCTGAGTACATCCCAGTGGATGCTTTACAACTTCCTTTGAGAGCTCTGCATGGAACTGGCCACTGCTCTGCTTTACTGTGGCATTTTGACAAGAAACTGCACAAGTGACACTACATGGACTGAAGCAATGATCCCCCTTGCACAGCCAAGTCAAACATCTCCTAGCTAGCTGGCTTTATTCCCTTTTCCCAGCTGCCTCACCAGTTCTGGGTTTATTTTATTGGTCCATTGCTCCTCTGCATAAATTTCCCTGGAAATTCCCATGGCAGATATTGCAGGAATTTGGTTCCATACGATCCAGCTCTCTCCTTCATTATACTGGTTTTCTATCAATTCCATTTTGTTAGGTTTAACAAATGGTCTGCTACAGTAAAATGATACAAACCATAGGCAAGCAAGAAGATAAGAGACTAAATTCATCTCATCTGACTTGATCTGAGAGAGATACAAGCACTGCAGGTATTTAGAGTCAGCCAAAGTCTAATCTGACTCAATGAAAGGAGACAGATAAACTGCTGAATTCAGACAGTCTGGTATGAAGCAAATCTTGCCATAACAGTGTCTATTTCTCTTTGTTGCCTGTGAAAAGGCTGAAAGGTTTCATCCCTCCCTTCTTTCCCTCTGCCTTTTTTTTTTTTTTTTTTTTTTTTTTGTAACTTAAACACTGAGGCAGGAAGAGCTGAACTCAGCTGGGATGGGGAACATCCTCTCATCCCTGAGTGAGCAGCCCCACAGAAGGGCTTTCACCAGCACTTCAAGGATGCCAAATGTTCCCTCAGTTGGAATTCCAATCTATTACTGGTCAGTGCAGGCACTAGAGGGAGATGCTGATTTAAATCCCTGCTTTTATGATATTTAACCAGCTACATGTGCTAGTGGGGAAGCAGATAACCCAGAGAAGAGCACAAGGCCCAGAAACCTGTAGGAGCCAAACACCACTTCTCCAAGGAGCTGGTGCAGCCCTGACTGAGACAGCAACAGGGATCTGGGAGGTGACAACAACAACAGCAACAACAACAACAACAAAAACAAACAAAAAACAAATAAACAAAAAAAAAAAAAAAAAAAAAAAAAAAAAAAAAAAAAAAAAAACAAAACAAAAAAACACCACACCAAAAAAAAGGAAAAAAAAGAAACATATAGGCTGAAGTACCATGTCTCAGTTTGTGTTTGAACCAGCTCCTATGGAATCCCACCCTGTGATCTCATTGCACTTCATGCCTTTGGCTCCCATTTCCCCCTGGGGAATCCATCCCCCCCTAACTGGGAAGGAGCAGGATATGTCTCAGGGAGGGCTGGTGTCTGCCAGCTCATCTTAGATCAGTTCCCACCAACCCTGCCTGTAGATGGAAGCAGCCTGCCTGCACCTCAGGACATGCTCCAGACTGAGATTCTGCTGATTTAACAAAATCAGCACAGCACAATTCTGCTCCTTTCAACTCATTCAAACCTGAACACCAGGGAGGACAAGAGTTCTCAGCAAGCAGCTGCAGATTCATCCCCTGCCTCTGTCTGCAGTGTGTAAGTGAAGAGGAACAACACACACAGGGGATGAGGGTCAGAACTGACTGCTCTCAGCAGGAGATGCTCAGTTCTGCATCAAGTGCCTGGCAGTGGATGTGCAAGCAGAGGCTTTGCTGCTGGGGGTGCCTCTGGAGAGCTGTGTATTAGAAAGCCTAAAGAGCAAGGAGGAACTGCAGAGGCAATTCAGGGAATGGTGTCCATGGATATCCAACTGGTTGAGCTATTGCAGAGATCAGGCCCAGCCCTGTGACCAGCAAACCCTGGCACTGGATCCTTTTGCTCTGGCACTCACAGCTACTGGCCTTGAATCTCCTAATGCAAATTAATGTCTTGAACTCCAGTCCTTTAGTTTCCACCATTTGCTTTTTTTTTCCAGGCAGGTTTCTTGCATCTGCTTTCCTTTTGTCTCTTGCAAAATCAGGTTTAGAGAAATTCTGTTCTCTTGCTAATGCTAGATGGTGCAATTTAGTTAGAAACTTCTAGAGACCTCCAGGCCTGCCCTCTTTGAAGTTTTAAGGGAATGTCAGCAACCTCCTTATTATCTGATTATCTTATTATCTTATTATCTGTCTAAACCTGCTTTGGACCTACCAGAGAAACAATCTGACACAAAGTCTGGAAAACATCATTTTTAGGTCTCACTAAAACAAGAATACCTTAGGGTTCATGACAGCATAGCTGGGCAAGGATCTGTGACTGCAGTCAATAGATTTCATACTAAAAAAAGGCAAGAGGTACTAACAAGAAGCAAAGGAAGAATATGAACTGCCAGCAGAGAATTCACAGTGCTTCTTCTCCAAGAGATTCTGCTTAGCTCAGCCACAGCATCCAAAGAAAAACCAACCATGAGAAGAGTGGGCAGGCTCTCTGATAGAAAAGTATTCAATGCTTCCAGTAATATAACCCTGTAAATAATTTAACAATTATAAACAGTTAATTACAAAAGCTATTTAAAATCACTTCTCCTAAGATGAGAGATGCCATTTTATACAGCCAGGAATACATCTTTTTAAATGCTTTGTAAAAACCCATTTCAAGCACTTGTATGGAGTGTGTAACATTAGTTTTATGTATTTCTATAAACATTTTGCCTTTTTAAGTCATTCACACATGCAAATTGCTGTCGTATCCAAGTCACTCAAATTAATATTAAAATAAAGCACAACTCAACATTAGCATTAGCATAATTGCTCCACTATACAAACAATAGACCCTTTGAGCTTGCATGCACATGGAAACAAGTAACAACAGCAGCCTCCAGCAGAGAGCCCTCTGTGTTCACAGCTCCTGACAGCATGCACTGCAGTGAACTGCACAAAGGCATCAAGGGCAAAACCAATTTACCATTTTAATGATGAGAAAATTCATCAAGTAATCCATTTCAGTGCATCACTGTTCACAGCACTGGAAAGATTTCACTGGTGTCTTCATGAATATTCCTGCAACTTCATGTCATTACAGGTAGTTCTATGCAGCAGGGCACGAACGAGAGACTTTTTTTTTCCCAGTGAAGACCAGGAGAAGACTCAAAAAGTGGGGGTTTTTTTAGATTAGTTAGGCTACCATATACACCAAGAATCACATTGAGGGAATGCAGAATAAGGAAGGTGATTTATGCACGAAAGTGTTAGAAATTGTGACACAAACCAGCTTCATCTCCATTAACTGGCTGGAAGGCAGCAAGGCTGGTGCCTGGCATGGCAGTGAAGTTGATTTATTACTTGTAAAACTGGCAGTTCTGCACCTGTAAGCAGCAGTCACATTATATTAGTCTGTGCTCAGAGATACTGCTCCTCTGACACAGCTTCTCTTTCTAGCAGGATATGCCCAAAGCTGTAGAAAGACTCTTCCATCCTCACAGCTTAAGCCCCAGTGCCTGGTTCAGACATAACCCCAGGGGTTGCCTTACCTGGGGACCAGGAACACCAGGTCTGAGCAGTGCCCTCCCTGGCAGCTTTCCAGCAGCTCATGTACACACAGCATTCCCTCTGCACTATTCTTCTGTCTTCTTAAGATTTCTTGCAAGATCTTTCCAGTTTGCACCTCTAAAATTGCCACTTCTTTGGGGTTCCTTGAATTCCTCCCCTCTTCCCCCACGGAATGCCATTCCCTAGCCCTCTGCATCAGACAGCTTGCCCCTGTAATCTGGGTAATTGCAAAGGCTTTGGTTTTAATAAAAAAACAGAATTTCAGTGCACTATAAGAGCAGGAAGGAAGAATCTCAGAGTGCAAGTATAGAAGCAAGGCCAGGTGGGGGGGCTGTGCCCATGCAGGAAAACCAGGGTCAGGCTCCATGGATCCCTTCAAGTCCTCCAATGCCTTTTCCTCCTGCAGAAACTGTAATTCTTCCCATCCCTTGATTATTTTCCTTAGGAGCTGCTTGTTTGACCAAAATTGCTTCTCCTCTGATCTCTCCTTAGTCTGGGCTTTGGTCTTGTTTGAGTTACACCAACCAGGACCTCACAGACAGCAGATTACAGCACTGTGGGGCCCACCTATGGTAGGGTTTTCCACAGCCTCTCACAGTGTTCATTGCATTATTTCATTTAACTCAGGATTTCTCTCACCTCCTCTGTTTCTAGTGCTGCCTTTTCTGATTGTGTCCCTCCATACACTGACTACTCCTAAATTCCAGGTTTTCTCATATAACCTACTGTCCCTTTTCTGAAAACACAGTCAGGAAACAAGAAATTCATGAGAAGTTTATATTTTGTCAAGTTGCCTTTTACAAAACCTTCTATTCCTCCTCTGAATTGAGATGATCTGTGTTTACAGTTGTGCTGTCAGATGAAAAATGCCCAGGCCTCTGCTTAGTTGTTTCTCCCCTGGTTCTGCTTCCCACAAGATCCCATCTCCTGCTCCTTAGTTCATTGGAAGGTATCATTATACCATTGTTCCTCCTTCTCCACCATTCTAAGGAAGACACCACTCACCCTTCCCCCAGCTCTCCAGCTTCACCATTTCCTTCTCTTTCTCTTGGCTTGCCTCTGCCTCTCTGTTAAAAACGCTGACTCTATGTTTAAAACTTTTTATTGAGAGAGATATAAGTAAAGCAGCGCACTGCAGCACGCTGGGCAGCCGGGGAGCCGTAGCCCCACCACCGGCTCGCAAGTTCGATACGGTAAAACCGGTTCTTTTATACTTTTCATAAACCCCTTCCCCTTAGTCTCTTATCAGTTTATCACTGGTTTTCGTTTTGCGGGCTTTCCCAGCACTGGTTCTTGCTTTGCGGGCTTCGCTCTGTTGCTGAGGGGAACGGTTTCACGTTTCGCGGGCTTCGCTCTGGTACTGAGGGGAATGGTCACGTGACGTCCCTGTTTGGCGGGCCCCTGCGGTCGGTCTCTCCTCCTGTGTTTCTGGCTTTTCCTCCTTATAAGTGCGCTTGAACATACACCCCAAAACAAGAGGATACAACATGCTATCTCAACAAACTGACCAAACAAACATTATTAAATTGAAAGATACACTCAACAAAACAATAAACTACAATTTTAAACCCTTATTTTTCACACTCTCTGTGTCCCGAAGCATTTAAGCTCAATCCTGCATTCCAGGAACTTGTTCTTACATAACTTTCCTGCCCTTTTCCTTTACTAAAAGTTTATATAGGCAAAAATCTCATTTCTACCCTCCTTACAACATCCTCTCCTTTCCATTAGGGGAGCAGGATGAGGAATCAGAAGGGCTGAGGGCAGGAACGGCCTCTGCAGCCCTCGGGGTGGTGACTTTAATGGAACATTTCTGCATCTTAAGGTTGCTGCCATTCTCCACATGCAATGCACAACCCAGCCTGCTGCAGAGCCACATGTTACTGGTATGGTTCACAGAAAGGTGAATGCACATTCATTTTTCAAGCTAACCCCAAAATTTCAAATAAATGCTGCCTCCATTTTCTGCTCAGTACTTTCCTTCCTTAATTTAAGTGAACACATCCAAAGAAACAAACAAACAAACAAAGCAACAAGGAAAGCAGAAACCAGCTGCTCAGATGAGGCAAATATAAATGGATCAGACACACAGGACTGGAATTAAGGGCACTGAAGGGAAGGCTCTATAGTGTTGCCCCCTCTCAGTGGCCCCAGGCTGCCCAGCACACAGACAGCACTGAACTGGGCCAAGCTGGGGAAGGTGCCAGAGCAGTCGGGGAGCTTTGTTTTCCTCCATGCTCAGAGGTCTCAAACTGCAAACTGAGTCCTTCCCTTGCACAGCCCCTTTGCCTTCTTCTTTCTGAGCAGCTTTTGTGGGACCAACAGGAGGATGTTCTCAGGAGATGGGCATCCCATGTCACACAGAAACATTTCTATTGAGATTCTCTTTAGAATCTTTATCTGCAATGCCCATTGCCTTCCAGTCCTGAGTTTAAATATACTGTAGCAATCTGCTTTCTAATATATCGGTGCAATCTATAGTGTAATCTTTTAATTAAACTACCTAGGGAGAAGCCCTTAATGGGGCTGTTTCATCCCAAGCAGCAGATCTATTCCCATTTTCAGCTTTCAGCCCCAGCTCCTTTCTGGAGCTTAAAACAAGCTCAAAGTCAGAACTGAAATAAATGCTTCTTGCTATCTTATCTGAAGGAAAATTAAGATTTGTTTGGCCTGGATAAGGAAGACACTGAAGTGGTTACATGTCAGAAAATAACATTTATCAGCACTAAGGTGTTGAAGAAATGCATGATATATGGCAACGTTTTAAAGGAAAATTGAACTTTTTTCAGGTTATCAAGACAGCCTTTTCAGTACTTGGGTCCAATATTTCCTATCAGATCTCTCATTTTCAACAGAAGCATAAAGACTTGAGTGTACTGGATTACTTCATTTACATTCCTTAGGAAATTCTGACCTCTAGAATAACTTAATTTCAAGTAAAAAACAACAGTCCACATTCAGAACATGCACAGTATGACCTTCCCCAAAGAAGTAAATATCAGTATATTCTATAATAAAGTGAAGTGTTTTCATTTTGGTGAAAGAACAGACTATTGAAACTGTTAGCTTAACTTCCCCAGACTGAAAACTTATGATCAAAACATGCAAAGTCAGTCACACCTAGATTTCTAGGGTCTGGAAAACACTGGGACACAGCTTGTTGTATCATAAAATGCATTCATTTTGTGATTTGCCAGGTCTTAGAAAGCAAATAAATATTTTAATGTTATAGGATAGAGTCATAAAGTTGTTTCAATTTACTTCCAAAGCAAAAGGATAAATTTAAAGAGGGAAATACCCATATTGAAGGACAGTTTTGTACTGATGTGAATCATTTCCAGGAAAATTAGCATCAGTTTATGTGCATTCTCTGAGAAGGAGAGGTCACAGTAACCACACAGTTAAGTCTTCCTTAAGTAGTAAAGAGGGAAAGAAGAGGGAAGGTTGCCCTACAAAAGGGCTGTAAGAACCTATTTGCATGCAGCAGGATGTCAATAACCACCTGGTGGAAATGAGGGGCAAAAAACCGAGTGCTGTTGAGTGAATACTTGAAACACCTTCCAGACTTCTGCTCTTGAAAGTCGTGAGAACTCTTGGCAAGGATCTGGGTGAGACTGCAGGGAGGTTATGTTCAAAGTTTATTCTCTTATGTTTCCTTTGTAAATTAGTAATGAAGAATATAACCTTGAATTTTGCTAGAAGCTACTTTTTGCTTGATTTTGTTTTCAAATAATTCCAAAATTGGTGTACTCAGAGGTCCTCAGGAGTGACAAGGTGCTTTATTGCTGCTGCTAGCAAGCACTTGTGGCAGAGTGTGCCTGTGCCATCAAACCTTGTGAGGAACTTCCTCAATAAATACCCAGTGCTGAGATAACCACAGGCTACAGCTAAGTGCATTTTGGCAGAGGAGCATTTGTTTTAAATATTAAAACAAACACATAGGAGCAGACAAATTAATGTAGTACAGTATAACAAGTATTAAGAAATATGGTAGCAGTTTAGACCACAGCAAGTAAGAACTTGTGTTACTTCAAATGATGCAAATTGTATTTCCTGACCAAAAACTTTTTATTAAATATATCCAGCTGAGTTCAGTAAGGACAAAAGAAAAGAGCCAAGGCAGCCACTTGGGCTGAGCTGCAGTGCTCCAGCACCTTGGCAACATTCACATTTTTGGGGTTAGGATGAGAGTAAACTCAAGTTCAGATGTATCTGAATGGACATAGCCCAAAGGACTGAACATACCAGACCTCCAGAAAAGACACTCAGCACATGCAGCTCTACCTTTGGGGAAGGAATGCTAATGGTCTGGGGTAGATAAAACATCAATAAACTGAAATTAAAGAGCTTACTTTATCAGTCCCCAGTTTAAATGCAACAGATTCCAATCCCAGAGGCTGCCAAAGTGAACCATCACACAAGCAGTGAAGTGCCAACTTTTGAGCAAGAAGACAAATTAATCACTGGAACAAGCTAATGTATTTTGGCTTGCAGTTAAAGTGAAATCTACGGGGTCACTTCCTCTGGTTCAGCTGATAAGCAGGAGTAATTTAATCATTTGCCACTGCGTATCTGTACTCACAGTCTGATTAAAAGCTCAAAACTTGTGGTTGAACCCTAAACATCTGATAGGACTCTCTGCACAATCTACACTCATGTAGCAACAAGACTACAGCGAGGCAAGGAGCAAGAGCTGTGGTACAGTTTGTATCCTAAATATGCACAAATTATGCTACAAGAAGGAGAGCACACGCTGCAGCCTTGGCATGAGCTGGTCCTGGAGTGTGAGGAAGGAGCCAGGGCACAGCCAGAAAGAAAATGCTCAGCTCTCCATCTGCAGAGCCCTGGGGTGTCTGTGTGTGGCTGGGCTGAACAGCTCCAGGGACCCCAATCACCTCTTTGCTTCCGTGGTCTCTTCAGAAAAATCACTGATCCGTGTCCACAAATAATTTGTCCTCTTGTTTTGGAGGCTGGGATCCTCCCACACTAGCTTTGAGTATTGGAGTTTACTCCTTACTTTATTGAAGTTTACTGAGGGAGTCTCTCAAACCACGTCTGGGAGGAAATATGCTACTTTATATGCAGATTAAAAAGATGGTGCAACCTTTTTTGACTGTGTGTGCCAGCACGTTTACATTTTTTTTATGGATATGCCCAAAGTTTCATGTGGACTTGGAAGGCTTTGAGACAAGCTGTAGTGCTCAGTCTGGATCAAGCTTTCAAGCCCTTTCATATTAATAGATTCAATATGATAATCTTATTACCCATTTACCACAGCAGATTCATACATGCTTTACACTTAATCATTGTTTTTTCGCATTGGTTTAAGATATACTTTCAATAAATACCTGATAATAAATGCCCCTGTACTCAGTGCTGGTGAGGCCACACCTTGAGTCCTGTGTCCAGTTCTGGGCCCCTCAGCTCAGGAAGGAGATTGAGGTGCTGGAGCAGGTCCAGAGAAGAGCAAGGAGGCTGGGAAGGGATCCAGCACAAGTCCTGTGAGGAAGGGCTGAGGGAGCTGGGGGTGTTGAGGCTGGAGAAGAGGAGGCTCAGGGGAGACCTCATCACTCTCTCCAACTCCCTGAAAGGAGGTTGGAGCCAGGGGGGGGTTGGGCTCTTTTCCCAGGCAGCTCTCAGCAAGACAGGAGGGCACAAGAGGTCTCAAGTTGTGCCAGGGGAGGTTTAGGTTGGACATGAGAAAGAATTTCTTTCTGGAGAGGGTGCTCAGGCATTGGAATGGGCTGCCCAGGGAAGGGGTGGATTCTCCATCCCTGGAGATATTTCAAAAGAGCCTGGATGTGGCACTCAGTGCCATGGGCTGGGAACCACGGGGGGAGTGGATCAAGGGTTGGACTTGATGAGCTCTGAGCTCCCTTCCAACCCAGCCAATTCTAGGATTCTAAGTTATCATTGTTCTTGAACGTTCCCACCGTTACTTGTTTGCCCAGAACACCTTTTTATTAGCTGTTTTAAACTTTTTTTAAGTTTAAAAGCAAACAGATGGCCCTCTGCCACCATAGAGCAGCAAGTGCTGTGCCAGGAACCGTCCCTGAGCAGACACAACTCTGCCCACCAGAGAGCACTCAGACCACCCCCAATTTCCAACAGGATGCTCCCTGCTTGAGGAAATTCCTGCCCTGAAGGAGAGACCCTGATGACAGAAGCAGGCACAGCTCTACCCCCTCCTCCCTCGTTTAGCATGGGATGGAGCAGAGGTTTGGACAGTTTAGCTCAGAGAAATGCTGATCCTTATCTCACTGCATCCTCTGGGAAAACCATCTGTTGTCCCTCCATCTCCTGGCATTGCCTGGGAACAGGGCTGAGGCTCTTCTGTAATGTAAAATACACCCTTTGACTTCTTCCTGTATCTTTCTCAAGGTCTACAGGTTTCAGAAGGACCTTGTCTACACACCTGTGAAGAGAATAGCACTGATATTGGAGTTAAAAGTTCAGCAGAGACAGGATTAATTTGGAGGCTGGTGCTGCTCTCTCTCATTGCCTTCAGGTAGATACAGTTAAAAGAGATTAATTCCACCCAAAGTAGCAGATTCTCCCAATGAAAGTAAGATCATTCCAACAAAAGAAAAGAGGATTTGAGTTAAAAGATATATTACTGCAATGGAATGAGAAAAAAGGAAGACAAAAATGAGACATCAAATAGAAATAACCCCAAAACTCTTGGTTCTAAATTATTCAAGATTCTTTCAGCTAAAATCTGAACACAGACAAAGCAAGCTTTGCAGGAAAGCCACTGAAATGAGTAATTGCTCAGAGACTGAAATCTCTCAAGAAAAAACCAGCCTCCTTTTCCTCACTGCAGCTGCAGGAAGGGGGGGTTGCTGTGTGCCCCTGGGTGGGTGTTACTGAGCACAAGGGCAGCTGTATGAGCAGACCCTGATTTCAGCAGAGCTGATGCCCTCAGACAGGGCCTGTTCAGGGCTGAGCTCTCAGACCTTTTCCAGCACAGAGCAAAACCTGGCTGTGTTTGTTTCTCAGGTATAACAGGATTACCAGGAAGCTCCTTGCTGAGGTCTAACTCCTTTTCACTGCCTGGGATTTAGGATTACAGGTACCATCCAGCCCTCCTGACTACACAGAGTTATCTTATATGACAAAATCCACCCTTGCCCTCATCAGGATTCTCAAAGCTTTAATGAAGGAAGAAGTCACTCTCACATGTCACTGCTATAAAACCAGAGCTCCTAAGCAAATGTTCTCATTATGAGACCACTCTTCCTGCCTGCTGAGGCTTAAATACCCTTCAAAATAGGACAAGGCTCCCAGACCCAGTCAGGAAAATAGCTGCAGAGACACCAGGGTGGGGTGCATGGATACTGGAATAAAGGTAATAGATAAAGAAAGCTCCTGAGTCCATGGGGAAAATGAAGTGGATGGAGCAAGGGATGTGTGTCCCTCTCCAGGAGGTGGCTCCCACTGCTTACCAAGAGGTGAAAGTTCCAAGTACTAAGAGCTCACTCAACTTTTCAGCAGATGAACACTGTCCATGGAGTCATTTACCACCCAACCAATGCAAAATGGCCTCCTGATACACTTCAGAAACCCTATTCTATCTCCTCCTTGATGAAGAACTGTAAACATCAGGTAGGTATTTCTTTACTTCTAAAAGCATCTCTCTTGTCAGTGAGAAATCCTTTGACAAGAAATCTCTTGTCAAGTTCACACAGGGTGTGTTCACATAGGGTATATGTGAGGCAACCCTTTCCAGAACCTCTTTTCTTTCCTCTTTTCCCCATCTGGAAATTTTCCACAAGTGGATCCTGTGGGTGCTGTGCATTTGGCTGAGCTGGAATGTTTTGAAATGGCCCCTCAAAACCTAGTAAAGGGCATTGATTTTTCTGTACTGATCAGCAGACCCCAGGGGTCAAGACAGGAGTCAAGTGGCCAATAACCCAGCCCAGAGTGTTGTCATGGTGGGGAACATTTGATGAAGTCTGTGAGCCTGAAGCCAAGCTGGAAATGCAGCATGATTCAGGCCGTGGTTCTTGCACTCGAATACCTCATTGGTCTTGCATGATGTATTAACCAGCATAAAACTACAAACCAGTCCCTTGTAACTACAGAAACGTGCACACCCCAGGTTATTTATGCAGTTTTACTCTTATTACACGTTGCTCTTCAATATGCCATTAAGTCTATCCTACTAATTCTAAAAGTTTGCCCCTTGTAGTTTGTCCTGGGGTAGCTCCACACTCCTGATGTGCTTCAGGGTGTTTGCTGCCTGCTCTTGAAGAGTGAAATGGGAATGTCTGGAGCTGAGAATGAAAAAAGCACTAAACCCCCCCATCTGTGGTTAGGAGCTGGTGTCCCTGTGGGCTGGCTTCTAACACAGACACGTTTTGGGAGCTGTGAGCCCTGCCAAAAGCTGGTTACACTGAATACTGATTCACACAATCCCCCTCTAAAGCATCATGAGCCTCCTGACAGGTTTCTCCCGGTGGGTTGCAGACATTTGCAGAGCCTGGGAAATCCCTATGTTGGGATAGAAAGTAAGTAAAAGAAATATATTCCAAATCTTATTATTTTAGAATTGATTATTTTAGAATTAGAGGTAGAAGAAAATAGGAATGTGGAAACATGTAGAAGTTTTACCTTGTAAAGAATGGTACTTTGTTGGGAGTAGGAAAACTGTGTACTCAGCTTTATTTAAGTAGCAAGATAAGGGTAAGACTCTGCATATCCAAGTTAGTCGAGTAGAGATAGAAGGAAGCTGGTATTAAAAACAATTTGGGAGTAATCACACACCAGCTGGACATTAACCAAGAGAAGGAAGGTGAGAAGGACTCAGCGAGGAAGACGTCTGACTTCATCAGAGGAAGACTAATTCCTTCATCCCGACGACCACCTGAGGGAGGCACTCAAGGACAGAAGGGGCCAGCAATTCACTGATGAAGCAATCTCCACATGCATATGGATTAGAAAACGCTGTAACCTGTTGAATATGTAATTAGATTGCGAAATTTTCCGGGATAAATTGTGGCCGCGCTGTGACTGACTTGGGAGCCAGATTTGGGTGCGTTCCCTTGGTTCCCCGAAATAAAGCACCACATAGAACCTCCCCCGAGTGGTTCTGTGTTTGTCTCCACCCTAACACCCAGGAGTTTTATTTTGTTGGCATCTTACATTTTACCCATGAACCCCACAGGGAAATCCCAGATCCCTCTCCTCAAGTACAAAGCTGCTCGATACCAGGGTCCTTCCCCTGCCCCACGAGTGCAGATGTTCTGGGCACTCCCTGCCAGTGCCTCCAGCTCCAGCTCATCTCCTGCTGCCAGGAGCATCAGAAGTGGCCAGACACAGAAAGCTCTGAGCTCCCACAGCCTGCAGGCTGCCTCAGGGCTGCTCTCTGTCTGGGCCACTTGTGCAAAAGAAACAGCGAGGGCTGAGCATGTAGAGAGTCAGAGGTTACAGCAACATGAGTTAGAATTTGTCAGCATGAGGACAGGGAGCAGAGAAACCCCAGGCTCGTGGATCCTGCCCTGCATCCACAGCCACCTTCCCCGTTTGGGTTTTCTCATCTCAGGAAAGGCTTTTCTCTGTTCAGACCCCCTGGCACCTCTGAAGCCCTTTCCCTTTTGTACAGGAGAAGAGGCCACCTCCCCGTGGAGCTGTGTGAAAAAGAGCAATTTTACTTTGGTAGCCATCCCAAAAATGGGTAGAGAAAGAGAAAAAAAAAAAAAAAAAAAGCTGTTTTTTTCCGCTCAACCTAAAAAGAACTTTTTGAGTTTGAGTTTGTTTGGGTTTGTTTCGGGTTTGCAAACTGAAAATAAAACCAAACACTTTTCAGGTTCATCAGAAACTATATTCCCTTAAAAAGGCTTTTTTTAGCCTGTTATTTCCTAATTAAACAAGGATTATTTCTAGAGCTAAAAGTTCTTTCGAATGGAAATAATGAGAAACCCCAGTTCATTAATATCTACATGAAGCATCCTCATGCTGCAGAATTGCTCACTCTCACTTTTATTTCAGAACTAACCCCTTGGTCACTGAACCTTTCTCACGGGGTGAGAAAAGGACTGTATGGACTGTGAGAAAAGGACTGCAAGGACCTGTATGGTTTTGTTACATTAATGGGTCTCTTTTCAACATTTTAACTCTACTGGAACATCTCTGACTACTTTGGGGACAGAATCTGAGGCCAGAAGGGGGTTGATGGGTTTCAGTGCAGGATGCAGGTCCTTGCAAATGTCTCTGTTCAAGCCTGGTTCCCTTGGACTTCCAAACGAGCAGCTGGAGAGAGGTGGAAAAGGTCTCTGCTCTCCCACCCTGACTCTTTCCAAATTAAAGATTTTTTTCTTAGCTTCAAGCCTTTCAAGCAAGCCAGATAGGAAACTATCTCCTCCAGTCTTTAAGGTATAATTTTCCTCCACTTCCCTCAGCCCCTTTCCTTGAGCCAATTAAAAATTCAAATAACATGCAGCTACAAACCCACAGCTAAATCCCTGGGAACACATAATAATTACCTTAAGCACTATTTCTCTTTCTTTACATCATTCATTAATATTAAAACACATCACGGGAGCATTTAAGTCAAGCAGAATAAGCATGTAGGTAGCAGTCCTGCTGGGCCAGATGAGGATTCTTTCCACAAAGGTAAATTCTGCAGTGCAGTCCAGGAGTCAGGGGACCTCCAGTTCCTGGAAAGAGCCCGAAAGCCATGAGCAGAATGTACATATGGGTATTTTTTCCCCCCATCTGTTCCAGTAGTAGCAAAGATGCAGCACTTTGCCCTGTCACTGCTATTTCTACTTTATCAGCAACTGGGGAGCAGGTGGGAGTGTTGTGAAAAAAAGAGAAAAGAGGAAAAAGCCCGATGTATTCTCATTTCAGCAGCATCTTGATACTGCCCATTTAATAGCTGTTATTTATCCAAGTATTTAATCATGCTGTAAACATAGTGAGAGCCCTCCAAGCCACAAAACTCTTCAGTTAATGAAATTAAAGACAGATTTACAACTTGGCTCTGCCTTTTCATTCTCCCCCCTGGGCTGTGTCCAAAGTTTTCAGAGCTTGTCTCTTCTTTGGGTGGAGCTCTGAAGCCAGCATCTTCTCCCCCCCACATCACTGTGACTGACCAGGAATAAAGGAATAAAGTATTTGCTGTTTTTTATTGGAACTGCCTAGTGCCTATTAGGGAGAGGCTGGGAGGAGGATAGGAAGAGATTTTTAAAGCCAGACAGTGCCTCAGAAGTAATGCCACAACACCTACAGCATCCCAAAAGGCAGGGAGCAGCTTCAGATGTTGCTGCAAGCACTCGGTGCTGCCCTGCTGGGATGATGGAGAGACTGCCACAAACTCAGTGAAAACCACAAGGATAACACAGAAAAGGGCCAAATTCTGCTGCTGGTTTTTAGAAATGCATCTACAATTGTGCTAAAAAACCACAAGTTTCTCCCCGCTTATCCCAACGCCTCTGAGTGAAGAGGTTTTGGCCACAAGAGTGAAAAGCTGGAACTATATCCAGTACTTTTGCTTCCTTTGGGTAGAACTGCAGCCATAACAACATCCTCACCTCCAGCAGATTTAATCTGCATTTACACCAGGCTAGGAAGGATGAACCCAGCACAGGATCTGATCATTTCTGCTGATTTGATGATCCATTTATACCCCTGTCAGCACCACAAAAGCAACATAGCTCTAGAGCAACTGTGCCCTCTGCCTCAGGCACCCTTGGCACAAATGTGTCAGCAAGTTTCTAATCTTGGAGCATTTATTGCTAGAGATGGGGCAGGAGAAGCAGCACAGCTTGAGACATTAGTAATGTTTGTTCAGTGCTCCAAAATCTCCAAAGTGCTGCATAAGGACTCAAACTTACTATTATTAATTTTCTGATCTCAGGATGAGTTCTCCTTGCTGCTGGTTAGAAATATTTTGCCTTGTAAATTGAACTAATCTGTCTGGGAATAGAAGAGATGCTCCAAGGAGGAATGTGCTGGCAAGCATCCTCTGAATTGCTAATATCCCAAGACTGCAGGCAGTTCCAATGCCTGCTTTAAGCAGTTTCTTCCTCCCCAAAACTGCTAAGCAAGGGACCCCTTTTCTCTCTGCACATTCCTGGGGGCTGTTCCCCACCACGACCCCAGCTGGCATCTAAATCTAGGAGCCAACTCCTCAACAAATGTCTGGAGCAGAGAAACCTATCAAAGCACTCTCAAGGGACAAGTCAGTGCAGTTACAGCTCTGCCTCCTCAGGCTGTCGGGCATTTTGATACCTGGAGACTTCCCTGCACTTGGCATTGGCCTCCCTGGACCCCTCAGGATCAGAAAAACTGTTCCTATGTTTCATAAACATCTGATGTTCTTGGAAGATTCACCAATATCCTGGACACTTTTCTGTTTGGTCCTGCCTGATGATGAACATCTTAAAGGAGGTTCTACAAGGAGCTCTACAAGGTGCTGTATGATATCCACCCTGGCTTTGGGAAGGATTCTGGCAGAGGTTCTGCCTCATGGTTGCTGTCGTGGCAGGGGGAGTTCCAAGCTCCCTGTTACCAGGAGCTGAGTTCTGACCTCATGCAGCACAGTGTGAATGAGATGTGCCTTGTCTCTGTTGGGAAGTTGCACATGATCATAACAGGAAGGATGTGACTTCCCACCACCTCACTGGAGGTGTCTCTGTCCTGTAAGTAAGGCATGGGTGTTGCAGGTCCACTTGTCTGACCAGATGTTGGAGAACATCTGCACCGTGCTCACAGGAGGGATGTCAGACGTGTAACCATCACCCAAAGGAACAGCTGTGTCCTGGTGACACAATACAACCTGCTGACATGGAGGATTTGGGGAATTTTGGGGTGGCCCTCAGGGTTTTTAAGTTCCCCTGCACAGAGGTTGCTTGTCCTGGTGAAAGCTCTCAAGGGAGCAAACATCTCTATGACAACTTCACATGTTGTGCTAATGCTGCTACCAAGCTGAAAGAAAAAAGAAAAAAATCTGGTACCTCCTGGCACATCAGAGCTAAAGAACTCTCCAGGCTTGCTGAAGGGGCAGCACAGCCTGGGACACTTCCCTAGGGCTCAGGCTACAGCACACACAGAAAAAATTTTTGAAATACTTCTTCAGTATTTGGTGTGAAAGGAGAAGTTTTGTGATATGGGACTTAGTTTTCTTGGGGTTTGTTTGTGGGGTTTTTGTTTGGTTTTGAGTCTTTTATTATTATTTATTATTTAACTGGCTCTATCATATACTACATTGCTTGAGACAGCTTCTGAAGCTGCATGTCTTTGTCTGATCAAAGCTCTTGGGTAAACCCTGTGGGTGCTCACAGCCTCCACAGGCAAGAGATTTGTCAGGATAAAAGGTGTTTCTTTATTTCCAGATGAGTTAATGAAGAAAACCTCTGGCTTTTATACAGATTTTCAGGTAGGAAACAGGACGTGGGGCTTATGGTATGGTGGAAGGCTCTGGCTGAGCTATTAACAGCTGCCAGCAGCACAGCAAGATGATGGGGGACAGCACAGGACACAGGGTGACTGGTGAAAATGCCATCCCAGTGAGTGACCAGTAAGAGACCAGTGAGAGGAGTGGGAGCTGCTGGGGTGAGTGAGAGCTCCCAGGCCAGACTGCAGCCCCCTGCCAAGCAGCAGGGAGGCAAAAACAACCTGGAGAAAAGGATCATTTCCCACAGACACTTCACTAGCCCTGAAGGCTCACAGCTCCTTTGTTGAAAAGATTAAACAGAACTGAAATACCTGGTGGCATCATCAAAATTTCAGGAGCTCAGAGCCCATGTGCTGCTCTGAAGGGCTGGTGACAATCTTGGGCACAGGGTTCCTGTTTCATCTCTGTCCCCTTCAGTGTCCTGTCTGCACACCACTGATGCTCTGGGGGGACTTGGTCTTCCTTTAGGTTTCTTTTCTTTACACAAAGCTCTCTTCTAAGGCCCAACAGGGGACTGTGAATCTCACAGCCAACCACCACCTTTACTGGCTAACAGTAAACACAGAGATTTATTTTTTTTTCCTAGCTTTTTGATACTTCAGTTTGCTGAATTGTGATTCAGAGCTTGAGTTTATATGACATTAAAATGAGGAGAGCCAAATGCACTTGGGTGCTAAAATGCTGGAAGTTAATTTGATCAGACTTTGGGGTATAAGAGTCCCAACAGACCAGCACAGATTGACTGAAACTCATTTATATTCTCATGCTTCAGGTGTAAATAAACAGAAAACAGTAGTTAGGTCCAGTCCACAGTGCTTTTGAGATCTCTTTACCAGAGCCAACAAGACAGTAATATTTAAAATAGTTCCCTAACAACCTGCTGAGCCCCTGATTGACTGGGACAGGGCTCGGGGCTCCTGACAACAGCTTGGTTATAACTTGCTTCTGGTCTAGAAAGTTGTTTGTATTATACAAAGATGAGAGGCCAAAGCAGTCCTGATAGCTGTTCCTAATTTCCTTTCACCTGCCATAAACTGGGTTTTGGCAGCTAAAGCTGAAAAACTTTTGTGAATCTTGGCAGGAATTTTCTGTTCTTGGACAAGATACCAGGAGTCCTCATGCACCACGGGGGTCACCCAGGAGGCAGAGTTTGTCCATTCTGTAACAGCTCCTTTCCTTGCTGTTTTACTCAGTCAGTGACAAGCCTGCTCAGGGTTACACTCAATCTCTCCTTAAATTTATTTTTTGAAGAGGACCTTGCTTTAACACCCACCATTTGTATTTCTGCTTTGCTTTCGTGTCTAATTGCCAAGTGAAGTTTTCTAGGAAGAAGACATCAAACAGTAAAGCATTTGTCCTTTTGCAGAAATAACATGCTGGAAAGGAGTAGCCCTGGCACTGCACTTGTTACACCCTCTCTTGAGTTTATATTTTGCTGTCTTGGAGGTTTACAAGATCCAACTGGAGCCAGCCCCAAGAAACCTGCTCTGAATTCAGTGCTGAGCCTGCTCAGAGCAGGAGAATGGAGCAGATGATTTCCTGACAGCCTCGTCCCCTTTTTCCTTTCCTTTCCTCTTTCCTTTCCTTTCCTTTCCTTTCCTTTCCTTTCCTTTCCTTTCCTTTCCTTTCCTTTCCTTTCCTTTCCTTTCCTTTCCTTTCCTTTCCTTTTTCCTTTCCTTTTCCTTTCCTTTTTCCTTTCCTTTCCTTTCCTTTCCTTTCCTTTCCTTTTTCCTTTCCTTTCCTTTCCTTTTTCCTTTCCTTTCCTTTCCTTTCCATTCCTTTCCTTTCCTTTCCTTTCCTTTCCTTTCCTTTCCTTTCCTTTCCTTTCCTTTCCTTTCCTTTCCTTTCCTTTCTCTTTCCTTTCCTTTTCCTTTCCTTTCCTTTTCCTTTCCTTTCCTTTTTCCTTTCCTTTCCTTCTCCTTTCCTTTCCTTTCCTTTCCTTTCCATTCCTTTCCTTTCCTTTCCTTTCCATTCCTTTCCTTTCCACAGTCCCAGGATATGGTAATAAAACCCAGTGAAAAGTTTTCATCTGGATTTGCTTTCCAGTGATTTAGGAAGAGCCACCCTGTCAAACTCCACAGTAGCCCTTAATGCTCCTCATACCTGACACAGTTTGACAGGGAACATCTGGGCTGGCTGTCTCTGTGATGGCTGAAGTTTTAGTTTTACAAATGATCTCTTTCTTTTCCTCCTCACACAATGAAGCCAATTCCTCTGCAGAGATTTAACTTGCTCATCCTGCTCTTATTGTGTGGTGGCACTGGCTGTTACTCTTATAGAAAATAAGAAAGAAAATAATAAAAAGAAGCATAAGATGTTTTGTCCAGAAAAGTAGTTGGGAATTTTCTTGGCAGACTTTCTAGTGTTTAAAGACATACGTGTAATGTTTGGTTTTCAGGATTTCAAGTTTTCAATAGGTCAAAGAAAAGATTTTTTTGTTGAAAGCAGCTTCTTTTCTCAAAGGCACAAATCCAGCACACTGTCAAAAAGCCATTTCAGTGGAGTAGTTTCTATTAGTCCTGCTACTCACCTGCTCCAGTAATTGCTTGCACACCTCTGCAAAGCAGATTCTTTTCTTACTCCACCAGCATTTATATTTTTGCTGTCAGTGCCCACAACTCAGGACACTATTTACATGTCTCTCCAGATCACTGGGCTGTTTCTGAATCTGTTCTGCCTGCCTTGCCTGTCTGATGCAGATCATCTATAATTTTTGAGCAGTTTGGAGCTGTTTGTTTCTCTGTTCTTTGCAATAGTAGCAGCTGACAGCATGACCAAGATCCATCTTTCAGCCCATGCCACTGGTGTTACCTAACACTGAGGATTTTTGAGGGAGTTTGTGTCAGAATCTCACTACCAAAACACCAGTTAGGGCCAGTAGAGAGGGGGGGTACTGGCTGGAGATTCCTTAGCTAGAGGGGGCACCTGGATTCACTGATGGACTTCAGTGCTCAGGGACCTGTTCACAATGCTTGAACCATCACATCTTCAAAAGGCAGTCCTGGTGATTGGCCTGCAGGCAGCCTAACTCCATCCAGGTCTGGGATCTGCAGGTTGAGGACAGGTAAGAAACATTGAATTTCCATGTATTATGTTTCTTTTTAATTTAATTTTTTTTCCCTGAAACATGTGAGATTTTAGAGCACTCTGTTCTCCTTTGCATGACACTTTCAGACCATTTTCCATCTCTGCTGTCCCCTCATCTGGCCCTATCTTTCCATTTATTCTGGTCCTTATACCCTGCTTTATCTGCCACATCTTCACTGGGTCTCCCCAGGTAACTGCAGCTGAGACCACGCTCACCTTGAGTGGAAGGGACTGGGGTGCTCCCAGTACAGCTCAAGTTTTCATTGTCAAGAAAGCCCCACAACCTCATCCCTCTCTCACATTAAGACAAAATCCCTTTCTAATGGTTCCAAGTGCAAGCCCATGAAGAATCAGCTCATCTACCCATCCCCCATAAATATGCTGAGATGCAGTCACAGTTCCAAGCAGGATTTTCTCTGTGCATTGCTATTATCAGAGACAGGTTTAAAAATGGCTCAGCAATGTTGTACAACAGTCAGTGCTGCACTGAAAAACAGGACACAACCCATCCATGGGCCTAAGACTCTTCCCATGCTGTGCAAATCAGCTCTGAAGAAACAAGGGCTTCTTTTTACCCAGAAATGGACTTCTTTGTTCCAAAATTTTCACTCTGTAACTCAGCAGTGCTTTTTCTCAGACTGTCCTGGAGAACTTTTCCTCAGACTGTATTTGAGCTGCTCTCAAATATATTCTGAAACGCAAAGTCTTTGAATTTTCAGCAATTTTATGTTTTCCTGCATACAGAAATGCACAGCAGGCAGATGCATCACTGCTACAGATGATTATGGCTTCTTCCCCCAAGTTTCAAGAGAGGCCAATTACTTCCAAGTCATTTTGCCTTATCCTATCTGCCACTGTTGCTTAATCGATGGTCTGTGTTTAATGAGGCAGAAAAACAGCAGAGAGAATAGCAAAGGCTTAATTCAATAAAGAAATATTTTACATTTGACCATATCTCAGAGGGAAGATGATGAATTTACCCTGGAGCCAGAACTGTGAAAGTCCTCAGACTACCCAGCACCTGAAGTGGACCCAGGCTCTGACTGCTGACTGCAAGCCAGAGCACCATGCTAGGCTCCAATGACTCTCTTTCTAAATGGAGAAAACTTATAGAAAATAAATACAAAATAGCTCGTCACTTTCCACAAAGCATCTTCATCAGAGGGCAGCCTGAACAGCATCACTGTAGAAAGATCCTCAGTTTAGCCCCCAGACTTCACTCTTTGCTTCCCCTTCAACTCATTATCTCCCTGGAAGTTGATTTTTTCCCTGTTTGAGCCCACACTCAGCTCTTCTTCTGGCAGAGAGAGGCACCAAGGGGGAAGGTTTGGGGCCTGGGCATTGAGTGCTGCTGCTGAGCACAGCAGGGATTTACACAGGGACAAAAAGGCCACCATGGCATGGCAGGGGATGAAGAGAACACAGAAAGGGAAGAAAACACCTGAGATTTGTAAAATCTTGCACAATAGCAAAGATGAGAGTACAAGAAAAGCCTGGAGAATCCCTTGCACACCAAGGGGCACAGGACCTACCCACCCTACTTCTTCCTCTTCCTAGGAAGGGACTTGGGCTCCTTCCCACCTTCCTCCATCACCCAGGGGGGGTCATGGGCTGATTCCATAGGTAAGTTCCCACTGCACTGTCTTCCCAAACCCCAGCACTTCAGTGTTGCTAAGAATCCCACAGATAAGATCACGTCAGGCCAGTGGAAAAGCACTACATTGTGATTAGCTTAAACCTAAATAAAACTAAATTAATCATAAGAATTGTGATACCTGAGCCCAGCTGCTGATTCACAGACTGGAGCTTAGCAGCCACCTTTGCCTTCAGTAAATATGCAGGGATAGCAATCAGCTGGTTTTTAATTAAACCCCAATCACTGTCTTATTAGCTGTAAGCAGAATTCTTACTCTGGAGCCTTCTTTTGCTCACTGGCACATACTGCTCCAGGAGGTTTTGTTTTAGTTGGGTTGGAGACTGCAGTGGTGATGACCCCTGGCAGTGCCCAGATGCCACCAACACAATGTTGGCAGCATTAATTAGAGATTTTTGATACTTTCACACACATTTGGTGGGCAATCAGTAGAAACATCAGAAGTATGCTGAGTCACCTTTGTTTCTTGAGCAGCTGGGCAGGGTGTTTTGATTGGGTTTTTCATTATTGTTGTGGTCATCAGTTCTAAAACCTCCATCCCCAGGAAGGCAAAGAGAGGGGGATTTGTACTAAACCCCTTGTACACTGATGAGGTTGTTTCTGTCACACACAAGATAATTAACAGGTATCAGTCAACTGCCAATACTTTAGACAATAGCTTTTCTTTTGCTTTGCTTTTTAGATTGTTTGGGTTTTTTTCTTTAAAGCTTTATCCTATAAATTACTTAGCGTTTGATTTATCTTTTTCCCCCTTTCTTTTTTCCCTACAGTAAAAACCATACCAACAGCCTTCATAAATCTCACAAAGAGGTAAAAAACTCCAACAGCTGCCTATGGAATCAAAATGGGAGGGCAGAACCCAACCCAAAACCTGTTCGATTCCCCTATAAAAACATTTGGCAAGCTGATATTCTCAGTACAAAACTAAAGAAAACCCAAGAACCCACTGACAGTGAAGAGCCACAGGTAAATTCTGCCCCTATTTGGAGTGGATTTATGTCAGCAGGAAAGAAGTGGAAATCATTAAATCATTGTCAAGGAACAAGACACATGTTGTTAAAATACCACATTCCTGGATTCTTACTTTCCACATCTCAGAGAAACAGCCCCTGTTTCAGGCTTTGAGTCTTTCACATTTTACTCTCTGGTTCCCTCTCCTCAATGGATGGGAAACAGGCAAATGGAGGCAGTAACACAGCTACTTGTCTGCTGGTAATTTTACCATATTTAAAGTTTCCCTATGGTTCCTTATTTTACTTATTGAAACATGGCCAAAGATATTTCTGAGGTTCAATTGACTGTTACCAAGTTTGGTCTCAATTCTTTTATCTGCAGCTTAGATGTAGCCAAACATTCTCCCTGACTTAGAAGGATCCACTTAATTGGCAATCTTTCACTAAAACTGGTATGCTTCTAGAAAAAGTTAATATTTTGACAACTGAAGATTTCACTGAAAAATCCTAAACCTCCCTGGAGATGAAATCTGGACAAAATCCCTTCTATTGAGAAACACAGCTTGGTTTTTTCTTAATACCCTGGGTCTGAGCAATATGAAATTAAAAGAAGCCTTCTGCATTTCACTTTAAATGATTAATCTTTATACTGAACAAATTTAAAAAAATGTAACCCTTAACCAAAGATTAAAACAATTATCTTTTAAAATATTTATTGATCAATCCATGTCCTGGTAAGGGCACACAGACTCATGATTTCTGACAGACTGAGTATGGCAAATCCCAAACCACACCTGAAGTAACCATTCCCAAGATAATGCCAAAGATGCAAATTTTTATTTCAGAAGCTGCTCTTTAAAGAACAAAAGCCCCAGTTCAGCACATTACAAATGGTTGTATCTGTCTTTAAAGATCTGGGTAGTAAATCCCCCTGAAATCATTGGAACTGCTATATGCAAGAAATCAGGCACATGCTTAGGTGCCTTGCTGGGCTGATGCCTGAGGATCATGATAAGCTTAATAAGCATTCATCCTAAACACTGTGAAAATATAAGCTGTGAAATTCTCATCAAAAAATAAGCAGCCTCAAGACATCCAAAGATGAATCACAAAAACCAAATTGGCAAGCCTCTTACTGAAGCAAGAAAAAACACAACATCATGCAATCAGAGCAATAAAGCATCTCCAGCTCCACATCAGCTGAAATAATCAAATCAAAGCAACATAAAAGAAATAACAGCAGACAATCAAAGCCAAAGGAGCACAGCACCTAATGGCTGCACATCTGGTTTGGAAATGAACTCTTCCCCAGCCCAACAGAAAATCTAAAACCTACTCAGTGTAACCCATGATCAACAAGAGCTGAAGGAGCTGGACACCTGGAAACTGGGAGGCTCACTGGTGGCCCAAGCAGGACAGGGTTCTGTGCCCTTCCCTGGCAAATCTCTCAACTTTGATCCAGAATGTGCATGAGCAAGAGGGTTTTATTTCTCTGAATTAGCCAAAGCATGCACAATTTTCATAAGGAAAATCAACTGTCCATTGGTTTCTAGGTTATGTTCCTAGGCTGGAGTGTTGCCTGGGGGAAAGGCTTTATATTTTCAGTGGAATTAAAATGATTTGAGTAACACCAAAGAACTTTGTTGAGTTTTCCATTATGGACTTCACTGACCAGCTCAAAGTAAGAAAAGTTTTCCTCTCTCTGGAAATCTCTGCATACTCCAACCCTACCTGGCATGGGAGAGGTGGAGACTGAGAGTTAAATTCCAACATTAAAATAAGAACAAAAAAAAAATCCTTAGCTGAGAAGAGGACACGGCAGAGCTTACTGAATGACAATTTATTTCATGAAAGAGGATCTGTCAGCTTAGCACTTCTTTGCAAGATCATGCAAGGAGGTTCAGTACCTCCTATAATACAATTACTGTCTCCAAAAGTCCATTTCAGAAAGCAATTACACACCATTAGCAATGTATTTCCAAAGGCCTCAGCTCACCCCAGAGAGCCAGGCACACAGCTTGACTGAGCCACTGTTGTGTGTCATTTATACCTGTGGTTCCTGAGTCAGAAAGATACTACTGAGAGTTACACAGTCATTTAGGCAATTAGAAAATGCAATAAAATCAAGAGTGACAAGGCTAGACAGGGCAACCCCAGCAGTTTAAATATATTACTTAGAGACTTCCAAGGCCATTTTTTAAGGTTTGCCTATACCAGAGGCAAAATAAACATCTCTTGTCATCCAAATGGTTTTCCTGTCTCTAACTACTCTGCTTGCCTCCCCAAACCAGGAAAATTTATACATGCATCAGTAAATTCTGTCTGCTGGTTAGATACTCCACAGTATTTCCCATATACTTTTCTCTGTTGGTTACACTTACACTTGCATTAGAGTCACTTGAGGAACTCACTCTGAAGATTAACTAAGCAAACGTTTGGAAAACACAGCCTGACTTCTTTAACATCTTCGGAGGACACTCACTGGATAGTGGGGTCTCTCCTACATTACAAACAAATCAGTGCTTACAGAAGTGTCTTACAAAGTCAAGTATTTTGGTAGCAAGAACCACCAGAACCACCTCACCTCCCTTGGAGCACCTTTTCCAGGTTTATTCTACTTATTTAACCAAACAAATTACTGTCCCCTTTGCAGAATTCATACAGGCTGCAAGGAAGGGACCTCAGCAGACACAGTTTTTCACCTTCTAGGCCCATTGCAGCAAAGTTTAAAATATCTTGCTGCCTTTAGCAAAGTGCTGCCAAGTGGCAGTGCACTGTGCAGGATTGTCCTGTAGCTATGCATGGATCCTTACCAAACCAGCTAAAAAAACTCAAATAAAATCCAGTAGGTTTATGGGACTAGAGGAGCTCTCCACGGCTCAGCAGAAAACCGCCTTTAATAATCTCATTTAGTAAACAAGAAATAAAAGAACACTTGTCCAGACCCTGCAGAACTCTGCTATTCTTAAAGCTTTATTTCTGACTTGTTCAGACGTGTGTGGCTTTAAAAGTATTTGGGAACTGGGGTATTGACTCACAGGATGCTAAAGAATCACCTGGGATGCTGACACTGGTACATTTTTGTCTTCTCAAAGCAGCAGCTGCTTCCCATCACAAAAATCATTAAGGTAACATAACAGCAGGGAGGAGATAGGAAAAGTACCTCCCAGAGCTGCCTGCCCAGGAGCTTTATGTAACTCTAGGTCTAGATGGGATGGACCTCTGAACATTTCCCAGATCCTCATCCTCCCCATCCTGCTTTCTGCTGAACTCTGCCATTTGTGTTCACCCTGGACTCACAGCCCAAATCAGCCATCAGGGAGTCTCCTCCTTTTCCTCTGTCTTCCCAGACTTCACTTTCAGGTGTTCTGAGCTTCCCCTGAACCCTGTGGCAATGTTATTTCCCTTCTTGATATTCCCTTTAATTTTGATACGGTTTAAAGTATAATTAAGGAAACCTTTTGCTATTGTGAAGATAAGACTTTTAAGGACCCCAAACTCCCCTTTTGTCATGAAATCCATAAAGAAATAAAACCCCCAAGTGACAGAGCATTAAGGATGAGTATTTGAACTTTAGCAAGGTGCTTCTTGGCTTATGAGCCCACCAGAGAAATACGAAAATGCTGATACACCTGCAGAGGCAACAAATCTGGCTTTATTACCAAATAAACACAGCAACACAGCCTTGTAACTAATTTGTGGATCCCAGATAGATTTTTTTGCACCAAGAAGGCAGGAGATTGTTCGGGGAGAAATGAAATTATAACCCCAGTCTCCTTCTGTTGGAGAAGCTGATACTTCAATTATTGATGTGAGCTTTAAATATTTAGCTTGATACCTCCACCCTTAAGGAAACTCTAGTTACCACTTCATCATGACAAGGAAGCTATTATTTATTCAGGGAATCAATAGCAACAGAAAAGCCTCATTCCTAGGTGTTCCCACAGATGTCAGGACACACAGAGTTCCTCCCCTGAAGAGACCAACCTGGTTCCTGGGGTGGGGACAGGGACCCATGAGATGGGTCCCTGGGCTGGAAGCTTTCTGGTTCTGAAAAAGAGGAGTCCAGGGCACAGGCAGAACCCAAACAGGAGGCTGAGTACCACACAGGTCTCTCTGGGATCAAGTATGGTTGTCAAATGGATGAAAAGCCATCTACCTGCACTGAATGCAATAAGTGAAGATTTTTGGTGGACTCCTCTGCTTTCACTGAGAGGTGATGGCAGAGATGCTGCCTGTGACCAGATTTCTAGCAGCAGGAACTGAACCTGGAACCTTGTAACCTGAAAGCAGAATTATTTATGGCTTCCCTAAGAATCTCATTTTCAGCAAAGCCTAAAACAAGCCTACAGAGAGGTACATAAAAATTATTTTGCTTTGCCCTGGGTAACCTCATTTTATGGTAGGGGAGGAAAGTCCAGTTTCCATTGCCAACCCTGGCACATTAACTCATTTTCAACAATCAGAATGGGAAGCATTATTCCAAAGCATGGTAGAAAAATACAACATTAACCTATTTTTATTATCCTTAAAGCCCTTTATGTCTTTTAAATTATCTTTATAAACAATGGATAAGGTTGGCATGGAAAGAATTCAATGCAAACCACCTTCAGGTTTAACTGAACAGAGACCAGTGAAGCAAAGGTAGAGACTCAGCTTTTTATACTAAACTGGGACTCAGAAGCCCAGTCCCTTTTCTCCTCAGAAACCTCCACCTCCCCCCCTGTTACCTACAAAAGAGCTGTTAAACACATGGTGAATGAAGAGAAACTGAGCTTCATTCATTTTAGAGAATGATAGATACTCCATCAAAGAACAAAGGCAGAAAAAAATATACCTAAGGCTTGCTAAGTTGATCAGAAATGATTGTTACTGAATTGAATTTTACATTCTGAGACTGATTTCTGAAGAATGGAAAATTTATTGGGGTCACAAAGAATTTAGGCTTTGGTTCTCTGTGCCAATGCTGGGCACACAAACGGAACATTTAGTGGCACAGATTCCCAACCTTGTCTTCTTTACTTGTTCTCTATTCCATACGTGACAGAAAACAAAACAAAAACAAATTTGATGTTCAGACTTCCCAGTAGAAATGGAGAAAACCCAAACACTTTCATGAGCACTTTAGTTCTTATTTCATTTTCTACCAGAGAAGTTATTAGTGAAGAATTTTGCCTGAGCCATAAATCTGTCTCCTAAGGAGGCTTCAAAAAAAATAAATATCAGTGACTAGAGACTACTGCCCAAAGATAATGTTTAGGGCAGCAGTAAGAGTCTCCCTTTCCTCCCCCAGAAGCTCTCAGTAAAATCTCCCTTGTTTTCAGAGCCTGCAGTACCCCCAGCACTGATGTCTTTACTCCACCAGGAAATGGAAAAGTTGGAACAAAGCAACACGAAAGCATCTGTAAACTGAGCAGTAATATTACCTTCCTGTGGAAAGAACAGTGGTATTTTAACACTTGAAAATGCAAAAACTCCTGACATAATGAGAAGCTTGAAATGAGAATTTCTGTCCAGGGTGTTGGTGCCTGTTTGCTTTGATGTCACCTCCTCTTCCCTTTCCAAACACAGCAACTGACCAGCTTTGTTTGTATTATTCATCACAACACTTTCTGCTTTCTGAACTTCATCATGGACACATCATGACCACAGTGCTGGGCAGTAGACTGATTTTAGTGGAGGAGTTTTACTCAAATAATGGCTTTGAAAAAAAGAATAAATAAAAATCAAGAGGCACACAATCAAAACCCCTGCAAACTCCCATATGCTACTGGGCCCAGCCTGGTCCAGCTTGATGCCTAAATCAGCACAGTGGCATTGGCTGGGTTGTTTCCTGGCAGGAAAAGTCAAAGTTGATTTAGTTTTCCAGCTCTGGTTATGCTGCTGTTGTCCCACATCAAAGCTTCATTTTGCAGATCCAACTCCCCTGCACAGAAACCCTGACTGAGCAGAGGAGCTGCCTTCAGCCCCCTGAGCCCCTGTCCCTGCAGAGAGGGCTCCAGCACCCCCTGTGCCAAAGGGGTTGGAGCATGAACAGGGAAAGAAGATGGAGGAAGGGGGAAATAGGCACTTCCACTGATTTCTGCTTCAGCTTCTTCCCTTTACTCCGAGGCAATCTGGGAATTAGGCTCCTCAAATCCTAGTATTTAAAGCATATCCCTAAGTTTTGGTTCATTCCCCCAAATTTCTATTTTTTAAATCTGAACCACCCTGTCTGTTAAAGGAAAACCAAGGGAATGTGACTGCCAGCACACAGCAGGTTTAAACAAAATCTACAAAAATAGCAGTGGCCATAGAGCTAATTACATCCTTCTTCCCTCTAAAGGAAAGTTCTGCTTATTGCATTACAGTACAATGTTCTTGCAAGGGGATAATTCATCCATATTCCTCAAAAAGAGAAGCCTGTGATCACTGCAAATTTGACACAGATTAATAATAATAAACTGGATTCAAGATGCTGCATTTACATTATGGGCTCCTAATTACCTGGCTAAATAGCAATGGCTGTGATAGAGCAGTCCTGTTACTTACTCAAAAACAATTAAAATCAAATCTCTATTACACATTCACTGGCTGCCTCTCTAGGAAATTCAGCTGAGTTCACACAAAGGATTTGCTTTGTGTGCAAAACAGTTTTGTTTCAGCCACCCACCTGCAGCACCAGCCTGGATGGGTCTGAGTAGCATCCACATAAGCTCCAAGTGCTGACTCCAGGGCCAGCCTGGACCTTCTCCACAGCAGTGGTGAGGGCACCTTGTCAGGAAAGCACCAGGAGAGAAGCACCAGCAGGAAAACTGCCTTAGTGGAGCTCTGTGTCTTGTCAAAAAGGGAAGGAAACCAAGATGGTGCCAGAAGCAAGAGCTGTGCTTGGAAGAAAAGAGTCCAAATCTGACATGCAAACCACTTTAACAATTACACTGCTCCCAACTATAGCCAGAAATCAGGCTCAGATTATTTCTTGGGCTTCCAGAAGTCACTGGTAGCTTTTTATACTTTGAGCTAAAAAAAACCAAAGCAAAACAAAAAACCAAACACAACAAACAGACACAAAACTTTTTTCTGTATTGAAAAGCACCATCAACTCCTGCAAAATCAGCTTGCAGTATTGTCACCACTGCTGTTTACTTCTTTACATGTCACTCCTAACTTTCTATACTCAACCATGAAATTATCCCTTCACATAAAGAGAAGAAAAGAGAATTACAGTCATCGGCGGAAAACACAAATAGAAAGGAGGGTTGTAATTCAAAGCAAGCTTCCAAAACTAAAAATTCATAGCTCTCATTTCTAGAAAGCTCCAAGAAAAGCTCATCAGCCTCTTGTTAGGGTGACAGCAAGGCTGGGGGAGATGACAGCCTCCAAGTGTGCCCTGCTTTGGTCTGAATACTTCACTCTTTGGTAAATCCTGAGGGTCTTCACTCTCAACCTCCAGGACACGACCCAGAGCTTGATGCAGGTAATCTGCCCACCTGCAGATATTCCTGGTATTCCTACTTGATTTAGGATCTGACTCTTAGGGAAGAGTATTTCTTAATTAAACAAATATCTGCTAGCTTGGTAGATTGTATCTCATACTTTAAATGGTAAAAAAAAGATTTTGTTGTTGTTGCATTGTAGACATTCTTACTTCAGCTGAGCCTTTGAAGTGAGATGCCCTGTATTTAACATCTTTACTGAAATACCTATTACTGATATTACAGAGGCATCACTGGAAGCCAGAACACAAACACAAGAGTTGAGTACTAGAGCCCTAACTTTGAAGTATCAGCTGGTTCCAGCAGACAAAAGAATCTTTGGTTTTCCATCAGTGCCCTTACTACCCCAGGATTCAGAAAGCTGTTCAGGCTTCAAGAGAACTGACTCGTTCTGATGTGTCAGGTATCAGCCACAGCTGGTGTTGGGGATTAGACTTGGGAAGTAGGTCAGGAGTGGAGAAAAGGGATCAGATTCTGCATTCTTGCAAAAAACTTGAAGTAAGGCTAAGGCCAGGCATTTCTTTTTTCCAGAAATCATATTAATAAGGTTTGCATATTCAAACAAATTCTAATTGTGATTTAATGGCCTGGATTGTAATTAGCCTCCAGGGAAAGGTACTGTCAATTAACCAATGTAAACATACCATCTAGTTACATCATTACATGTTCCCTTCAATTTCCTGATTAAGAGCTGAAAGTCATATAGCATGGGGCCAGAACTTATGGCACAGAGGAAAAACACAGCTCTGACTTAAAATCATCCCTGATCTCCTCTGCACCAGACATCCTGGCAGTGCCTCCTGTCTCCTGGTACCATGGCTGGGAAGGAAGCAGCTTTGAGCTTGTTGGTCAGCACTGAGCAGCTAAACTCCTGCCTAACAGGACAGTGCTCTGAGGGATAAAACCTTGATAACCTTGCTCTTGTGCCTGGATCCCAGCAGGCAGACAGCACAAAAAATATCTGCAGAGCCCATGTGCCACAGGAAGACTTCCCTGTCTGACAGATCCTATGGAGAGGCTGAGGGAGCTGGGGGTGTTGAGGCTGGAGAAGAGGAGGCTCAGGGGAGACCTCATCACTCTCTCCAACTCCCTGAAAGGAGGTTGGAGCCAGGGGGGGGTTGGGCTCTTTTCCCAGGCAACTCTCAGCAAGACAAGAGGGCACAAGAGGTCTCAAGTTGTGCCAGGGGAGGTTTAGGTTGGACATTAGAAAGAATTTCTTTAGGGAGAGGGTGCTCAGGCATTGGAATGGGCTGCCCAGGGAAGGGGTGGATTCTCCATCCCTGGAGATATTTCAAAAGAGCCTGGATGTGGCACTCAGTGCCATGGGCTGGGAACCACGGGGGGAGTGGATCAAGGGTTGGACTTGGTGAGCTCTGAGGTCCCTTCCAACCCAGCCCATTCTAGGATTCTATGATTCTATGATTATTTTATTTGTCCTCATCATCCAACAGAGCAAAATAACCAAGGTTTCTTTCCCCTGGTGCCAGAGGAATGTACATAGCATAATTCTCCCTAGAAGCAATAAAAAACCCCACCAGAGTGAACATACCACAGGCAGAAGCTTAACTTAAGTTTTCTAGTTAAACACAGCTTAGTTAAAAGCTTAACACAGAAACTTAACTTAAGGCCAATAGGAACTGAATCAGAGCTACAGACTCCAGCAGGCTCTGGATGAAGACCCAGGAGCCCTGTGCTGTCTGGGCTGCTCACATTTCTAACAGGGTGCATTTACTATTTTGCCCATCACCTGAGCTGTGTCAGTTCAGCACTTCTGTAAACTGCTTTTTCCAGCACTTCACAAAGGGGAAAAGACTGTGGGGGGCTGGAAGAGGAAATGCCTGAAGATGTGGCTGATGGGCCAGGGGAAGGTCCATACCCCCAGCACGTCTGTAAATGCCCTGAGCTGGGAGGGGGGAGGCAAGATCTGTCCCTGAAGAAAAGGCAAGGCTTATTGTGGGATATAACTTAATCCTGCCCTTGGTTTATTCCAAGTTACTCCTTGTTATAAAGCTTAATTTAGGGGCCAAAGAAAGGCAGCAGAAGTCCCCCATACAAATCCTCCTCACACTCCAAACCAGGGCTGCAGAGCAGAAAGGGCATTTCTGCCACAGGACAATTCCTTCCTAGTTCTGTACAGGAGGAGCTGAAAAGGGAGACTCAGGAGTTGTCTGGAGCTACAGGGAAGTGCAAGACATCTCACTTGGAATTCTAAGGTACCTTTCTCCAAGATATTCAGCAACAGGTACAATTTGCACACGGAGATAACAGCCCAAGGTCACTGAAAAAATTGCTGATTTTGAAATAGCAAAGAGATGTGAGCATCAATGCACACTGAGCAGCACAGGAGAATAAAAGAATGTCTCACAGCTCTTCTTATCCACTCATTATCTATATTTGTTTGGGAATTCTTACTGCCAGACACCTAGCATTTCTAAAGCCCCTTGAAGAGCCTTTGAGAAGCAGTTCCAGTTTATAAATAGAAACTTTTGATGGTTTTTTTTCTTTAACCATTTCCACAAATTTATGGAATTTATGTTTTTTTACATTTGTACACTTTCTTTTCTACCCAACTTTTATTTCCTCCCCCTAGGAAGAAAAAAATTATCTCCAGACTTTGGAAACAGTTTTCCCATCCCCAAACCAACACTGTTTTGTCCCCCCATTCTTTCACCTCCTGTGTTGTTTTGTATTGGGTGAATTACGACTCTCTAATTTCAAAGATTTTTAACTAGAAAACCCTTTGTATTCCAGTATTTACTCATCTTCTGGCTATTTTGATAGTTCATTTTCAGTGATGGAAATACAAATAAAGGATTTGGTTTTATCCATCTCGCTCTCTTGACACAAAGAAAACAAATGCAATCTTCTTGCACTTTTTCCCCCCAAATGAAGAAGACAACATGTTCATAGTTTAACCATCCCCTAGTACTCCCAATACATCAAGGCTAATTTAGGATGAGGCATAAACTATCAGTTCCAAGAGTTCAGAGGATTTAATTTCTCACTATACAACACTCGAGGAGAGGATATTTCCCATAAGAACTCTGTGGCTTTACTGACACTGAAGCTGAAATACTCAGTTCTACTTCCCCTAGAAGCTTTGTAGCCTGAAACAGTCTGAATAACAGCACCATCCTCAAATAGTATTTTCACTTCAGTTACCAGGTAGTATAAACAAAGCATGGACAGCTAATGTGAAGATGATACTGTCTAGGGAACTGCTGGATAGAACAAAGATAAAAATCAAGTAGCAGGGACAGCAGTTAACAGGTTTAAAGATCAGATCTCCTTCCTATTTTCGTTCAGGAATCAGTCTCAGACAGGTTTCAAAAGGCTCCACTGACCATTTTCTGTGAAGCCCACCCCCCAGCACCCCCTGTGTCCCACCACCCCCACCAAAACCACAGGCATGGCTGCTGTGCAGTCACAAAAGTCTGAATAAATCAACACCCATTTCCCAGGTGTGATTTATATCCTTTTTTGCAAGTCAGGGTTTCATTGCTTTGAGTCAGTCTTTTCTCAGCACGCAGTTGTTCATTCTGAATGTTCATTCATCTCTGAATCTAATGCAGGTTCCCAAGAGCTGGGTACACTTTGCAAGCATCAACATTCAAAGCAGGAATCTTAATGTCTTCCTTTCAAAGGAAGCAAATGGCCCTGCTGGAGAAACCAGTCAGCTCTGGTGAAGCATCCAACAACCTATTTCTCATTTCTTTGAAACATACTTACTTGACAGCTTGGTTTCAGTATCAATGTAGTTCCCCAGGCCAATTTTATCCCATTTATGTACAAAGGAAACTGTCTTCATCTCCCATTCTTGCCTGCTTCTCCTGATCTGATCCTTGAATGCCTCCCTACACAGAGGATGGGAAATTCATCTCCTAGATCTGTGATCTGTCTGAAGTGTGTGCAGGGGCAGTGCTAAAGGGCCATCTGGTAAGTGGCATTATCAAAAGAGCTGGTTTCCCAGTTATGTTCTGCTCTTGCTTGAATATAGAGTCAGAAATACAAAAGAGAGACCCTTTCCTGTTCCTTTCCAGCACAAATATGAACCTCAACAATTTCCATGAAGCATTACATCTCCACCACTGAACACATTATTTGAATTCCTGGAACATGCTCTCTTCTCTTCCATCTCTTACCCAGTAACCTCTTCTCCTCAGGCACTGCCTTAATCCCATTTCTCGGAGAGCCAAGAATATTTTTGGCACTTAAATATTTTGTGCTCGTTTTCATTTTTTTCCATAGCACACACAAATCAATTGTCTAACATCTACCAGCAGCAAAAGTATCATGGGAAAAAAAGAAATGACCTCCAGAGTGAACCTGCCACACCAAGGAGAGATGTGGGGCACCAATTTGTTTCAATCATTTGTGACACAGAGCTTAAGCTACTGCCCATCAACAAAATAAAAATAGTCCCTCAGGCAGTAGAAGCTTCCTGAAAAAAAGGATCTGCTTTTGTTGAACATTTGTCTTCAGAGTAACTCTAGCACCAGCTGAGCAGTTAGAAACACAAATAGTTTAATACAGAAATCATTTGTCAGGAGCATGGCAGGTGCCTCCTAGAATCTACACAGATTTAACTCTCAAATGTTTTTAAGTGGCCACAAACTTCACGACAACTTTTGGAATTAAGAGAGTTCACAAGTCTCAATGTGGTTTGGGTTTGTGGGGTTTTTTTGGTTTTTGTTTGTTTGGGGGTTTTTTGTGTTGGTTTTGTTTTTTTTTTTCTCCCTCTATTTGAGTAGAAGGGAAGCCACACATGACTTCTGCAGCCCAGTACAAGGATGTCCATTTGGAAGGAAGCTGGTCACATCAGTCAAATGGATACAAAGAAGTAAAAAGACCTAAACACACAGCTTGTGAGGCAAAAGATGTCAAACCAGTAATCCATATCATTAACCTGAGCTGTAGGAGCTGTGTCACACAACTTTCCATCAGGAATAAGAGAGATGCTTTCCTGGGTGATGTTTCCAGATGGTTTGTTTGCCTGCTGGATACAAATGAACCAGTGTGTGAGCAACTCTTCTTCAAAAGCATCACAGGATTGCTTAAGCTTCACAACACATGGTCTTGAGTTAACTTGCTGGAGTTCTGAGTCTTCAGGTGGATCTGGCTATCTTAAAGTTATGGCCAAGGATCATGATTTTTCTTTCCACGTTGCACACCACTCAGAGCAAAGAGAACTCTGCTCCCCATGGGCAGGGAAGGAGCTGCACAGACCTCTGGCAGCAGTTCCAGTACAGGTTCAATATTGCAGTTTTAAAACATCTTTCAGCAGTTCCACACTCTTCACTTACACCTCTGTCCTCACACACGTTCTTCTTCACTTTAACTCCCTGATGGCAAAGACAGCAGTTGGCAAAGCCAGATGACAGACTAAAGCATGAGATAAAACCAAACTCTCCTGTCCAGGATTAAGGAAGAATTATGAAGCAAAGTGCCAATTCCCTCAACCATGACCAAAGAGTCCATTTGCAAATTCCAAATTAGCAGTCCCCATAAGAAGTTTTTATGCTGCCCTCACTTTGCACCTTTCAAACACAGTTTCTCCCCCAGGGCACCTCAGAAACTTATTTAAGACATCACCACTTTTTCAGCAGTATGTTTTCAAAGAGAATATTCATCCTTCTTCCCTGGGCAGACAGCACAATTAATACAGCAGGAAGGTGGGAAGGAAGCAACACAAAAACGAGGTTAGCAGATTGTCTACTCTCATAATTCTTTCCTTCTCTGGGGAGGTACAGAAATACAGATGTCTTCCTTTTGGGAGATTTCATTTATGACTGCTCCATTAGACTTGGTGTTCCTGTGATTATCTTAATTTCTATACCAAGAACATGCCCCTGGCAAGATTCTAATAACTGCATTGTATTTCTGATATCTGCATCTACTATTTTTTTATTTCCTTTATTTGCATTTCTTCAAAGGCAGAGAGAACCAGAGTCCCAAAGGATGAGCTTTTCCACACATTATTTCTCATGCTATCAGTGAAGTCACCCAGCAGTGAGCAGAATTAAACCATGGTTATGAATTGCTCCTGGGAATGGGAGAGGACATGCAAGATGTCAGTGGTCATCTCCCTGCACCCTCTGCATCCACAAGGATCCTCACTGAAGGAATGGAAATGCCCCTGTAAGGTGCCATTCAGGTCAGATAAGCTGCAAGCTAAAATACTCCCTCCCTCCCATGGCAATGAAGAGATTCTAGGATTGTGCAAAAAGAAAAGCCCAGATGACAACTTTGACATCCAAGTTGGGGGGAAATTCTCTCCTGCTTGTGTCCAGTGAAGAAGTGTAAGACCTTGTGTAAATCTCTCAGTTCTCAGTCTTCTCAGGCAGCAGCTCCAGCGTGGCAGAACTCAGGGAAGCAAAGCCCCATTACCTAGATTTGCTTTCCTAACCCTAACCATGTTAGTTTGCCACCTACTGGAGATTTCAAATGTAATGGAAGCAGCCAGGCTGCCCACAGAGCCTCAGGTCATTCATACCCCCCAGGGACTGATGTGCCAAGGATTCAGGTCTTCAGAGAAGAGCCAGATGCTAAAATCCTACAGCATGACAAACACCAGTAGACAGCAGCAGGGCACAGCTGGTACAAGGATGCTGAGCATTGTCACTGTTCTCAAAAGATAAGTTTATTCAGATTCTTTCTGTATTGTGAGGATCTTCCTGCCAAGCCTCCACTTGCAGGAAGATACATCCAGTAAAGTTTGCCCAGAGACTAAACTATTCCAAAAGAGCCCCAGTGGGGAATAGAGAACAATCAATTTTCTATCTAATAGGCTTTAAAAGAATGGAAACATCTGTTAGCAGGAGGATGGCAGCTTGTTGACAGCTTCCAACAACTAAATCCACTATCATAGCAGGATATCAGGTCTGCCAAGCAAACACCACAAAATGCATGCAGAGAGCACAGTGGAAGCTTCTTGTGGCATCTGAGGGTATGAAATAACCCAGTGTTGAGTAGACAAGCATGGAGAAGCATCATATTCCTCTTCCCAGGTACCTACAACCATCATGAGCCTCTATGTCCTTGCAAAACTCTGAGGTTAGCTGTGGGACTAAGCCTCATCCTGAGCTTCATGGAGAGTCTTAATGCAGCACACAGGTCAAATCCCTGTCCCAAACAAAACTGTTAGGATCTAAGCCTAAACCAGTCACAGAGGGGCTGTCTGCAGGCAAGGAAGAGAAACAGGGATTCCTAAGGTATCTCAGGTAGGTGAGATCCAGTGCTCCCAAGAGAGGCTTCTTTTTATTGCCTCCAGGAGTGGCATCAGTCTCAGACACCAATAATCAGATCACCAAAGCCACGTGAAATATCACATCACTATTGCAGCTATAGGTTTCTGTGCCTCTGGAGTGGTCCCAATGCCCAGTTCCTCAACAAAACCAGCAGAAATTATTGCTATTTGTAGAGGAATATCAGAAAGAATTAATTTCATGTTAATAGCAAGTCTGTGGCACTTCTCTAAAGCTTCACATCATCTGAACAAACAGTGGTGCACTCTGCTCTGTGTAATGAGGATTACAGCCCCAGTGACTTGTTCCCTGTCAGATCAAAAGGTACCACACAGAGATAACCTGAGTGCAGCCTCCTCAACTACACTCACTTGACCTCTTCCTCTCCCACTGCTATAATCTCTTACTTTCAAATTCTGGCATAAGCAAAATTAAAGTCTGGCACTTTAATTAAGGCCAGCATTTATCTGAGGAATCTCCTCTCAGTCTCTACAGCTTTTGCAGATATTCTGTATAAGAAGCACATGGAGTGCTGGAATTAAGAGGATGTAAAAATAATCCATACAGAACAGCACAGCAAGAAACATGCTGAGAATCTATCAGTCTGAAATGCATCTGGATACCCTCAGCATGGATAGCAAAAGAAGATGGAATTTAACAAAGTAATACTTAAAATTCAGTTTTCATCCAAAGAGCAAAGCACTTAAATTAATTGAGCTTAGCACCCATGCTGAGAGCTCAGCACTGTTACAATCACCACAAGAGAAATTCTGCTTTATGACTGGCTGAAAGAAGTACAACAAGACTGGGAACAGACTAATCACTAACCCTTTAGGGGCCAGTAAGATAGAAAAGTGGCAGCCCTTGCCCCTTTGGTGCAGCCTAAGTCCAGCCTTTCACTTTTTACCCAAACATTGAACCCAGCACTGTCCAAGCTGTGTGCAACACATCTTGCTTAGGCAGGAATGTGACACAGTCTGCTACTGCCTTAGTTTTCCTGGCTGCTTATAAAAATGTGTTTGCCTGGGTACCTCAGACCTTTTAAATGGATTTTTGTTTGATTCTGGCTACACATTGAAGTTGGCTGCTCCAAGCTGTGAGCAGCTCAGCAGCTCACCATCCACCTGTCTCTGTTGCCCTCCCCTGCCTGATGATGGTGGGAATGAGTGTGGTTAGATAGAAATCCCTCCTTTCTCCTCATATTTTTTGAGCTAATGTAACTGGCTAGATGGAACAAAAGGGTTCTCTTCCAATAAACAACATTTAGCTCTCCTTTAGGGAGATACTGACTTTGCCTTTGCTGTGTCAGTAACTGTCTGCAGTCACCCATAACTTCTCTTACAACCTGTAATCTACCACTTACCTTCCTACCTCCAGTCCCAGAGGAGCTGAGCTGTTAACAGGATTTTCTGGATCACAGAAAGAGTGAAATATCCTTCATCACAAGAAGAAACATCACAGAAGAGCACCAGGTTAAGAAAACCCCTAATGTATATGATCACATATACATTATACACACATTATACATTATATCACATTATACATTACTTGGGTAAATTTTACCACTTCACTGTGTTAGTTCCTAGAGTGAGTGCATCCTGTGTATGCAGCCATGGAATATTCTTGATGTGTTCTGCAAAGCATTCAAAGCAAGAATAATTCCATAGTAAACAGTATATTAAGGAATTAATAATATTCCAAAGCAGCATGCTGAAAGTTGGTGAGTCCCTGAGGTCATTCCAGCCACCCTTTCCTTTCCAGGAAAACTTTCTCCATGTTCTAACTCTCAAATATTACTGAAGGTGCTGAAGATAGCTCAGGCAGAAGCAGGCACAGATACAATTTTCACACAAAAGTGTTTGGCAGAGTTACAAATGGGACTGCACTTAGTGTAAAACAAGTGTCATCGTGCAACAGAAAGTGTCTCAATTCCCCATCAGCTGCATCTACAGTAATTACTGCAGGGGTCACTGACTCCCCATTTGTGAACCAAACCACTGAGCATTCCAGCAATTTTCCCATTGACACAAAGATGGCAAAGGGAGAGCACAGTAATCCCAGATCTGTCCTCCACAAACACACTGAATCCATCTCCTTTCTATATAGGCCTTGTAAAGGTAAGAAAATCAAAACCAAAACCCAGCTAGAAAGAAAATAAGGCTCAGATTTCCCAGAAAGATCTAACCTGGGGTCCACTGATGGAGTCTCTAGCCACATTATGACCATGAGCCAGCAATGTGCCCTTGTGGCCAAGAAGGCCAATGGCATCCTGGGGTGCATTAGAAAGGGGGTGGTTAGTAGGTCAAGAGAGGTTCTCCTCCCCCTCTATTCTGCATTGGTGAGGCCACACCTGGAGTATTGTGTCCAGTTCTGGGCCCCTCAGTTCAAGAAGGACAGGGAAGTGCTTGAAAGAGTCCAGCACAGAGCTACTGAGATGATTAAGGGAGTGGAACATCTCCCTTATGAGGAAAGGCTGAGGGAGCTGGGTCTCTTTAGTTTGGAGAAAAGGAGACTGAGGGGTGACCTCATCAATGTTTTCAAATATGTAAGGGGTGAGTATCAGGGAGATGGAGTTAGGCTTTTCTCAGTGGTGACCAGTGACAGGACAAGGGGTAATGGGTGTAAATTGGAGCATAGGAGGTTCAAGTTGAATATCAGAAAAAATTTTTTTACTGTAAGGGTGACGGAGCCCTGGAACAGGCTGTCCAGGGGGGTTGTGGAGTCTCCTTCACTGGAGACATTCAAAACCCACCTGGACACGTTCCTAGGGGATGTACTCTAGGGGGCCCTGCTCTGGCAGGGGGGGTTGGACTAGATGATCTTTCCAGGTCCCTTCCAACCCCTAGGATTCTATGATTCTATGATTATTCAAGTGCTGCTGAACACAGCTGAACACAATGGCAAGCAAACAGCTAAGAGAGTTGGCCACATCAGATCAAACTTCCAAGCTCAAAGTGGTTTTCCTCTCTGCTTCCACAAAATCCTGAAAACAGTTGAGCCACAACAACTTCTCTGTTTCACCCTGCATTCAGAGCCTGAAGCTTATTTTCCACATCACTGCTGAAAAAGCCAACTGCATACAAGTGATAACAAGCAGATGTTTCAGGATGTCTGTAGATATTTATCATAAAAGCCATGGTTTATTCTGGTTTGACAGAAGACAGCAGCTCAGGCAATTGCAAGGGATTCTGAAAGAGTTATTCAGCAAAAATCTAATCTCTCATGATAAGAAAAACCAACTGTCTGGGGCAGGATTTCTCTGTGTAAATTGAACTTGGGTCTGGGTAAAGCTGAAGTGAACCCTTGTCACAGAACCAGAGCCCTGTCAATTCTATTCCTCAGGGTTAAGCTGGCAACACCAACTGAGAACACAGCCTTTCAACTTACTGCAGCAGTTGCTTTCAGAATAAAAGCAACAATATAATGATCTATTCTACAAAATCCTTGAATGATACTGATTTACAACACAAAATAATGAACTGCACCATGATCTGAATAGATAACTGTTTCATAAACAATACTGATTTTCTTCAATAGAGCTGCTTTTTTGATAATTGTCCCTATTAAGAAATTTTATTAATTGTTTCTCTATCTTTAATTTCAATTTTCCCTCTCCAGCCTAAGGAAATAAAATGGTTTCCATCTACAATTTGGAAAGTTGGTCAACTTTCACTATGGTCTCAGTCACTTTTAATCAGCTACCTTCAGAAACAACTGAAAATAATTAACTGAGCTTCTCTTGGGCTTTTGAGTTCACTAGAAAGGTGATCAACAGAAGACAAACAAAAGGACCTAAGGAAAAATCCTTAGGAATATCCTAAGGATATTCCTGGATACTTTCCAAGCTCTGAGCAAAGGATATAACACCAAGCTTCAAAATTCCTGTCCCTACCAGTGAAAAACCTTTGATAAAATGCTTTGGAAGATCAGTATGCAATTTACAAGTGTGATTTATGCTGGTGGTTCCTCTGGTTTTGTCCTGGGTATTACTTCTCTAATGATGCAAAAATTTAAAATTTTAATATATAGAAAGGTATTGAAGTAAAACTCTGCTTTGTCCTCTTGGATGAAAGATTAACCACAAAACTATCAGCCAGCATCTTGTAGACTGAGATAAGTGTCTCAGCCCTGCTTGTCATGGCTGGCACAAAACCATGGGATGTTGCCAGGAAGAATGTGGCCAGGCAGGAGACCTCTGATTTACCAAAAGGACTGAGAAGAGGTGCTGCTGCTGAGCTCAAAGAAAACCCTAATAAACTTAGAGAAAGCCCAGACTGAGAGTTCTGATTTACTGCATCAGCCTTTCTCACCTAAGTGAAAAAAAATTCAAGTCAGGGTTAAAAGCACACTGTGAAGAAGACTGCTGGCCTTCCTCCAGGACACCCCTACCCAGTTATCAGGGGACAGTGCCCATAGGGAGATGGGTGGAGCCTTACATTAATACCTGATTTTAATAACCTCCCTTCTAGTATGCACATGCATGTTCTGGACTATGCACATATAACTTTGGGTAATAAACAGCTGGTTGCATTTACCTGTGGTGTGCAGGCTTGGGAAGGAGTGATCCCCCTCTCACCCAGCACTGTAAGAAACATCCCTGCTTTAGAACCTTTCCTGGGGTGTGAAGTTGGTTTCTGCACATCACTAACAGCCTGGGCAGAGTCAGACAAGTGCATTTCCATACAGACATAGCCTGGTTTTCAAATTTCCCCAGCACACAGTGTAATCACTTACCTGATAGTCAAGGCCTGAGGTGTTGGAAATGAAATGTGAGGCTTGTCTGTTCCACATGGAACAAGGCACAGGACAGATAACAGCTCCAAAACAGTCACAATTTCTAAGAGCAGAAGGGGAAAATACAGCATTGCAGGACTTAGCTTAAGGGCCTTGAAAGCTTCAACTTCAGCAGATGGGATAAGCTGACCTAGCAGCTCCTAAAGGCAGACTCTGTTTCCCCTTCTCCCTTTGCTCTCAGACCCCTCTTATCTCCCTTACCTCAACCCACTTCCAAGTCTGGGGCATTCCTTGCCTGGGCAAATTCATCTCACTAAATCAAGAACCCTGCTTTCAGATGGCTGCAGTGACAGTAACAGCAAACTCTGACAGAATAGTCTTCAAAACCAGAGAAATATGGGCAAGATAGGTGAAATCCCCCAGAAAAGTTTAAATTATGACTAAAGTTTATCAAGGCTCTTTCCATCAGCCACCCACATAGCTCTTGATCACCCAGTGAAAATTTGCTCTCTCAATGCCTTTGCAGCAGAAAAAAACACTCAAAAGAATCCCCACGTTCCTTCTTACGTCGCTGCCTTCTTCACCATGAAATCTTTTTTCCTTGTGAAGAAAAACCCCTCAGAAGCTCTTGGTATCTACAGGAGGATCCAGAGGCAAAGGGGATACCAGGGCATCCTCAGGGCATTGCCAGCCAGAATTGCCTCCCCAGAGGAGCAGCCCTGGTCCCACTGCCTTCCCTGGTGAAATGCAGGGACAGAAACCTCTATCCACAGACCATGCACTTGGGTTACCAGCAATTAAACTGCAGCTTCAAAGAAAGCAAAACATGGATGTTGCTTTGCTCATCAGTATCAGTCTTTGATTGCCTGAAGGCCTTTCCAACAATGTTGACTTTAATTACTTTAATGAGAGAAAATGATCTGAGGAGGGGCAGCTCAAGGGGGCGAGGGCCCAATGAAAATGCTGGATCTAAGATCATTAGTTTAGCAGTTAATGGGACATTATCTTATGTTATGGGAGCTAAATGTAAACAGCTACTGAAGCCAAACTGCTGTGAGGATCCAAGCTGGGGAAAACGAATTAGAAGCAGCTTTGAAATAAGGTTGTGTTGGTTCTGCTACCAGCTTTCAGCTGAGACTGCTCTTTGTTCATCCATCATAGAGAAAAAGAATGCTTGTAGAGAGAAAAGAAAAGCAATTTTATTATACTGTGGGCTTGTCTTCAACAAAACACTCAGGGCAATTATTTAAAATTAACTTTTTGAAGTGACTGAATTAATCTAAGGCAAATTAAGACAAAGCAAATCAAGGCCACTTCAGTTCTTCAAGGAAGACCAAATTGCTAAGCAAGAGACCACCCCTCTGCTCAGTGGTTCTAACAGTCCTGTGGCACCTCCTCTCAGGCCAGGGGAAAGGCAAATTGGAGCCATTCAGCTTCATTTGCAATGAAAAGGGATTAAATTGCATTGTATGATCTGGTATCTGCTGCAGGTGAAAAGTGTTCACAGCTACCACAACTCAGCTGCCACACAATTAATTTTAAGCAGGGTAAATGTGATTATGATTCTGAGCCCATGAGTGTATTTGATACCAGGATACAGTAGGGTTAAATTAATCCCATATTGGTTTTTAGTGGACTTGGTGATGACTGAACTTGTAAGTGCAGCCACTCTTTCAGTTCCCATTGTGCAGGATTAGAATCAATTGTTGTTTCAGCTTGGAATTAGAAAGGGAATTGCAAGAAAACAGATGAAAACTAAAAATTTTATTTACCAAGGAAAAATCCCTTCCTGAACTTTCCTCTGATGACACAGTCCTATGCATCAGCCAGGCACAGCAGGCATCAAAGATAACCAAAGCCATCCCTGGAGATTCCAGCTCATCAGACATGCAGATTCCTACTTCAGGCTTCTTATTATCTCTGTCTTAGGAATAATTTTTGTTTTTTGTATGAGTCCATTGAACAATTTTGTTGGTTTGTGTCTCATGGAAGCAAGCTGCATCTTTTAAATAGCCCTGGAGTCTTTATTTATTGCAAAAGCCCCCTTAGAGACCAGTCATAAGTAACATCTACACAGCACAGCCATGTGAGTCATTTTCAAGAATAAAGACTCTTCTGCAGGTAAATTATTGCATTCAGCACTTTAGAAGCCAGGGCTTTCATGCTCTTTCCCAAAATAAGGAAGTCTATTCTTGAAGGACTGAGCTAAGTTCTGGCCCAGTATTCCATGTTTTTCTTTAAACAGGGATTGTAATGGCTATTTAGCATGTAATAGAAACAGTGAGTTGTCAAAGGGGACTTTAAGTAGTGACCTGCTGGCTGCAGAGAGGGAAATCTCAGCTTCTGTTTTGCAAACAACCAAGGAGTGGTTCTCTGGCCACTGATGCTTCTCTAGGGCTGAACACCTTTGGTAATCATCAGTCCTTGAGAACTTTCTGGCTTCCATAAGAGGGAAAGCTAAGGCTGAATGCTGGCTTTTACAGTCTTGAGAGGTTTATATACAGCAGCTCTGAACTTGGATTATAGGTCTATGTGAGTGTGTGCTTGTGAATAAATCCTAGTGTGAGAAAGCAAAGTTTACCTCTCAGAAGTGAGGTACCTTTAATGTTAACTATGACCCATTTGTATTGTAATTCAGTTCTAAAGGCAGAATACAAGAGATAAAACAATTTCTGTGGTGGAACAACCGATCTTTTTGTGATATTTTGCCTACTATGTTGTCTCTCAAGGCTGGCTCCAGTCCATGCCTGGATGTGCCTTACCTGAAAGCATCCCAGGAAGCTCCATGCTGAGGCCCAAGGGTGGCAGCTCATCCACACACTTCCAGCAATGTTAGAAGGAAGGAACACACAGGTGTAAAAAGACACTTTGAGAAGGACACATACAGGTGCATCTGGGCATCTCTGAGGAAGGGAGAGGCAAAGAGGAACAGAATGCAGAGCTGAGCCCAAAGGATGCTGCTTCTCCATAGCAGCACTGAAAAGCAGAGCCTGACCAAGAGTTTAGCTGATTCCAGCTGACTTGAACTGCCTCTGGTGGTTCTTATTTCTCATTCCTATGGATGCTTTTCCTTATCCAGGTGCAAAAAACAAGACAGAGAACATGGCACTATCCTGCCCACCTAGTGCTGCAAGTGGGAGGTGAAGGACATGGAGGCATAGCATGGCCTGTAGCTTTCTGTACAATTTCATTTAACATAAGAGCTGAGAGACTTTCCCTTTAAGACTGTGTTTGCCAGCAGAAAGACAAAACATATTGTTAACAAGAAATAACAGAAACTAAAACCCTGAGTTCTGAAACATGACCCCGAATCAACAGCCAGAAAATCCTGGGAAACCTCCAGAGGCAGCATAAAATCCCTTGCCCTTGGGGTGAAAGGAAGGAAACAACCAACATATTTATGCAGACTGAGAAAAGATCAGACATTTACAGAAAACAAGCAGAACATGTGCAATGACAGGATTTAGGATCATAATTACTAGGGCACCCAATTCTTCTGCTTTAAGGCATAAGCTGATCAGCAGATGGCATCCAGAGGATGTCCCGTTCCAGCAGCACACAGAGCAGAATTAGCCAGGGTGCTGAACATCTCTGACACAAGTGTCACAGCCACAGCAGCCCACAGGGGCAACACAGAACATTTTCTGATGCTGAAAACCTGGCTGCAAGAGAAAACTATAAAAATGCAGCCATGCCTGAATGTGGAGCAGCAAGGGGTTGATGACCCCACCATTTATTCCTGTCTGTGTGGACTGGGAAAAATAATGGAATGATGAATGTGTTAGGCTGATCCACTTAAAAATAATCTGCTTTACCTGTAGCAAAATGGGAGTGCAGGGGTTGGCAGCCCCAGGGAGAGCTGTGCTAGGAATCTGATACATGAGAAATCTTGGAGCTTTTTGGTGGAAGCAAGACTATAGGGAAGTGTTAATTTTTCAGAGACTGAAGTGAGGTGATTTTTTTCTTGGAAGCCTCAGATGACAAAATTGAATGGGATAAGAAATATGTGGTTCTTTTTTTTTCTTCTTTAATTAAAGTTCTAATATACATTTGAATGCAAATGGTGCTCTGCTTACCACTGGAACTGCTGTATATGCCAAGTAGCACTCTGCATGGCAGTGCAAGCATTCCAGGTGTCTGAAAGGTGCTTTATAGAAGTTATGTCACTGTCTCTTTTCTTTTAGATCAGGGACAGAGATTAACCCTTTCTAAAGCATCCAGAGACCTGAAATGTTTTATGTTCAAAAAGTACTGAGAAGCCTCAGTTTGTCTTGTCAAGTTCTCTGGGCTTCACACACACTCCTAGACTTTCCTCTCTCAAGCCACATCTTTAAATCAAATTTCTATTTTGCAGGAAATGCCAGTCCTTTAAACCCTATTTTCATCTCAAACTCAAGAGAAAGCCAAGAAAAGAAATGCCTTGTTTTCTTCTCAGTGGAGTTGAAGCCATTTCATACAGATGGTGCTGGCACTTGCATGCAGATGTTGCAGCACTGCACACAGACCCAATCATATCCATTTTCCTGGGATCAAACAAAACATAGGATTACTCAACCACAATGGCTATTGATGTGTTCTCCTGAATAGCTTTTAGTCAACAAAACAGCAGCTTCTAATGAAAAAAAAAAACACAAAAAAACCCAAAAACCCACTTCCAATCAATAGTTTTCCTTTGGCTCCCCTGGCATTATCTGTAGCTGTGCCCACTCTGTGTTTGGATCAGCGTTTCAGTTCATGAAAGGGAAAAAGCTGCACTGCCTGAAGCTCTCTGCAGTCCCAGTATCGTGGTTCATTCTTACAACCAGCACGGGTTTAGAAAGGGAAGGTCCTGCCTAACCAGCCTGAGCTCCTTTTATGATCAGGTGACCCGTCTGGTGGATGAGGGGAAGGCTGTGGATGTGCTCTACCTGGACTTCAGCAAGGCCTTTGACACCGTAACCCACAGGATTCTCCTGAAAAAGCTGTCAGGCCACAGCTTGGACAGGAGCACCCTGTGCTGGGTTAGGAACTGGCTGGAGGGCCGGGCCCAGAGAGTGGTGCTGAACGGGGCTGCATCCAGTTGGTGGCTGGTCACCAGTGGTGTCCCCCAGGGATCAGTGTTGGGACCAGTACTGTTTAATATCTTTATTGATGACTTAGATGAGGGGATTGAGTCCATCATCAGAAAATTCGCAGACGACACCAAGCTGGGAGGAAGTGTGGACCAGCCAGAAGGCAGGAGGGCTCTGCAGAGGGACCTGGACAGACTGGAGAGTTGGGCTGATCCCAAAGGGATGAGGTTCAACACAAGAAGCCCCTGGGGAGCTCCAGGCTGGGCACAGAGTGGCAGAAAGGGAGCTGGGAGTCTGGATTGCCAGGAAGCTGAAGAGGAGGCAGCAGTGTGCCCAGGTGGCCAAGAAGGCCAATGGCATCCTGGGCTGGCTCAGGAACAGCGTGGCCAGCAGGTCCAGGGAAGGGATTCTGCCCCTGTGCTCAGCCCTGGGGAGGCCACAGCTTGAGTCCTGTGTCCAGTTCTGGGCCCCTCAGCTCAGGAAGGAGATTGAGGTGCTGGAGCAGGTCCAAAGGAGGCAACTGGGCTGGGGAAGGGATTCGAGCACAGGCCCTATGAAGAGAGGCTGAGAGAGCTGGGGCTGTTCAGCCTGAAGAAGAGGAGGCTCAGGGGAGACCTCATCACTCTCTCCAACTCCCTGAAAGGAGGTTGGAGCCAGGTGGGAGTTGGTCTCTTTTCCCACACGACTTTCAACAAGACAAGAGGGCACAGTCTTAAGTTGTGCCAGGGGAGATTTAGGCTGGATATCAGAAAGAATTTTTTTACGGAGAGGGTGATCAGACAATGGAATGGACTGCCCGGTGAGGTGGTGGATTCTCCATCCCTAGAGACATTTAAAAAGAGACTGGATGTGGCACTCAGTGCCATGGTCTAGCAACCGCACCGGTGGGTGAAGGGTTGGACTTGATGATCTCTGAGGTCCCTTCCAACCCAGCTAATTCTATGATTCTATGATTCTATGAACCACCATTACAGTTTCCCTCTGCCATTTAGCAGCTACATTTATAGAGTCCTGACTGACACGCTGGTGCTGTACATGCTCAGGATTCAGTGGTGTGCCTTAAGGGTAAGCAGAACACCCCTGACAAAATGACTTAGGCATTGGTTCCACCAATAACTACAGGTTCTTCTCCTTATTACTCAAAAACTTTTTCTGCACTAAGTTCAGGACATGAACCATGGGGATTTCTCATCTTAGGACTTTAATTACCTCTTGATTGAAGTAAATGTTGTACCAAGTGGATAGAGGGAGGTGATGGTTGGAGTGATCTCCCAAAACAGATTAGAAGCACAGCCTCCTGTTTCTACCCTTGGTTTCCAATGAGGAATTTCAGATTCACCAGCTTCAAAGTCATCTCAAAAATACAGACGAGCAGTGCCAGCAGAGGAGATTCTACCTCTTTGTTGCTCTGAATTTTGCCACCGTGCCCCTTTTTTCTCTCCTTTTTTAGGTGTTTGAAATTGTCTGTGTTCCATGTGCTCTGGAAACTGCATCAGAGATTTTGGGAGCTGCATCTGGACAATGAAAGTGATTAAACAAGCAAAAGGAGTTGGTTTCTCTCTGCTTGGGTTTGGATGAGGCCAACTCAGCACAGCTTCATATAGGAAGGGTTATTAACAGCTCCACAGGGGAGGAAAAACAGCTCTTGTTGACATTATTTATTTAGTGTCCCACCTTCTCAGCCCTGCCACTCTCCTCAGAACACCAAATCCAGCCTTACCTGAGCAAAGGACAAATGGAGAGAAGATACACTAAGAAATGATGCAACAAAATAAAGGGAAAAAATGCAGCTTCACAAGTTCATTGAACCTGGAAAAAAAAAAAATAAAATTCTCCCATAGTCTTACTGGATCAGCCCAAGAGTTGAAACTGGGAAACCAGGTCTTAGTCCACTACTTGGTTCCAAACCTGACATGTTAGAAGATGTAGATTGTTAGCCCTGGGGACAGACATCCTAGAAGATAACTGGCCTGAGCTTCAACCTAAGAGCAAATTAATGCTGAACACTGTGTCTGCTTTCGAAGTTCCCTTCAAGAACAAAGATCTTAAAAATCAGAGAGCAAGTTCCTTCAGCAACAAAACTTGCCCCTTGCTTCTCATCTTTAAGCTGTACCAGGTTCTTCAGAGCTTTAAACCTTATTGCAGAAAATTCAACCCCTGAGAGCCTGAGGCTGGGAATCTAATAACTGAAGGCACTTAAAAAGTGACTAAAAGTAGCAATTTAATAACTGAAGTCTGGTTTTGATCATAACTCTGGAGTATGAGTACCCTGAACATCAAATTGTTCAATAAGAGACATCCTGGAGGATGGTGTATTTCTTTTTCAGAAGTTTCCTGCAGGTTTTAATGAACCAGAAATCCCCTCCACAAATGCCCAGCATTTCCTTCTGTCCCCACTCTGACACATTGCAGCACACTCTCACCTCTGATGCCTCAGTGCTTCCCAAGTGTAGAAGCTAATTCCACTGACCTTTTGGAAAGAGTTCAGCTCTTCCAAGTGGATGTTTTTCCTATATCCAGCCTCACCCTAGTGATTGCCCTTCTGCCAGGCTAATTCTCTGAGCAGAAAAGCACAGCTGAACAAAGGAGTTCAACCCAGCTTCTTGATGTCCTTTACAGAACATGCAAAGACTCCTCTCATCTTTAAAGACACTGCACATCCCCGTGCCACTGTCTGTGCCCTTTCCCTTCTCCTTCTCCTTCTGTTAGTGTGGACAGGACTAGAGACATCCTTTCTGCTCCAGGCAGGCAAAAAGGGGAGACACGTGCTGCACAAAGGCAAGTGTTGCACAGCAGGTTGTGATGATGCCCAAAGCTCCAACACCAGCACAAAGCAGACCTGAATTCTCACAGATTGCTCTCCCTTCACACACAACTCCCCAGCAGTCTTCCTCAAGGAGGATGGCACTTAGGGCCCAACACATCTGCCTACCTTCATGCCACATTTGCTCAAAATAGGACCAGCTGCCAGAGTTGGAGAGAGATACCAGACTCTGTGGGCACCTATCCTGCTCTGAGTGCAGCTGAGGTGGGTTAAGAGCTTAGCAGCCTCTGAAATCAGCTGGCATAATTGATCATATAATTCCTGTCTAACCTGGTTCTATCTAAATGGATTTAAAATATTCAAACCCAAACTTACTATCAGCATTGGTTTAAGTTAAACCAGATCATTTTGATAGAACTGGGCTAGTGAACAATTCTAGCTGTCAGAACAGACGTGCCAACCTCTGGCAATGGCCACAGCAGTGAAGAGGTTGAGAAGGGCAAAGATGTGTCACTCCTCACCCAGCAGTCTCACGGGGATGCAGAAGGACTGGGATGCTCACACTGCCTGTTTCCAAACCCTGGGCTGCCCAGTTTACTATAAAGCATATTCCACAGACAGGTCCAAACAGAGACTAAATTGTGTAGAAGAGGACAGATGGATATGATGGAAGCAGTGCAGGTCACATCCCTTGCTTTGTAGCCTCAAGCCAATGCTGAAGTGTCCCCAGCCAGCCAGGAATTGTGGCTGATACAGATCTGCCCTGGTTGGGCCAGAAACAAGTACAGAGCAATGCACGTGTGACAAAGCAGCAAACCATGCCACAAATGCTATTCTAAAAAATTTTGTAAGAAGTTATCAGGGCGACAGCAGCATTCTGGCAATGATTCACTGTTAGCCCATGGGGCTGAATAATTCACTGTTCCAACACCAGCACACAAGAGCTCAAGCAGATAATCACTGCTGCTTAGGACTGAAACAGGGAACTCACAGCTCCCCAGCCCTGCTGTGGGACCTGTATGGAGGTGATGCTCCTTGAGAAATCCAGCCTTTCCCACCACTGTGACTAAAAAAGAATTTGGCCATAACGAGAGAACATCCTTGACCCAATTATCAATCTAGGTAGGAGAAAATGTGTAGGGAATATTTCCCTATTTGTAGATGGGGCACGGAAGCTCAATGACTTTAAGGAACGGGTTTCTGGCTGGGCATTTATCAGAAGTGGGGACAGATGTGTTGGGGGTTTTTTTTAAGTGACAAGTTCCCCTTCAGACAGACTCCCAGTTCCTGACGGGCAGGACAGTGCAGGACTCCACCCGTATGTCCTCAGATGACTTCTAACTCATAGCAACCTCCACCCAGAGCAGCTGTTGAATAAATCTCCTGCTAGCCTTGTTTTGATCATCAGTACCCAGCAGTGACCTTGCTGGGATATTGCTTGCACTTGGATAAAATCCCTTTGGCTCTGCCAGTGACCTCACAGGCAGGCATCTGAGCACAAGGAATATCTGTGCTCCACAAAAGGACTCCTTCAGCATTCTCCTCCAGTTCCTTCATTGACCCCATTTTAGTCCATTTTAGTGCTACTCTTGTCAGGAGTTACAAGCTTTTAAGTAGATGGTTTGCTGTGAAGCTGAGGTCCATGGAGAGCAAATCTCTCTCTACCTTAAGAGCAACCTCAGCATTCTTGAAGTGTGTGGACTGAGGGTATTTTCCCAAGATCCTACACAGATTTCTTACATGCAAACAAGCCTCCTCTGGTTTTTTTAGACCTTGTAAATACAAACACATCTAGTAAAAATTGTCTGCCTTGAGTAACTAATTTGATATCATAGACAATTGTGAAACATCATGGTACCATCTGCCCCATTCACATTACTATAATTTGCAAGACACTATCACCTCCCTGTTAGAACAATCCTCTCCTCTGGACAAAGGCTATCTTTAAATTCTGCATGGTAAAGTTAAAGGAAAGGAGGAATATGTAATGACTATTTACCATTATCCACAGCAATATGTTATTCATGCTTCCCCCCACTAGCAAAATCTCTCCTTCCCCACTATTAACGTGGTACTTATAGAAGGAGAAGAGCAGACCCTCCAGGATTCCAGATGACTTTGCAGCAGCCTCATTAGCATAGGCTTTTGGATTAATCAGTATATTAATTACACATCCCTTTCATTATAAGGGCTTATTTTGAAACCTGTGCCAGGCTGTTTCAGCTGGAATGAGAGCACAGCACCAGTATCAGCACCACAAGCCACTGGTTCAGATAACCAAGTTAGTGGCACTCCAGTTTCCAGGTGTGGTGCTAAGGTTTGGCACTTTACAGAGTGTCCAACCACAAACAGGCCTGGGAGGCAACAAGTCCTACTGGTTGCCTACTAGTTTGCCCATAGTCCTACTGTGGGTTTGTACAGCTAGATGTCAGCACAGGCTGGCAATCCTAGCAGCACCATAAGGCTTTCCAACCATTCCATGTATTGTTCTCCTGTCACTTTCACATCATAGCTCATATGACCCAAGCCTCCCCACACAGTTCTTGTCTACATGGGCTGGTCAGCCCACGGTTCCTTAGATCTAGTGATTCTACTCCACAGCAAGGTAAAACCTTGATGCTCCTGTGACATTCCACCTCTCAGCCTGTCATCTTGTCCTGGGAGGCAACAAGGTGCTGGGGATGTCCTTCATTTGAGATGCTGAGCAGGTCCTATCAACTTGGCATTATTCAAAGGGAATTTGATTTACAGAAAGTTAAACACTTGCCCTGCTGTCTTGACAATATCTCAGCTTCTTTCCTCAATTCCTGATTTATAGAAAATCACCTGCTTTACTTTAAATCTCCAAGTGTTGCTGTGACATGTCAGTGCTGTGGCATTGCTGTGACAAACCTCTACTCTGTTTTGCTTTAGAGCTGTGTGAATACGAGGCAGGACTTGATTGTATGGACTGCTGCCCAGACTGTGGTTTTTGAGAAAAAAGAAAAGCAGAACCCCTGGGGCATGCTGCAAAGCCTCTGGAAACACTCAAGGCCTGGGAGCCAAGCATGCCAGAAACCCAATTCATCAAAAATTATCTTAGGTTGGATGAGCTGCAGGATGGCCTGGCTCACAACAGGGTTTGGGGAGCTGCTCCTGCAAAGCAGCCCTGTACAGTCCTGTATTCCATAAAACCACCACAGAATCACCTAAGTGATTCCAAATGTGGCTTTGCCCAAATATATTGCTACTAACACTTAAAATAATACATTGCTATTTGCTTCCTGGTGCTTCAGAAATTGAGGTGTGTGTTCCAGATTGATTCCAGGGGTGTTCACAGGTGGCTGGGAGCTGGTGTAGTGGAGTTAAGTGAGAGTTTGGGTGCTGGCACCTCATGGATTTCTCATTTACAGGAGGTTGCCCACTCCTCAGCCAACCCAGCACCAGACACTGGAGGCTACAGCCAGTTACTGCCATGGAAATTCTCATTTGTCCTCAAGCAGCCATCCCTGCCTTCAGCTGCCCAGGCTGTCTTCCCTCCTGACCTTGAAAAACCAGCACAGCACTGGAAATTTTGCCCCCACCTCAGCTCACAAACTGATACACAACATATTCCCAGCTTTATCCAAAGCCATCACTGAGCAGAAATGGAGCAACTGTAGCAGGATGAAGAGGCTGCTTCCCTGATGCCTTTCATCCCTAGACATTAGGTGACAAAAAATGTCATTTATTAGCTTTGTAATAGTGAGCTCCCATAGCAGCTGTGATGATCTTGGGATATTAGAGAGATGAGGTTTTTTGGGAAGAGGTAATCCATATTATTTGAACAACTGATGGATTCAGCATGGGGAGAATAAGACAAACTTTAAGGGACACAGACCTTCAAGGATTCATTTATTTTCTTCCAGAAAGTAGAACTAATAAAAGACTTTTTTTTTTTTTTTCCTCCTACAAACTTCAAGGGCTACATGCCTGAAAGCTGGTCAGTCTTTTTCCTGTATCAGTTACTGCTAACTGCACACCTCACCTCTTTCCCTCCAGACCTCACAAATACCATGGTAAAACATGATTATTTTCATTTCAGGAGGCAGGAAAACATACCCAAAGCAATGGTGTGCCTTGCAGCAAGGGCAAAACCACTCCATGAATCCCAGGGCATGCCCTGTGCCCTGCCAAGATGTTCTGGAATTGCTTCTCTGCTCCACGTTGTGGCTGTGGTGTTGTCCCATGAGTGTGGATGTTCTGACCATCCCTGGGCACTGTCACAGCCCATTGAAGGGCTGGCAGAGGGCTGCATTACTGCCCAGAACACCCACACTGCAGCAGTTTCTCTGTCTCGTGCATACACTAAAAATACACTCTCATTTTCTAACCACTGCTAACGCTGAAGTAACTCCCAGCCTTGCCTCCCCACATTTCAGTTTCACATTTCACATTTACACCATTTCAGTTTTGTGCCATCGTTTCCAGTGATGCTGGTACTCATCTCTACAATGATTGAATTTAAAATCCTGAAGTGGGTTTTGAGTATCAGTGCATGAAAATGCGTGTGTTCCCTCGCAGCTCACTAGGACACATCTCACTTGTGCAGAGAGATGATGCAGAACAGACACAGGCAATCCTGAGCCATCTACAAAGGATTCTGATTCAGCTCATCTGCTCATAAAAAATGCAGCCACCTCCAGGGAGTGTGCAGCTCTTTATTTCATCCTCCTTCCTTTCACTTCCTCTGAGCCCATGCATTTTTATAAAGAAGCTCTCTTAAAACTGGGTTTGGTAACAATGTTTTTATACCACGACAAGGTCTTCATCTCTTCCAAAAAACAGCCCTAACCAAAAATGCTAAGGAAAGGGGGGGTACTTGGTGACCTGACAACTTATCAGGACACTGCCCTCAGCATTGGGGTGGGTGTCTCACACTTCAGTGTCAAGACTTCTCTCCTTTGTTCAAGGAGCCAGACTCATGCCAGACACAACTCATCCTGCTGAGACCTGATTCACCATCCTGCTCTGTCAGACCAGCAAGGGGCCTGAGCAGCTCTGGACCAGCACCCCACTAAGAGCAACAAGAAAGTGGCAGCAGCCCAGGTGAAAGCAAACCAAAGAAAAGCACAGAGAAAGGGAAAGCAGATTCCTAAAGCTGAGCACTGTGTGTGTGTCTGTTAAGGCTGCTGTATCTATGAAGAAAAAAAAAAAAAAACAACAAAAAAACCTGTAGTGACATGAGGCAACCAGGTGCCAATAATTGCCAGGTAGTGGGCTTGACCTCGTGTTGCACTACCTGGCAATTATTGGCACCTGGTTGCCTCATGTCACTACAAAAAACAAATAGTGATCCTATGAGGTCACTTGCACAAAGACACAACACTGGGTCCATAACAAGTCCTGTCTGGAAATGAAAGAGCCACCAAATCAAGATGAAAGCCAGAAAAATTTCAAAGTGAAAGAAGAGCCATAAATTAATGACAAACTGGGAAGAAGAAGGGGTGAAGAGAAGTGGTGAATTTCAGGCTTTGTGACTCATTCCCTGAGGAGCCAGATGGATTTCCACAGCTTCCATTTCAGGAAGCAGGTTGGGAGAGATGATGGAGGATGCTGTGCTCCATTTCTAACTACCATGCCTCAGTGACTTCTCTCTAAAGTCTTAAATTCTTAATCAGATTATTCATAATTGAGAAGATCAAGTTAAAGTATAACAACTGTGACCTTTCACAACCAAATGAAGTCCCCAACGAACTGAAAACCTCCAGCATCTTCTGGATCCTAGAAGCTTTCTAGGTTTACATCCTTATCCCTAGGAATAAGTCACAGTGCAATTTTTTTCCTGCATATGTGTTCTTGCAAATAGCAAAGGCAGCTGTTTGCAATATGACAAAAACCCATCATCTAACCATTTTCTAGAAAAGGCAGTTCAGTAGGCTGTGTTCAGGCAGAATGACCAAAGCTACAGTCACAAAGGCTGCTGCCTCCAGCTGCTACAACATTCAGATCACAAATCTAAATCCAAGAAAATCAGAAGCTAAGGGAAGTGCAAATTGGTCTTATCCCTCCTACTATGCCTGGGTCAGCTGCTTCTAAGGGAAGTACAAAAGAAGAATTGAGTAAGGTTTCAAAGCAGTCTGGCATATACAAAAGGGATCTTCTGAAGAAGTCAATGGTAGAGGTGAAACAGAATTGCAGCCAGTTGTAAAATGGTCCCTGTCCCCATCCCCCTCCCAACCCCTTTCTGTCACCATTCTCTCACTAGAAAAATTCTGATCTTACAATGAAACTAAGGAAACTTGGAAGCTTAAAAGCTTCTCTGTATTAAAAAGCAAAACTAACTTTTCTGCTAAAACGATTCAATTGGGAATTTCTGCCAAAACATAACACAAGAAGAGAGAAGGCTCCATGTTTTTAAACATTCAGTTTGTTCTAATCTAAGGCTCTTTAGACTGCTCTAAAAAAACTTAATCCAGGTTGTTTCAAATTCCACCTTGTAAACACAGAATTTACTGAAGCTTTATTAAATACAATCTAATATTCCTGCTCAGATCCACAAACCTTTTACAAGCTGCGAATGATCTTTTATTGATATTTCTCTTTATACATTTGTTATTTACTTATTTTTTTCAAGGGAAGCTTTTACCCACGAGCTAAAGCCCTGCTGGAGAGAAAGTTCATTTCACTGCAATTTGGATGAAAATAACTCCGGCAATAACTGCTTAATTGCTTTGAATTATTACTGTTAATTGGAATTGTGTCTCTGATTTGTTGAAAGGCAATGATCAACAATTTAACTTGCACTGCAGCTAATTAGTAGCATTTATGATTACTGTGAGCTTCAAGTGGCACTAACGGTTTGCAAACAGATTTTTGAGTGATTATTTTGCCAAACACCACTGGGGGAGACAATGGGGAGGCTGCCATGGGGGGAAGCAGGAGGACATCTAATCCATGGACAATGATTGAGCAGTTGAGCTCCACAGGCAGAAAAATCAACACAACCAGGAGCCTTCAAGATGCCAATTACACAGGAAAGGAGGAGGAATTGTGAGCTGTAGTGCATGTAGGGAGGTAAAGTTTAGGCTTTTATCTGCACCTTGCCATTATGTTTAGGACTGGAAATAAATTTCCTCCTTGCAATTTTCGTGTTTAAATTTCTGTACGTTTGAACAGGAACATTCCCACAATGTGAGGTTTGGCTCTGTTTTAAGGAGATCCGGCACTGATGGAAGAGATGTGGTGTGTAGGAGGTTTGAAATCCAGACAGAAGCAAGATGGAACAAGGCCAGCTCTACACTCCACAGAAATCAGCACAAGAATGACTAAGAAGAAGAAAGACATATCCTTTTTTTTAAGATCATATATTTTCTCTCTGCTAACAGCAGCTCCTGCCTTCATGTATGCTTCTAAAATATCTGATGGAGAATTCTCAGTGCTTGCTCCTCTCATATACAGCATCCAGAGCTGTATATGCACACAAATGCATATATGTATATTTAGCTGCATATACCTGTGCATCCAGAGCCAGGGCAGAGCCCTGTGGATGCATTCAACACCAGAAAACTCAATAAATGAGTGGTTCTGGGGTGCTTCTATTGAAGCTTCAACTCCTGAGGTCACACGAAGCAGATGAGGATTGAGCTTTTAAAAACAGATGTAAAAATGACTGGAAGGAGGAGTCTTAGTTCCTCCCCACTAACCTGAGGAATGCATTTCAGATGTCTCAGAGCTATTGCTTTTCTGCTTTGCTTCCAGACAGATGACAAAAAGGGGCTGGGAGAAGAGAGCAAACATTTAAACCGAAGATTTAAAACCTTTTACAAATGTTTAATTAAGTTTTTGGAATTGAGACAGAAGACAAATTCCCGTTCTGAGTTAGCTGAGAAGGGAAGGGACTGAATTTCACCTCTGCATGTTTCAGATTATTCAAGAAGCCAAGACCCTGCTCAGAGATCTCCACATTCTGAAGTTCCCACAGCCACCCCTCTGGGTGCAGAGGGAGCTCTGTGCCCCCCACACCAGGCACACAGGCAGGGGCAGCTCCCACCACAGGGCCCAGCTCACAGAAGCTCACAAACCAGAAGAAACTCTGGATGGATTAGCACTAATTTTTTTTTTTTTTTTTAATACATATATATATATATATACACTTTTTATACTCTCCCATCCAAAGCCTGGCCTTTATCATAACCAGGATTCATACCCTTTAGACTACTAAAGCAAGAGGCAGAGCCCAAGAAGCATGACAAATACCAACTCCTAAATCATTAGGAGGTCAGAATGAGGAGCTCAAAGCAGAACCACTGCCCTCAGTTCTTCATTGACTTTCAAGTGGAACCTCTTGTTCAGCTGCCTTTGGTGCCTGCCTTTCATCTACTGTGAGTGCACTGGGTTTTTTTTTTTTCCATATGAGCTGACAATATCTCAGCTCCATTTTACCCTGAAGTTATTGGCCTGATTTGCCAATTAGAGATAGGAAACAATTATTGGTGAGTGGGAGGGAGGGAAAAAGGGAGCACTGGAAAGCTAAAATAAAATAAATTTTAAAAACAATTTTAAAAAATACTAAAAGCTGTTGCCAGGTTAAAAACATCATCTTGGAAGGATGGTTGGTCGTTTTTTGCAGTAAATCCCAAACCTATACTGAAGCAGGGGTAAGGCAGTCCAAATGACTGAAGTATATTAAAGATATAAAAGAGTTACTTTAGAAGTTAAAAAGGCAAGTCTGAGAAACAACTTATCCCAAGTATCTCTACCATTACTCCATCCTTTTCTGCCAGGCTAAGTAGGTTCAGGATATAAGGACGAAGGGCAAGACAGGCTTTGCTTTGTTGAATTGTTTTTTTAAATCTAGTGAGAAAGCATTGTAATTTGGCCTTGTAACTTATGCTAAATCAAAAGTGAGACTGTGATAATGTAACCATTATATGCTTTCAAAGACAGCAAGCTGCTCTGAAGCAAAGGCAAGAACTGGCCCCTGCCCATGTTCAGTCCAATTTGACAGTCAGCTCATCACATATTTCCTATTTCCTGTGATTACCTGAAGGACAGGCAGAGAAGGAAAGAAAAGCCAAAGCTCTGGGTGTTACGTGAGGCACAGACATAAAAACCACATCTCTAATGTGGAGGGTGCTGTAGATGTGGGACTCAGGTTTCCTTTCTCTCTTGCTACAGTTCTGCAGCCTCTTCTGTAGGCTGTACCCAACTCAATAGTTGGAGAACCAAAAAAAAAAAAACAAACACCCCCCCAAAAAAAAAAAAACCCAAAATGTCTCTCTGATACTGTGTTCAGAGGAGCCACAGAGCTGTCTTCAGTACGTGAGCTCTATGTACAACCATGCTGAAACTTCAGTGGACTGATGTCCAGTGAGTAAAACTTCACAGATTTCTTTGTACTGCAGGAACATCCCCATTTCCCTGGCATTCCTCAGGCCAGCACCCTGCTAGGCACTGCACTTACAGCTCCCAGTCCAGCCCCCCCCTGGAAGTCAAGAAGACTAAACTGCAACAATAAAATAATAAAAAAAAAATTCTCTGCAATCTGATTTGGTTTATAATTCACTAGCTAGCACTGCATGTTAAGGCTATGTCCCACCATGAGTATACAAGAAAAAAAAACAAAGAAAAAAACCAAATGTGTCACATGAAATGTCCTCAGGGTCATATTACTTGGAACAGGAGTTGCCTGCCTCGTATCACTGAAAAATCTCTAATGGGAAAGAAAACATAATCACCACAGTATTGAATTTCACTGAAAAATTTATGATCTGATTTGAAGGTACAGGGATTTATTTTTTAATTGTAATAAACAGCAAGTTCATTACACTCCAGCTGTCAAAGAAACAGCAGACTGTAGACAGGGGATAAAATACAAGGTTCATTCACTTGCAGGGTAGATGTTAACCAGAGGTGCCAGACTTAGAACAAAACCACTGCTAACCCCTAACAAACACACCAAAGAGGCTCTTTGAGTGAAGTATCTGATCCCTAGACAGCATAAATGGATGTAGCTGTTGTTATCTCCTTTTTTAACAAAGAGGCACAAGGTGAATCAGGCTAAAATCAGGATTCTCTGGGATTTTTGCTGTGGCTGAGAAACCAGACTGTAGTGGTCTGGCTGGGAATCTGAGCACAGTGTTCAGCCCAGAGGAGCATTTACCTGGCCACATCTCTTCCTACCACAGAATCACATCTCCCAGAGTCTCTGAAGTTATCTCTGTATCAATCCTACATGCTGCCACTTCTGTCAGCTGTGAGGAGGGGTTTGTGAGCTCTGTGGGACTGATGTTAATACCTGGGAAGAGAAACCCACAGCATTGAGCCACTCCAACTAAACTCACCAAGCAGCTGTTCACGTTGCCAGTGTGGAAGGACTAGACCAGGCCTGAGCATTCCAAACAAACTTTTGTGTGTGAATAAGACCCAACTTTTGTAAGGAAACACATCCATATTTCACTATATGGTATTTCTCTGAAAAACATAACTCCCAAGAAGTCTTTCTGGTGAAGTCCCCTCACCTCTTAGTGCTGCACCATGCTGTTCATTGCCTTTGTCAGCACTCAGACTGTTTGGAATATATTTATGTATGAGAACTTCAGCTCCTCCTTGAAACACAGAGTTAGCCTTGATGATTAAAGACTATTTATTTACCTGCTTTTATTAATGCACCTTTTGATGTTGCTGGTTGATAACGCCTTTTCCTTTGACCATGAATATTCATTGGAAAGTAATATTGGCCTCTAACTTCACTCTGGATGCAAAGATTTATGAGCTGGTTCATTCAAGAGCTGGCTTGCTTCAGCATCTGGATGCTTGGCAATGATTCATTATTAAGGGGGACCTGCAATTTGTCATGAGCTTTTGTTGCTGACTTCTGCAATTTGCTGATTATATCTGCAAATCACAATTTAAAGTTTAATCTGATCAAGGGGGTGGGCTCCATATGACATGCTCTGATGAAAATCAAGGAAGCCTTTGAACTAATTCAGTGAACAAAAAAACAATAAAGAAAAAATAAAATATATGAATCACGTGCTAAAAACAATTAAACCTCTCTTAAAAGTTGTAACAGTGCTTATCAGAATTAATTCAGTTCCCTTAGGACACAGGAGAGCATTGTGCCTGGAACATATGTACTCACAATTACTGCTGGGTTGAAGATCAAGGGTGTTATTACTTTTTTCCCTCTGGAGTTCTTGCAGGGAAATTATAATTTGGATTTTCCCACTGGGAAATAATATCTCACTTGAAAGGTCAAACTAGGAAAGCACAGAGAAAGAATACACCTTCCCCCATGTTTTTCTTGTTTTCTTTACAGTTTGGGGGCTGTCTGAAAACCACCACTGAATGGTAACAAGCTGTTCTCTGACTTGCTTCCAAAGGCCAGCACACCACTTGTAGCTGAGTTTCCATGGGGCAAAACCTGGATATACATCAGCAAGAGAGAATTAGAATTATTTCTTTGAGACATACAATTGCTGTCTCTCTTCCCAGTATTATTTGCATTTTTATTTAAATTTGCATTTAAAATTTTGTAAATATTCCAAATATTTTTATACTATTTGCAGTGAAACTTTTTTTTTTTTTCTTTTAATTTTATTTTATTATTATCACCAATTCACTGTAAAATAAACAGGCTCGTTACTGAACACAGAGGATGGATCCACCATCTGGACAACAGAGCCAGCATCCACAGAAAACACAGGCAAAATAATCTGGTATAATCATCCTTCAAAGTATCATTATTTTTTCTTATGCAACTTTACAATCAAAGGAGATTTCTGACTAGGTAGACAGAGAGGTCTGAAGTTGAACACTCAGGTAGTGTTCAGTTAAAAACCCACACAGACCTGTGAAGAGGCAGAAGTCCATAGGAAGGACCATGGAGCACATCCTGAGGTGACAGCTGCATTTTAAAAGACCCAGTTTGGTTTTGCAGAGCTGTGAACACCAGAGCTTAGGGCTCAGGGAGCCACCCCCTTGCTTGTCCATAGCAAACTGTCCTGACTGCATTAATGTGCTACACCCAATTATATCACAGCCCCAAAGAAGTCAGGCCAGGCATTACTTGGAATGGAGTTTAAATGCATTAAATATCCCCCTCTGTGTGATTTTGTTTTCCAGCTCATTTTCTACCTTTACTGAAAGCATTTTCAGCTCTTTGGAACTCCATTAAGCATGACCAAGAGAGATGTGGCTGTGATTGGGAAGACACAGAATGTGCTTCCAGGAGTGTGGAAATAGATATTCTTTTATCTGAATAAAAGCAGGATCAATGCTACAAGATGGAGCTAGAAGGTGCTATGCTATTAAAGATGCTGCAGCAGCTCAGACAAGCAAGGCCAGCTTTATTTCCATTTGTTATGGCCTGTGGCAGCACCTGTATGAAATCTGGTATTAAACCTGCCTAAACTCTGTCACAGCTAATGACATTATGCTTATTAATCTATTGTAACAGAGGAAAGACAGATATAAAAATAACAAATGCAAAAGTAGGAGGTTGTAGAGGCTGCTGGACTGAGAGTCTGGCAGGATTTCTAGCAAAGTATCACTGCCATAAAGCAGTGTTTCCTCAAATCCTCAACAATATTAAATGGGGGAAGAAAATATTGAATAAGATGGCCATCATTTTAATTGAAAAGATTGACAATTAAGTGGTAAAGCCTGAGAAGGTACTTCCACACCATGATCACACAATCTCGTTTAAGACAAATCCCAGGTAAACACTTCAGACTTGCAAGTGAAAAGAATACATTAGAAAAATTGTTTCATTAAAAAAGCCAAAACACAAAAATATTTTACAATAAGTTTTTTACTTCTGCTTTTGGATCAAAAACATCTCAAAACCTATGGGGAAAGAAATCTGCTTTATTTAAGCTGGAGAGAAGAAAACTAAGTCCACCAAAAATAATAGTTAGATAATTAATTCTTACTATTCTATAAAGACCTTCTACAGGCTATAAAGGCAATCAAAATTATGTTGCAAATCCTGCTCCAACCCATCCACTCAAACAGAGCTTCTGGGACACTGAATCTCTGCAGCAATGCTGGGCACATGCAGGTGGGTGAGCAGCAGCCAGACAAAGCACATTTGTCTGTAAAACTTTGCACCTTTAGAAAAGTAACATGGGCAAAAGATCTACTGAGCTTGCTCTGTATCCGTGACTGCTTCCCCTACAAACGGAGTTTGTGAGGGGTTTGCTAAATGGGTTAAGAGGCCACCCCAAATTTCACTGTGCCTCCCATACATAACACTTCTGCTGAGCAGCTGCTCCATGATCTTTACACTGAACCACAGGGCTGGTCAAGGCAACCTCACTGTCAAGGGCACTGCAGAAGGGTTTGTATAGGGTTCATTTATATAAAAGCAATCTATCAACAAAGGAGAGGTCACTGAGGTATCTGAAGGTTGTGTCCAAAGGGCAGGAGCTGACTCTCTAGGACACAGATATATTCAGGTTGCTGAGGAGGATGAAACCACTCAATGTCAAAAGAAAAAGCACACAGAAACAACAGGACAGCTGGCTTCTGGAGTTTATAGAAGGTGACAAGAATCTAAACAGCCCCCCTGTAATCCAGAAGGAAACAGTCAGTGACCTATTGAACTGCTTGGATCCCCACAGGTCTATGGGACCGGATGGGATCCACCCAAGGGTGATGAGGGAGCTGGCAGAAGAGCTCGCCAAGCCCTTCTGTCATCTACCAACAGTCCTGGCTCACTGGGGACATCCCAGGTGATGGGAAACTGGGGAATGTCACGCCAATCCACAAAAAGGGCTGGAAGGAGAACCTGGAAAACTCCAGGCCTGTCAGCCTGACCTCAGTGCCTGGCAGGGTTATGGAGCAGCTCATCCTGGGGGCAATCACACAGCTCCTGCAGGATGGACAGGGGATCAGACCCAGCCAGCACGGGGTTAGGAAGGGCAGGTCCTGTCTGACCAATCTGAGCTCCTTTTATGATCGGGTGACCCGCCTGGTGGATGAGGGGAAGGCAGTGGACGTGGTCTACCTGGACTTCAGCAAGGCCTTTGACACCGTAACCCATAGGATTCTCCTGAAAAAGCTGTCAGGCCACAGCTTGGACAGGGGCATCTGTGCTGGGTTAGGAACTGGCTGGAGGGCCGGGCCCAGAGAGTGGAGCTGAACGGGGCTGCATCAAAATGGCGGCCGTGGTGTCCCCCAGGGATCAGTGTTGGGCCCAGTGCTGTTTAATATCTTTATTGATGATTTAGATGAGGGGATTGAGTCCATCATCAGCAAATTTGCAGATGACACTAAGCTGGGGGGGAGTGTGGATCAGCTGGAAGGCAGGAGGGCTCTGCAGAGGGACCTGGACAGACCGGAGAGTTGGGCTGATCCCAAGGGGATGAGGTTCAACACAACAACCCCCTGGGGAGCTCCAGGCTGGGCACAGAGTGGCAGAAAGGGACCTGGGAGTCTGGATTGCCAGGAAGCTGAAGAGGAGCCAGCAATGTGCCCAGGTGGCCAAGAAGGCCAATGGCATCCTGGGCTGGCTGAGGAACAGCGTGGCCAGCAGGTCCAGGGAAGGGATTCTGCCCCTGTGCTCAGCCCTGGGGAGGCCACAGCTTGAGTCCTGTGTCCAGTTCTGGGCCCCTCAGCTCAGGAAGGAGATTGAGGTGCTGGAGCAGGTCCAGAGAAGAGCAAGGAGGCTGTGAAGTGATCCAGCACAAGTCCTGTGAGGAAGGGCTGAGGGAGCTGGGGGTGTTGAGGCTGGAGAAGAGGAGGCTCAGGGGAGACCTCATCACTCTCTCCAACTCCCTGAAAGGAGGTTGGAGCCAGGGGGGGTTGGGCTCTTTTCCCAGGCAGCTCTCAGCAAGACAAGAGGGCACAAGAGGTCTCAAGTTGTGCCAGGGGAGGTTTAGGTTGGACATGAGAAAGAATTTCTTTACTGAGAGGGTGATCAGACACTGGAATGGGCTGCCCAGGGAAGGGGTGGATTCTCCATCCCTGGAGATATTTCAAAAGAGCCTGGATGTGGCACTCAGTGCCATGGGCTGGGAACCACGGGGGGAGTGGATCAAGGGTTGGACTTGGTGAGCTCTGAGGTCCCTTCCAACCCAGCCAATTCTATGATTCTATGACTGTCCCTGCACCACTCACAAGAATTCCCTCTAGATAGGATGTTGTGATAGAGAAAATCCTTAACAAGGCCAGGCTTGCCTGAGGCACAGGGAAAGGCATTCTTAAGTGCCTGAAAAGGTGTTTTCCCAGCACTAAGCTCAGCAGGATGCAGGGGAAACACACCTGAACACGATACTTGCAATGATTCCAAGGCTAAAATACCAATCAAAATTAGGCTCTAATTTGGGGAACTATTTCTCCTCTCCTACAGTGTGATAAAAGCAACCACTGTCTGGATACATACTTTCAGGTCATTCAAATCTTCTGGGAGCAACTCTGTGCTCTTTCCTTTTCTGCCTTCCCAGGATTCAAGAAAGCCTCGGAGCAAGTGTATCAGTTGTTTGGGTTTTTTTTTTCAAAAACTGATCACTATCAGACTTCAGGTCAGAGCTGATGGATAAATCCTTTCAACACTTTCTTGGGAAACCAGGTGGAAAATGTCACTGAGCATAACATCATCTGTTCTACAGAGGCAGGAGCTGGCCTAGCAGAGGAGAAAGGTGCAGTTCAATGAGACATAACTTGGAAGCAGAATGTAACTCAGAATTTTCATTTGCCCACTGGGCAGAGGGGAGCCAAGGTCAGTAACTCCTCAGCTCAGAATTTCATTATCAGACTAAAGGCCTCTGCTGTGATTATGAATGGATGTGAAAGTCTGAATATCTGAATTCAGGATAAAAGGACTTAAGAGTTTTCCAGACAAGATTTTCTTCCACTTTGAGCCACAGAAAAAACAGGACACTTCCCTTGTTTAATTCTGGGCAGTGAGACAGGTCGTGCATCTCTTTCTTTGATATTGCTCATCCCATCTGTTTGCTGCTTAATCTGTAAAGTAAGTTTGCCCAGTTCCCAGCCTTTCCCATTCCCCCAGCCATTGGCTTAAAGTACACAGCCCCTCATTCCCAGCTGGTAGCAACAGTTCTGAAGACAGCAGCTGGCAAAGTTCAAGCCTCTCCTGAAAATTTACTAAGGACAAGTTAATGCATGAAAGAACAATAAACCCATTCTTTTCTATCCTTTGGTTTTCTTAGAAATTACTGAAGCCAGGGGGGCTTCAAGAGCTATTCAGCAAAAGAATTCCACAGGAAATCACTGCCTTGGGACCATCTACTTTTTCTGTCATGAATAATGACAAATAACATTTGAGAGCATCCACAAATCATTCAACATTAGAGGGTGGGTAGAACCATGGGGTGCAAAACCTCTGGAAAAAGCCACACCCTTATTCCTGGGGTGAATATTTACTGACAAATAGAATTAATTTAAGCTTGTTAGAAATAAAACAAAGGGATCATCTACATGGAACCATTAGCTAGAGGCTTCAGATCCTTCAGATATTTTTTTTTGTTTTCAAAGACAAATAGTAAAAAAAGAAATAACATATCTTTGCCTCCTTCCCCTACATAGATTATTGTATTAAATTTGTAGAATTTGGGGATTTTGCCCTGCGAAAGTGAAAAACAATAGAGCTCTGAAAATTCCTTTCCATCCTTAACTACCCACAGAGGTCTGGTTGGTTCTTGTATTTTAGCCAGTTCAGAGAAGAAAGCAAACCAACTATTTCTTATTCCCTATATACAGTCTTTTTCACCATAGCATCCTCAGTTTAACTGATTTACCCAGCTTCCACAGAAGCATGAGTCTTTACATATTTCATGTGCATTATTCTTGGGAATCATACAATCACTATATTTTTATATCTTAATACTTTGATCAGCAAAACCGAACAAATAACAAGTAGAAAGGCATCATTTTATCCAGGGGGTCTTGAACCTCTCAAGATTTACTTTTTGATTTTTGTTTGATTACACTTTCTTGTAAATTTTCAGAAAAACAAAACCTTCTGCTTAAGTGTAAATTAATTGGCAAGACTCCTTTCAACATTCTCCAGCTCTTCATGCAGCTCTCAGATGGTAATATTTGTTCTATGTCCTTTGGACTTTTATGCTACCTTTCATCTGAAAATCTCAAAGTGCTTTGCAAAGGACTAATTAATAAGTTCCAGCATAGCTCTCAGTGTGGCAGATGAACTTGACAGTTAAGAGTGCTAACATCCATGTAAGAATCAACAGATAAATTCCCTAGACATCTTGGGCATTTGTTAGACCCCCAACAAGAGTTTTCACATGCTTTGATTTAACACAGAATGCTTGACCTTGCTCTGCAGGATGCACTGGAAGGGCAGCCTGCCTCAACACACAGCTCTTTGCAGCTGTTTTAGTCTCTGTTTGAAATGTCTGCATTAAATTATGAACTGAGTGATTCCCAAGAAGCCAGACACTCTGAATAAGCACACAAAATATGTAATTTTCTCAAGCCAAACAAAAAAATCTAATCTCTCAAAAATAATATGAATATTGACTCCAGCTTATCCTGGACTTCTGCAGAACTTTCAGGCAAGATCCTCAAGTCACTCTTTTATTTACAGGTCTTTTCCCTATCACACACTATTTTTCCTCATGTAAAACTGGATGTAGTAAAAAAAATCATCATTCTTTGTTTAAGTACTATTGACATTTGAATTTGATCAGTAAGGTGGGATTCAAACAGGGCTGTCTGCAGTGGGACTCACTGAATGCACCCAACTTTGAGAACACAATTCCTTGTCTAAGCTGCACTGACTATCCAGGCATTGGCCAGTGAACTCAAAACCCCCCTCAGCTCATCACATTAGAGAAAATCTACTTATTATTCAAAATCTCAATCCAAACACCATTGTTCCAACTGTCAGGAAAGATATGAACAAGGACTTGCAAGCAAATTGGATATCTGTGCTTTAGAAGTACACATCCAATACACTTCTCTCCATCCATATTATCTTGCTGACAGCTGTCTGGACATTTATCTAACCCTGCAGTTACCATTCCAGCTCTGGTACAAGTTCACATCCTTGGGTGGTGCACTCCCAGAGAAGGATCTAAGCCTGGGGAAATACATTTAGTTTTATACTCAGCCTTTTCCTTATGGAGATTGTCCCTAAAGTAATGATGCCCATGACCACAGCACAGGGACCCATTCTAAAACCAAGATATAAAGGCTGCACCTCCCATCACAGGGTTGTATCTTCTATCCCCAAAGGCAAGAGATGGGCACCTTTTCTACAATCCTATACATGGCATAGGTTCCCTTTTACACGGCCCTGTACCTAGCCCATCTTTCTCCCCAAAAGGCAAACTGGGCAGTTAAGTCCACGTGTAGAAATATGCTTGTACATAATACAGATATTGACAGAATCTGGACAGGTGGTCTCAGAAGCCCAAACAACTTGATGCTCTAGGACTGTTGTCCTAAAACAGAAGGCCCTGGCTCATGGTTGCTGAAACCCAGTAGGAAGTGTGCTACTCAGTGCTCTGTCACCAGCAAGGCTTCCAGTAAGCATCCCAGTACTAAAATCACTATCCCCAGCTCCACGTGAGGTAGCTGACCCAGCATTCCACCCTACCTTTGGTTTACAAGCCTCCAGAGTCTTTCCAGACTCAAACCTCCCTTCCACTGTGCCCTTTGTGTGGGCACAGTGATAGGACAAGGGGTAATGGGTGTAAATTGGAGCATAGGAGGTTCAAGTTGAATATCAGAAAAAATTTTTTTACTGTAAGGGTGACGGAGCCCTGGAACAGGCTGCCCAGGGGGGTTGTGGAGTCTCCTTCACTGGAGACATTCAAACCCCACCTGGACACGTTCCTAGGGGATGTACTCTAGGGGGCCCTGCTCTGGCAGGGGGGGTTGGACTAGATGATCTTTCGAGGTCCCTTCCAACCCCTAGGATTCTATGATTCTATGATTCTATGATTCTTTGCAGCGGTTGGAGCTTACGTGCTCTCACTAAAATCAGTTCATTGGAGCCCTCTCTGGTTTAAGCCAAATGGGGAGTGACAGCCCTGAGTCTGTTGAGGAAGCAGGGTTGTCATCTCTGAGCAGTCTGCCTTGCTGACAATGCCAGGGGCTGGGAGACGCTCCTGTCACTTTGAGTTCCCATCAGCTGTGCTGTACAGATGCAAAAGCTGCTCACAGGAGATGCCCCTCAAAGCCCTGCTGTGGCAGGAACACTTCTCCAGCTGTTGGATGCACGAAGCCACTTCTGAGCCAAGGGAAAATAGCTTCATGCCTGCTCAGCCCCCCCCAAAACCCTGCTGTGTCTTCAGACGTGCAGAGGAACTGCAGCTCCTCATGCTCTGTGTGAGCAGCCATCTGCCTCACTGGATGCTGCTTCCACTTCAGGAATGCAGATCCTTCCCATCAAACTCATAGCTCACGTATTTCCTGCATAAAAACATTTCACAAGCAAAGGAACAAGAAAGTCAGATTCCCTGTGGATGGAGCCCTACAAGTGGAGCCTTCCAGCAATCACTTCATGCAACATTTTTTCTCTTAATAATCCCTTATAAGTGAACTCCTGTCATTGCAGTCACCACTGAGGAGACAATTACAGGATTTCTTGCCTTTATCTAGCTTCTGATTTTCAAAAAATTTATAGGACCTTTATTCTCTGAGACCTCTAATTCCTCACCAAGTCCAATTAAACTTGACTGATGGGTCTGAAACACAGTAATGGAAATAAACAGGAATGTGTACCCGCAGCCCAAAGACATCAGTCCCATTTTCTTAGAAAATTAGGCTAGAGACACCAGTCTTATGAAGTTCAGAACTCCTATTTCACCAGAAATTAGCATTTGACAATTCATTTTCAAAATATAATACTTCATTGAACAGAAATTCTGTAAGATACCAGCTTTCTAAAAATATTTCCTAGTTTCAGAAAAGGAGTTATGTTCCAGTTCATATTAGTTTTATTATTTCCCCATTATTCCACCAAACACATTGCTTCCACTGGCACAGATAATATGACATAATATAAGAGTTAATGTAGTCTGGTTTTTAAGTTTCTTTTTCACATCATTAAGTGATGCTGCTATCCACTGCTTGAAATGTCTTATCTCTTGCTTGATAAAAATGTCTGCAGCTTGATGTAATGAAACAGTTTGACACTTTACAGTATAAACAGGAGATATTTGGATGTGGAAAAGATGAGATTTTCAATCAGTGTTAAGTAACTGTTGCCTTTATCTGAAGTATTACACACTTTTTTAATAGTTATATTCAATATTCGTATGTAGCAGCATCTGTTAAGGTCTACTAGTGACAATGAAATACAAAATAATATAAATAGGAAAAATGCAAAATCAAAATGCTGGAAGAGTGAAATAATGTCAAAATGTGCTTATATGAACATATCCAGTTATTAAATATTTTCTTATGTGATTTTTTTTATCCAAATCAAAATAGATTTTTACACTGGGAAAAAGCATTCAGCCAGCATAGCTGCATGAAACAATATTGTACCCTAAAGTGGGCAAGTGTTTGAGAGAAACTGGTCAGCTACTTGGCCTCCTTTCTTCCTCGTTTGTGGGAAATCCCAAATGCATCTGGAGCGTGGGCAGGAAGCTGACAGAAAGAAAATATCCAGGAGATAATTAAAGCAGACATCTAAAACAGGAATGTCCCCCCGAGACAGGAACCATCAGCACAGCACCTCTAATTCAGTGCTAGTTCATTAATCAATATCTGTTCTGCTGTTAAAGAAATTACCCATGTGTTGGATTCATTTGTGCCCAATGACTGTAAGGAGCCTTACAAGGAAACCTGCTAAGAATCTGAAGCTCTGCAAATAAACAGAGGTTCACCTGGGCCCATTCCTACAGCTCCTGAAGCTGTCACAGCAAGCACTGGGGTAGCAACCCTTACACTGGCATAAGACTGCTGCAGACCAGAAAACCAGACATCTCTTCATCCCTTTGGATGTCTCACAACTTGCCTCGTGCACTCACCACCTCCTGATACCTCAGGGATCTTAAAGTCAGCACTGTTACCAGCCACAAAATCATCAGCTCCTCTTGACTTCATTTCCCCACACACAGAAGAAAATACTTTCTCTGACAACGTGCTGTGTCCTGAACTCGTAACACCCAGAACCACAGGATCACGAAACACTGGCCAGGAAGAGGAAGATTTTATTTAAAAGGGGGGTGGGGGGACTGGGACATTTACAAAGACACCTTGATCACTTACAGCATGGAGAACAAGTCAGTACAGAGGCAGCTCTGGGGCACTTGAAAAGGCAAGAGGAAGTGTCAGAAAGGAGCTGCTGGTCACCCAAAAGGGTCAGGAGCATCTTGGCAGACAGTGGTGAGAAGAACCAGGTCTGCATTATGAGCAGGTGGAGGAACAGGGTGGTGGTGATGCTGTATCCCTCAGAAAGATGAGGGCAGAGCACGGGGGGGAGGTCCTGGGTCAAACATCTGGGGAAGCAAGGTGCTGACTCAGAAAGGAACGACTTGGACTAGAAAAGCACAGCTGGCTGGGAAGACTCAGGGTAACTGGGCAAACCTAACAACCTCACCCAGCTGAGCAACCTGCAGGTCTCCTGCCTCAGTGCAGAGTCACTATGGAAACCAGATGAATATTCAGGGTGCTAAATCCCTCAAAACTTCCCCTGTGTCTGAGCATACCAGTCAGATCCGCAGGTTTTCAAGCACACACATTTTCCTGGAAGCAGGAATATAGGGGAGAAGGTTGAGAGATGAAACCTGCCTATGAATGCTCTGTGAGTGCTCTAGGGACTCTCTGACAGGGATGGATTAGGGATGGATTTTACTTATGTGTCCTCAAAGAGTGGCTTGTCCTAGGGACATCCCTGCAAGGAAACCCAGCATTGCAGGGCTGTTCCTTTGGGTGTGACACTCAGCATCCCCTCTCCTCTCCCTGTGACACTGCCCTGAGGGTCTTCTGCAAACACAGCCCCTTCAAACACCCCACGGATAAAAAGTACCTTCCCCTTCCAATGCTTCAACAGGGGATGCCAATTTAATGTGGAAAATAAAAAAAAAAAACCCCAAAACCTAGTAGTTTTAACAACTGCAAAGCATGTTTCCCATATGAAACAAACTTTTCAGTTTCAGTTCAGAAAAAAAATTAAAAATAGGTCTAATTATAAGTTGAAATTTTACACGGCTTGTTGTTTTTTAAAGTTGCAAATTTTTGCTCCACTTCAGCATCTCTTTAAATAAGGATTTAGAAAGATTGAACTCAAAAGGTTCGGAACAAAAATACAAGTTAAAAAATCAAAACATTTGGGTTAAAGAGTTTACTGTTTAGTATTTCAATTTGCAGGTGCACATCCACTCCTCCCCTCCAAATACATTTCAAGGAAAAAGCAAAAAGCTGTCCCATAAAAGTGTAAGTTCACATTAATGAAAAGAGATTGCCATTTATCAGTGTTAGCAAAATCAGCATCTTTGCCTGAAGCAATTCACATTCATGAGTGAACAGCTCCTGCCTGGAGTTTCCAATTCTATTTCTGCAGTTTGTAATCCAGACAGGACCTGGGAGGGCTGTGATGCTCTGAGTCTCTGAATTGTTTTTTAAAGGCTGCAAAGCCTCTGGAGTGACAAGTAGTCTGTTTACATGTATCTCACAGTGAGAGAGCACATTATCCATGATGAATATGGAAAAGTCAGGATCCCTCCCTAGCAGAGGCTTCTTTGGGGATGCAAAGTTCACCATTCATGTACTTTGCCAATAAAATGTACCTGCCCTGCATATAATTGGAGGACAAGGGTTACTGTATTTTCTGACTGGTATTTTCTGACTGCTGTACAAAGCATTTCATAAAAGTGAGTGCAAGCTGAACAACAATGGCAGGTTCAGGGTGGCACAGAGCATTTAGCAAACAAATTATTGTGGAACATGTGTTGATTCTGAGTGAAACCCTCATCACTGAGGAGGTAATCTGGTTATAGACTCTCCTAACAAGCCAATGGATTCTCCCTGTTGAGTTTGTAGTAATATCTTTGGTGGAATTCAACAACATATAGACTGACTGACATCATTCAAGACATCACAAAGGGAAAGAGAAAGAGTTTATGGCTGAAAAAGCTGCCACAGGTGAAAGAAGAATTCCTTTAGAGCTAGAAAAAAATAAAAGAAAAAGTGTCTACTCAGCCAAACGCTGAAGATCTTTTAATCTCACGTCTGGGGTATAACACCATTTTGTGTCTATACAAATATCTACAGACTGAAAGAGACATTCCAAGCTTGCCTGCACAATCCAGCAGTGATTTTCATCTTCCTGTTGCTGCTTGTGGGAATCCAAGAGCCACAGTCTTTACAAATTGAACATTTTCTTCTGGCTGGACTAAAGTCCCTAAATGCAAAGGCTGCATGATAAATGCCAAAAGGGGATTTCAGAAGAAAGCCCATAAGCAAAACATCATTCCCAATATAGACAGGCAATCTCAATAGGCAAGAAATAACAATTCCAACTACAGATCTCACAGGTAACAGCTGGCAGGGAAACAGATTTCAAGTTCTGTCAAAGCAAGTTATAGACTTCAGGGCAAAAAGAGATCACAATGAACATGAGATGATTTTCTGCACAGTACAAGTCATTGGCTTTGCCTGAATTATTTTGCATTTTAACGGGAAAAATATCTTACAAAAGAGAAAGTGATTTTTTTTTGTTGGTTTTTTCTTTGTTTTTGTTGTTGTTGTTGTTGTTTGGTTTGGTTTGGGTTTTTTTTGCTTTAGAATTGCTGTGGATTGAGAATCCAGCCCTTCAGGAATTGTTCCAAAGCTTGATTAACCTGTTAAGAATTCATGTTTTACTTGTAGACTAAATATGCCTGGTTTAACTTCCACATGTTTGGTCTCCTTCTGGTTTTGCCTGATGGGCTGAGGAGTCCATCGAAGTCTTAATCCCCACAGACCTAAATTTAAACTGAAACATTTCAAGTATCTGAATCATATAACCCTGGCTCTGCTTCCTCCTTGGTTTACACGAATGAGGCCAAATTTCCCAGGTTTCCAACACTTCAGTTTGTTTGTTTTTTTTTGTTTGTGGGCTTGGGTTGTTTGGGTTATTTTGGTTTGGTTTTCTTATGGCTTTGTTTGCTGGATTGTTCTTTTTATTTTTTTTTTTTTTATTTTTTTTTTTTGGGGGGTGTGGGGAGAGGTTGGAGGATGGGGAAGGGAGGGAGGCCAATCCCCAACCTTTAATAGACTCAGACTCAGACTTTGAGAGATATTTAGAGCAGCCCCCTCAAAATCAACACTCTCTTTCCAAAGATTTCTCTTCTGCAAACACTCACAAGGTCCCCAAAGATGTCCAATAAATGGTGAAATGGTGAATATGAACTATTCTTACACATAATTTTCTTCAAGTAACAATGAGAGAGAGTGTTTGCTGACATCAGCTGGTCCCACTCCATGATGTAGTGTGGATGCAGTGGTTACAGAGATGGCTTAGTGGGGGAATTAACTGTTCTAGGTTAAAGATGAGACCTGATGATTTTAGAGGTCTTTTTCAATGTAAGCAATTCTGTGATCCTATAAGTAGGTGAAAAAGCCTCTTGTTCTTCACTCATGAATTCACACTCACTCAGGTACTTTCTGACATCCTGCAGAACGGAGCCATCAGCAACCCCTGACTGGGAACACCCAGCTCCCATGTAACCACCTGAGGGGTTTTATTTTTTCTGTCTCCTCTGTGGCTCCTTTGAGTCACTGAACACTCAAGCCTGACCAGTGCTGAGCAGCACCCAGTGAAGACAATCTGGCTGTGTCAAAGAAGTTTCCATATTACTTTGATTCCACCTAAGGTTTTATCATTACCCAGCGATCCCACAACAACAATACAAGCAACAGAGCCTGCAAACACCAGGTAGCTGAGATTTAATTAATTGACTTTACTAGAAAAGACTAAAGCTATCCAGAGATAAATAAATAAAAGCCATTCTTTTCTCAGGAAGGTGTCAAATTAGGAAGGAAGGCAGCACAAGTAGTTAAAGTTACCAAGGTGCTGTGTCTTCCTGCAATCAGAGCACAAGCCCAATCCTCTATCTGCTTTTCTCAGGAAAGACAATATAAATAAAACAAACAATTCCCTATATTTAATTACATCAGAAGCAATGAAGACAGTGCTCTTAAAAAAAAAAAAACAATCTCCATCATATAAAGTCAGTGTAGTTACCAATCTCTCTTCTTAATTACAGGGCACAAGCAAAGCACAGTAATGAGCCTACTTAATTTGCCTAAAGCTTAGTTTAGGCTCAGAAAACTGATGACAGTATCAAGAGGTGCCCTCAAAAACATTTTTGAGACTTCAATCAATTTTTTCTAGCTCTGCATCACAAAATAATTGTATACCAGTCAATCAATTTGGGAAAAAAACAAAATAACATCAAGCTATATCACATCCACATAAAATAATCCATGCTGTTATAAATCATTTGAATGGTGTTTATGACACCAAAGCACAGTTTAGGCTCGTGACTATTCTAAAGTAGTAAGAACACAACTAAACACAACCAGAGCAAACTGTCCCATGGCCACATCTTCTCTGCAACAACAGAGTCTCTATGTGCACGTTTGCAGTTGTGTTCACAGACTTTATGGTTCATACACAGGTATAGACACACCAGAGAACAGGGCCAAAGGCAGCAAGGCCACATCTAAATTAACCAGAAAGATATCAGCACTTTGGTTTGTGCTGCATCACCAGATGGGCCACCTGGAGTGCATCCAGCACAGATAATTTGATGCTTTAACTTCTATAGAGGTATTTCATTTATTTCCTTTATTTCACCTTGACCATTAGTGGAGCAAACTGGCCAGGCCAGGCCAGCTGCATAGCTATTTATCAGCTCATGGAACTCAGGTGAGAAGTTAAAATGCTGATTGTATTCATCAGTTGAAAAGCCAAGAAAATACTGATTTGATTCAGTCTAAATATTTAATTTTGGTAATTTAGAAATGTTACATTTTATATTAAGCCATTTTTTAATATAGAAAAAAATCCAATTCAAACACTGACTTCAGTGCCCTGTCCAGTAAAAAACATCCTCTTTTTTACAGTATCAACCTCCCCTCTCCATCTTTTTTCTATATTAAGAAGGAAGCTAATTAGACCCCTAGAGTAATTAGCTGAAACCATATTGGTTTCCATGAATTCACTTTATTAAAGTGGAAGCTGGCACACAAAAAAATTACCAGCCACATCCAGAAATGGTCTCCATGAAACCCACATAGAAAATCTACCAGAAAGGAAGGCTTTACAAACAAGAATGGGATTATGTCTTTTCAGTCCAGTTTTGTCTCTTATTTTTAACTTATTTCTTGAAGTTGGAAATTTTAATTTATTTCAGATCTTGGTCAAAATTCCCCAAAAGACCACTGAAAGTAAAAACATTAAAAAAAAAAAAAAAAGAAAAAGGAAAAACCATAGAGGATATTGAAGCATTCACTTTGAAATGTAATAGTTGCAGTTCATAAAATGTTAAAATATTGCCCATCAGCTACTTCTGTGAACCATTATTGTGATTCAGAGGCATAAATTAAGTGATCTATAGGAGGCTCGTGCAGAAATTTCTTCTGCTGTACAGAAGTCCCATCCCTGAACCTCAGAAGGATGTTTTGTAAAGGCATCCTCCTAAACATCTCAGTCTGCTTGGGATTTAACAAGAACGTTAATTGCCTGATTATTGATTATCTCTTTGAAGTACAGTAATCATGATATTGCAGCAAATTTGCCATCTGCCTGTCTTGTTAACAACCCGTCTATTTTCACCACAAGCTGTCTCACCAAATGAAAACACATATGGTTTCCTTGCAGTGCCTGTCCTTAAAAGGGCTGCAAACACAGATGGCTCTGGAGAGGAACACAATGGGGTGGAAGCTCGAGTTTGCCCCTGGAGCAGCTGAGGAGTAGGTGCAGGTGCTCCCTGGAGGTGAAACTCTCCTGGGTTATGGCCCTGGGATGCACCAGACTTGAGAAAGCCTTTTCCTTCCAGGTACTGCCATGAGAGGAACCTGGCAGTGACCCCCCAGGGGGGTAACACAGGCCTGGTTGGGGGCAGCATCCCTGTCTTTGATGAGATCATCCTCCCCACTGCTCTCATGAACAGGATCATCAGCTTTGACAAGGTCTCTGGTAAATGTCCTGGGGTTCAGGCCCCTGGCCCTAAAGCAGCCCTGTCCTGGGAGCCGAGAGCTGTGGGAGTAGCAGAGCTTGAGTCCAGCAGCACCACAACGAGGGGCAGAGATTTGTTGCCCTCTTACCACTGCTGTAACCCTGTAGGCTGCAGCAGCAGCAGATGTCAAAATACAGGCAGTGAGAGAAAGGGGAAAGAAGATAGAAGACAAACATGAAGGAGGTTGGAGCCAGGGGGGGGTTGGGCTCTTTTCCCAGGCAACTCTCAGCAAGACAAGAGGGCACAAGAGGTCTCAAGTTGTGCCAGGGGAGGTTTAGGTTGGACATTAGAAAGAATTTCTTTAGGGAGAGGGTGCTCAGCCATTGGAATGGGCTGCCCAGGGAAGGGGTGGATTCTCCATCCCTGGAGCTATTTCAAAAGAGCCTGGATGTGGCACTCAGTGCCATGGGCTGGGAACTGCAGTGGGAGTGGATCAAGGGTTGGACTTGATGAGCTCTGAGGTCCCCTCCAACCCAGCCAGTTCTAGGATTCTGTGATCCTCTGGGATTGTTGTGATCATCCTCCCCAAATCAATGAGTCTCTGTCCTCCTCTTGGGGTACCTGGGAGGCCTACGGGTGTTGCTAGATTTCCAGGCTTCATTACTTCAACTGTAGTTCTCATAAATCCCACATAAATATCCAGAGACCCCTTCTAAGCCAAGCAATTGTCTGAGAAGGATTAGGCAGAGTCCAGGCCTACCACCTATTTCAGAACTATGGTACAGAACTTTTTCTAATTGCACTCAGAACAGTAACAATTTTGCAAGGATCACCACCTTTGGCGTGGAAGCCACTCCCCTACTTTACTTTGAATTATCTCAATAGAAAGGATGTATTCCCAGTAAATCTTATTGCTGTATCCCACCAGTATCTCCAGATTAAAAGGCTTTTGTACCAATACCTCTGCCTTCATGTCAAGGCTGGGATTTTTCTCCATTAAGATCAGATGCCTCTGAAACAGCCATCCACATCAGAATCCAAGAAATCCTGACCACAACTTTTCTCATGCTAAGGTAGATACCAAAAATCAGCTCAGTTCTCATTCTAGGTGTTCAAAATAGCTCCAGAAAATCCCCTGGATAACTCACCAAAAAGCAAGGCTCACCAGTGCTTCTGCTGCTGCAGTCAAAGTCCTAACTCTTCCCTTCCCACCCAACATAGAAAAACCTTCAAAGAAATTATAGATAAGGCTGATGATGAGCAAGTAATGATTAACAGAGCAGACAGTGTGAGGGAAAAACTTTCTGGCTCTATTCCATATGGTGCTGAATGGGTAAGGCCCCTGGAACACAAGGTAAAACAAAAGAAAGCAGAAATGATCCATGTGCAATGCACAATGGAAATACTCACAGCCACCAGAGTGGTTTCTGATACTGACAGCAGAGCTGGGGCTGCTCTGGGACTGACAGAGCCCAGCTCTTCAAGGTGGCATTTTGGGAGGGATGGGAGAGATTTAATTTTCACCTAAAACCTTTCTCCTCGTATTAGCAAGAGTTACCTTGTGCCTCTAATTTCATTCTAGGTTCACTACAAAGCTTAGGGAGGGGGGATCTGTTTGAGACACTGTTTTTTCAATTACCCTGTGTTCCCTGCAGCTTTCTCTTTTTCCAAGATGAAAGTCTGGAAGGATTAGTTCCACCACCAGCTTACTGCTCAGAGCTAGGGGGTTCCAAAATGTGTGTGAAACAGATTAGCAAACAGCACTCAGCTTGGAGAGCCAAGTAGCTGCCCCCAGCCTTGCACAATACATGGGAGCAAACAAATAGCACCAAAATAAGGATTTTGGTTTTGTTAGTCTTATCCAAATGTCAAATAAAACCTACTAAATTTAACAGTTCTGAAATGCAAGCTGCCAGGAAATAAGTACATAAAAGCAAAACTGGTGGTCAGTGAGGTTAGTGGGTCTTGTCACAGCCACCTGCAGAGGATAAGCTCAATAAATGTGTGAGAAATTTCTCTATAACCAGATCATGAGTTCAGGAAGAAAGATTATCTGAAGCTGAGAACTATGCCTATGATTGCAGTGTTTTCCAGAACAGGCAAACTCATGCACAAGATTATGCAGTTAATACATTGTTTTCATGGAAGTCCTAACAGTTCATAACATCAGCCTATCCCCTTCCCAGATACAATTTCTACCCTGAGTCCATTGTTCAACAGACAAAAACAGCCCCACTGCAACACAGTTCATTTTTTCTTATCTGCATATTCAAAAAAAAAAAAAAGACACCTTGAATGTTCCTTAGAGAGCCCTGGGTGGATTCTTGCCCTACGAGTAGCAACAGGAATTTGGAGCTTATGACAATAATGTATTGCTGTTAGCTACAATCAGGAGAAATTAGAACCCTTACCAGAATATGTACTCTTTAGATCCCACTTAGGAAACATTTTACTCTCTCCACTGACAGGTGTGAAGAAGAGATATATTATTCCAGCTCTTTGCATATAACTTATTTGCCAAAGACCTCAGGCCCTCGGAATCTGAAGTTTTTTATCAAAGGTCAGAGACACCCACTGCAAGCAAATCACCAAGACATTGTTCTGTCAACAAACCTCCTTCAAACCCCTTAGATACCCAGCTTGCTCATCTGTTACTTTCTACCAGTACTTATAATTATAGAGGAAAATTAAGCTGTCAGACTTCAAGTGGACTTTCATTGTCCAAAAGGATTTGCCAAAGCATCTGTGCTGCTTGGAAAACTCTCATGAAGGTTTAACATAAGTGCTTCTTTGAATAACAATTTTTCAATCCCCAAATGGTATTTCTGGTGTGACAGTCTAGACTGGGAAAGTACATTCCCCAACACCAGCACTTTCAAACTGTACACAGGGGAAAGGTTTACAACCACAACTGTTCCTTCACTGCCCCCCTCCTCCACCTTTTCACTCACTCCCCACACTGAAAACCAACCAGCAATCCACCCACCCTCCTCTGTCAGCTTCAAGTCCTTGCACAGTGGCTGGAGGAACACAAAGTCCAGCCTGCATCTTGAACTGGTCTTGATGGACCTTCTGCAACACGGAGCCTTCAAAACCAGAGTTCCTTCTCTTTGCAGGAAGTGATGCACTCCAGATCAGACTTAAAACACCAGCATATTGTACTGCTTAGCCCTCAGAGAGATGTGTCAAGTAATTGCTGCCCTCTTAAATCACTGCTGAGCACTTTGAATATACAGGAGACCAGCTTATTCACTTGAGACATGAGCTTTAGAAAATGCTGTGGAAAATCTCCTCAATAAAATTTGCCATGTTCAAAAGGCACAGTTCTTCAGGCAAGAGAATCCAAAGACTGATCTTGGAAGAGACAACATTGAGAATGCAGCCCCCTGCCAAGTCCTTGGTGGGAGGTGATTTGTTTTTCTGTACATCCATCCGGGCCACACATCCAGTGCAGACTGCAGTAAGGATACCCAAGCAAGCTTTCCATTTGCTTGCTGCAGTTTTGTACCAGTTATGGCATACGATGGCTTTTTCTGGGGAATATTGTGTGCTTGCAGAGTGGAAGCTGTGCATTACCAGAGCTCCAGCCTGGGGCTCACTCCTCTCTTGCTCCCAGGCATGCTCCCAGTCCTTGAGGCTCTTACATAAAGTTGTCCCCCATGCACTGCAGCAACAAGCCTCCAGCATGATTTCACAGCCCAGCTGAAAATGAGAAACCAACCCATTTAGACCTTCAACCCAAACCATTCTGATTCTATGATTCAAACACTCTCTGCTCTTGCTGTCTCCCACAGCCTGGGTGTTGTGGCTGCCCCAACTCTGGAAGTGTTCAGAGCTGGGCTGGGCAGGGCTTGGAGCACCGTGCTCCAGCACCCTGCCCATGCAGGGTGGTTGGGACTGGATGCCCTTTAAGGCACCTTCCAATCCAAACCATTCCGTGGTTCTATGGCCTTAACACATTTTATGTCATGTTTCCTACAGTTCCTGGTCAGCATGCCATGACTGAGAAATGAAGCACATCAGGAAATCAGTCTGACCAAAGTCCATTACAGGCTCTCATTAGCCCTGAGGGAGAGCTTTAGTTCAAGATGCAGTACCAGCACACTTCAAATATTGGCATCTCCTTCCCATGTGGCCTCTTCATCTATCAGCCAGCTGCTTCCCTACACACCCAGAAGCAGAGCTGCAGATTGGTGCAGATTTACTTCTCCTCAAAGGTCTCGTATACTTGCTGGAAATTTTCAGCATTTAAGCAGATCAGGCACTTGCAGTAAGTACTGCAGTCAACTGCCTGACCATTGTAGAGCTCGAAGGGAGGAAAGAATTAAATATTTTCAAGAGCTCACTTGGCATCAGGGAAGTAATGCTGAGCAGAGGTAAATGTCCTTCTGGTTAAAAATCCTCTTAAGGGTGCCAAGAATGCCTTGCAGAAATCAGGCAAAGCCACGAGGAACTTTCCATCCCCAGGTGTTTTACAGCAGCTGAGAAAGCCTTCAGTGGCCTTTGGGAGGCATTTTACAACTCTAAGGACACACTCAGCCTGGAGTTGCACTTTTATTCAATGACCAAGAAGAAAAAAACAGGCCCAGGGAGAAAAAAACTAATAGATTCACCTGAAGAAACTTTACATGCTCTCCATGAGGGCAGCACCATCAATGTCACAGTGGAACCCTTGACCAGGTTTGTCATTTCACACCAGCGGGGCTGGCTCGGGCTGGCTGAGGCAGAGCAGCAGGAGCTGGAACCTCTTCTGTGGCCCAGAAGCTGCAGATATTTTTCAGATATCAACTTGAAGAAGACAGAAGTTCTCTACCAGCCTGCACCACAGAAAGACTCCCATCATCCCCACATTACCATAGGCAAATCAGAGCTTAAGTCAGTCCAGCAGTTCAGCTCTCTGGGATGCATTATTTCCTCAGACACCAAGACTGACAAAGAGATAAACAACAGCTAACAAAGAGCATTTGGAAGGCTTCACAAAAGCGACTGGAGCAATGAACACCTGAAGAAAAGTACAAAGATTGGTGTCTACAGAGCCATTCTACTGTCTGCTCTTTCATATGGGTCTGAACCATGGGTCATCTACCACCACCACCTGTGACTCCTGGAACGCTTCCATCAGTGCTGCCTCCATACAATCCTAAACATCCACTGGACTGACTGTGTGACCAATGTCACTGTCCCTGAACAGGCAGGGGTCCCCAGTATTGAGGCCATGATACTGGGGATGCAGCTGTGCTGGGCAGGACACATCTCCAGGATGGAGGATCAACAGCTCCCTAAGATTGTGCTCTGTGGTGAACCCACCGCCAGCTGCTGCAACAGAGGAGCCCCAAAGAGGAGATACAAGGACTCCCTGAAACAGTCTCTCAGGTTTGGCCATATTGACTGCCCTCAGTGCTCCACTCTGGCCTCCAGTCAGGAGACATGGAGACAACACCATCCATAATGCTGCTGCCTCCTTTGAGAACACACAGAGAACCAGTCTCGAGGAGAAAAAAACAGCACAGAACGAACCATCAAAGGAGACTTTCTGCTGTGCCTTTTGCGGCCAGACTTCCCTATCCCACATTTGCCTTTTCAACCATCAGTGTGCTTGCAGCAAGCATGGGCAGAGCCTTTCTTAAATCTTCATTTGTGAAGCCAAGCCATGAAGATTGGTGCAGCCCCTGTTGGCGGGCGGGCAGGCAGCACACGCGGCAGAGGAGGAGGATGCTTGGTGTTTGCCTCAGGGTGACTTCTTGTGTGAGGGTGTGATGGTGCTGAGAGGAATAATCCATGTGTTATGGGACAGGGTGGTGAAGGAGGCTGACCAGAACCTCCTGAAATTCTACAAGAGCAAGTGCAAGCTTGTCTTTCAGGGGAGGATTCATCTTGTGTGGCTGGACAGGTTGGCTGTTGAGGATGCAGCTCCTCAGGAAAGGACTAGGGGTCGCAGTGAAGAAAAAAGAGTAGGAAAAAAACAAAACCAACTTTTAAAAAACCCTCTAAGCTGTAAGCAACATCAGTATGAAAAGAAGTACTTATGGGAGAGGTGATGCCTTCAGAATCTAGATTTTCACTGAAAATGGTTGGTGTGGTTGCTGCCCAGTTTAGGGGAGACATCAATGAAGTGGCCACTCACCAGTGGGAGTGCCTGAAAAGCTTCATTAGCACAGGAGCTCTCACTCCAACCACAACTGTTGCACAACGAAGAATCTTAGCTCAGTTTCAGACACACTTCGTGCTGAAGCATTTGGGTTATTTGTTTTCAGGCATGGTGATATTCATCTGCTCAAAAGATTCTGTGTAGTAAGAGAGGAGTTGCATTAAGAAACAGGGTATTTATGGAACTGCTGAATCATTATTCCTGTCCTTAACATGGCTGCAGAATGAAGTCAGGATTATCACTGGTTGCAGGTTAATTGTCAGCATCCCTGCACAAAGAGTCATTAACTGCCAGGACAGTTAATTACTTAAGCAATTAATTACTGGGCAAAAATGGAGATGTATGTTCCCATGGGCAACTCCCTGCAAGCATTAAAAATTATGGCAACTAACTGCAAGATGAACCATAAATGTGAGCAGTCACCACACTGATACTGAGCAGGGAGTTCACGGGAAAGTGGAGAGAAGCAGCAGGAATTGCAGCATGGAGAAACTTCCTCTAGGGCCTTCTCCAGAAGGACAAACTAAGGTTTGCTACTTCGCCTCTTGCAGCTTGGATACCAGAAAGAACTGAAGATGATGGCATGAATTCTGATATTCACAGGGAACACAAAGACCATTCCAAGACCCTGCAAGCAGTGCTTGCTACTACTGGGAATGCTGCTTCCATGCATTCCCCAACACTGAGGTCAGCCAGAAACCAAAAATAGCCTTAAATATAGCCTGGCCCTTTTCATGCAGTCTTAAGTGGTTACAGCTCCAATGAGTCCCTCCACACACAGCCTGGAAATGCCAAGTGATGGGGCTGCACACTTGTACCCTCTGACATGAGGGTGCTGCTTTGGATTAATGCCACTCCCAGGGGTGGATTTGCAGAGGGTTAAATTCATAATGAGCTTGCTGCCTCCAGCAGCTGCAGAGGGAACCAGAGGCCATATCATAGAATCATAGAATCATAGAATCCTAGGGGTTGGAAGGGACCTCGAAAGATCATCTAGTCCAACCCCCCCTGCCAGAGCAGGGCCCCCTAGAGTACATCCCCTAGGAACGTGTCCAGGTGGGTTTTGAATGTCTCCAGTGAAGGAGACTCCACAACCCCCCTGGGCAGCCTGTTCCAGGGCTCTGTCACCCTTACAGTAAAAAAATTTTTTCTGATATTCAACTTGAACCTCCTATGCTCCAATTTACACCCATTACCCCTTGTCCTATCACTGGTCACCACTGAGAAAAGCCTAACTCCATCTCCCTGACACTCACCCCTTACATATTTGAAAACATTGATGAGGTCACCCCTCAGTCTCCTTTTCTCCAAACTAAAGAGCCCCAGCTCCCTCAGCCTTTCCTCATAAGGGAGATGTTCCACTCCCTTAATCATCTCAGTAGCTCTGTGCTGGACTCTTTCAAGCACTTCCCTGTCCTTCTTGAACTGAGGGGCCCAGAACTGGACACAATACTCCAGGTGCAGCCTCACCAATGCAGAATAGAGGGGGAGGAGAACCTCTCTTGACCTACTAACCACACCCTTTCTAATGCACATATTCTCCATGGCCTCGAAGCAGGCTGTGCAAAAGCTGGATAATCCACTCAGGAGGAATATGCTGCACCACTGTAAATAGCAGTGAACACCCAAAGTTCAGAACAGCCCTGGGAAGTAGATAATAGCTGGTGTACAGCTGAGAGCCTCTCTGGCATAACCACACAATCAGACTTTTCTCACAGAGACCCAGCTGTTGCCAGCTTCATTTATCCAGTACCCCCAAGTGCCATGAGATGAGCTGACAAAAGCAATCTGGTGCCAGAGTAGCCCCATCCATGCTGGGAGCTTTGCTGGCATCAGCAGGTTGGGGTGGGGTTTTTTGTTTGTGGTTTTGTTTTGGTTTTTTAACATTTCTTAGCTCGTGTAGTTACACCAGCCATATTCTGCTGCAAATATGGATTCTTCAAATTCAGAATTGCATTTAAAGAATTTAATCCTCCCCTCCCTGCAAACACTGCTCTCAGAGACTGATCTATACTTCACACTCTTCCCCTTACCAGCTACATCCATTCAGGAGACCAGGAATAAACACCACAACAGGGAACTGGGCATTTCAGAACCAGTAGGCTCTGAAATTTATTCCTAAATGCAGTGATCCACCGTTCACAAGTTACTGTTAAACTGAACCAACATCGTGGTGAGAGTTATCCTGTCACCAGTAATATTAAGAAAATTTGGCTCTTAATAGAAAATGGTGCCATGTCTGCCTGGTGTGAAGGAAGAACCATAACTGGTTCAGATGTGCTATTTCCCCACCCCTAGGACTTGCTCAGTTTATGTAAAGCACACCAAAGAAGTCACTTGAAGTTAGGAGGAAAAAAAAAAAAAAAAAAAAATGTTTTCAGTTGTTTTGAAGCCCCAGGAACAGTTGGGTTCCTTGAGTATCATTTTATAGCACCTTAGATTTTCACCATTTAATCAGAGAGAAGGAGTTCCCACCCAGCCCAATCAATTGGTTGTGTTTCTTGGCAATCCGAAAATAAAGACTGAACAATACACTTCTGGAAGTTTCTTTTCTGGTCATCCCTCTTGTATATGCTGTGCTAAAGGAAGAAAAGAAAAAAGGAAAAAAAAGGGGGAGGGAGGGGAAGTACGAAGAAAGAAAACCCAGGTGTTGTGTTTTATTTTACTTTAGTGAGACAGAAAACCGAGTGAAAAGGGAAAAGGGGGGACAGCATGGAAATGCAATTAAATCCACTTAAAAAAAAGCTGAACACCATCATGTGTGGAAAGAATTTGAAACAGTGAATGTGGTTCTATATTTAGTGGAAAGTTTTCTTTTTCCTTTGCAGATTTTGCAAAAAGCCCAAAGGCATTAAGAGAATAGAGCTGTCTATAGCAATCTGTAGCCCAACGTGTCAGAAGCCTGCAGTAAATATGTAATGCCACCAGAGAAGCCTCTTAAAAGATGAATGCCCCAAAGCCTCTGAATCCAAAGAAAATAAATATTTGTAGTGCACACTACTACATTTGTACAACTCAGGTTAACATGTCCTAAAATAAACCTGTGTATATGAGTCTCTAACTCCCTCCCACTTACTCCAATGGGTTGCTCATACCCATGCTGCAGGAATCCCATCTCCATGGGTAATGAGATATTCCAGGACCACACAGCATAAACTCATATTCAGAAGCAGACATTTGCTTTAATCCTAGGTCATTTCTTTTTCTGGTCAAGAACACAGCCCCAGCACTGCTTTAACATTCTTAATAGATGGTTACTGTGAGAATTTTCTAATGTACAGCTTTGTGTTAAACTGTGTTCTGAGGAAACTGCACCATAAGATTCTCCTGTCTGTTTTAGGCAATATACCAGACTGCCCTGTTACCTGCTCAAAAAGAATTGTCCCATTGGTTCATGTTATTTTTTGTAAACTGGACTTTACGAGAGGAACAGGATATCAGATCACAAGAATGTTTCAGTCATTGGTACTAAAAGACAATCCCTGCTATGTTTGGTTTATCAAGGTCTCACTGTTTCTTGTGTCCTCTCAGCCCTGCAGCAGAGCAGTGCTATTCCCCCTACTTAATGGGAGAGTGAGCAATGACAAGAAAAAATGCTATTATGGTAGAAATGACCTTGCTTGATTTGGTTATCTGAAAGCTAAGAGTCAAGGTTAATCTAAGCTAGGCAGGTGAGATGCTTCAGAGAGAAAGATCCAGAGGGCATTTCATCACACCCTAAACCCCTGACATGAGATGAGAGAGGTGGTAAAAGAGGGTAAGGTTATCTAGTGCCTTCCTGCACCAAGATATTCTAAGTACTTTGGGCCTACAAGAGGAAAGGTCCATGGGCATATACACACTGTCCCTGGACAGCCAGACCTAAGGTCCCTTCCTGGATCCCCATCTGCTTTGAGATTTGCTAAAAAAAAAAAAAATAACTGAGGACATGTCACCCTGTAAGGTGCAATGTGGAAGCAATGCAGCACCCCATGAAAATATTTCATGGGGATTTTTACAGTAATCAGACCCAAACCGAAAGCACCTCCAGTGCAGCCCCAAATAGGGAAGGCATTAAGGGAAGGCAGCTAAATTATTTTGTAGATGTGAACTCTGCATACAGGACAAATGCTTTTTTTGACATTTTTAAGGAACGCAGCCTGACCTGGAGAGTGAGTAAGTTGTGAGTTAAAGCCAGTGCTGGTAGAAAACTTCTTTCATATCAACTTCTCCAGTTGGAGAAGGAGGGAGAATAACAAAACAGGATTTTATAAAGTACTATTCTTTCAATGAGGAATTGGTAGGTAAGCTTTCTTTGGATACAGTGGTATTGATCCTTGGAACAGAAAACAGCATTTCTGGAAAAGAAGATCATGGAATTATGGTAGGATCAGTGTGACAAGGCACAACCCTCTTCCAGAGCCAAAATTTAAAAGGCAAGGTTTAATTGCAAACTTGCTGTTCACTATTACTTACTGTTAACTATTCCAGTCATTAGAAGATGACTTCCATTACTCAGCTCTCTCATCCATATTCTTTCTTTTGAGAGAGAAAGGTAAAAAAACTGCTTGCTGGACAACACTAGCCAGGCAAGCTGCAGCATCAGTCTCCAACTGATTCATAGCTGCAAAGATGACCTTAGCAATGGACTCCATTCCATCCTGTTTCTGCATTATTACTTATTTACTCACACACAGCTCCCAGAAGACCTCAGTTCAATAAGCACCATTAAAGAAAAGATTTGGGCAGAAACCTCCTTCCCTACTTCTCGTCAAGTCCCACTTCAAGTCCAGCATTTAAGCTTTTAATTCTTGAAATCTGACCCAAGGTTGTAGCATGGATAGGATTTGCCTGGTCACCCAGTCTCCAATTATTACAATAACAAAAGAGAATTAATTGCATGGAGGTCTTTTAAATGAGCTTCTAAGGAAGAGTTAGTAGCACAGTTTTAACCAGCAGTTCTCATCCTCCTGAGACTACCTGAATCCTGGGAGCAGCTTCAGAAAGATAAACATCCCTTGACCTTTTTATGTCTGGAGAGATGGGCTGACTCCAATGGGATGAGCTTCAACACGGCCAAGTGCCGGGTCCTGCACTTTGGCCACAACAACCCCATGGGGAGCTCCAGGCTGGGCACAGAGTGGTTGGAGAGCAGCCAGGCAGAAAGGGAGCTGGGAGTCTGGATTGCCAGGAAGCTGAAGAGGAGCCAGCAGTGTGCCCAGGTGGCCAAGAAGGCCAATGGCATCCTGGGCTGTATCAGGAACAGCGTGGCCAGCAGGTCCAGGGAAGGGATTCTGCCCCTGTGCTGAGCCCTGGGGAGGCCACAGCTTGAGTCCTGTGTCCAGTTCTGGGCCCCTCAGCTCAGGAAGGAGCTTGAGGTGCTGGAGCAGGTCCAGAGAAGAGCAAGGAGGCTGGGAAGGGATCCAGCACAAGTGCTGTGAGGAAGGGCTGAGGGAGCTGGGGGTGTTGAGGCTGGAGAAGAGGAGGCTCAGGGGAGACCTCATCACTCTCTCCAACTCCCTGAAAGGAGGTTGGAGCCAGGGGGGGGTTGGGCTCTTTTCCCAGGCAACTCTCAGCAAGACAAGAGGGCATGGTCTTAAATTGTGCCTGGGGAAGTTCAGATTGGATATTAGAAAGAATTTTTTCACGGAAAGGGTGATCAGACATTGGAACGGGCTGCCTGGGGAGGTGGTGGACTCTTTGTCCCTGGAGACATTTAAAAAGCGACTCGATGTGGCACTCAGTGCCATGGGCTGGTGACTGTGGCAGTAGTTGTTCAAGGGTTGGACTCGATGATCTCTGAGGTCCCTTCCAACCCAGCCTATTCTATGATTCTATGTTTTTCAGAAGTATGACTGTCATTTGATCTGAAAGAACCCCTGCATTGAGCAGTGTGGGTGTCAGCAAACAGCCTGAGAAACACAACAGGAATTGGAGTAGAGGGGAAGAAGAAAGGAGACAAAACAGGATTGAGAAGGCAAGAAGAGTACAGAAGGGAAGAGGAAAAGTGATGGATGACCTTGGTTCTTGAAGTGCTAAAAGATCTGAATTCCAGCACCTTGTCCCAGGAAATAGAGGCTTCTCCAGGTGTCACAGCTTCCAACTCCCAGAGGTTCAATTCCCATGGCAGAAGTTCCTGGACAGGTCCATGGCACTGCCAGGGCTGTCACAAGGCAGCCCAGGCTGGCAGATTCAGCAGCTCCAGGAGCAGAGAGGGAGCCAAGGAGCCCAGCAAGGAGGTTTTAGGAAAACAAACGAGCTCATCTCTCAAGTCTAACTCCCTTGCTGGAAGGGGAGTGTGTTTGCTCATATCTGCCAGCAGAGCTGCTCTCCTGCCATCTCTGACTGCCTGCAGAAAATGTTCATTTTCATTTTGTAGTGGCTGAACAGCATCTTCATGCTACAGAGCCCTGAATTCATGCAGAGTTCATCTAACCCTAACCTAACTCTGTTCATCCTCCATGCTCTGACTTTGAGTTGTCATTTCAAGACCAGCAGCCTAAAACATCTCTTCTTGCAGCTCTAAGGAATTAAGTCTTAGCAGTGAGAGAACACAAAGCCAGAGCTACACTGGCTGCATTTCTGATGCTTGGCAGTGAGCAGGGCTGCCCAGCCATAGGCTGCAACTGGACACTCCCCAAAGCAACTTTTTCAGAAAGCTTCAGAATTTGGAGTCATATGTCCACAGAAAACCTGAGAATGTGTTGTTAAAATAGAAAATATCAACACCATAATTATGCTGCAAGATTATTCCGAAGTTAAAGTAATTGTACATAGGCAGAAAGTCAAATCAAGACTTATAAAAACAAAATCAAATAATTTTACTCAAACAGAACACTTTGATATGGTAAAGTCAAAGATAAAAATTGGAATTGTACTGATTTTTCCTTTAACAAATGGGTATGAAAAAAAGAATGTGTTCTCATGAAATTATTTTATTTAATTCATATTTTCTAACAGGAAGACAGTGTGTTTTCCAGGCACCTCTGAAAACAATGCAGTGTTGAAAAGAGGGACCTTATGACTGAGCCACATTTAGGGCTCATCTTCAGTGTATAGAATAAGTGGTATGAAATAATAGAACAAAGAGGTACAGTGTCTTTACATTGCTTTAACCTTTGCTGTGCTTCCAGACTCTCAGAAAGAGAGTCCATGACCAGGCTGTGACCACAGAGTGATAATCCCTATTTTCTATTTGACTGCAGCCCATCCACAGGGACAACCAGGAACAGTGACAAATTTTAACCTGCTGTAAAATCACTTCTGTCCTGCTACCACCCAAAACATTGCTTGAAAATCCAGGGGCAGATCTCCAAGCTCAACACTGAGCAGATACACCTGGTATCAGCCCCTCACAGTGCTGGTTCTTATAGGAGTGATTGATGATCCATTAAAGGGCTGAGCTGTATATTTAAGAGTCCTTCTGCTAAAGCCCTGGTAACATAAATTCAGTGGTACAAATTACAGCCCATTTTTGAAGTGCTACAAGTTTTATGCAAGTTGTGAATGATACAGATAAAATCAAACAGTATGAAACTGTAATTATTGCCCAGACATGTAAGAAGTATTAGAAATTATAATGCTGATCATTTTAACCTAGGAATAGAGTGAATTGTTCATTCACAGTCACAATATAAAAAGTCTTTTACTTTCTCTTTCTGGAAGATTTGTCAGGCCAACAAGAGAGCAGTACCATAAACATGGGCCTTGTGCAGCTGCAGAAAGCAAATGCAGATTTCTCTTTCTGCCTTTTGTAACTCTCTGTGCATCACAGCAGAACCCTCGTGATGCTGCTCCCTCCCTGTTCCTTTCTCTGTGACTGACAGAGTTTCTTCCAGCAATGCTTTCCTGAATTCACATACTAAATGCACAACTGCACTTGCATTTTCTGTCTAGACATGAGACAGAGTGGCCAAGTCAACAGCTTGTGGATCACGGAGTTCAAATTCTAATGGACATGGTCCTGCTGTGTTTTCATTCCTTTTTTTTTACTTAGGAAGTGCTGGCCTCACAAGTCCTGCCCTTGAGAAATCTAGTTTGAGCTTCATACTACACAGCTGTTCATGAGAAGAGCTTGGGGAGGAAAGGGTAGCATCACTAAAGCTCAGAGGGTTGGGATAAAAAACACTATGTGGGGGGGACTGGATTTTCAGTTAGAAATTATCATTTCATTGGGCTCAAGGAAGAACACAAAATCACATTTGACTATTCCCTTCCTCTGTGAGAGAGAGAATTATATTATCAGCAGAGAAGGGAACTGGGCTGTCATTGACTCATCTTGAAATGTTATGAAACACGGGAGGATGAGTGACTCAGAGAATGTGGGGCTGCTTTGTTGTGGGGAATGGAGTAGGAATTCACATCCTTGCAGAGAGCATGCCAGTCTTTTCACTGAATTGAAACACACTGGACTCCTACATCTTTGCCTAGCTTTGACATCTGGATCCATCAGGAATTTGCAATTCTAATTTGAATCAACCACACTAATTGTGCTTTTTTTTTCAATTGGCTGCACTATTGATTTTGCAAGATACATGATGCTCTTCCACCTGTGTGCAAAGCTCCTGCTGGGAGCTGCTAATGGAAAAAAACACCCCAATTAGCAAGAATTCCCACTGAAATCCTTGAAAATCCAATATTGCTGATTAGTTTGTTAAAAAAATCTTATTAATAAATACTTGGTGACTTCCATAATGATATCAAGAAGCAGCTACTCATGCTGAGCTCCCTGAAAGACTAATCTGTCCCTCTTCTTTTGCCTTCCCTGTCTCCAGCAAGGTTCACAATTTGCAGCATGCAGGAATTAATTTCCAGCCCCTCCCCAGTGAACCATGGAGGAGGAGAACTCTGCTTCCTTTTTTAGCCCCATGTGGGCCATGTAGCTGTGTAAAAAAATTAATGATGCTAATCCAGATTCAAGGAGAGTGGTGGAAAGTAACAAAAAAAGTCCCTTTCATCCCTTTAGTGCTTCATCAGGCTTATTAGCTGTGTCCCTTGACTATCCCATTTGTACTTCAGCCTTGAATTCAGAGAATCACAGAATTATTGAGGCTGGAATAGACCTCTGAATTTAGTCCTCCTGACAAATGGAAAAGGTGTGTTCTTCCTGCAGCTTTGCTTGCCCATCACATTACCTAGGGGTGGCAGAACCTAGAGTTAACACAGCAGTTAGTGTTTGGGACACAAGCTGGGGCTCACTCAAACCCAATCATCTCTATCCCATGGGCTTAGGAGTGGCTTCCTTTGTTTTAACTTCGTGCCCATTACAGCAGGAAAAGAGCAAATTAACATAATGCAAAACAAGACCATGTACACATCTGCACACAGTTTAACTTATGCTGAGCTAGCCAGACTTTTAACTTGCTTAAAAATAGGACATTTTCCTCCCTTTGCATCATTTACTTTGGCAGGATCGGTGCTAAAGAAACTTGAAGTACTTAAAGTACATGAAGAAACAGAAGGAACACAAACAGGGCCTTCCCTTTGCCTGCATGGAACTGCAGCCACGGGGCTGCCAGGGAGGTTTGGCTTCCAGCTCCTTAACGTGGTTTGAACAATTCTGATGTTACCCCTGTTCAGACAGCAGAGATAACAGCTTCATTTCCAGCACTGCAGAGTGAAGGAGGACTTAAGGAGGCACAGTCCTTCCCTATCTCAGTTAACTTACCAACAGCTTTCAGACATTGCTGTCAGGCTGGAGACACATTCAGGTCCAAAGAGATCAGAAGCAGAGCTGCCTCTCAGAGACACCATACATCAGTCTAAGAGTATTATTCCTCGTTGGGTTTGCTGAAGTATTTGGCTGAAATGTTGCTGTCAATTTCGTACAAAACTACAATTATTGTTTTGTACAAACAATAAACCACTCAGATTTTTGGGAAGGACTCTCTAATCATCTCTAAAGATTACAGAATACCATGTCTGTTCCAACCACGAATTCTTTTGTTAATTTTGTGTTAAATACAAAATAGAAATGGTGAAAACAAGTAAGTCAACAGCTGGTTAGGAAGCAGTGAGACTGAGCTCAAAGGACCCTTTTCCTACCTTGTGGGAACACAAGAGCTCTGGAAATGAGCGTGAGAACCTTCATCTTTTCTTAACTTTAAAGCCTACCCTTTGCTGAGGATATGTTGCCCCCCACCCCATCAGTTAATGGAGAAAGATGACACTGCCATAAAGCAGAGCAGGAGCCAACTTCTGGTCTTTTTCTTGTGTAACCCCTGCTGGGAAGTATCAGAAAAGGCCCATGTGGTGCAGTAACTATCTGTAGAGGGCAGGGAGCAGCAGCCACAGCAGGCAGACTGTTTCCTGTCCTCACTTTCCATTCCTTGCTCCTTCTGAGCCTCTGGACTGTAGCTAGGACCATCTAAATTCTCATTCAACACATGCTAATTTTGACATTTCCATAATGTCTGCTTGTCATCACCAACTCTTAATTTAACCTCCCTGCTGAAATGCCTCCCGCATTTCAACCAGACTGGCTGGAGTTTGATTACTGTCAGGCAGCTGGACTGGGTTGCAGTATAGCCAGCCAGTCTCTGGCTTCATAGAGTCATAGAATCAATCATAGAATCACAGAATCATAGAATGGGCTGGGTTGGAAGGGACCTCAGAGCTCATCAAGTCCAACCCTTGCTCCACTCCCCCCGTGGTTCCCAGCCCATGGCACTGAGTGCCACATCCAGGCTCTTTGGAAATATCTCCAGGGATGGAGAATCCACCCCTTCCCTGGGCAGCCCATTCCAATGGCTGAGCACCCTCTCCAGAAAGAAATTCTTTCTCATGTCCAACCTAAACCTCCCCTGGCACAACTTGAGACCTCTTGTGCCCTCTTGTCTTGCTGAGAGTTGCCTGGGAAAAGAGCCCAACCCCCCCTGGCTCCAACCTCCTTTCAGGGAGTTGGAGAGAGTGATGAGGTCTCCCCTGAGCCTCCTCTTCTCCAGCCTCAACACCCCCAGCTCCCTCAGCCTCTCCTCATAGGATCTGTGCTCCAGCCCCTTCCCCAGCCCAGTTGCCTCCTTTGGACCTGCTCCAGCACCTCAATCTCCTTCCTGAGCTGAGGGGCCCAGAACTGGACACAGGACTCAAGCTGTGGCCTCCCCAGGGCTGAGCACAGGGGCAGAATCCCTTCCCTGGACCTGCTGGCCACGCTGTTCCTGAGCCAGCCCAGGATGCCATTGGCCTTCTTGGCCACCTGGGCACACTGCTGGCTCCTCTTCAGCTTCCTGGCAATCCAGACTCCCAGCTCCCTTTCTGCCACTCTGTGCCCAGCCTGGAGCTCCCCATGGGGTTGTTGTGTTGAACCTCATCCCCTTGGGATCAGCCCAACTCTCCAGTCTGTCCAGGTCCCTCTGCAGAGCCCTCCTGCCTTCCAGCTGATCCACACTTCCCCCCCAGCTTGGTGTCATCTGCAAATTTGCTGATGATGGACTCAATCCCCTCATCTAAATCATCAATAAAGAGATTAAACAGCACTGGGCCCAACACTGATCCCTGGGGGACACCACGGCTGCCATTTTGATGCAGCCCCGTTCAGCACCACTCTCTGGGCCCTCCAGCCAGTTCCTAACCCAGCACATGTGTATAATTGTTGAGATACTTCATTTTCCTCCCCCCTCTCCCAATCTAAATTCTCATTTAGCAACTACAGTTACTTGAAAATGTTTTGCTAGCAAAATAAATTGTTACTGAGTTCAATCAGTCTTCCCCCTCCTTGGATTTCTGTATCAGCCTGTTGAGATGGAGAGGAAGCTGCAGGAGTCATGGACTCAGTGGGCCCCAGTATCCTGTTTGTCTTCATCCCCAGCTGACATCAACTCAGCACTGAGCACTCCTTGACACAGCAGTAATAAAAATCTGAATTCTTCTTCCTGAGATGAATGGGCCCTTGCGCTTAAAATGTGCAAAACCTCCCTGACTCCTGAGAGCTTTCTGTGCACTTTGGATGCCCCCAAGGCACAACAAACTGCAGCACTGGGCAGCCCCAGGAAGTCAGGCTGCAAAACTTCCAGAGATCTGTGAACGACACAAGTGCTGCCAGAGCTCAGGGTGACTCAAGGACTTCAGCCAAACCAAACCCTTCTGACAGATGCATTTTCCTTTTTCCACACTGGGAAGTCCCCAAACCTCACTGCTGTTCCAGGGAAATAAAAAAATAATCTTTACCCAGTAGCACTTTTGCAGAACAAACATCTAGCTCTTACTGAAAGGCAGGAGGAGTCGAGTCTTTGGTACTACCATGACAACAGACATGTACTTAAATTTTTGGTGGACTAAATCCATTCCTAATTCTGGCTTCCACTTCATAGGTAGTCTGTCTAAACAACAGTCCAGAACATTAAAAAAATATAACCTTAGTACTGAGCTCAACATTGCAGCATTCAGTGCCTGTCTCACAAAATCAAGTGCCCTTGCAACAAGGGTGGAACTCTTGAAGAGAAGTGATAAACTAATATCAAAACCCTGACTGGAGACCTATGAAATGCTCAGTGAGGCTATTAGGACCTGACCTATCCATGGGTAGGAATTATATCTCTCACCTGTGAACTAAAGTCACTTTTGGCATGTGTGAGAGGGAAGCTTGAACATGATAGGGCAAGGAAAGAGTGAAATATACAGTATATATATATATATATATACATATATATATATATATATACACATTATATATATATATAACCCTGCACACCCCATCCCAGAGCATCTCTGTGTGACTCCATGGAGCCAGCTGCAACCCTGGGGAGACTGCAGCAAAGGGAAGGCAAGGAGGAGGTCTGTCTATTGTAAATAGAAGATTTATGCATTCTTATTCAAATCAGCCTCAATCAGCTACTGTCATTCCTTTGATCTGTTCTGCTAAACAACAGCTAATGTTGTTAAGGCACATTCAGGCACCTTAGGATAACACAGCTAAAAGTGTTCACAGCCCTGAGTGGCAGCTGGAATCAAACTGCTTAGGCAAAGAGAAAGAGGAAGAAAAGACAGTAAATGGAAAAATGCAATTTTCTAAGCAAGTTGTACCATTGAAATACCTGGCTCCCCACTGCTCTGCCAGGCAGTAGAGAGGAACTGAAAAGGGAATTAAGCTGTCTGCTGTCATAATCTTAACTTGTGCTTTTGCATAATAAGCTGGAGTGACTGTCTCTAACATTTTACTATGTTGAATTCCAAAATCTGTCTCATTCCCTCTCTGCTGGGGATGAAAATGCCCCATGGCAATGCATTTAATCAGGGCTTTACTTACAACTGTGCCAAAATTTCCAGGAAACACCTGTCAACCTGTAACTACCTCCAAAGAAAGCCTCAGAAGTTTATTAAGGGCAGCAAGCCTTTGTCAGTTTATGTAGCAAGTCACACTTCTGTGTGGACCCCCTGGTATTTTCCCATGGCAAAGCAGTTCCTTTAGGAAATTCCAGTTTAAAACAGAGCACTGATTTTCAGTCCCAGTTATCAGCCAGCCCCTATTGGCCTTTCAGCCTGTTACTGCATGAAGTCTTGAAATCAAGATTAAATATCTTTCTAAAAGCTCTCTGGTCCAGAAGAGGAGAGCAATGGAATGAAATAGCATTTGCTGAGTGTTATTCAGTATTCATCTAATGTTCATTTCTAACTTTAAAAACATATGTCTCAACAACTGACTCACTCCACACTCCACAGTTAGGAAGTTCATAAAGGAAAGATGGCTTTGTCCCAGGCTCCTGCACTTTTATCTACTGTCTGCTTTCACTTGCATGTTTGTAGGAGTGCTCAATAAAATCCCTGAAGATCTTAGTGGGGGAAGCTTGCTTTAGAGAGAAATAATAGTGCTTGTAATTGTTCTGCAGAATCCTGGTAAATGCCTTGTTTCCATTTTTCTTTGCTAATATTAAATTTTGAGGCAGGGTGTCCATTGATATTCATTATTCATCTGCCCTTGAATTTTTAACCAACATGTGCTAGAGATTATTTCAGACATTCAGTATTTAGAGGGAGGTGGGAGTGAACATCCATTCACCTGGGCTGATAGCTGCTGTTACACTTCAGTATCCATTTTCAGCAAAAATAGGTGGCTGATAACCATAAGTGGAAAAAATTGTTAAATTTCACAAACAAAAGGATGCCAGGAGTCATCTGCTCAATAACAGCCAAATTTGTCTCTCCTGGGGATCTGTTTCAAGAGCTGTGTGATCTCCAATACCCCCAGTGTGAAGACTGTGAGATTGTGTTGGATCTCAGCATGCTGATGAATTTCACTTTCCAAGAGCCAAGTTACATGATTTGTTACAGAAATATTTTTTCCTCAAGTATAGTTTGTTTCTTCATTATTTTCCTCGGGAGTAATCCGAGTGCAAGCTGCACCTTTCTTAAGATGCATTTGGAATTCAGCATTTTCTCCTTCCTTTTTTCACTCTATAAATAGTTTGCAAATCAGTATTCACATTTCAGTTGATTTGACTTCGTGTCTGTAGCACTCTTCACTTTTTAAATAAGATTCATGATGTTTATAGTTGGTTTTTTTTTCAGCCACAGCTCTTGGAATCACGTAACTGTGAGAATCTCAGTTTGCACTTAGAAGGGTATTTGTAGCTTTGTATTGCAAAGGAAGTAGGAAAATATCACACAAATGTGCTGAGAAGGACTGACAACTGGAAAGCATATAAAAGAACTTTACATTTATTCCAAGAAAATCTGCACAACTTTCTCCCTCCAACTTTTCCTCCTTTATTTATGGTTTTGTGGGAGAAGGAGATAGAAAATACATCTGTCCTTCTGAAGGCACCTATGGTAGGTGGGAATAATTTTGTTTTGGAGAAAGATTTTTTTTGCCTTTCTCTGGCTATGCAGAAAGGTTAAAGGATGGTATTGAACCTTTAGGGCCTTGAGGGGGCAGCCCAGATGCATAAACCTTTCTAGAGACACTAGAGATCTAGTAAATGGGGTTTGGGTGTTCTGCATTTCACTAAATCTTGACTTTGGTGATACAAATCTGCTCCCCATCATTGTATTCAGAAGAGCCTGAATGAACACAAAGTGTTCCAGGAGCATCTGTGCTGGGGAAGGTTGGTAGATGGAGTTCTCTGTTGTCTACCTGTGCCACCAACAAGAGCTTACTGGTGACAATTTGATCTCTAGGACAGCAGCAAAGATGAGAAGGAAGCTGTCAGATAGAGTCAAGTCTCCTTTCTTACCTCCGACAAAAGTGCTGAATAAGATGATTTCTAACACTTTAACCTCTGATACTTCAGTACTTTCCCAGCACATACCTACAGTTTAAGGAGTAGATTTTAGACTGGGACACAAGCCACCAGGTTACAGTTTACAAACAACACTGTTCCTTGAGTCCATCAAGCTTTAGATCTTGCTAGAGACCCTTCTCTGCTAGAGACCCATAGGGTCACTATGAAGACTCAGAAAAGTAGAAAACCTTTCCCTAAGCAAGGGACTGGGAGAATTTTTCACTTAGAGTGGTTTACCATAGCAGTCTGGAACACTAAAATATGGACAGAGAAAACACCAGAGCAGAACAGTGTAAAGATGCAGAGTCTACCTGAAAGGTGATTGAATTTAAGAGAGATGAAAAAAATGGAATGAGAAATGGAACAAATACTTTCAAAGCCTGTATTTCAGAATTTGTAGCATTATGGCTGTTCTGAACATTCTGCCTTCTTCTCTTTTGGTTGTTTCTCAAAGCCATTTGGTTGTTTGTGTGTATCAGTGAATAACAGAAACACAAAGATATGGGTATGAGTTTCTTGGGCTGCTCTGGGAAGTCTACAGCCATATATAGTATAAAGTATAGTAGAGTATGGAATAAAGAGGAAACAGTCACCTTTGTGATTCAAACTGAAGACATCTGTTTAGTTTTGAAGTATTCCTGGGAGCCATCTAGTGAATAAGAGCAGATAAAATGAATTACCCTAAACTCAGATGCCAGAAGTCTGCTATGGCTACGAGTCAGACAGGACTAAAGGCAATCTGAACCTCAATCTCCATGTAAAGAGATCCCCTGTTTACAAGGGAAATACGTTTGAACAGTCAGCTACAACTGAAACTAGAGCTCTTTATAGTCAAAACTGTGCATCTCTCCAGACACTGACCTTATGCTGTTATTATTCACCCCAGGAACTATCCTTGCTCTCCCTAGCCAGTCTGAAACATTGGCAGAAACCTCGTGCAGAAGCTGGCACAGCTTGGACCCAGGGACCTTTTAGCAAGGCACTGATTTGCAGATGCTCTGGAACCCAGGCTGTTTGCAGAAGTTTTTATGTCTTTATTTATCCTTGTCAACTCACACGGTGAGCCAGGCTCCAGGACCAAAGCAAGCACTCTTCCTGAGTTAGAAATCCACCTCAGAAGCAAGGATAGTTCTTCTCAAGGATGTAGACACAGTGCCTGGGTGCCATCACCTCTGTGTTCCCCAAAAGGCACGATGCTGGGTCTCCCCTGCAAGGAAGATGATTTCAGCCCTGACATGGCTGCAGTCAAGTGGGAAAGCAAGGAGCAGAGTGAACATGATCAGTAACCACTTCACAACAGCTCTCTTGTACTTCATTGCCCCTCATCAGGCACTGCTCTCTCCCCAGGTATGCTCAGTCTCCCTCCATCTCTGGGGGGTTCTTGGCCAGGGTAGTCATTTCCACTCACAGCTACTGCCCTGCTACACTGGGATTTTATGATCCAAAATGGTTTTGAGAAAACATTGCTGCCAAAAAAAGTTATTCAGACTTCTCCATCTGCCTGGCTGTTCCCAGCTTGTCTCTGACCTGGACTGGGGAACACATGGACAGAGTCTGGGAACCAAGGGGACAGAATTCCATTTCTAGTGATGCCTTTGGATATTGTCAGTGGCATGACCACTACCAACTGTAACGCTGGCTCCTCTGGGACATGACCCAGAAGCACTGCTGATACCCCCAGTTTGCTACTTCAGGTCACTACCACAGTAACCTGAGACCTGTCTTTATTCTGGTTCATTTTCTATCAGGACATATCACGAGGCAGCAGGCTGGAGAACCAGGATCTGTAACTATGACCCCAACTCTAACCATCACAACTTGTGGGCAGAACCCCTATGCTTGCAGGGAAAACCCATTGCAGCCAGCAGACAATGGCCATTACATCCCCACCACAGCTTCCTCCTCTTTCAGGCTTCATTTTTATTGCAGTTTGCACAGTAGGTATCATATTCATGGCTGGTCCTCCTCAGTGTGGTATAAACCACTGTTATATCCAGTCTGTCCCCTTTCACCCCTTCAGTCTCTCCTTCCAAATCCTCTTTCCCAGATTCTTCAGACTTACTCTAACACATATGATTTAATTTCCCTGCTACCCTGGACTTCCAGTCCCTTGTTAACATCAGCAGTAGTTACAGAGCTTAGGTATATGCAGTGAAAATGGGGACTTCTGCATATATTACTGACTTTTTAATGTAGTGCTTCTCCCAAGAAATATCAGGCAGGATTCTGGTGTAATGAACTTAGAGGTGACCCCTTCTCAAGGCCCAAATACAGAGGCATAGATCCAAAAGAAGAATTTATCTAAGTCACACTAAAAATGAGTGGAAATTACGTCTTTTGCAGAGCCAGTCTTCTGTGGTGACAGCTATTAAGAAATATTTGGGTTTTAATGAAAATCTAAATTTAAAAAAAAACGTGGCAATAAAAAGATGGATTGCAGCTGAAGTTTTCAGTTTCCTTTTTTCATTATTATTATTTCCCTGAGGTCAGAAACAGAAATGAAGTTCTGAGTAAGGAGAGGCTTTTCCAGAAAAAGGTACAGATATTTAAGCTGTGTGGAGAGAAAAAAAGAGCCATTCACAAAGGATTGTGAATCTCTGGGAAGAGGCTGAGTCCTTTCTCACCAGAATTAAACTATTATCAAAAATATGATCTGGAAGAACACCGAGTATACTTGTTGCCTATATTTACTGGTGCTAGTGGTATTTTTATTCTGAGAATTATTTTTTTGGTTTGTTTTGTACAATAGTACAAGGCATTTCTACTGAACTTTAACCCACAGATGCCTGAGTGCTTCACAAGAGAAATGTTATTCAATAGAAGCTCATTTTGTGTTGGCCTTCACAGAGTGTATGACCTGAACATAGAATTTTCTGTTCCATAATAGAAAAATACTACAGAGATCTTGCTGAAATAAAAGAGAAAATATATGTAGATATATAGCATGAGGAGTCTGCTGAAATGTAGAAGCTGAAAGCTGGGTACTGTAATGAAGAGCATTAGGAAATACCAATATCATGACCACAAAAGCACACGAGACAGAGAGAGCATCTGCTAACATGGAACAAATTTCTTCCAGAGATTGTTCCACAAGTTTAGTAATAATCAGTCTTACTCCTATGAGTCTCTTGAATTTAGTATAGGTACAGCCTTATTCTCTCAGCTGTTGTTGTCACTTGAAATGAAAAACTAAAATTGCTCCTTCTGTTCATGTTGAAATAATAGTGGTTTGTAAATTCATTTGAAAAGCACAACCATTCACAGTTCCCTGACTTTGGGTTCTTTTGTTAAGAAGAGAAATTTCTTACCCCAGGCCTTAGGGAACATCCACTTGCTCAACAGCAACTTGGGACCACAGTGACACAAGAGAACCAAAATAAGCAAATGGCATTTTGCAAAAGCTCACAGCTACTTCAGATATGAAGAGGTTTTCCTTGGGCAGCACAACTGATTTACTTGATGCCCAAATTGTATTAGAAATCAAAACTAGGTATCAAATCCATTTTCAAGCTGAGATCTTCAAAACCAGTCAGAAAAATGAACACTAGAAGGTTCTATATGTTGGATTTTTGTTCATCTTTGAAGAGTTTTAGCACTGCCACAGCTGATGAAGCATTTGGCAACAAGCATTTAAAGCTGTCCTTTAAGAAAAGTCTGTGCTAAACCTGTAAGAAAAAATCTACTTATAGCTCTTATATGTACTCCTGCACAAGAGTGCTCTGCTCCTAATCATGTTGTTCTTTGAAACAGTCCAAACATCAACTCATCCTTAATACATTATTTTCTGAGCTTTGCTAAATAAGCAAAAGATAAATCTACTGGTAATGCAATTAAGTCATAATTATACAGGAATACATATGCAATTATTTTCCCATCCTCATTAAAGCTGAATGAATGCTTAGAAGTTTAACTACCTTTTAACTACAGATCAAAAGAAAGTTAATTAGATAGTTGTGAAATTTTACAGTTTAACTTTTAGTAGTAGACGTGTGACAATAACAGCCTTTGAAAAAAGACTTGCTATAGTTCCTGGAGACAAAAATACAGCTAAGCATTTTGTGCAAAGAAATTAAGAATGCAAGCAAAATACATTAATAAAAATTCAATTATACACTTATTGCATGTGTGATTTTCAACTTATTACATTCCAGCAAAATTTCTCTCTTGGATAGGCACTACATTTCCACCAGAAAAGAAAGGCTGGAGATTATATCTAATGAAGCTTTGTTACAAGAGCATGACAAAGGTGATTAAGTCGTATTAAGGACTTGCCAAATTAGGAGCCTATGAGTGTCGTGTGGGAAAGGTTCCTGAAGAACAGAAGTGCTCACTGAGTTATTTTCACTCATGCAGACAGAGTGACATCTGCCACTAACATGGCTCTGACCAACTTGCTTGTCCAGAAGCATGGAAGGGGTAAATTCTAGCAACATCTGCAAATGAAAGCCCATAGTTAGGGTTTTCTCTAGGGTTCTGAGTTCTCAGGCTTGGGGTGCTGATCTCTTGCATACAGGTGGCAGATGATCAGGGCAGTACATGGTGCTCCCAGTAAGAATTAAATTAAATCCTATTAAATCCAGTGCTAGAAAAAACAGAGCCTCAAGAGCCTACAGCAGGGAAGCTGGGGCTTCTCAACTCATTGCTTCTCTTTGGGCAGACAAGCTGAGCTAAACCCAAGGGAAACTGGCTCCAGCAACCCTCAGTCCAAGGGCCCTTGATGATAAGAAATGCTGTACTCCATGTGAGAGACACCTCTCACTTGGCAGGAGATCCAGTTAAATACCTGGTAAAGACTGGTATGATGGACAGAGAGAGAGAAGAGACAAATTTGAAACACCTGACAAGACCACCACAGGAGTATTCCCCAGAGGAAATGCTGTAATTAACATCTTGAAGACACATAGTTTGTCACAGATTTGTCTTTCTCTCAGGCAGAAAAATGCAGGACTTTATTCTTCTTTCTCTCCTCCACAGCTGATGATATTACACGATCAATATGTCACTCTCAAACTAATCTAAAGTCTGACTAGACATGATTTTGCTCCTTTGGTGTACTAGGGGTAGTGCCCATGTTCAAAAAAAGGCTGACATCAAAACATCCACCCTGTTTTCTGCCAGTTCCTGTTCTGAGCAGTGGTGTGGACCCAGCTCCCCTCTAAGCCCACCTGAGGCACTTCCCTGCTTCTCTTACTCGTGAGCTGTTTGCTTCCTGGGCACTCAGCATCACCACTGCCAGAGCAGCAGCTGTCACTCACTTGCTTTCCAAGAAAGGTACAGAACATCCTTCAACAGCTAAGAAACAACAATAGATTTGTACTGGTACAACTGAGATATGTATCTGGCCCTTAAATTTTGTTCTTCTCCTCCTCCACTGTCAAATTGTCAGTCACCCAAGGTGCCAGGTTTGCAGTCACCTGCACCATCATCCCATTCTCTTTGCCATGTCCTTTACCAAGAGGAGATGATTTCCAAGTAAACCCAGAGAGGTGAGGAAAGTATTACAACTCTTCTGAGAGGCTCTGCTGAAAGAAACAATCAGCAACATGAGGATTCCTTGTGTTAAATGGTGCCCCTGTGCCTTGATCTGGTGTCTGTGTCTGCACACAGGCATGAACAGCAAACTGCCAAGCTGTTCCACTGGGATGACAGGTGAGTCAGCCAAGTGGAGATGTACATTCCCATATGGCATCTGAAGTATTGCTTTTTCCAGAGAAAAGAAGGCAACCTCCTTTCTTGCCTCCTGTGCCCTTGCTTCTATCCCTGGATAAAAGGCATCAGGCAACTTGTTCCAGCAACCCTGGCATCAGTAAAGAGCCTGCAGAGCAATTCCAGGTTGGAGGTGGATGTAGCTGTGATATTGACAGAGGACAGGGAGCAAACAGACCACAAGGCTCACAAGTGTACCACATCCTTCTCTCTAGTCCTCTTTGCCTCAAGTTTCTTGGGCTTATCCTCAGAGGCGAGAAGATAGTTGGAAAAGGGCACCACTTTTGGTGGTGCTGAAAATAAGCCCAGAGGTATCTGTTTTGCTCTGTAGGGTCTAGGTCTTAATTTAAGAAATACAGAGAAAAAGCAGGGAAAGTCATTGAGTTAATTACCACAGGGGTAAAGACAGTCAGCAACACAATGAGTCCCTCTGTCCTCACGGGGCCTCCACGGCCATGATGGTCACAGCCACAGGAAAGGAGTAAAACATTTGCTTTGGCAGCCACGTAGTGTAATGATTGGCATTCCTGGGAGAAAGCCTTTCACAGAAAGCAACAAGTCAGACAGACAGATGGACTGACAGCCAGGGGTATCCAGCTGGACACACATGTACTGTCTCAAAGTCTGTCTCACCTCTAGCATGGTGCAGCCACGAGCTCATGACCAAAGCGTGTTCCCAGCTCAGAGACAGCTGCCAACCAGGAGGACATCTCAGCTCCATAAAGACAATCTGAGTCTTGGCTATGAGAAAAATGCATTTTATCAACTGTTCATTCCCATCACTTGGAATTTATGGCTGAGAAATAACTGAAGCTTTCCAAAACGCTTCAGGGAAGTGATGATCATGGTAAGGCCACAGCTTTGGTACCACGGACAAAAAATGGAGTAGGTCTCTGAGAGTGTTAAGATGATGGACTAAGAAATGCCTGGTGTATATGTGGCTTTTGTGTCACCAGGTTGAGTGGGACTCCACCGAAGCACAAGAAAGGATATCCCTGTAAAAGCACCAGGGCCTCCCTGTGTAGATCTGGGTGATCTCAAGAGTCAGGGAGAAATTTATTTTTTTTTGTTCTGCTGGGTCGTCTCTATTGTTTGTCTTTTTTGCCCTTAAACACCTCAACTATCAGAAAAAAAGATAACTAAAAGGTACTTGCCTAACCCATTTTTGAATCTCCTAATGATCCTTTTGGGTGGAGTACCTTCCTACTCCATCTGACAGAGCAAAGGATAAATTGGAAAGGCCATTCTACCTTCCTTATGCTCCTTATCTTATACTTTATTTTCTTCTAAGATCACAATTTCAGCCTTTCAGGCTTTTGTGATTTCTACTGCCTAGCCTCAGACAGAGTGATTTAATCTTGGACCAGAACAGCCTGGCAGACTGAAATTAGTCTGGAGATAAACTGATTTGAGGAAAGGTAGATGGTGAAAGCTAGTTCAGCAAATATTTCTCTTGATTTTCTACAGATGTAGCTTAGATGGCCAGAAGTAGAAGTCCTCAGTTATGGCTATTTTCATGTGCATCTTTCATTAGTTCCTTGTATTACTGAAAACCACAATATTGCTATATTTCATTAAAGCCAGTGAAAGCAAACAAAAGAATAAATATCTTACTCCAACTCTTATCCACTCTGATCTTCCAGGAAATGGTTATTGCCTTTCAAAAGTTTTTTTTTTTTTGAGGCCAGCTGCAGACAGTTCAGAGACTAAGAGCAAACCAGCTGCTTGTCCACAAGTAGATCATAGTCACATGTGGTGTTAAACCATCAGCCTTGCTACAAACTGTACAACTGTACAAGTTGCCAAAAGCCACTTTCTACTTGCCCATCTACTTCTCACATGCAAGTAGACATTTATCAGTGGTCACTGGCAGCTGTGAGCTTCAGTGGCCTGTACTAAATCAGCTCATACTGCTAAATGACTTATTTCATTTCAATAAATCAGCATTTTACTGGGCTGCTGTAAGGGTTTTTCAACACCAGCCTACTCCCAGCAGTTTGTATTCCTATCACCACTCACTGGTATCATCTAACTGGTACCACTGGGCACGTACAAATAAGCAGTTAGAAGCATGGTCCCTGTGCTCATTCACTGGGGCCTCCAGGACAGAGAAGTTTATGCCTACATTATCCAGGTCCAGTAATAGAACCCTTTTATAAGAAGTCAAAGTACTGGTGTAGGCATTTTCACTCAAGATGTTAACCACTCCAAACTCACCCCCAAAAGTAGCATTACCTGGTTATCCTCTCATTAGCATGCTCAGCAAAACTGAGGACAAATTTACCTAATTGCACCAGGGCTGATCCTGAGTCCATCAAATACTTCATCATGGACACTTGGTGCTTCTCTTTGCAGACACAATGAGCCATGGCAGTACAGGACTGAGGCATCAGTCTAAAGAAGTGCAGGAGTTAAAGACAGGAATGACATCCAGAGCATCAGTTCTAGAAGGAACCACTCATAAACAATTGAACTGACTAGTATGGAAAATGCTCTGTGTGGTGGTGTCACAGAAGTATTTTTAATGCAAGTTCTTTGATATTTTCCATTCTTATCTTTCCCCCATGTACAAACAAGGGAGAAAGCACTGGTGCTTCCTGTGGCAGAAGATTCCAGTTTTCAGTCAGCTGCTTCTGCTGCCTTTTACTCATACTCTGAGAGATGCCTGGGTCACTGCTTTTCCTTGAAGATGGAACAAGAGATGAGATGCTTTGCTCTTTCACATTCTACTGGGTTAATTTGTTGCCTTTGTCTGAACTGCAATGAATAATTTGAATTACAATTAGCAAATCTCTGTGCAGAGTCATCATGTGGCAAAGAACAGTCCTAGGAAAGCAATGGACCTTCTAGGCTAGACATGATGAAAATACCATAAAGAGAAGGAGCATCTGGGCACTGGGCAATGCTTCCCAAGGGCTGTGCTGAGGGCATCATCCCCACAGGGAGCTGTGACAAGCAAGACAAGACATTAGCATGGCTCAGAGCAGAGCTATAAATCCTGTGTGTCACAATATATAACTGGTACACTTTTCTACTGAAGCCACTCACTCTGTCCAGATGGACAGATGCTCACTTGGAGTACAGTCACCAGGTATCTATTCATGCAATGGAACTTGTCCCACTTCTAAGTCAACTTAAGGAGGATGGCTGGGATTTCACAGGGCTGCCTCCCATTGAATATTCATTGGTCTCCTGGCTTCTCTCACAGCTAACTGGAAAACCATCTGTCATTTCTTTCTTCCTCCAGCAGCCTGGAGGTGTGAGGAACAGAGTCAACCCAGGGAATGATCCTGGCCTGGGATAAACAAGTGGATAGAATGACAGTGAGACCTGCTTTTTAGCCAAGAGAACCCCCTCTATTCCTGTATTTGTTATCCAAAGCCTTTCCCTGGGGATTCTCCAGAGGACCCTTGTTATGCAGTGATGTCTGCAGGAACATGCCAAGACTACAATCAGTTTGGATCCTGTCCCTAAGAACAGTGGCCCAAGAACATGCCCAGGTACACAGCTACTACCAGTTGGGATGCTAAGACTGGTACTTAAACTTGTCAGAAGACCATGGGTCCTGAAGGAAGAGGAGTTGTATTTTCCTTTAGGTGTTTCACATCTTTGTAGGTCAGGGGCATAGAAAGAAGTTACAGCTGAGACAACTGCTGGCTCCTCTTTGCTGGAAATGCTGTACTCCTGAGTTTTCCTTTCTCAACACACTGTATCTAAATCACATTTTAAAAGCTGGATTTTATTAAAAGTAATATTTTAAAACAAGTGGATAATTAGTTACAGTGACAAGAATGCTCTTTTCCTGTGCTGTTTCCCATATGGAACTGTGATATGTTTCCTAAGAAAGTAACCTCCAAAAACACCCTATATAAATCTTTCATTCAGAGCAGCTCTTGAACCTGTGAGTGTACTCTGAAAGGACAAGTCCCCAACAAAAGCAGATTCTCCAGCACAGAGCTGAATCAGAAGATTTTTTATTTTTTTTTTCTTCTCTTAAAAGGATCTGGTTTCAGCCTTGAATTCTGGGTCTGTTGCACAATAAAGAAGTCACTGAATCAGATAAAGAAAACTAATTCTGTCATTGTTAGGGGACAGGATTCCACAAATTTTCTTGCATAAGCATTCAAAGAAGGTTACTGCAAATGTTAAATTCAATTCAGTGTCCTGCAAGAGTTGTGTATGTATGACTGCCTAATTATAATCAGAACCTCTGAGTATAAAAAAATCATCTCTTCATTATAGAAATATAATTGCCTGAGCTCAGAACTTAATGCTTGTCTTTGATTTTAAGTAGAGGCATTGTACTCCAGAAGCTTTGTTTAAGTGATGTGGGTTTGTACAGCATTTTTAATTATTTTCACAGTGACTACACATGAAAAAAAAAAAGTAGATGTCAAGGGTATCAAGCTTGCAAAATAGTACTGAGAGTTTTCTGGACTGTGATGTGCTAGGTGAGAGGTGTAGTGAGGAGGGCAAATTCCTGATTTTCCTGTAGGCATGAGGCACCAAGTCTTTCCTTTAATAAGGAAATTTGAGCACAGTTTACTTGGATCCAACTCATTTGGTCCTTGGTCAGGGAACATGTCACACACATGTCAGTGCTGATACCAAAGCAAAGCTACCCAAGCTACAAAGGCTGAGGAATAAGGACCTCATCAGAAATCAAATAAGCTCTTACCCATCCTCAGTGGCTCTGGAGATGCTTCAAATGTGCACCCAGGGATTTTAATCATCTAAATCCTATTTACTTAGCTCTGTACTGCCAACATAAAATAGGACAGAAGTTTCCTAGAAATAAATTTAACCCAAATTGGAAAAAAAGACACTTCCCTACACAGAAAAGGAGAGCAGACCTGGTACGTCCTGTCACTACCATGCAGAAAACCTTCAATTTGAAGAAGCATTTAACACAAAACTCTGCCAAAGGCAACCTGAAGATATTCTGTCATATCTTATTTATGGTCTCATGTCACAATAAAAAGGAAGAATTCTCTGTCAGCATATCAGTCCTTCTCTTTCAAAGGCCAAACAAAAATAACCAAGGAATTTAAGTAACTACATGTGAAATATCCTTTTTTCTGACCCCGTGGAAAAGGTCTTCCTTCAGATAGCAGAAAAGCAATAATAGAAACTGTCAATTTTTGCTAGATATTGGTGACTTCTGTGCCATGGGAATGATCTGGCTTGCTGATTTGCTTTAGGTTAGTCTGGGGGGACACTGGCACATCAGCACTGACAAAGGATGCTCAGCATCTGGTTGTACATCCCCATCATGTGCTTGCACCACTATCAGGCACGGATGGAGCTGCAGAAGTGCACAAGAAGCTACTCCTGGACCTCCACTTTATAGCTCAGAAGGCTGTGCTGCCATTCAGAGAGACTTAGATGGGCTGGAGAGTTGGGCAGGGAGAAACATGATGAAATTCAACAAGGGGAAGTGTAGAGTTTTGCATTTGGGGAAGAACAACACGATGTCCCAGTATAGGTTGGGGGCTGAGCTGCTGGAGAGCAGTGGAGGTGAAAGAGACCTGGGGGTCCTGGTAGACAAGAAGATGCCCATGAGCCAGCAATGTGCCCTTGTGGCCAAGAAGGCCAATGGCATCCTGGGGTGCATTAGAAAGGGGGTGGTTAGTAGGTCAAGAGAGGTTCTCCTCCCCCTCTATTCTGCATTGGTGAGGCCACACCTGGAGTATTGTGTCCAGTTCTGGGCCCCTCAGTTCAAGAAGGACAGGGAAGTGCTTGAAAGAGTCCAGTGCAGAGCTACTGAGATGATTAAGGGAGTGGAACATCTCCCTTATGAGGAAAGGCTGAGGGAGCTGGGTCTCTTTAGTTTGGAGAAAAGGAGACTGAGGGGTGACCTCATCAATGTTTTCAAATATGTAAGGGGTGAGTGTCAGGGAGATGGAGTTAGGCTTTTCTCAGTGGTGACCAGTGATAGGACAAGGGGTAATGGGTGTAAATTGGAGCATAGGAGGTTCAAGTTGAATATCAGAAAACATTTTTTTACTGTAAGGGTGACGGAGCCCTGGAACAGGCTGCCCAGGGGGGTTGTGGAGTCTCCTTCACTGGAGACATTCAAAACCCACCTGGACACGTTCCTAGGGGATGTACTCTAGGGGGCCCTGCTCTGGCAGGGGGGGTTGGACTAGATGATCTTTCGAGGTCCCTTCCAACCCCTAGGATTCTATGATTCTATGATTCTATGATTCTAAGGGGAGATTGGGAACTGGTGGAGTTTAGCAACACTTCAGAAGGAATTCTCTAAAGTCCAGCTGCCATTTCTCTCACAAATACCACATAGAACCACTTTCTTCTTATCACTGAGGAAATCTGTCTTGTCTTTAAAGATTCCAGTGGAAAGGAGTATTGCTTAGCTTCTACCCACTTTGTTTCCATCAGACCACCAGACAGGATTTGGTTGATAAGATGCATATGGTGAACCTGGGACAATGCAACTGCTGAGCTGAGCTAAACTCTGCTGTGTTTGAATTGCTGGAGCACCTGCCATGGCTGTTGGATGGAACAATTGTGTTAATCTGCTAGGAAATACTTTGTATTGAAAATTATTCAAATGTTGTTGCATTATCCAGTGAGAACAAATCTGTGCCAAAAATGAAGATTTCTCCTATGTCCCAAATCTTGCTGTTTGATGCATTAAGAAAACGTGTACAGGCATTAAGCTGCCAAGAGGCCTTGTAAATGAGCAAAAAGAGTTAGTGTTTCATCAACACGTTTGTTGCCTGTCAAGGGAAAAGGCCTTTGAAAGGCTTTGAGAACAAAGAATTGGAGAACTTGCTGGCATGGTTAGGATGAGAGAGGGGAGATCATTGAAGACAAGCCTTGAATAAACAGACTGGATTTATACTCAGTTATATTTTTCTGTGAAAATTCAACCATATCTTTTCTTGTCACTGAGCTGATTAATTAACCTGCCTTTTTAATGTCAAACTCAAACTCTTTCAAAAGCACTTATGCTGATAATTTGGGCTCCTAATTCCTTTGCAGCAGTTAAGAATTGATGACAAGGACTCTGAGAAATATCTCAAAGCAATCTCTTCCCTGGTAGCTTATGAGAGGAGACAGCTTGGGGACTTTAAGGTAACTAAAGATGGTTTGGCTCATTCTGCATAATCTTTAGAATTTTCTGGCACTGATATCTCAGGATTTTTTGTTTGAAATGCCAGCAGGGAAAACTCATTGTGGCCCTCAGTGTAGATTCAATGACTATAAATTAGAACCTGGAAATCTGTCTCTTAAACTCTCCTCAGAATCTTGATCTCTGTGTGTGAACAGCTATGAACTGGGTGAGTCTGAGTGGTCTACTCTGCATTTAGCTGTACTTGAGTATTTCCAGCACCCCGAGTTCCCATCTTGATTCTTTACTTTTAATGGTGCAAAGTCAGGTTTGCATGATGTCATGGCTAAAAAGGACATCCAGAGATCCCACTAGGCTGCAATCAAAACATCCTGATTACAGTCAGATTTATTCTGCATTAATTATAATATAGTGCAAACTAACTTCCTACTCAGTGCTTTAGTTCTTTTAAAAAAAATAATCACTGTAACATTCAGCAATAACAATACAACAATCATAAAGCAGTTCAGGGGTCATTTCAAATCTGCCTGGCAGCCAGAATTACCACCATTGTTTTAATATATGCATTATCTATCTGAAGAGCAGATCTGAAAATCCTCTACAATTAAAGAGGAAAAAACCTTTTTCAGTATGATTAAATGACCAAAATATCTACATCAGAGCTAACAGCATTAGCAATGACTTGAAATCCTAGCACAACTGTCTAACCATAAATAGCCATTCTGTCTGCCACATATTTTACCAATGTGATAATGAGCACTAGCAAGTTATTAAAACAGTATAATAAGGAAAAGGAAACAATTTTGGGGTTGTTGTGTGAGCCTGCCAGGCTGCAAACTGTGTACCTTGGTTCCTTAAGTGGCCAGCTAGCTCACAAGGTCTTGGAAAACAGTTGTGGTGGTTCATGTTCCCTCTCTCCTCTGCTACCACCCTTGTAACCCATTTATCCCCTGCTCACAGTGACAGTGCCCACAGAAATATTGGCAGAGCAAATGCATAACAGTGTTTTAGTCATTTCAGGGAAAAAAGTCCCCTCCATGAGCACGGGGCTCTGCCAAGCTGGCAGTCACCCCAGCTGAGAGATACAGGATGGGTCTGAGGAGAGAAAGGGCAACTCTTGTTTGCAGGTGGAGGGGAGACCTCTTTGCAATTGCAAAACTACATTTCTTTCTTAAAAAAAAAAATCAAACAAAGCACATTTTGGGGTTTTTTTTCCTCTCTTTCATTCTTGTATTTTTTTTTTCTTTTTTTGTCTCCTTTTTCTAAGTTCAAGAAGGTCCATTTTCATCCTGGAAGTTTCTGAAAGGAACTGCCTTATTACCACAAAAGTGCTTGCCTTGCTCTTCTCCTTGACAATAAATCCTCTCAGTGTGCTGTTCTCATGAGATTTCCTGGCAGAGAATCTTGAAAAACTGATCCAAAACCTGATCTCTACCTTAGCAATCAGCTCCTTCCCTATCACTCACACCTGACACATTAAGAGAGCATCAGCCTGTACCTGCAGCCCTACTCACAGTGATGAAGAGACCACTCAGAGTTCCCCTGTCTTGCACAACAAAAAGCAGCTTTTAATCTTTCAGATCCTGTCTCTGCTCAATCACATCTCATGACACAGGAAAGCTTAGTCTGGGACACTTTTCCTGCACATTCAAGAGACAGATGTCAATATAACACTGATAATGTATGATTTTTTAAAAATTAAGACAATTTAAATATCCCGAGAGAAGCAGAAACACATTAAAGGGTGTTTGCAAAGCACCTCTTTATGCCTGGCATGCAGAGAACACAAAATTTCATTAATTTGTGAATTATTGGCATTACTTTTCTCCTACTACAGTTCCTCTAAGCATCAAACTTTAGCCTGTTGTAGTTGTCCTTTCTATTTGACAAATACTTTGTCAGGCTGACTAATGTAATCAGATATGTTCAGGGGAATACAGGATGTAAGGGCAGTGCCATTACAGCCAAGCCTGCAGAAGTATTTTTGCAATTTATCCAGCAAAACCAAGCAGTAAATCAGTGTCTGATTAGCTCTGGGATTTGTGGAGGTTCTGATCTGAAAACTGATGAGAAAATTCCCCTCTGGAATGATAAACAGGAGAACTTGTAAGGGTTTTGTTAGCTTTGGGGAGAGCAGAGTGTACTCAGTATCTTCCCAAATCACAGCTGTCTCATGGAAGGGGTTTGGTCCAGAAGATCTTTTCCCATTTTAACTCTGGGGCTGTGCTACACTGCATCAAATACTGAAGGCAGCACCTAAAGCAGCATTCCTGGTTTATAGATCCCTCATGCCCACTTGAATGAGACTTATGTCTCAAATACAATCTTATCTTTACAGAATCCAACAGTTTAGCCAGCTGATTATTTTAAAAACAATTTAAAATATCACTGCAAGAGGTACTACCATGGCTATTTATAGCATTTCATTTATTACCCTGGGGATAACAGAAGCAATTGCTAGTAACAAACTACTGCAAAAACCATTAAGAAAAATATTGCTTGAGAATGAACTCTAATGCTCACCGAAGATCAAGACCCTGATTTTGCCAGATGTTTTCCATAATTCTTATTATCTGAAGTGTCAACATGTCCTGACGCAAGTCTGGAATAGTCAAATACATAGATATTGCAAATTTTGTAACACCAGAACACTTTGTTACACTTTATTTCACTTTTCCCCCCCAAAAGTATGCCTAAAAGAAAATGAGGCTTGCATAGATTAATTTAAGTTTTGTACTCTCAACTGCAAAAAGCAGATTTTAAATAGCTAAGAATAAATATATAAATTCGTGTTGGCAATTTCAAAGATGTTTTAAAATATACACAAAATCATGAGAATGGAATTACACATCTGTAATATCCTGAAGACAAGCTTGTATCTGACCCAACACTCCCAGGGGCTGTTGATGTGTCCTTCCCTGAGCTTCCACGTTGGTGCTGAAGGAGTCAAGGCTCAGCATCCTGTGTCTAAGCTATCCTGGCTCTCAGCTCAGTCTTTTCAACACTTCCTGGCCCCTGCCTGATACTCACCAAGCTTGTAAGACCCGACACCTTTCTTTGTTTTCCATCTATCCAACATCTAAACATGCTGAGATGCTGCTCCAGTACAGTAACACAATTATTAATAATGAAAGATGCAAATTACCCCTTGGGTTTCCCCAAAGCCAAAGCTTCCCTGCAGCCAGAGATTACCTTGCCTATCACAACTCAGATGATTCACCACCACTCTGCTTTACAGATCCCGTGCCTGCTTAGTTTTCAGCTGCTGACATTTTACCCTACAGATATTTTCTGAATAGTCCTCCCTGGTTTGGTGTCCATGGTGACAATTGCTTTTCTTCTGCATCCAGAATCCCCGTGCCAGGGTGGGAGTGCTGACTCAGCAGTCACTCACACTTCCTACCAAGGGCTGATCATGCAGGATCGAGGGAAGCAGTGAGGAGGCACCCCAGCTGCTTATTCATTTAACAAGAAGACTTCAGAGTCCATTCAACATCCTCAAGCACATTTTTGAAAAGCAGTGGAGATGAACAGTGTGTGCTCACTGTTACCTGCTGTCTGCTGCAAAATAGTTGATGGAAAGGAAGAGGGGGGAATAAGTTAATTGCACTGGTAAATTTTCCCTGTACACTGGATTTTAATTAATGACAGGGAGTGACTTACTATAACTTTGCAACTGCTTTTTCTGTATTTATTTCATTTAGGCATTTCAGGGCACCTCTGATGCTCACTACTTACAAAAAAAACCCCACACTTTAAAAACACCAGCCCCTCCTGCAATGCAAAAACATCAAGAGGTATTGATCAGAACTGATCTGATCAACCCTGCAGGCTCTCAGCCAGTCAATCAAATGCTAAAGAAAAACATCAGCACCATTTCTAGCTGTGCAAGCCTCTGACGTGTGTCAGTGCCCTGTCAGGAATATGTTATTGTTCAGGTGGTTAAACTGAGGCCTCAGGAAACTGAAATGAATTGCTAAGTGAAACACAGGACCCAAAGGTGCTGATCCCAGTGTCACACTGTTTCACAGGACTCTTTTACTGTCTACACAAGCACTCGTAGAGGATTTCTGTGATGTTGAGTGTAAAGCTGCCATCACATATTAACATAAAAGAATTAAAGCATGTCTACAGTAAAGACAGTGATTATCAAAAGCTGTTCTGTGCATGTGCTCTGAGCTGAGGGTGTAACTCTAGCAAATGCATGACCATTTTGTTAGGATGTCAGTACACAATAAATGTGAATAAATTCATTGTGAGTACATGAGCCATACCCCAGCCACTCACAGCCCACCATTCCTCCTGGACTCCCTTCCAGAAGGGGAAATGAAACAGGGAATTCCATCTGTAAGGCAATAATACTTGTCCTGCTACCTGCAACTGCTAGCAATATTTAGAAGGTTTGAAAAGCATTGCTGCTTACCTCTCAAGAAGAATGAGAATGCAGAAAGATACTTGCAAGAATAGAGCCAAAGGGGGTAAATGGTTTCTTTCCTCTCTCTAACGTGCTCTTCAGATGAACTTTGGATTTAAGGAATGCAATAGACTGGGGCAAAACTCCAATGAAGAAGTGGGTGTAATGTGGAGCAAAGCATCTCCTGTGTCCAAACAGGGGTGCACAGAGCATGGGAAGAACTGGAAGGCTGGAATGTCCTGCAGAGCTGGGTCTGGCTGGGGTCAACGAGAGGTTCATGCATGGCAGGAGGGCTGCAGTGGATGGTTAATACCTCCCTTCACCTCACTGAGATGTCTCCTAATCTTGGGTGAAGAAACACTGACTTGGGAGAAATGAGAATGGCCCAGAAATCCAGAGAGAAGAAGGAATAGCAGTAGCAGTGAAGACCTATAAATCCATTCAGGAAGGTGATTTCCACAGAATTTTATTGTGAAAACAGGGTCCCTGCATCCTGTTTTTTCCCTTGACTTGATAACACAAGATGTAATTTTCAAGTTGATTTGGTTTACCAGAGCATGGACAGACCTGAGAGCACTTTCATTCCAGAGCAAACACTGTGAGAGCTCTGATCACTCCTCTGACTATAATAGGTAATTATAATTACCCTGGATAAAACAACAGTTTTTATATTTCTGTGTCATACCCGACACAAAGAGCCTTTCCTCTGCTTCCAAATCCTCATCAGTTACTGAATTGACCTCGTACAATTATTTCAGTCTTCAAAGAGTAAAATGGGGCAGTCAACCAGCTCAGTTCTGCCAATGGCAAATCTTTGTGTGCCCTGCTGAGAAAATCAGGAGAGTATCATAGAATCATAGAATCATAGAATCATAGAATCCTAGGGGTTGGAAGGGACCTCGAAAGATCATCTAGTCCAACCCCCCCTGCCAGAGCAGGGCCCCCTAGAGTACATCCCCTAGGAACGTGTCCAGGCGGGTTTTGAATGTCTCCAGTGAAGGAGACTCCACAACCCCCCTGGGCAGCCTGTTCCAGGGCTCTGTCACCCTTACAGTAAAAAAATTTTTTCTGATATTCAACTTGAACCTCCTATGCTCCAATTTACACCCATTACCCCTTGTCCTATCACTGGTCACCACTGAGAAAAGCCTAACTCCATCTCCCTGACACTCACCCCTTACATATTTGAAAACATTGATGAGGTCACCCCTCAGTCTCCTTTTCTCCAAACTAAAGAGCCCCAGCTCCCTCAGCCTTTCCTCATAAGGGAGATGTTCCACTCCCTTAATCATCTCAGTAGCTCTGCACTGGACTCTTTCAAGCACTTCCCTGTCCTTCTGGAACTGAGGGGCCCAGAACTGGACACAATACTCCAGGTGTGGCCTCACCAATGCAGAATAGAGGGGGAGGAGAAATGATGCTTTGGAAAACCTGGAAAGCCAGCAAGTTGGTGGGGTTTGGGTAGCACCAGGTAATGGATAGAAAATGAACAAGTGGGAAACCAGGCACAGAACAGCATGGGAAAACATGGAAAGGTTTGTTACTTAAGGGAAGATAACAAGGATGGCCTGAAACAATAATATTTTCGGAGGTAATTGGTATTTGTTGAATCTTGGGATGAAAGCAAGCTTGAAAAGTCAATATTTCTCATTTCCTGTGGAACAGGTGTGAACTATGCAAATATTTTTGTTTCATTTCCAGCTTTCTCTAAACAGCAAAGTATCATGGCAATGTTTATATAGCACAATATTGTTTTACATCCTAAATGTTTACAGTGACTGTGCAGTATTCATCATCAGTAACATCCACATTTTAACAGAATTCAAGTCTTTTTAGGAAAAGTCAAAATAAAGCCTTTTAGATCGTTGTGATCAAAAAGCAGCAAGAGGAAACCAAAAGGTTAGAGTGCTCAGTGTGCTGCACTCAAAATCTAAACATCCTCAGAGAATGTTAATTTATTTATAACTTTACTGGAAATCAGTTGTAGGGATTTGAAAAGGAAAACAACTGAAGAGAGAGTTGTTTCATTAGAAATGCTCATTTTTTTTCATTAGAAATACTCAACTTCTGGCTAGCAGAAATTATCCCAACTCTTCCAGTGCTCATCTGGACCACTGAACACAAAGCAGCTCAGAGCTGTCAGTTTTCTGGAGGGATCTAAGGAGCACAGTGAAATCTTAACTTTTATCTATATCCATTATTTTCCATAGTTGACATATTTCTGGAGAGTCTTACACTTATACCAGGTCTTGCAAATCGCAGCTCTCCTCTATGGGAATCATTATTTAGGACTTTTAAGTCAGATTTGAAATGCAGCACCTAAAAGTTCCCCCAAGCCAAGCTCTGTCCTCAACAGCAGCGATGCTGGAAAGCAGCAGAAAGCAATAAATAAGCATTGATGCCAGCCCATCACATGCTGATATTGCAATTAATTCAGTCCTTTGATGCTTATATTGTTGCTGAAATTAACTTAATGAGTGTTCACTTCACTAGAGGCGTAATAATATTAAGAGCTGAATGGGATGAAACTCCCTGCCAGGGCTCACCATAGAGAGAGAAATGGGTCTGAGAGCCAGAAGGATCAGACAGAGATCAGCGGGTGGCAGAGATGACTGATGGAGGCAGCAAGGAAGATGCATGATCTGGAGCTGGTGGCAGCAGTAAAGCCTTAGAATCATAGAATCCTAGAATGGGCTGGGTTGGAAGGGACCTCAGAGCTCCTCAAGTCCAACCCTTGCTCCACTCCCCCCGTGGTTCCCAGCCCATGGCACTGAGTGCCACATCCAGGCTCTTTTGAAATATCTCCAGGGATGGAGAATCCACCCCTTCCCTGGGCAGCCCATTCCAATGGCTGAGCACCCTCTCCAGAAAGAAATTCTTTCTAATGTCCAACCTAAACCTCCCCTGGCACAACTTGAGACCTCTTGTGCCCTCTTGTCTTGCTGAGAGTTGCCTGGGAAAAGAGCCCAACCCCCCCCTGGCTCCAACCTCCTTTCAGGGAGTTGGAGAGAGTGATGAGGTCTCCCCTGAGCCTCCTCTTCTCCAGCCTCAACACCCCCAGCTCCCTCAGCCCTTCCTCACAGGACTTGTGCTGGATCCCTTCCCAGCCTCCTTGCTCTTCTCTGGACCTGCTCCAGCACCTCAATCTCCTTCCTGAGCTGAGGGGCCCAGAACTGGACACAGGACTCAAGCTGTGGCCTCCCCAGGGCTGAGCACAGGGGCAGAATCCCTTCCTTGTTTAAAAACAATCATCCCTGCCCCATCAAAAATTAATCTGCACGTGTATTTTATATCAAACGGGAGCATGTCATCTCCAAAACCCCATCTATGAGGGTGGAGACCATAGCAGAATTAAGCCCTTTGTCCACAATTGCTTTAACAATCGCCTGTACATCTTTAGGGTTTACTGGGGAACAGACCCTCTGTCCCCCGTCCACCACCCAGACCGGGAATGCTAGCGGGGCTGGGACCCCATCGGCGCACGCATTCTTTATTAAGCCTTCCCCATGGGAAGCTTTTTGCTGCTTATTCTCCTGGTGCCTTCATTACCTGGGGTTTTTTTGGTGTGTGGTTTTTTTGTTTTTTTTTTTTTTGTTGTTTGTTTGTTTGTTTTTGTTTTGTTTGGGGGGTTTTTTTGGGGGAGGGAGGCGTTTTTGTTTTTGGGGTTTGTTTTTTTTTTTTTTTTTGAGGCGATGGGGATCTTTCCCAAGCAGCTGGGCAAACCTGAGGGATGGGAGGAAGAGGCAGTGGTGTTTCTCCACCACTCCCTTGGCTGCCCATGGAGTCTGGAATTCCCAGCAGAGAGACGTGACTGAGGAGACACCAGCTGAAAATGTCCTCACCCCTTTATGCTGAAAAAGTCCTCTTCAGAATAACACTGTGTTTGCCAAACATGACACCTGCCTTTCCTTCTGTTTCTAACCTATCTTACTGATTTCCTGAAGCTCATCTGCAAGGAAGGTGGGAATTTTGCTTCTTCTGGAGTAATTCCTTTTCATTATTTCTTATTTCATATTTTCAAATTATTTCATATTTTCATTATTTCTGCCTGGGAATAAAATACAGTCTCCTGTAGGCATTGTGGTTTAATACAAAAAGGAGAATAACTAATTAAGTAAACAAATGTGCATATCATATTCAGCTGAAAGGACACTGTGCAAACCAAACAGGACTTTCTACTGGCTGTGCAGACTAAATAGGTATCCTTGCTTTTGCATTACAGAAATACCACCAATCTAAAATATAAACTTTTATTTCAGTCTGAGCATCCCTTCCTCATCAGGGAATGAAATAACTACAGTGTAACACCATCCTCCTCTTTCCTATTAACCAGGATAGTACATTTAATCTCTGTTATGTCCACGTTTCTACTCCCATTAGTCAAAGATCACAGGTTTGTTAGTAACTCAAACACACGTGTAGTATTTAATTTCCACAAGGATGTTTTGTATGTTCTTGTAACAGTGGCAAACACGGAAGGACCTCTTTGCTCCTGAGACAGTTTCTTAACTGGATGTGCACATCACCCTTTCATAAAGCAGGACAGATGGACAGTTCTGAGTCCAACTGAGAATGGAGACCCATCCCAAAGTAGAAAGCCACATCCTTCAGGAACAGGGCTGCAAAAACCATAAGACGGCTGAAAATCAGGGAAGAGACATCACAGGTGACATCCTTAGAAATCACAAGATGAAGATTTATCCCCCAGAACTGACCAGGAAGGACCTAACCAGCAGCAGCAGCATTGGGCTTGGTCAGAGGCATGTATGGTCTTTGCACTGCCTCTCATTTATCCATGGAAAGTGTGGGAGAGGACAGGAGACTTCAAGATCCAAAGTAAGGAAGAAGCAAATCCCTACTAAAAAAACCCAAAAAACCAGCTATCCCACTGAGAAGATTAATGACACACTCCACGAATCTGGCGTGGCCGGAAAAGATGAATTGTGAAACTACTTGAGATTTGCACATTTGTTTTCATTTTGCATCAGAACAGTCAGAAGCTTTTGAAAAGTTTTCATTAGGAACAGAAAAAGACCAGTCCATCCTGGAATGGTGACAGCCTGAGCACCAGAGCACTCACATGGGGTATGGAAGACCCCACTTTGAGCCCTTCCTCTGACACCTGGAAAGCACAATCTGAATATTTTAAACGTGGTGCCATCCCCTCCTGGCTTCAAGCCCCACAATATTAGTTAGAGATGTGGGAATCCTTTATCACTTTGGCTCAAGACTTCTTCCAAGGATAGGTTTAGTGAAAAGAAACTATGCAAAGCTTTTCAGCTTCAATTAACAGAACTTTCTTTGTAAAACACACGAGATCCAGACTTTTAGTTAATTTATCTCTTTTCAGTTTATATTTGTCTTTCTATTCATCCCCACACAGACATCTATTTGCTTGCTACAAAGAAATCCTAATTGTATGATTGTTTCATACATTTGAATTCTGCACTGAACTGAGTCATTTTTTAAGAAGACAAAACAAGAACCTCACGATTTTTGCAAAGGTTTTTCATGTAACAAGCTATTCAAGATATCTGGATTTTTATCTGATTGTTCTCCTTTATACAAATACTAACAGAGATAACTTTAAACTGCATTGAAAAATGTATGACATGATGGAATGAGAGTTATGTGTGCATTTTCCTACTGATCAGTGGCCACAAATTGAAAATTCTGTGAATAGCATGGGAGGAAAAACTCCAAACTGAACGATTCAGACCAGACTTCATCTGTGCAAGTGAGATACCCCAGGCACTAGAATTCCCAAACACCATCTTTTAGGCTAGGACTTGACCTGATCTTAGACAATGTAGGCAGCTGCCTGTAGTGGCAAATTGCCCAGTTGTCATTTAGAAGGAAACCAAAGAATAAATGCACTTGAAGATAGAATTCTCCCCCAGAGCAAAGCTCTTCAGCTCAGGTAGAACAGTGTTTGTCAAGAACATGCCCATGCCAGACCTTTTGTTGAGTCCTGCTTTAGCTGGGGGTTAGACTAGATGGATCTGCAAAGTGGTCTTCCAACCTAAACCTTTGATTTTTAAGTTAATTGCAGGTAAAGGAACAGCAGATGACACTAGAATAGTCATCAAGCTTCTGGGTTTTAGGACCACTAAAGCAGGCAGCCCCGAGTAATCTTTTTCTGTTCCTTCTTAACAAGACTTCAGCCAAAAAAGAGCTCCACAGACTGCCCATGAAGCAAATTCAAGGATGAGACATCAATCTAGAATTATTTAACCACTCCAAAACACAGAAAATAATAATAATTAAGACATAAAGTACAGCATTAGGTGAAATGTGAGTGGAATTGTACCCTCCCCTTCTGTGGCATTAATGGGTATTGAAATCCAGGGATTAACAGTGCTGTGTGAGAGGTTGATATTACTGCATTACCAATACCCTATGTCTCCTTTTCCAAAGAAATACTGACTCAGTTCTCTATGGAGTAAGAGTAACATAAATGTGGACTAAGTGGGAAATCAGGCTCATTTGCTTTTGAAAACAGTGTCTTGCAGGTACCTTCATATCACTTTCTCTGCCAAAGTCTAAGCATGTGCAACAAGACCGTGTTGACTTTACCCATTATGGTTACAAGTGATGTTCAACTGGGACTACATACTACTTCCTTTCATAACAGCCCAGAATTATTTGGTTATTTAAGTCATTAAACATTCAAACATTTTTGCCAGGGGTCAGACCACCTGCTTCAGATTCCTACCAGATGGAGAGTGTTGCTAAGGTAACAGCCAACATCAGCTCCCTCTGTATCCTTGGTGTTTGTGTCCCCTCCCAGCAGCCTACTCAGAGGTTTATTTCTTTCTAAGTGAGCTGTTTGCATGTTTAGAGATACGAGTGCCAGATGTGAGTGATCTGTTTGCTACTAAACTGTTGTGATAAGACATCAGACTTAAAAGGGCATTGAATTTTGGTCTTACTATTGCTAGAGCCTGGGGAAATTCAGTCATCGGGTTCAGAAGGAACAGACCCAAGTGATATTTCTTCCCCAAACCAGCAGTAGCAGAGCAGAGCAAATGATGATGTGCAACCATTGCTCTGTAACTGTGTGAGGCATTCTGGTGAAATCCAATCCCAAGTCATCTGTATAATAGGTATTGACATCTCTGCTAGCCACGTTAACTCCTTTTATAGCTAAAGGATAGATTAGTTCACCCTCTCTTTTGAATTTCTGAGGATGGGTTGCCTCTGTTGGGAAAAAAAAGGCTAGAAGCCTTGGCATTACTGTTGACATGCACTCTCTTGACACCTAAAGCATGATAAGATGCATCTCACCCTTAGATACTCTGGGCTGATGTATTTTGCCCAAAGGTATGTGTCCTCAGTGTTGACATCTCCATCTGAACAGGTTATCAGGGCTCTCTTGGCAGTTAATGGAGAAAAATGGGCACCCACAGGTCACAACTCATCACATTGCAAGGGAGGGGTGTCAAAAGAGATTCAAGAAAGCAGGGAAGAAATGCCTGGTGCTGTACAGGAGAAAAAGACAGCAGAACACTAGGTGCTAAAACCAGTTGCTGTTGGTATTCTTGTCTTGCAGTCCCTTATAGTTTAGAGGTAAAAATTAGTAAATAAGAGGAAGGACTGGAGAAAGAGGGTTCTACTTCCAGAAAACTCTAGGTAGCATTGGTACAAGACCCAGGAATGGATGCTAATGGTCAACCTGTAAGAGAAAAGGCACATTTCTCTGTTACCACAGAGAAATCTGTGGGCAGCTCCCACAGATGCCTGTGTACAGGCTCTGGAGTATATTTCAGACAGATGAGAGCAATTGTCCCTTGACCTTACACACCACAATTCTCCTATGGCATTTACAGTAGCCCAATAATTTGGCAAATTATTATTATCAAAATAATCCAATTTTGGATGAAGAGTATCACTGCCTTAGCAAAACTGTTTCACTGTCTGGAGCTTTTTGTAAACTCCACAACACAATAAACTTCTCTTGATAAACTCTGGGTGAAGCTTCACCATGCTGTAGACATCACATCCCGTGTGGGCCATCTAAATATCACACTCCTAGCTCATAAGAACCTCTCCACAGTCTGTGGAGGAAAATGAGATGAATTCTGCACCTCTGTCCTGTTCTGTTCCCTAAAGGTTAACTGCTGGACACAGCACAGAAGAAATGCAGGCAGAGGAGAGGAAAGTCTGGGGTTATTTTTCTGGTTTTTCTCACATCTTTCTGATCTGTGACAGAACCTCTTCGAAGCATTCATGAACCCACACCTCTCATTTATTTATCTCCTTTTGTGCTGGTGACATTATCTGTTGGAGCATCTTTATAGCTAATATGAGAGGTAATGGATGCATTACCACCAAAAATGAAAATGGACATGAAGTTCTTACAGTGAAGACGTTAAGAAACTCAAAGACAGGCTGAAAGAACTGTGTCTTTGGAAAAGATATTGTTCAGTTTGTTTATCCTAACAGTGAAGCAGCCACCACAGGGACAGATTAACATTCAGTCTCCAGCTCAGTTACTTTACTCACAATGAACTTTAATCAGAACTTCACTCTCTGAGCTTTGGAATCTGATCAGGACACAGGGCTGTGAGTCTTTCTCAGCACAGTCACTCCTTGGATTTTTACCCTCTCCAGCTTCATGAACATTTGTCAGACTTTGACAAACAGGGATTGAGGGCAGGGAGAAAAAGATCTGTGAAAAAATCCATTGCTTTAAGCCATTTATTCAAGCCTGGAATGTATCTTCTTTGAAACCTCAGTACTGGGATGGTGCAGAAAGGTGGAGGCCCTCGTGTACTGCCCTGAGTTAACAGGTACTTGCAGAAGACTCTTCTGGCTCATCATAGCAGTTCCTTGCCAGGATCAGAATCAAAATCACTTGTTCAATTAAATCAAGACAGATTTACTGCTACCTTCCCACCTCCAGTAGCCTGCACAGCCCTGGGAGAACTTCACTGGAAGTTCAGGGCTGTTGGAAGCAATGCCACAAGAGAGACCAAAAGTTTGAAAGGCCAGTTAAACATTAGCAGGACAAATGGGACACTGCAGGTACCTGGGCACTTGCCCTGCCTGGTCTGCCTTGTCACCCAACTCCTGCATTTCCCTCCAAGTCTCCTACATGTATCACTGGTCTCTGTATCTTTTAGGGTTTTCCTTGAAAAATATTATTGCATGCAAGTTTCTGCAAGAAATTAAGCCCAGAGGGATATAATGGCAGCTGGCATTTCTCCTTGAAATTGATTTAATGATGGCAAAACTGGGAATAAAAATAAGAACTCTAAGAGAACTCTGGTTGAATGGACCTATGTAGCTGACATATTCAAGAAGCAGAAAAAAAAAAAAAGGCAAAATTGCAGAAGTTTTTAAAAAATGACCACGGACAAACTTTGCCAAATTCAGGCAGTACAGAGGTCTGGCAAAGGGCTCAGGAGTATTTTAAATTCAAGGTGCCAGAAAATACAGGTAAATAAATCCTCTGTGTGAAAGGGTACATCATCTCATGCCAAAACATTAACTGGGCAACTCATTCCAAGAGAACACCTTGAGATGTTTCTGCAGCATGGGAAAGACTCAGCACAGTGTGTGCTGTGTATGGCTTTAGCAGGTAACGTTTGTCTCCTTGTGCATCCCAGACCAAGCAGGGGACGTGCAGATGCCCTGCCCTGAATATGCCAATTTACCTTGTGAGTGGTGGACCTCAGACATTCTGCAAGGGTAGAGTCTGCTGAAATCCTTTAGAGTACAAATCAGCCAAGAAAGACGTTTACAGATATTTGTTTTCCTAGGACAGCTTTTTTTGGTTGTGCTTTGAGACTGCTTGAGTCCTGGGAGCAAGGAGCTAACAGACTCCCAATCTAATGAATGCCTGAACAAGAACAGCAGTTCCCATGTAGCACTTCACATCTCTACATCTCCCAGAAAGTTGTAGAGGAGCATAGCACTTATCTTCATTACACAGATGGAGCAACTGAAGCATCAGTTCAAGCCACTCAGCTTGGCACACGGCAGGCTTAGGAACAGAATCTGCTTCAGTGGCTGCTTGGCCTGTCTTACTTCAAGCAGCAGCAGATGAAAAACTCTCTCAAAGCAATTACTCAGCCAAAGGGAAGTACAGAGGAAAACAACTTTCTCTTCAGATCTGACAGAATGATCCAGACACATATTGGATTGGTCTTGCAGCACTCAGTCACACAGCCATCACCCTGCAAATGGTCTGTGGCTGAAGTGACACCAGCATATCCCAGGCTGTCCTGTGGAACTGATGGCAGGTGATGGGGAACCATCCAGGTCACAACAATTTAAGTGTTACTTTCCACAGTATGGCTGGAATTGTTCCTTGAACTGCCCTAGGGATTTCTATGATAAAAACCCATTGGGAAAAGTCTAAAACCAAGTTGAGGACCAGGTCTAAATCTACCACTGGATATACTTGAGTCCTTATGCTCAGGGTTGTCCCCTGAAATTGTAAATCAGTAGTTCAGATGTTGGAAGCACCACAAAGAAGTGTAAGCCCCTGAGTGGGTGACCAGAGCAGGAGCCCTTCCTGCCAGCTTGGCTTTTTAACAAGCACCAGGCAGATGATGAACACTGAGGAATTTACAGCCCAGATTCTGCTGGTTTGACTTCTTCAGCCTCTTCCTTTTCCTGACTTCTTTCTCCTGAGTGATGCCTTCCAGCACTGTTCATCACAGTTTGGGGGGTCTGTAGTCAGTTAACAGAGTGTTTATTTGTTTGCTCTTGAGGGGACAAGGAAGGTCAGAGGCTGAAGTTCACTGGCTATGCACTGGGTGATGGCTGTGTCTGAAGGGCAGCTCAAGGTTAAACCACCAATTAAGTTCCATTTAATCCCTCTAGCAACACTAAAATAAGAAATTTTTTTCACCCTTGCAACATCCACCACAGCAGAGGGATTTAATCCTGTCCTAGATGCTCTGCTGCTGCCTGTCACTTTGAGCCTCCCACACCCACCTCCCAGCTGCTGCACAAAAGCCAACTCCACCTATCTTTGATGGTGCTGTTTTGCTGGGCAGCCCCCTCAATTGAGAAATAAAGATGCTGGGGCAACCACCCTGCCATCTGCCATTCTCATTGCTCAGGCTGAGCCTGGCTGCACAACGAGACTCCCTGCCCAGAGAGCATCCCCTTCTCGTGACCACTGACAATGATAGAACAGCTTTCCCTCTCCAGAAGAAGGAAAACTCTGGGGTTCAGAATGAAAACAGAGACACAAGTCTGAACAAAATGAGCTGAGAGCTGGCACTTGCACACAGGCTGCACAGCACCTGCTTCCACCCACAGCTGCAGACTGAGTCTTGCATGAGCAGCATCTGAATATTCCTCGTGGTTTGATCTTACATACAAGGATGCATTGAACAGATGTGAATGGATGCTGAAGCAGAACAGCCAAAATCAAACCCCCAGTGGCTAATGCAAAGACAGATAAACCACCCTGCATCCAAATGTTTATGCTTATATTAATATTGGGTGGTTTAGATGCATGAAATTGTTCACAACTCTTCAAGATCTTCTTTATAAAGCACAGATCATCAGGAAGGATGTTGTCCCTTGTGCTACTCCATTAGAGGCTGAATATGTCTGTGTAAGTTGGCAGTAGTTTTATGCAAGACTCACTATACTCAGACTGAACAAAACATTCTTTTTCTCCTACTGAAAAAATATTGGGAGGAAGGATAGTTTGTGCAGGACATTCTGAAACTTAAATGCATGTCAACACTAACACAAGTTTCATTTAGGCACTATATATATATATACAAACACCAGCTGCCCCATTAATAAAATTCAAGCTCAATTCCTGGGAAGAAATATAATTTTTATATATGTGTTGAATGTATTTCCCTATACATTTGAATTTCCATGAAATGGCCCACAAACTGCCTTGTGTTTTTCCTGGTGCAGAAAAAAGGACATCATCCCATCCCACAAGAGAAGCTGCACCAGCTTGAGTCCTCCCTGGTGAGGCTGCCCTGCCCTGTGCAAAACTGCTGAAACATGGGAAAGCTTTGACCTTCCTGAGGAATTCTGGCAAGTCAGGCCCTGGTACTTGGATCACTTGGAAAAAAACAGCCCTCGTTTTGTCAGAGTGCTGTCTTTCCCCTGGAGAGAGCAGTAATCATATTTCTCCTCCGAATTTCCTCTAAATAGGAGTTATTGCCCATGCATTTGATTTGTGAGGCAATTAAGCAGGTTGGGATTCTCTCCTCATACTTTTCCCATTTTCAGGCTCAACTGCTGACTCTGGTAGACACAGCTTATTTGTTCTTGCAGATAACGTCATTTATACTGCTAAAAAAATAATTTCTGAGCACACAGATTTAATGGCTCATAAGCTCTGACTGTACTTTCAGAGATGCATTTTTTAAGGGCAGAAGGCAATGCTATCATCACTATCTAGCCTGACCTCCAGCAGAACACAGAACGTAGAAATTCACCTTGTGATTTCTCTGCTGCACCTCGTAATTTATGCTTCAGCTAAAGATGTGAAGAAACATCCTTCCTTTCTTTGCAGGAAGAGTAAACCTTGTCACTATGCAAGGTAATTCAACCACTTTGATACTGGAAGAATTAGACTGACGTGTGAGCATATTTCTGTCAGAGATATTACCTCAAACTTTATTTGACACATATGGTGCTTTTTTTCTGATCGATGCAGATTCAGTGTAATATTTTTTTCCCTCCAGCAAATTTAATCCTTTAAAACTACTAACTCAGAGCTGGTCAGAAAATAGTTGCATTTGTTTTGCAGGCATGATGGTTGTCATGCTGCTTGTAACTGAAAAAAGTCTTTGTTCACAAAAATCAAGTTCAACATTTTTCATTTCCCGGCTGGAACTTTTTAATCAATATGAAATGAGAAATTTCATGTAACACAGATTTTTCTTCTGGTGTGACATTTTGATTTGTAATTGCCAGCGTTTGAATGTGTTTATTCTCACATTTAAGAAAGGGAGCAGGAGTGAGTTTACACCACCAGGAGTCATTTCCCTCTCTGAGCCATTCCCCCCTTCCCACTAAGCCAGAGATATGCTTATCAGGGCTGGAGGCTGTTGAGCATTTTGCTTTAAGGTAAAATGGTGCTGTGATTCAGAAATCTGCAGATGGCAATATGCTAATAGACACAGGATTTAAATTTGGTAGGATTATTTTCTTTTCCTACACAATATTCTAATTACTCTGTAGCTATAATTACTTGAGTTAAAATGGAATTTATAATGCATTTAAAAGGTCTTTTCCTTCCTTCTCGCATTTACCTAGACTTCTCAGGTGCTTGAAAGAAAGAGTAAAAAAATCAAGACAACTTAGTGTGTGTGTGTAAACTTAATTAAGGCAGTGCAGTCCCACGAGCAGAGCTGCAGGGTCTGGATCCATTGCACCTGAGCTGCAGAGTAATGTGCATTCAGAGGAAAAGATTCAGAGGAGCCAGTTAAAACACTGCCACACAAGGCATTTTATTGCTCTTACATGGATTCAAATTCATCTCAGCCAGAAAAGCTCCTCAGTGTGTATCAGAAGTGCCCTGGTAAGGCCACACCTTGAGTACTGTGTTCAGTTCTGGGCCCCTCAGTTCAAGAAGGATACTGAGGTCCTCGAACAGGTCCAAAGGAGGCAACCAGGCTGGTGAAGGGACTCGAACACAGATCCTATGAGGAGAGGCTGAGGGAGCTGGGGGTGTTGAGGCTGGAGAAGAGGAGGCTCAGGGGAGACCTCATCACTCTCTCCAACTCCCTGAAAGGAGGTTGGAGCCAGGGGGGGGTTGGTCTCTTTTCCCAGGCAACTCTCAGTAAGACAAGAGGCCATGGTCTTAAATTGTGCCGGGGGAAGTTCAGATTGGATATTAGAAAGAATTTTTTCATGGAAAGGGTGATCAGACATTGGAACGGGCTGCCTGGGGAGGTGGTGGACTCGTCGTCCCTGGAGACATTTAAAAACGACTCGATATGGCACTCAGTGCCATGGTCTGGTGACTGTGGCGGTAGTTGTTCAAGGGTTGGACTCGATGATCTCTGAGGTCCCTTGGTCCCTTCCAACCCAGCCTATTCTATGATTCTATGATTCTATGATTCTAAGTCCATGTGAAATGCATGTTCTTTGGAGCTCTTCAAGTCAATTTCTACAAGTTCCTTTTGTCATCAAGGTTCTCAAATCACCCTCTGAGAAATCTGCCTTCAGTACCTCTTCAGTTACCTGACTTCAGATGGTATTAATGAACTTTCCTTTGCCCCCTATGGTGCCATGAAGAGCCCCACACCTTACCATAGCACAGTGCAGACAAACCTCTTGCAACTGGCTTGAAAAAAAACACTTTTCAGACATCAGAACAATGCCTCTGACTGATTTGTGGAACTTTTCAACGGTTTTTGTCTGCGTTGTTTTGGAGCAAATGATGGAGATTTTAACTGCTGATGCAATGGCAATTATAACAATGATGTGTCACTTTTAGATTTACTGGTTAAAATCATGCCAGCTGACACTGGTAATTTCTTGTGTGAGAAATTCTAAAAAAGCATCTAAAACAAGCTTCTAATTATGTACAGATCCTGCTTCGGTGTTGATTATAATTCCCAGTCCTGCGGAGCAGGGTGTAATTATTATTTTCTCATCTTATGATGGGGGAATAAAATATTAGAAACGTTGAATACCTTGCCGTGTATCAGAAAAGAAAAGTAGGGCAAACCTAGAGTGCTGAGAATGTGAGCCCATGGGCATGGTTGTAGGGGACTGAGATGCAGAATGATAGATCTCATTTAAGATGATGCTACCAGGAGGCAATAGCTGATAGAGCATGATTGGACAGATGGCCAAAGTAGTGAGATCAGAGCCCCAGAACATGGTTACTGTAAAGAAGAAGAAATAAAGTTGAGGTTTTGAGAAGTTTGCACTTGAGAAGAAGGGACCCTGGAGAATCTGATTTGCAGTTAATCAGTAAGGCTACAGAGAGGTATAGAAATAACAAAGGCAGCAAGCTTGGTTTTCATGAAAAGTTTTAAATTTCTTAGCAGAACTTTTTAATGTCTTGTTGAAAGAAATCTGTGGCTTTGAAGATTTTTATTTATCTGGAGAAAATAATACACTGAGGGAATTCAGGCTCATCCCCTGAGCATCTCTACCTCATTAAAACTCAGAGTTCTCTCTTGAGAAACATCATTCTGCTTTGAGTAACAGCAATTTGAACTACCTCTAAGAATCAAGTCCCCACCTAGTAAATCAACTTTGGGCAACAGCTTTGGGCACCAGACCATCCAGAGCTTGCTTCCAGAACATCATTTCCATTAGTAGCATTAAATGATGTTTCTGACAAGGTTTCCTGGCTTTCCAGTGAAATAATCCCTAGTCCATCTTGAATTTTCCAATTGAAAAGCAGGTCAGAAATGTCCAGCCTTGGCATTGCCCAACTGGAACACTTTCATCACAGATTCCTTGGTACTGTTTCAGAACTATGTTTGGCACAAAAGCCTGCATAGTCCTAACTGAAAAGAAAGCTTTTATCTCTGGTTCTGAAAGAGTCAAAGGATTTTCTACCCCAGCCAAGTGAAATCACAAAATCCACAGATCTTTGCATTATTCAATGTTTTCCATCTTCAGACTGCAATCACTTATCTCTGCTATTTTAACAAGCATTAAAGAGCCCTTATCCACTGAAGTGGAAAGCTGAAATACTAAGTTATAAATGAAAATTTATTGACCAAAAATACCTAGCAAGGTTACCAGGTTTGGATTTCACTCGTTTATTCTTTTGTTTGCTACTTCAAAGAGAAAATTAAGACAAGTTATTATTTGTAAAAACAGTAAACTAGGTCATTGCAAATGTCATAGTGGAAGCATTACAGCAAAATATCCACCATTAAACTGCCAGAAGGAATTATTTAGGATAACTTTGGACTTAAGTGGAGTGGAGTGAACTTTTAAACTGGACCTCGGGGAATACATTTGTACATTCTCAGCCCTTTTACTCAAATGACATGTGTAGGATTGGAGATTTTGTTTGGTTAACTATACAGGTAGGGTCATTAGTCTGCTCTGACTGGGCCAAATAAAAAAATATCTGGGTCTGAGTTGCCACCTTTTTAGTTAACAGAGGGAAAGAGAATCCCTGAAGGACAAGAGGTGCCTCTCTTGGCAAGTGGATGTAGAATAGAGAGGATGAATTGCCCTCTAGGAGCATCTCACTCCTCAATAACTACAAAATGAGTCCAGAGTGACTACTTCAGACTCACACATCTGCATCTAGATGAGATTAGTCTTGTACTCAAGGAAAAAAAGTCTGTGAGATTCAGGACAAGGCAGGGCCAAAGAAGGAAGGCAGCAGCTCAACTCCAGAGTGTGCGTCTCAAGTAGTGACTGAGGTAACACAGAAGCAGCAAACACTGGCAAGGGGGTTATGCTTTGGTGATTTTAAACAGTGCAAGCTGACCTTGCTTCTTAGAAGTGTTTTTGGGTTGGGATAAAAGTGCTTTGAAGCTTGATTAGGCACCAACAAGCTTGTTAGGGGAGGAGGGGACAAGACCTGCAAAATTCATAGCAGCAAAGGAACTCCAGGAGGAATAAACAGGGGATGGGGTCAGAAGGGTCAGGGAGGTTGTTGTGGTAAAGCTGACAGACAAAACAACACAATAAGGGGAACTCCAGGTTTCAAGTGGTTGAAAGTTGGTTATTTTTCTTACTGTTAGAAACTATATAGCTCTATAAGCACTAAACCCACATTCCTACCCTTCTATCTCCTGGGGAGGAGGCATTAACACTGACTGTGATACATTCCTGTCTTATGGCCAGCTGGAAAACAGATCACCATTTAATTTATGCCAAAGCTTTATTTTTTCCCAAGAGAGAAAAGGTCTCTCCCAGAAACCTAGGTGGGTACCTACGTAGGAGAAACAACATAAAGAGATTATTGCAAAAGACTTCTGCAAGAAAAAAACAACAACCCCTAAGCCAACAAAACTCAAATAAAATTAATTGAAACATCAATATTTTCAAGCCATTTCTGGCAGTTTCACTGGACTGTATTATAGCAGCAGATGTAACTTGACTGGACCAGGGAGGCTCAGAAACAAAACTCATCACTGTGCAAAGGCACATGGAGATGAAGCTTGGTCCTTAGCTGAAAGGGGATGACAAGGGATGGAGCTTGACCACACACCATGGATGGAAAGATACAGTTGAATGGAATTGGTTTAGACACTGCAGAAATAAAAAAATAGACCTGCCTTCTGTGGATGTGTAGACTGAGGGACAATCAGTTAAGTGGACAGAGTTGACTTACAAGCAGAAAGCCTGCAGGAAAGATCTTTAGCACTCATGACATTTATTACTAATCACCACGGCAAGTGATGATGACACTAATTGAAAAAAGACCCAGCTGTGGGGGGGGAGCTGTCATCTGTCACACCCAAGGGCACTTTGTGTCAGGCTCAATGTGATGGTGGAGTCTTAAGGAAGGAATCGACCACAACACTTTCTCAGCAGTCACTGAAAGAAGGTGTCACACCTAAAGGAGAACTTTCTGCCAGCAACAGCTTAAAAACATCCTTCAGTTTCATTATGCCCCACCAGCCTTGTTGCCCACAGCTGTGCTTCCCTCCCAGTAAATCCTCTTTCAAGAGCTACTTTTCTCCTTTTATCTACAGGTGATTCAGGAATCTTTTCTTATAACCAAAACCCTCAAATTGTAACTTTTATTCGTGAAAATAGAGACTTAACATTCGGGTGCCTACATTGTCTTGACAAAGCTCTAGTCATAAAAATCTCTCATGCAACTTGGACACTGATAGATTGGAAGACATAAATCTCTCTGTTATTAGAGCCACAGTTCTCCACGCTCATTGCAACAAGTACTCACCAGCCATAAATCCTTGTCTCCTTTTCTAAAAGAGCCCATTTTAAATGCTTCAGTGAGATCTGGATTATTCTTTAGCAATATGGGTGCTTCTTAAACAAGACATTAGAGGCAGTCTCAGAGAAAAAACTAGTCTCCTGGTGAAGCTTTGAAAGAAATCCCAACATTAAAACAAACACCATTCCTAAAGTCACAAGGGAAGCAGGTAAGGAATTTTCTTACTTATTTGCAGAGGGACCTGGACAGGCTGGAGAGTTGGGCTGATTCCAGTGGGATGAGGTTCAACATTCCAAGTGCCGGGTCCTGCACTTTGGCCACAACAACCCCATGGGGAGCTCCAGGCTGGGCACAGAGTGGCAGAAAGGGAGCTGGGAGTCTGGATTGCCAGGAAGCTGAAGAGGAGGCAGCAGTGTGCCCAGGTGGCCAAGAAGGCCAATGGCATCCTGGGCTGGCTCAGGAACAGCGTGGCCAGCAGGTCCAGGGAAGGGATTCTGCCCCTGTGCTCAGCCCTGGGGAGGCCACAGCTTGAGTCCTGTGTCCAGTTCTGGGCCCCTCAGCTCAGGAAGGAGATTGAGGTGCTGGAGCAGGTCCAGAGAAGAGCAAGGAGGCTGGGAAGGGATCCAGCACAAGTCCTGTGAGGAAGGGCTGAGGGAGCTGGGGGTGTTGAGGCTGGAGAAGAGGAGGCTCAGGGGAGACCTCATCACTCTCTCCAACTCCCTGAAAGGAGGTTGGAGCCAGGGGGGGTTGGGCTCTTTTCCCAGGCAACTCTCAGCAAGACAAGAGGGCACAAGAGGTCTCAAGTTGTGCCAAGGGAGGTTTAGGTTGGACATTAGAAAGAATTTCTTTCTGGAGAGGGTGATCAGGCATTGGAATGGGCTGCCCAGGGAAGGGGTGGATTCTCCATCCCTGGAGATATTTCAAAAGAGCCTGGATGTGGCACTCAGTGCCATGGGCTGGGAACCACGGGGGGAGTGGAGCAAGGGTTGGACTTGATGAGCTCTGAGGTCCCTTCCAACCCGGCTAATTCTATGATTCTATGAATATCTACCTTGTTCTCTAAACAGCAATTTAACAGAACTGGAGACCAAACACTTAGACATTCATTGCTTAGTTTCAAATTAAGACGTTCAGAACAGATAGAAAACCAAATATGCACCTATTTACACCTGTGCAGGTTCACATAGGTATGTTCATAGACACTCTGAACCATCAGAAAACTCAGAGCCAGACCCATAGTCTCAACCTCGCCAAGACGAGGTTCGAAAGGTCTCATTTGAAAGGTCACTAATTGGGATCAAAACCAGGGAAAGCAAAGAGTCTCAGTGACATCTGCTTCCCACTGTATCTTGTACAGAAGAAAGAAGATTCCAGCCCTGAGTCAAGGCAAAGACTTTAACAACGCAGCTGACAAAACTACAGGATTTTTTTTGCACTGTCAAGGCCTCAATAAGGGCCAATTGAGAGCCTTTGCCAGTTCCTGTGGCAAAGGTGGTGCTCTGGTGGACACATGTCCATAGTGCAGATATAAGTAACCTCTTAAATATATGGTAACCTCTTAAATCTTCAGCCAGAGGCTCACTGGAGACACCAAGAGCAAAGTCCCAGCAGGTCAGGGTTAGTGCATGGCAATAAAGCCAGAAGGACAGCAACCAGGGAGCCACCTTACCACAAGGACACAATTGCAGGGTAGGAAACCACCCACCCAGAAAATCTCAAGTGTAATTTAATTAATATCTCCAAAAGTTCTTTCAGACAAACAGGCACACCCCCCAAAAATAGCTATTACATGTATTTTCCTCCTACTCAGCAGAAAAAGGCACCAGGGATAATTTAATGGCTTGAGTCATTAGCTGAATATTGATGGCAGGGGATGACGCCAAATCCTGAAGCTTGGCAAGGAGATGGAGATCACATTATAGTTTCTATTACAGATGCAAAACTAGAGTGTGAAAGCTCCTTACTATAGCATTTTAAAAAGCCCTCTTTTCCCTCGAGTGAAAACTCTTGCTGACCAAATAACATTTTCAGCTGGATGTTATCTTTTTTTAAGAGAGTGGAGGGTGGTGTGCATGTAATCATAGAATCATAGAATCATAGAATCATAGAATCATAGAATCAGCCAGGTTGGAAGGGACCTCAGAGCTCATCAAGTCCAACCCTTGCTCCACTCCCCCCGTGGTTCCCAGCCCATGGCACTCAGTGCCACATCCAGGCTCTTTTGAAATATCTCCAGGGATGGAGAATCCACCCCTTCCCTGGGCAGCCCATTCCAATGGCTGAGCACCCTCTCCAGAAAGAAATTCTTTCTAATGTCCAACCTAAACCTCCCCTGGCACAACTTGAGACCTCTTGTGCCCTCTTGTCTTGCTGAGAGTTGCCTGGGAAAAGAGCCCAACCCCCCCCTGGCTCCAACCTCCTTTCAGGGAGTTGGAGAGAGTGATGAGGTCTCCCCTGAGCCTCCTCTTCTCCAGCCTCAACACCCCCAGCTCCCTCAGCCCTTCCTCACAGGACTTGTGCTGGATCCCTTCCCAGCCTCCTTGCTCTTCTCTGGACCTGCTCCAGCACCTCAATCTCCTTCCTGAGCTGAGGGGCCCAGAACTGGACACAGGACTCGAGGTGCAATCTCCCAGTGCAAGTCATGCAGTAAACCCAATGATCCCTTTGCACTGAGCAGTCGGTCCATGGATTCCTTCCTCATTCCCAGGGCTCTGGGCCACAGGGCAAAGAGACAGTCAGGCCACAGCCCCACAGCCAGCAACAGTCATGTTCCCAGAATACAAGGCTGTTGAATAAGTATTAGGTTCTCTTTCTTGTTTTTTAGTGCTTGAACTTTCAGGTCATTCTTGGGTCTCAGTTTCAAACTTCCCCTAGCAACCAAGTCAGTGGAAAACTCACTGTTGGGAAAAACAGCAGCATTTGTCACTGTTTCACAAAAGGATTGAGAAAACTGCCAATTATCACCAGGCAATAAAACCATGAAGCCAGCAAGGGGAAGGCTGCTGTAGGATATTGCCTGGAACACATCACTGGGGACTATTTGCAATGATTTTTTTCCGTAAGTCCAAGCCCCTCACATGAGCCACATCAACTTGATACCCAGGACTGAAATCAAGCCTTTAGTCATTGATAAACAGAGACTACCAAGCAGGTGGCATGTGAGGAAGAAAATCCTCTGTTGACAGGATATGTAGAACTGCCTGTGACCCCAGCCATCTTGAGAAGGAAGCAGATTTTCTCTCCAGATGGCAAGCTTTACTTATTTAAATTACAGATATGTCCCCAAACACCTGAACGCTCTCCACGTACACACTGAAACATAACTTTACAGGATGGTGATTTGAATGAAAATTTATTTAGTTATTTAGCAATTTTTAAAATTCAAAATTTCAGCTCTCCTTGCTGCCTGCTGTCTTTCTCTGAGCAGCCTTTTGCAGTCAGAGTGTTGAACAAATCTCCTTGGTCACAGCACAGGGCATCTCTGGAATAAAAACTTTCAGAAAGAGGGAAATAAGCTTGAAAATTAATCCTGGGATTAATTAGAAGGGAGATAGGAGTAAGGAGTTCCACACTGCCTTACTTCCTATTTAAAGACTTCTCACTTCACAGCCTCCTGATCCTGAAGCAGTAAAGATAGGGCCAGGTATTTAGCAGCACAAGTTGATTTATCCCCATTGCCTTTGCAAAGCCAATTTATCCCCTTCTACCCAACCTGACACACTTGAAAATCAGTGATTTGCAATGACTTCCATGGCACTTTGGGTCAGGCCAGGAAGAATGTTCTACACTTATTAATTCTTAAAGTGTTTGGCTGGTCATTAGGAGATTTTCCCCCTGGCTTCCACCCGCTTCCCAGTTCAAAGTCCACAGAGGCAAATTCTGCTTTTTCTGAGTACTGGGCTGTTTGAATGAATATGATTCATTTTAATTCATCCCACTGCATGAGACAACATAGAGTCTTATTTCTCTGTCAAATAACTCAATTGACAGGTAAAGGCCAAGGTTTGCTTAAAAAAAAGAGTTAAGATCTCAGTCTGCCTGGTATATGATAGAGATACACAGAGAAGGAAATGCCTTCCCCATTCAAATGGATGCTTGAGATGTCACAGCAATTTCTTTTTCCTCTTTTACAAAGTGGCATTTAAACCTTTAAATCTTAGAAAGTGGTGTGAATCCAGTCAATCCAAATGTTTTCCAGTGAATTAATGGCTGTGAGTTTCAATTGAGGCTTTATATACATATCAGGACAATAATGATTGCATTCCATCTCCAAAGGTGCTCTATGCTGCATTTTCCAGAGGTGAAGACAAATGGAATTCATCAGCCACAATTTCCAAACACTCTGACAGCTCTGAAGATGATAGACACAAAAAGCCAATACCCACAATGTATCCAAATGAGATAAAAATCAAGGATTTTTGTTACAACCCAAGGCACGCACATCCCCCTCTGCATGTGTGGTGCCAGGCATAACTTTGTGGTGACTTGAAATCCAGCAGCAGTTTTTATTGACTGAACATATGCCAGAAAATCATTTTGCAGACATCAATGGGCTTGAAAGAAAAAAATGAAAAATTCATCTAGGGAAACAAACAAATGAGCTTAACTCATTTCTTCTGCCAGAATTAACAAGTGTTTAAAGGATTTTATTCACCAATGCTGGTGTTAAATCTGTGCAATGTGGTGTAATGCAAATGTACCTTCCTTGCAAAGCCAATTTACAACTATGGGACCTGTCTGGGAATTCAGTGAAAGTCAGAAAATGGTCAAAAATGCAAAACTCATAATTACTTTCATGCATTAGTTATAATGAAAACAAGTTGGGGATGTTGAAACTGCTGAAACTGAATATTTGCACTGTTCCTTTTAAAACAAAATGTTTCATTTCAGATTTGGGAGAACTTTTCTGTGAAGCATGTTGGAAATGAAATATAGTTTCAAACCCAGATCAAGGTGTTCTCAGTGGCTCGGTCTGTGAACCAAATCCTTCCATCTTCCTCTTCATTTCAAGTTGAAAGTGAAAGCTTCACAAAGCAAAAAGTTTCATGGTGGATAAAGAGAAACTTAATTTCATGACAAATGTTGTTTTTCATGTTTTCTTGTGTGTTCTGAGTGGGAAAACTGATCTCTATAGCAAAACCTGTTTCTATATCCAAGAAGGATCTTGGGTACAACCAATTAATGTTCTATAATCAGTCATGTAGGGCCAATGTGTTTTATGTTTTTAGAGCAATTCTTTTTTATGTATTGCCCTGGCCTCTCAGACTAAAGGTAGCTTGACTAGGATGAGTTTTTCAAAATATGGTTCTTGTGCTTCACTAAGGCAGAAAACTGAATTATTAGGGTCAAGTACAGTGAAGACCATTGTCTATCCCTGCCCTGCTCTGGCCTTCATGATGCTAAAGAGTGACAGCAAAAATGGATTAGCCTCATGACAAATTTAAGGTGATAATGGTGTTGTTGATTTTAGGGCTGATGCTATTTTCCACTTGAGCCTGGAAGGACTTCTCTGGCCTGATTGGTAAGCAGCACTATTATCTATGGCCCACAAACAGCAGAAGCATGAGACCATCTGACTCTAGGGGAAATGTGATTTTTTTCCATACTGTCACCAACCATATTTGTCTGCAGCTGGGATATTTACTGTCTCTGAGATTCAGCTAAGGTATTTTCAGGAAGCAGGAAACCTTGGACGGGAGCTTCAAGAAAAAAAACCTAAGAAGTAAAGGGAATGGAATATGATAAAACTCATAAAGTAGATGTGACCAGGGCACTCACTTCCCAAAAGCAAAACCAGAAGGGTCAGGGAGTGGCTCCAGAAACCTTTCATTCAGTACATAAGCAAGGTGCAGCACAAAACTGAAAAAGAAAAATGCAGCAACTTGAATGCAGGTGAAAAAAGCATTAATGAGACAAGCACTTTCCTCTTGTCTCAGCTGTGGGACATCTGAGGTTTGCTTGGGGTTTGCATCACCTTCAGCATTTAACTTCCTGGCAACTGTTTGGACTGACTGAAAAACCACACTTCCCCCATACAATTAGAGGACCCTTTCCTGGGGTTTCTATGGAAACCCAGCTGCTTTGAAAAATATCTGCTCCTTCCTCCAGTGAAGAGAAATAGCTCGTTTCCTCCTGACCAGTTCTCTCCTTTGGATGGGCTGATTGCTCTTTGACTCACCAGATCAAGAGCTCTCCCTTGCTCCAGTTTGGCAGTTGCTTTACAGAATTACAGAATCATCTGGGTTGGAAAGGACCTCAGAGCTCCTCAAGTCCAACCCTTGATCCACTCCCACTGCAGTTCCCAGCCCATGGCACTGAGTGCCACATCCAGGCTCTTTTGAAATATCTCCAGGGATGGAGAATCCACCCCTTCCCTGGGCAGCCCATTCCAATGGCTGAGCACCCTCTCCAGAAAGAAATTCTTTCTCATGTCCAACCTAAACCTCCCCTGGCACAACTTGAGACCTCTTGTGCCCTCTTGTCTTGCTGAGAGTTGCCTGGGAAAAGAGCCCAACCCCCCCCTGGCTCCAACCTCCTTTCAGGGAGTTGGAGAGAGTGATGAGGTCTCCCCTGAGCCTCCTCTTCTCCAGCCTCAACACCCCCAGCTCCCTCAGCCCTTCCTCACAGGACTTGTGCTGGATCCCTTCACAGCCTCCTTGCTCTTCTCTGGACCTGCTCCAGCACCTCAATCTCCTTCCTGAGCTGAGGGCCCAGAACTGGACACAGCACCTGGTATTACCATGAAGTGTCCCATCCAAGTACTGCCTGGGCCTGACCCTGTTCAGCTGGTGAGAACAGATGAGATTGGGCATTCTCAGGGTGGTGTGGCCACACCATTTAACCTTTGCTAGAGGTTAAAGCAGCAGCTAAATTCAAAAAGCCATCTTGGGACACAAGCACTGGAAACCTGGACCATGAAGAGCTCTCAGAAGGCAAAACCCAGGAGCTACTTTCAGAGTTCTCCAGCACTTGATGAGGCCATGGGCTGAAGATCCTTCATCCTGGCAAGTCCCATACCCATGTGGCAATTTACCTTCATTCACTGCACAGCCCAGATACTGAGCAAAGTCTGAAGTACTTTATGGGGATGAATTATTTCATGAAGTCCTGCCAGAAAATACCTTGATATGTCCAGGCCCGGTGCACCAGCATTGGATTAAGACCGGGCAGATGGGACCCCTGTCCCTCCCAGACCTCACACAGCTCCTGACCCTGCTGAGTTCAGTGTCAGGAAGGAAAGTGCTCCCCGGGACCACTGGCTTCCTGATGCTCATTGCTTCTGACAGGCACGGCTGCCTGCCCCTGTTTGCCATAACAACAGTTTCCAGGCAGTCCTGCATCCTGACAGCACAAGTCCCGGCCCTTTAAATCAATCTAAACAGTTTCACAGACAAAACATCTTGTCAGCATCTACACAATCTCTCCTGATTGAACCACTGAGAGATGTGACACATTAAGAACACAGCACTTATATTTTTCTCTGTTTGCTGAAGCTCTCTCGGAAGGGCCAGGGAAGCAGCTTAGGGAAGAGCAGGGTAGGGCACCCTCGTTTTGCTGACATACAAAGCACATTTAGAAGCCATCCTGTGATTACTAGCTTGCATTAAAGCACAAATTGTTACTTATCCTCCCATCTCCTCATACAGCCCTCAGAGTTTCTTTAAATAGCAGCATGGATGATTTAGAGAGGGATGCAGTGCCTGGCAGAGGTTAGGGGTAGTGGGTTTTGCAGGTGTTTGCATCGTTTGCCAAGTATTTGCTCTGTCTGTCTCTCCAAATTTCTGAGACAGAATGAAAAGAGAACCCAGGGACAACAAGATCTCGAGGGGTGAACATCGGGTTTTACATCATTTAAGGGTTAGGACATCTGGAGCCAGAAGCATTGCAATGAGGATTTTGCTCTGAGAACTGATCTCAGCACTGTGGAGGCTCAGTCAGCTGCTTTCAGGGACTGGAGGAGTCAGGGTTAGGTTTCTTGCCAAGCTCTCAGGCAAGGACTTGAGGACCAGCAGAGGATGTGGCATGCTGGAAGGGTTTGGTGAGCAAGCAGCACGCTAGCCCTACCCCTCTCCCCAGCCAATATCTGAACCTGCTCACACATCTGCAGGTGTGAGTAGGTGTGTGTGGTGAGGTGCAGACAGCCTGCAGTTGTCTGGGTAGGTACTGATCTCCCTGCCCCTCCAGAAGCCCTGTTCTAAATGTGCTAACAAGTTATCCACCAAATAATGAGGTTTTGCCTTAAAGGAAAGAGATTTAAATGAAAGAACATCCGTACCTCTCATTTACAGGCTGGCTTTTCAACCTTTCCTTAGCAGCTCAGAGCCCAGAGCCCTGCTTTGTAATGACTTTGGTGCACAAGTTCACATTTCATCAGAAGAACTGGAGCTTTAAGGAAAAGATTAAGTTTTGCAAGATTCCTAATAAAATCACTAGAGCTGGCAGCCATGTAATCTGAAGTTACATTTCAAGCCCTTTTCCCTGGCAAAGACATCTGTCAAGATGATAACTCAGAGCCAAAGCTAAAGTTTGTCCAAATTATTTAGCAAATACGCACAAGTCCTTCAGAAGACAATCCACAAACAAGTCACTAATCCAAAAAAGCTGAATTCAAAAGCAAGCTTGCTCTTCTTGGCATGCTTAGGCCATAGAGATACAAGTAATTCTGGCAGTAGGATTAAACACAGTTTGTGCTTTAATCATGTATGGAAAGTGTATTAAGTCTGCAAGAAAAGCAACACACTGAGGGGTTTTTTTTTTCCCATTTTCATGGCATGGGACTTCCACCTCGGGTTTGACCCTGACTCCTTCAGCACAGGGCAGCCTTCCTGGTAACACTTTGTACCACAAGAATATTGCATTTTTCCTGGACTGCTTTCTCACATTTTGCTGAAGGGGAGAGTGAGGACTGTCTCTTCTCTCTCCAAACATCACAGGGATGGGGATTTAGTTCCCAGCAAAAACCTCCTGCAGCAAGACATTCCCAGGATGCACCAAGGGAGCCACTCAGCTGCCTCCCAGATGCCAATCTCCCTGCTCCTGCCTTCTTTCCTAAATCTTCCCATTTCAGAGCCCCCAGGCAGGATCCTCAGGGCAGACCCTTCCTTTCACAGCTCTGAGCTCCTGGTGGGGTTACTCAAGGGGTTATTTATTGGTAGGAACAGAGGCAGCAAAACCAATTTTTTTGCTATTAAACAGTTACAAGCAGGTTCTTGGACTACCTGAACACCTGAGGAGGACCCCAAACCATGTACATGTCACCAGTTCTGGGTGTAACCATCCCTAGGGCTGAGAGAGTGTCCAGCAGAGTGGCTCTGGCTGCGAGCACAGGGTTTGGCCTGATCATTTGATGGCAATTTATTTGCTGATGCCTGTCAATCATCTTCCTGTACCAATGGGCTAAACCAAGGGAAAGGAAGGGTACTGGACAGCACTCCCCTTGCCTTGGCCTCCTTCTCCTGCTAAGTGTCAAACAAACTCAAAAAAGTGACAAGGACTTGCTAAAAGGGTGTAAAATACTTTTGACAAGTTTCTTCCCATTAAAATTCTGTCAATTCATCAAAGCCAAGCTTTTTGATATCATAAGGACAGCATCTGGTGAACAATGGTGGATTTATTTTAAACTGAAGCAAACAATTTATTTTTTTCTGTAAACAGTAGAAGTGGGTTTTTTTTTCTTTTGAATTGGAATAACTTTTTTATTTAACCTAAGTGAATGATTATATCAAAGATGTAATGATGGCACCTGCAATTCAAATCTAGGTTCCAAGCCCATACCCCAAGACCAGCTGTCCCTATCAGGGATATGCTCAGTCTTTGCTGCTGCATTACCTGACAGGCACAGACTCCCCAGGCAAGGAGGTTTTTGCACGATTCCTTTCTTCAACAAGCTCTGAGCAGGAGATGCTTCTGCTTCACCTGCAAGAGCCCTGCCTCATTCAGCCACACACAGGGGAAAGCCCCTATCTTTAGTGAGCCCCAGCCCCTAAGAAAATCAATAGGAGTGCAGAGTTTTGCTTGCTCTGAAGTGCTAAGAACACAGGAGGCCACCATGCATTCCTGAATGTTCTGATCATCAGTTGATTTTTAGCAGAGGGATTCCTTTAACAGATGCTTCTGGATCCTCTTTCTCTCCTCTGTCCTCCTCTGTCACCTTCCTTGGGTCTGTACTAGGTGTAGTTCACTGTGTACACACATCCCTGAGCTCTGGGATCTTGTGTAAAGGTTTGTTTGTGTTTTTAGAGACAAAGAAAGTGCTGACTGATGCAAGTGGTTCTCTGCTTCCTACACTGAAGCTTTTAGCACATGTGCATGTTCATGTCTATATGTGAACACTACCTCTACATGGGCTCTGCAGTCAGTTGGATACAGCTCCCATGGAAAGTTGACAAATTTTTGGTTTCTGTAAGTTGAATAAGATGCCTGGAACAGTGTGATCCACACTTGGAAATAGTGAAGTCAGATTTTCAGGGGCTTGTAATTCTTCCAATGAGGCAAAGCAAAGCTCCAAAGTCTTCTGGAGGATCAGCAAGGGAGCAAAAGCATCTATTGGGGTAGAGTTGATCATTAGTTTTCTAGCCTTTATTTCATCCTGGTGCAGTTCCTGGTTCTACAAAACCTTTAGAGAAACGGAATAGTAAATGCTTGGAATAGTAAAAGGAGGAATTATAAAAATTATGTATCTTAACAGCTAAAACCAATATGATTTCAATTGCCTTTAAGGTTACTTAATTCCCTCTCATTACATGGTGCTGGAGACACCAGAAAGAATATGGAATTGAGTGATTAGACAAGGCAATTCCACCCCAGCCTTCCAGCCAGGCTCTCCTCTTTGCTATAGCACAGACTCACTGTACACTTTGAACTTTGCACTTTGAACACCCCGTGGCACCATTCCCCTTATTGTTGGTAGCACTTAATCCCCATCTTTTCCTTGCCTGATCTACTGAGGCTGCAGGGTGCTGGGCAGGAGGCTGCTGTGGTCCATGCTTAGTCCAGCTGTACATTTTAATGCAAAGATCAGGGAATTTGTAATCAGATCTGCAATCATTCCCACCAGTGGCTCATCGAGGTCCTAGAGCAGGTCCAAAGGAGGCAACTGGGCTGGTGAAGGGATCCAGCACAGATCCTATGAGGAGAGGCTGAGGGAGCTGGGGGTGTTGAGGCTGGAGAAGAGGAGGCTCAGGGGAGACCTCATCACTCTCTCCAACTCCCTGAAAGGAGGTTGGAGCCAGGGGGGGGTTGGGCTCTTTTCCCAGGCAACTCTCAGCAAGACAAGAGGGCACAAGAGGTCTCAAGTTGTGCCAGGGGAGGTTTAGGTTGGACATTAGAAAGAATTTCTTTCTGGAGAGGGTGCTCAGCCATTGGAATGGGCTGCCCAGGGAAGGGGTGGATTCTCCATCCCTGGAGATATTTCAAAAGAGCCTGGATGTGGCACTCAGTGCCATGGGCTGGGAACCACGGGGGGAGTGGAGCAAGGGTTGGACTTGATGAGCTCTGAGGTCCCTTCCAACCCAGCCCATTCTAGGATTCTATGATATAGGCTATTCTCTCTTTCCATCACTTCTGTTGCACTGCTTAGCATTGCACTAAAAGTAGTGAGTACGGTAGACAGCAAAGCATTTCACTGTGAGGCAAAGGTGAGAAAGAAGAGGAAAACAGTGATTTCTGCTTTGATGTCTTCTGCAGTCCATCTACTCTTAAATATTAGAATGAACAGGCACAACCTGAGTACAGTACAACACTTTTATCTTTATGATGTTTACAGCCATAAACCAGTGAAGTATGAGATGTAATTTTCCTAAAGAGCTTCAGTGCAAACCTAGTCACGTCCACATGAGTCTCAGCTCTTCTTGAAATAAGGCAATTTTACTGGAACATTTTTACTGACCCCCCACACCATTGCCAGGACCGATCCCTGGCAGAACCAGGAGACTTGTTGCTGGAGGAACAGAAAGTTCATGCCCTCAGGTAAGCTTTCAATCCTGGCTCTGTTTTTTTTAAGAGAAAGGAAATTATTTTGTCTGTTTATATGCATTTTGTAAAGACAGCAGTTCTACATTGCTCAGAGTGCTTATAAGATGGAACAGCAGAGATCCTGACTTCAGTATCCATCTCCTTTACCACTGCTGGAGGCATTAAGTAGAAACAGGCACTGCCAACAGTTTAGGTGAGAAGGAAGCTCAGAAGGAATAGTTACAGATACCTACAGTGAGTATCTTATCTAAAGATACCTAGCACTAAAAAATATTAACCCTAACTCTAAGGAAGAGCTTAGATATAAGCATCTGTAGCTGATTTATGGATATAAGAAATAGCCAAGAAAACTGAGCCCCAGCAGAGAAAGGGCAGTGCCAGCACCCTTCCTGCCAACTCTGAGCACCCCCAGACTCCATCAGCTGCTTCAAAAGAATGAAACTTGCCCCTGTTTAAGTCCAAAGTACCCTGGGAGCATGTGTGTGCCTCAGTGGGAAAACATGGAAAGAAAAGGAGGAAGAACTAAGAGGTCTCATTAGCAGTTTAAATTACACAAAGTCCCTAGGATTACTAAAAGAACTTTTGCCTAGTGAATACCTTTTCTGTACAATTATGGGGGTAAATCTACCTGCTCAGATAGGGTGTATGCCAGTGGGAAGCTCAGTAACCTGGATGCATTTGCTTTGTTGGACCTGGCTGATAATTAAAGTAATTCCTTTTGCTTCCCTTGGGAATGAAAGAATTTAATGGCCCTGTCTTGAATAATCCTTGAGGCAACAGGCTCATCTGGGGGAATGTACCTGTAACAGGCAATTTTCCTTTCTGCAGAGCCTAAACTGGGACCTGGGTTGTGTCCTGGGCTGTGCTTCTCAAAGCTGAGCCTGGATGAGAGTCGAATAGAGACTGGAAGGAAAAATCTTCCATAGCTTTTGTTATCTGGGGCTTCAGGGTCTCTGTCCTGGCTCTCAAAGCTCTTGCACGAAGAGGTGGGGGCACCCTTCTGAGAGGGGGAGATCGAGAGCTTTTGAGTGGTATTTGGTCTGTGAGGACTTGAAGCGGTGCAACAGGAGGTCCAGGTCAGCCGAAGGACTGGAGCCTGTTTGCCCAGTATCCCCATCTGGTAGCCAAGGCACAGCCGGGCTGAGTCCCACACACACCGGGCTGTCCCTCCCTCGCTTAGCTGAGCCCTCCCCACCGCCCCTTCCTGCCATGAAGGGGCTTCTGTCAATGTCCTGCTAGAGACACCTGGTCTCCAGAGAGGAGAAAGCATCCCCTATTCCTCCTGCCTTTTTTCAAAATGGATGCAGCTCTCTCTTTTTGCCTCTTTCCTGGCTCTGCTTATTTGTCTTGGTAATTATTAACCAAAAGCTCTAGCAGAAATCACCCTCCCCAAGACAGTGTTGAAGGCTGCCAGAGAAACCAGCAGCTATTTTATCTTGGGTGTGTGAGCAGGCTTCCATGCTGGAGGGGTCGGCAGCAAGCAGGGTGTTCCCTGTGTCCTTTAAACCTCAGACCATGCAGAAAGAAATGATTGAGCACAGCCGGTGGGAGAGGAAGACTCTTGTTTCCCTGCAAAGCAAAAGCCTTTAGACACCTTCATGCTACATCAACAGCAGAGCCACTGATGAGGCAGCTCCGTAAGCTCCTGAGCCTTAGGATTAGTGCCCGTGTGCTCACAGTTCAGCGACTTCTCCATCAAAAACTTTCCAGCCGCACTTGGACCCCGCTGAGGCTCCGCTCGCTTTTCGGGGCTGTTCTGCGGTTACGCAGCGCTGCCGGCTGCGCTTTGCTGCAGTAGCTCAGCACCTTCCTGCCAGCTCCGGCTGCCTGCCCTGCTCCTGCAAAGATTCATGAAGCTGAAGTGGACCCAGGGAGGGGGAGAGGGCCCCGAGGTTCACCCCGCTGCCCTGGGGAGGAGGTGCTAAGGGCTTACACCCATTAAAAGCTGCGAACGGCTCCCTCGGAGGGATCTGAGCAGTTTCTCTTCCCTGCTCCCCGGAGGCACCAGTCTGTTTTCTCGTAAGCATTTCCAAGGCTGTTTTCTGAATGCTTCTTTACCTGGCAGACCTCACATACCAAGATGACTGAGCAAATTCATCATAGACCAGAACCCTGTAACCCTGAGATACCGGCTTTTTCATTGCAAGCTTTCCAAAGGCACGGACCCAAGGAGTTGAGCACTGCTTCTGTCTGTTCCTGCTGCAATAAGAAGGGGGGATTGAGCCCAGAGAGATTTCCCGTGTTTGCTCAAAACTGGCACTCCTGCCTGTGTGCTGCTTCCCAGCTCAAGGACTAACGCTGAGAAAGGCACTTTGAGCACAAAGTTAGCTAGATAGCTTTCATGCCAAACTTGTGAATTATATGAGAGATTAATCCTTACCTCCCAAATCTTTTCATGTTAAGCAGCAGAAGAAATGTTCTGTCAATGCCCAATAAATGAGATTCCAGAGATAAGATTTCCACTGGAGGGAAAGAGAAATAAAATACAGCAGCCCAGTATTTCATTATCAAACATTTAACTCCTTCAGAGCTAGATGGCTCAGCAGCCACCAGAGGCATTGCTTGCTTACATCCAGAGTAGCTCAGCACCTGCTTGTCACAAATAATCACCTGGGTGACAGCACAGCCCCCTTGGCAGGGCAAAACTGCTCCTATTACCCTTCAGAAGTGGAAGCATCTCTGTCAGTTGATAAACAAATAAATTTGAGGCTAGCTAATGACCACCTTCAGCCAGATGCTGAAATTTGGGACTGCCAGCTCTGTGCCCTCCAGAAAGCCTGCAGAGAGAGATGTCTGTTGTCCTACAGAAATGCCCACGGGTGCATGGAGGTGCTGGGTGCTTGTGCAGGATCCTGTGGTCTCTGTGTTGCTCAAATGCATCTAAAAGGTTGCAGGATTGCATGGGCACTTCCATGCTGCAGCCTCTGCAAGGCAGTGGGTTAGCCCTTCCTCTCCACCTCCATAGTTCTTCAGACAAGACATCTTTCTGCTCTGGTTTTTAACCCATTCTTCACACAAAGCTAGGGAAAAGGCTAGCAGGCATCCATACAACCCCACACATACCCACTGGTCTGATCTTTGCATGAGCCCATGCCCTGGCCTGAAATGGGAGAACCAAAGAGTTACCAGAAATTTGTAGATTTGCCAAAAAAAAAAAAAAACAACCCATCTTTGCCCTCTCAGCTGTCTCTGTCTTCCCCTGTGGGGATTGGCTGCTGCTGCAGCTTGAACTAAAGTGACATTTTGCTCAGCTGCTTGTAAAGGCCAGGGCAGACACTGCAAGGAGGAAGGCAAGCCCAGGTGAGCAGCCTCTGAGGCTCCTGTTCTGCTTGTCCCCCATCAGGTGCAGGGTTCAGAGCCTGGCCTCCTCCCCACTGCCCTCCCAGAACAGCCAGAGCACTGCAGGGCTTTGCAGGGTCCAGGATGTAATGCTCCTCAGGATGTCACTCCTTGCCTGCCACGCTTTATTCTCTCTGAGAGCACCTCTGAGCCATCAGGTCAGACCCCAGAGCTCTGCATGCCCATGCCTGTGCTGATCCAAGCTTCTGAGCTGTGTTGTTTCTCAGAGATCTGCTATTTAATGAGATTTAATGTCAAAATCCTCCAGAGGAGATCAGACCTCGAAAGTTTTTAAGAAGTGATCACCAGGCAGGCATGAACTCAGAGCAATAGGCTACACAAGTTTAAGCCCCTGCTCTGTTCCCAGACTGTGAGCACATTTTACATGGATCTCACTGTGGTCCCATGTGTGCTGCCTCCAGTTTTGCTTGGTTTCTCTCTACCACTCTTCTTGTCTTGGCTCAGTGCCCTCAGAGGAGGGATGAGGGAGCATCTGCAGTTCTTTTGCACTGCTACTTATTTCTGAGCCTTCAAGTCTTTGTGGTTTTGGGTTTGGGTTTTTTTGAGAAAGAGTGGGAAAAGGCATAGGAAGAACCTGGAGGGGAGATATCATCCCCAGCTATTTAGAAGCAGGTTGTAGTTACAGGCACTTACCAGGCACCTGTTACCAAGTCCCTCAGTCTTTCATGTAAAAATGTGAAAGCAGAACCTGTAGGATTCATGAGGTTCCCCAGGCAACCTTCCCAAAACCACTTCAGATACTTGTCTAACATTCTGCTATAAACCTGAAGCGATGGAGGCTCCACTTTCCAGGCAATCTATGGCAGGATTTTATTTTCCATTCAGAAGATCTTTTTAGCATCTAACAAATCTTCCTTCCTACAACTTAAACCCACTATTTCTCATGTTATCCCTCACAGACAAGGAAAATTCATTACTGTCTTCCTCTTCAAAGCTCTCATGCACTTCACAACATCTCTGGAGAATTGCCATTATCTTTAGCAAACAGAGGAGCTAAGGGTGGTGTTTCTCCCCTGATTTTAGATATCCTGAAGTTAGAAGTCTAAACTAGTTGAAAGATTGGACCAGATGATCCTTGAGGTCCCTTCCACCTGGCATTCTATAGCTGTGTGATGCTGACTGTTGTATCTAGCACAGACTCCTCCACCTGGGACATCCCTCAATCCCACCACTTTAGTGCTGTGGTGCTTTCCCAGCACAAACAGGTTTTGGTTTTGGATGGGATGAGGAGAATACCAGGTGCTGCTTCCCAAAGCATGTCTCAGTTTCTGTAGCCCTAAAGCACCCATCACTAATAACAAGGATGTAGAAGGGGCTCTACTGGAGGGGTGCAAGCACAGTATTTTGCTGCAGTGGGTGCCATGTGAGCTGCACCATGTCTGGGGGAGAAATCCTGAGATAAAACAGCAATTTTAAGCCATGTCTTAGGAAGGAAAAGAAGTTATTTTCAAGTTTACTTAAAATGCTGCCTTTCATGTGCACAGCAACCGTCTCAGTTCATCAGAGCAAACAGCATATATTGTCTGCTCCTTCCTTTTTATTACTTTTGAACACTAAGTTGGAGTTCTGTTTGAATTCTGTGAGGAGCATGAGACTATAACAAGTAGGAGGTAGAGATCAGCTGGTTTGGAGAAAGGGAGATATAATAGTTTTCAATTATTTTTTTTTTTATATTAGTTTGATACTAATACACATTGTAAATTCAAGCTGTTAATTGGGAAAAATGAGAACATAAACATTGCAGTTTTTTAGTGTCTGTGTCATACTGGCACAAGCTTTGATAATTTTTCATTTGAAGTGCTGTTTCAAAACTTCCTTCACTTGGACTTTTTATTACCTGAAAAACACTCTAGAAGTGATAGAATGGTAAGAGATGTCTCCAGTCAGTTTCTAAAGTATTTTTATAATTATTGTTTCTGTCCATTAATACTTTAAAGGTCAGGGTTTTTTCCCTCTTTTTTTTAGAACCATCATCCAACTGCTGCTTTGCTCAGCTCAGTGCTGGTGTTGGTTTAAAGGCAACTGGTGTATTTTGGATGATAAAACCTTACCACTACCACCCACCACTCCCAAAAATTCCATAATTTTTCCAGTTGTTCTTTGTGGAGCTTGAACAAAGTAAAACTAAACGCAGATTAAAAATTAAAAAGAGGGAAAAATAAATTAGGAGACAGATAATTCCTTGTGATGGAATATTTTGGTGTTAGATGCTTTATTCTAAGTGGGGGCTTTCTAAAAATAATGAGGTGGGGGGGGAAAAAAAGGGAGTGGAACTTTGTCTCACAGTAAACCAAAACCACCAAGGTTTTGCTGTACCTGTAACAAATTGAATATTCCTACTGTTAGATTTATTTTCTAAAGAAGGCTTTTCTCAAACACCACCACATTGCAGTTTAGTCCCAAATACCAATAGAACAGACAAACTAATCGAGCTGGAAAAACTCTGAGCCAGCTCTGGTTGTGAACTGGAGGACCTTTGCCAGGGAAAGCTGTGAAGGATGATTGCTCCAGACCCCAAGCAGCTCACAGGGTTTTCTCTACTGGCACATGATAATCCTCAAGTCCCAGGCCTGCTGGCTTTTGCTATGCAATGTTGTATGGCCCAGAGCCTTGCCAGGGCTGCCTGTCCCATGCTGTCCCTGGCAGCTTCCCCTGGAGGAGATGGACCTGTGCCTCTTGGTGCTGGAGGATGTTCCCAGTTGCCTCCAGCTGCTATGTGACCCTTTGCCTCCCTCCAAGCCTGCTGCCCTTTCCACACAGATGTTTTCAATGCTTTGAGTACCAAACAATTCTGGTTCAGCAGGGCAGCTTGGAAACTCACTTAATGGGCCCTTGTTCCCCAGCAGAGCTGCTCCCCTGGGAAGTGAGCCAAGGAACTGGGATCAGGGGAGTGCATTTCAATGGCTGAGTGACCTCAGCATCACACCAAGCACAAGAGTGTGTGTGTTCATGTCTCCTGACTGCTCTAGAAGCAAGTATTGTGGAACCAGGACCTGGTAACAAGAGTTTATGGTGGTTTGGGTTTGTTTTTTTTTCATTTCCTATATCCAGACCAGATAAAGACCACTGCCATGGCAGGACATCTTTTTGATATGAGTTACACAGTTCTGTGGAAAGCAGAACAAAAATCCAGAGCCAGGCACAGGCTTGGATGATGCCTCTGTTTCTCTGGGAACATGAAATGTCTTCAGCTCCTTCCAGCAAATATGGTCCTTGGCCTGGGTCCACGTGAAGATTGACTTGACTGATTGGATCCATATGAAGTAACTTCAGAAGAAAATCTCAGCCTCCTGAGATCTCTATTTTCTGGGGTGCATTGTGATGAGCTTCAGACCTCCAGAGCCTGCATCACCTCCTCTAATACAGACAAGCAGCAGGGGTGGAAAATGTCCTCTACAGCAGAATCCCTCCAGATGATCACAGGATGAGAACCGTGCTCCTGATCTCCACAGCTTTGTATGAAATTAGTTGTTCATGACAAATATCCTTAGTTTTTCCCCATCCAGGCATCCAAGGTCTGTTCTACTCTGGTTCTGTGTCTGACAGGTAGAGGGATGTTCCCAAAGCCTCAGGAAGGGCAGGCTTCTGGATCTGAAAAGGCACCAGGATCCTCATGTCCAGTGGTGCAACAGATTGTGGGATATAATTCATTGCTCACAATAGAAAAGCAGCTCATGTGTGGCTGGGAGAAACAGAAGCATCATCTAGAAGCAAGAATCTTTAGTGAAGTCCTCTTCAGTTATCATCAGTGTTCATTCACAGCAAGTGTCATTTGCAAAAGCCCTAGATAAATATTATGTCTTCTCAGCCCATTCTGTACTGAAGTAGAGGAAACTAAATTGCTCCCTTTCAGCACATACCAGAGGTGTCTGAGCAGAGATGAATGCAAATTGCACCCTAACATTTCTAGAGTGGAGTCTGGGACACCTTGATTAGCTAATTCAGCAGGCTACATGCTCAGCTCAGACAGAAACATGGTGCTATGGAGTAAGAGGACAGTCAGAACTGAGAACCTGACCAAGAACCAGATAAACCTGCAACCACTGGTCAAATCTTGTAGCCATCAGTCAAGTATCACCACCCAAAAGCAACACAGGAGCTGTCTCATGGGAAACCAGATACTCCTATGCTCATTGCACCTGAAGCCCTCACAGAATGATACCATCAACCCAAGGTACAACAGCAATGCATGAGATCCTGCTACAATTCCTGACAGGAGGAATAGAGGGATGCCTTGAAGACTACTTCAATGTCTACAATTTGGAGGCCATGAAGGCCAGAAAAAATGTTGCTGAGGATCTGGTTTTGGGCAAAGTTTCCAAATGCAAATTTAAGTCTGTTTTGCAGCAGCTGGTTCTTCTGGAAGCTGTTGGAGGAGATCTTGCTTTTGATTTTTTATTTCTTTAGGTAATTCTTAAATTAGAGATGACAACTATTTCAGGGAATAGGGAAAGATGACATCCAGGCTGCCTGAAATCCAAAATTGGGTCTAATGTTCTCTCCTTAAAAATACAGACTGTGAAATGACTCTTCACAAGCCCATGAGGTGTTCAGTATTGTGGGTGCTCTCCTTCTTAATTGGTCTCTCCTGAACCACTGTCCTCTTCTTATGGGCAGTGACTGAGTAGGTGGCACATCCTGGGCAATGGCTATGGTAGAGATACCCATAGTGACATCCCTCTTTGGGATGGCTGGTCCAAGCTTGGGATGGTGACCAGTATCAGGTTCAATGCTTCTCCTTCTCCCTGCATGGCTACACCACATAGCTGTGGTGTTTGGTGATTCATGTTACTCCCATCCAGTGGCAGCTGTGGAGAAAGGAAACACATGACACCAACATAATCCTTGCTCCTCCCATGCCAACATCCCGTTCTGCCTGGTTTGATGGGTATCCACAGTTAAAGGTTCATGATCTCCTCTCCCTTTGGCTAAGAGAGCTTTAGCTCTCTTCCCTTCCAACTCCTCTACCTCACCGCCCCCTTTCCCTCCAGAGCAAACATTCAGATCTTAAGACTGATCTTATCAGTGCTTCAACACTACCACAGCCTTCTGGACTATGGCATCAAGGACAGGCTGCAACCACGTCCCTGAGACACCTCATGGGGAGAATGTCAAACACATCAAGACTTAACTCCTCCTAGGATATACCTTACCACACGCACTCTGCCTTTGACCTCCTCAGTGGCTGTCAGGACCTCACTTATGGACCTCAAGCTGCAGAATAGCTGAACCTTCAGAAGGAAGTGGAGAGCTGGGCTGCCTACTGCCTCTAGCATTTGCTGAGGGGGTGTTTGGCTGTTCCTGCCAGAAGCAAAAGCTGCTCTGCATGGACCTGTTAAAAAAGAGTAAGTCTGGCTGTAAATAGGCATTTCACCACGGTCACACTGCTTACAAATGTCAACGAGGAGAGGTGACTTCTCACCAACACACATGCAGGAGGAAGAGAACTATCCTAGTGTAAACCCAAAAGGAAGGAAACTTATTCCCAATCCATTATTTGTCCCAAACATGACAAGATAGTGAAGCTGTAACACTGTGTACTACATCAAGAGTAATCCCAAGCAAGGTTAGTTCAATGAGAAGGTCCTACCAACACAGGTCAGAGTAGAGCCTGCCAGGCACCTCTGAGGCAGTGGGTTAAATCCTCTGCTCTTTCAATTACTTCAGCAAGGCTGAGAAAGCCCTGCTGTGACACACCTGAAAGCTTCCTATCACCTGTGCTTGTGGTCCCTCTGGTATCAGAGAGCAATATGAACTCTCGGATCATCAGCCATGATCAGGGTTTGGAGCCAACTGAAACAAGGCTGAAAAGGTGTCGTGATTTTTCTACAGCTCATTTATCTTCAGAGGATGCGAAGCTGCCTTCCTGCTCTTCCTGGCAGGCTGCTGACTTCATTTGTCTTTACGTGGAAGAGGTCCCAGAGAGAGTGAAAGACTCCCAGATTTGCCCTGAGGCATCCTTCTCTGCTGGGGATTGAGTAATCCAGATCTTGATGTGGCTGCGGACAGTGAGATGGAGGAGGTGGGAAGTCAAAATATCAGTAGCTATCATTGCCAAGAGCAAAGCACTGTTTGGAGAACAGAGTCACCCAACCACCTCCTCACCTGGAAGCACGACACTGGTGGCAAGGTAGATGGGTCCCAGGCTGGGAAGTTGGTGAATTGCCCAGAAGAGTGGATTGGTCATGGAATAAGGCATGAGAGTTGGCTGAAGTGTGGCATGTTTGTCACCTTCCCTTCAGTTTAGTAACCCTGATAGGTACGAATGCCTTGGCCCTCCCTTGGGCAGGTTTGCCAGGTACTTGCCCTAAACCAAAATCTGCTCATAGGTAGTGACACAGCTGAGTGATTTTAATATGTTCTCAAGCTCTTTCAACAGGCAGCAGATTCGATGACTTGTCACCAGAACTGACACAAGATGGCCATGGGCCACCCAGCTATGGTGACCATGAAGCTCCCCAGTCTGTGACACTCTGGGGACTCTGCCTCAGATTTTAACTGCAATTGAAATGGTGTGAGAAAAGCTCTTTTCTGGGAAGGACAGGGGAGTCAGATGGGTCAGAGGTGGCAGCTAAAGGATCTCTTTCTCCATGGGGCACAGGTGCTCCCATGAGGAGCAGCTCTTGAGGATCCATTTGTCCTCTAAGATCTTGCCAGCTCTGTTCTTCATGCTGCTCCCAAGGCCCTGTGCTGCAGGGGCTTCCAAGCAGGAGGAAGAGGTTTATTTAAGGAACCAGGAAGACTTTCCTAGACAGATCATGACAGGTTTGGGCTCAGACAGCCCAGCAGATCTTCCAAATATGTCCTTCAAGGGATGTAGCATGAAGGCCCCACAAACCACTCCAGTTGGCTCCTGCTCATTGGTCCTGTCATTAATGCCAGCTGGTCATATACAACTACCAAATGAGAGATTTTCCCAAGAAAATTCTTAACTTTTCCCCCCCAGGTTCTTCCTGCATGCCAGCTCTGAGAGAAAAGTTTATATTTTTAGCTTTGAAGTGCTGGCAAGAAATGCAGTGCCTGGATCTGCATTACAAACAGCCAGGTAATAGCACAGCCCCTGATTCTGGACCTTTGTTTCATACCAAAGGCTGCAAACCTGGATGCTTAATCTACTGCCCTCATTGCCACTGGCAGCCCAAATTCAAATGAAGTGGAACAACAGGAAAGGCTTTTCATGAGAAACTGCATGAGGGATTGAGAAAACTTTATGCTGGCTGTGTTCAGTAATGCCTGTGTTTAAAGCCAGTGAATTTTCTCCTTTCTACTCTTCCGAATTCTATTTTCAAACAGGGAAAAATCTTTTTCAAGGTCACAAAGAAGTTATGTTTTAAGATGTTTGCAGTGCATAGCTTCAGGCTAGGTTAAAATTCCCTTAATGATCACAGCCTGTCTTAACTGGAATTCATTTCCTCTGCTATCTTTATCTTACACCTTCCTGAACCCTGTTAGTGCTATGATGCTGCTAACACAGCACGACACCAAGGACAGAAGATGCTTTCCTCCCTCTTTTTATTTTTTTTTTTTTTCCAACCTACAATAGTGGTTTGTTGTCTCTTTTTGTTTTCTTTTGCTTTCTCCTGGCTTCTAGTTGACATAAATGAGCTCCTCAGCTCTGCAGTCAGAACACTGGCAAAAATGCATCAATTCTCAATTGTGTATGTTCTCTCTGTATCAGAAAACCCACCTCTTTTTTTTCCAGTACTAACAGATTCCTGCTAAGTTCCTCCTGTGTCATCTTTCAAATTACAACCCCAAAATCAGGCAAAAGCACCACCCCACCAATTTTGCAGGATGCAAATCCAAAGAATTTACTATATTCAGGAGTTAAATGCCAATGTCACAGCCTGTGACTTCCTCTGTGGTTGGACCCTGCAGCTCCAGTCCAACCTTTCTCTCCCATCACAAATTGCTCTGATTACTGAGCCACAGCCTGTCTGGCTGGTGAAATGCATTTGGAGTGGGGAAAGATGCTGTGCACTAATAAATAATGATAAGTGATGATCCTGTTGGGGGGCTAGCAGGGAGAGAGCTACAAATGGAATGAACAGGGGCAATTTGCATCCCCAGAGCCAAGCACATGAAACAGCCTGCAACTAAATTAATTACTACTGAAAGGCCAGGGACTCTTGTGGGACAACCAGGGATGCACTTTGGCTTCTATCAAGACTTAAGGCCTTAACTTAAGAGACCTCATCTCCACTCTACTGCTTATAAGAGGGGCAGATGACCCCATAGTTGCAAGGACAGAATAAACCACAGAAAAGTTTCTTCTATTTCAGCAAAGAATGTGAAGCAAAATCACTGTGTAACTGTCATGGTCATTCATAGCATGAGAGAGTTGCCAGGACCCTGACTTAAGCACTGGAACCTCTGGGTCTGCCATCCATCAGCTGAGTTCCCACCTGGGATGGAGCAATCCTGACCAGAAATGACTTGTGAGCATTCCTGAGCTCCCCAAACAGCCTCTTGCTGCTACCATAGCAGTGCCAGACTGTCTTTTTTCTCTGTCCATGCTTTAGTTAATCCTCTGCTGGGATTACTCTCTTCTTGTCTTTGGGTTCCCTCCAAACTGTGGTGAGCATCAGTCTAATGTGGTTTTTTAGCAGCTGCTCCAGCTTTCATCCCTCTAGCTTTGTTGGGACAAAACATCACAGTGATTTATATGTTTCAGGGCTCTTTGCTATTTAATATTATGCCTCCCTACCACCACCTCTGGTTTTGGCCAGCATGTACCAGCAGCAACCAGCTGTGTGCAGAGGAACTGCTTGGTTGGTGGTCGTCCATCCATTGGCAAACAACCCCTACCAGGAAAATGGTGGGTTTGCTCCCTGGGCTTGTGATACTAAAGAATCACTGTGACCACCAGGAGAGTGTATCCTGGGTGTTAGCAGAGGAACATAAAGACATCCTAAGGAATATAAAGGGAAATCAATTTCTCCTATGAATTCTTGTTCATATGACCAGAATTTCTCCATGTGCAAGCACGTTAATATTCTTCTATTCCTACGTGAACTGCTTTGCCTCCATCTGCCTTTACCTATGTCCTTGCTCAATCACAAGTGGTGTCCTTCAGCAGTTCCCAGGCCAGTGATAAACCCTGTTTCTTCTTCCTCTCTTTTCTACCCAGTGTTTTCATCACATGCCAGAAATAATGTAAACACAAGAAGAGCTGTAAAATACATATGAAAAGAGTAATGCAATTTTTAATTCAGTGATACTCCTCAAGACTATATTGGTATTATGGTGTTCTATATCTAAATTGTTACGTGGCTACCATTACCTCTGGTGCTGAATATTATCCCAGTCCTGTAGTAGAGGAGGAGATTTATACCTAGACCTGTGATACAACATCAATTTACAGTGTGTACATTGTCTGCCCTTCAGTTAGTTGCACTCTGCATCCTCTACTAAATTCAGTGAGTGAATAAAAAACCCAAGAGAATTAAGGTACCCAATTCCCTTACATGATGGTTCTATGCTGTGCTCCAGAGTACAAGCAGAAAGCAGCCATGGTAATTTTTCTGGAAGGTAATAAAATGTCTCTAGCTTTACTGCTCTCTCTCCTGTAAGCAAAACTCCCCCCTGTTAACAGAGTCCCTGTTCCTTGACATGCTCACAGTTCTGCTCTGCTTCTTGTGCCCTGCTGAGACTAAAAGCCAAAGTGTCAGCAGCTCATGCTGGGTCAGTGACACAGGTGTCACCAACAAGGGAGCCTGAAGCCATACATGAAGAGCAGAGGAAGCACCAACACGTTCTGGGATGGGCTGCAACACAATTGTCTATAGGAGCTGTCACACGTAGTTTCCCAAGGCAAAGGAGAAAACAGAATCTGCACTGTAAAACAGCTACATTATGACCTCTTAGCTGTAGCACAGCATCCAAATTAGGACAAGACAATGATATTACCTTGTTAAATGCCAGCAGCAGCAACAGAGATTGCATGAGGATACAGAAAGTGCCAAACATGCCAATCCCACAGAAACAGCCCCCATCAGGGACCTGGGAATATTTTAACCCAAACAGTGTAGTGTGGGCAGTGCAGATCAGCACTCAGTAGCTGACTGTCCTCAAAACAACCAGCATTGTGTCTCAGACACCTGCAGCATGCCCTCTTCTCCTGGACAGGTGGTGCTTTGGTGCAGAAATGGTTTAAAAAGTCACAGCAGAAGCAGTTTTTATTCTCTGGGTTTGCTAGCTTTGAGAACAATGAATTTAAACAGAGCTAAGGCACACACACACACACACACACACAAACACGTGGTCCCTGAACCTTCTCCATGGGATTGGTCACCATGGGTGCACCAGAAAGAAAGGAAATTTAAACCTTGGGCATAAATGGAGAAGGAAGGAATAGCCTCATTTGTGAGAAAGGAAATTGGGAAACAATTACACGGTGTACAGGGAAAATTACAGTAGTAGCCAGTAAGGAAGTCTTCTCTTAATCATCCTGTATTAGCTCAGTGAATTGGAAAATTATGGCAAGTCTGCCAGAGAATATACTGCCCAAACCTCATATCAACTGCTGAGCTACATAATATTTAGCTGCTTGGACAGGAAAATGTATTGCTTCCCATAAAACATGCCTCCCAGAGAATTACAATCTTATTTGTCATGCCAAGGTGGGTGTGTAGCGGGGGGGAGAGGATGGAAAATAAGTGCCACAAACACTCTTGGATGCAAGTAGGGAGTTAGTTTATCTCTTCAGCCCAGAACGTTAAACCCCTAGGTGCAAGTGGAAACAAGGATTATTTACAGTCCATCTTTTATGACCAAAGTCTCCTAGGAGGGGTGAGGAAAGTGTTTCTTCTTCGTCACAAGTCCAACCCTTGCCTTGTGTGGATACGGGAGGAATTAAAAAGTGGGAGATCCTTGAAGGGAGAGGAAAAATAGTGTTTTCCTACGAGATGCCTTCTCAGGGCCATGCTGACAAATCTGCAGTGCTTTTCATTGCTTGCCATGGAGCCCTTCACAAATGCACAGCAGAAAATTAATTCTCCACAGTTTCAATGCCACAGGGTACCTGTGGTTAAGAAGCCACCAGGAGTTCAGGAGAGGAGCCTTCCAGATGCTTGGACCAAGCTCTGACACCTGAGTGCCCCCCTCATTTATCCCAGTACACCCAGCTCAGCCAGGCTTTTATCTCTGCATCAGAAGCCACAGATGTTTCTTTGGTTGGACACCCCCATGGTAGCTCATGAACAGAGGCTTTTGTAGCTCTTGAAGCACCAGGCAGGGATTCAGGGCACAGTTTGCTCTATCACATGTGTTGCAGACCCAAAGAATTGTGTTCTCTTCTTCATACTTTCCCCACTGGTTTAAAAAAAAAAACAAAAAGCAAACAAGGAGAAATCAGCCCCTGTGGCAGAGGGAGGCTGATAGTCCACTGATTAACAACTCACATTCACATTAATCCTATTTTAGTAACTTCAATAAATATTCAGAATTTCCCTCTCTGTTGGAGGAACCTCCACTTTCAGGTGAGGGGCTCAGAAATCAAAGCAGCCTCAGGCCTGCTGGCCCAAAATTCCTTCTCGTGGTGGTTTGTCTGCTTTCACAAATGTCACTAGAGGAGCCAAGAGTGGATGTTCCAACACCTTGTTTCATATAACCACCAGATGAATCTCACTGAGAATCCTGCTCTGTGGGCAGGAGGAATGGTGGTGCTCTACAAGAAAAAGGAAGCATTTGGCAATAACTCTTGACTTTGTGAGTGTTCCTGCTTGGGCTTTCTGCCTGGGCACCTTCAGGAGCATTCCCAGCTCCTCCTTGTACCATATGTGGATGTGACTGCAAGCAGAACCACTGAGGCTCCTGCTTCTCTCTCCCCTCACTCCTCCTGTAGCTCTGGCTGATTCTCCTGTGTGTGCTGGGCAATGTGGGGACCTCCCAGTCCCTGAGCCAAGAGCCTGGATGCTGGAGGAGAAGAAAGCCCTAAACACTGCCTGTTCCCCAGCAGGGCTTGGGAGCCCAGGACCCACAGCCAGGAACATGTCCCCACCACAGCCCACATCCTTCTGCTGAACACAGCACAATTTTCAGCCCAGGAGGTGGGCACCAGGAGCAAACTGGAGTGGTTTGTAGGGCCTTTGTACTACATCCCTTGAAGGACATATCTGGAAGATCTGCTGGGCTGTCTGAGCCCAAACCTGTCATGATCTGTCTAGGAAAGTCTTCCTGGCTCCTTAAACAAACCTCCAAACCTCTCCCTCCTGCTTGGACACCCCCGCAGCACAGCACCTGCTGCCCCTCAGCACTTCCCACTCCTTCCCCTGGACCTGATTTTTCCTTTTGCTTCCCTTGCAGCCGTGTCTTGCCCAATAATCAGAGGCAGCAGCTCCACAGGAATCAGACACATGGCAGAGTTTTTCATCAGCCCCATGCAGGGTTTTCCATACAGGGTTTTCCCTATGGCTCCCCCTCCCAAAGAGGCTTCAGAGAGTTTTGGTCCAACTGAATCAGGCCAGATGAGCCTTGTGAAGGTTTTTCCAGGTAGGCAAAATAGCTGCCTGCCTCCTCAAGTTTCCCTCTGCTTCATTTATTCAGGCTCTCTGAAGTCCTGCAAAATCCCTCAGCTCTTCTGAACCCAAATATCAGGAGACAAAGCTATAAGCAAAATAAATTCCTCCTGTCACAGGGTGTCACCCTGGGTAGTTTGTACCATCAAGGAGGGCATTAGGCACTAACACCACAAGCTCTGTATGTATTTTATGGCATGTTTTACACTGTGTGGGCCCACGGTGGCTGTGTCAGGAGGCTCAGGTGGCTACCAGCTTATGGAGGGGACTTTGAGATGTCTTGGTACTCATGGAGAACCCTTCTCTACTTACCTGTGCACCTACCAGTGCACACACAAATAAACTCACCCCCCCAGCTGCTGCCTGGGGAATACCAACAGCACCAAAAGCCCAAGAGATCAGACCACACTAGAGAAGGCAGAGGAATAACCCCATACCTGGCCACTTTTCCCAAGGTGCTGAACGTGCAAACACTCCAAAACCTTGCCCTGGTGGCTCCCCCTTTCCCACCAGCTCTGGCTTGAAGGCTTCAGGTTTCCAGGGCTGGGATGGGGCAGTTGCTGTAGAGGGAAATTATCAGAAGAGACTGGAGAAGAAAATGTGGTCTCCCTTGTAACATCTCACAGCAAAGAGTCCATTTGATTCAGTGAACTCCACCTCAGGACCAAAGTCTAAAAGAATCACTTGGACTCTCTTTAAAAGAATTTCAGAAATGCTGGAGTATTTTATTTTGGGTAGGTAAAGCAGCCAGTTTCAACTTACCACTTTAACCCTTTTAACATGTTGCTGTCCTGAAGGATTGGTGGCATTTTACAGTAACAAAACCACCTAATTTATACTTAATATCTACGTATATGTGTGCATAGAAACCTATATAATATGTAATATAAAATCATAGTACATGAGGCCAAGTATTGAACAGTATACAAATCTATCCTAATATACTTTCATATTTTATAGTAATAAAGATGCAAAATGCCAACAAGCCCACATTAGTGTTACCTTCATGTTGCTCTCATTTTTATTCTTATTTATTTCACATGCAGCAGGGACCAAAACAACTCAAACTGATGGTGGCACACTTTGAAAAGCAGATTTGACTGGGCTGGGGGCCAGGACAGGAACCCATCACCCAGCAGCAGCACTGCCAAGGGAAACCATCAGGTCAGGCTGTGAAACCAACCTCTCCCAGCTGGAAGGTCTCGACTAAGCATTTCCAGGACCTGTCTAGACAGGGAGGACACAGGGGGGAATCTCTGCCTGGCTTAGCACAGCTCTGCTGGCTCAAACCCTGCCCAGGGAGAATGTGATGGGGGGGTTGGGGTCTGCATCCCACCCCGGCTGGGCTGGCAAAGCCTCCTGGGGAGACTCAGTTCTGCCTTCACCTCAGCTCAGTGGAGAAAAGCAGGATTGGGGTTTAAACTGTCTGTTAGGAGCATCTCTCTGACCAAGATAAATTCCTTATCCAGTGGGGGATAGCATAGAGCACAGAGAGCCATAAATAATGCATGGATCCCTCACATGGACTTGGCTTCAGTCTTGCATTCCCCAGAGAGTCAGCAAATATTATTTTTCTATTCTCTTTTGTGTTTCTCTTGAATAGTGGGTGGCCCTGGGAGAAAAGAAAGTCTCCCAGAGGTGTTGTGCTGATCTGCTTTTACATCTTCCTCCTCCTCTCTGTTGCTCCTCCCTGCCTTCCCAAAAAGCCCGGAGTGGTGCTGGATCAGCAGTGCTGCCAAGCTCCCCCGAAGGGCTGGAGCTGGAGCTGGCTCTGGGAAACAGATTGGCTTCATGTGTAAAACTAAATGCAGGGGGGTTTTTGGAGCACAGAGCAAACTGCAGCTCAGCGTTGGCAGTGCCTGGGACTGCTGCCTCCCAGGAAAAATGAAGCAGAGGGATTTTGGCTGCTGGGGAAGGGCAAGAGACAAAATTGAATTTCTTCCCAGGATAATGGAAATGCTACACTGAAAACAGGTTTGACACTCCCTGGGACATCTAACAGGAGAGATCCAGCACTCACAGCTGCTGAGCAGGTGCCTGAAATCAAGATTCATTGGTGTTGCCTTGATACCCAAATGCTAACAAGCTGTTCTGGTCCCCAAACTGCTAATTATGTGTCTGAGACCTAAAAGGAGGTCTCATGCTATTAAAAATAGTCCAGACTGAACTGGTGACAGACTAGCTGAAAAAATTTGGGACTACTTAATGAAACACTGGAGCCTGAGTGGATAAGTAGGTTTTTGGGACCCCAAATCTGCTAAAGAACTGCTTAGGACCCTGTTGCTTCTCCATGTCCATTATTTTTGAAAGCCACTTGAGAATTTAACCCTCCCCTCCCATGTTTCTCTTGCACTGTCCTCATCTCTGCTTTGAGTCCATCCCTTCAGGTGGGATTTGTGACCCATGGCTTGTCCCAGCTGGATGCACCACTTCTTCTGGATCACATGGCTCAGTAAACCCAGAGCAACTCTATGAAAAGCCATGGCACAGAGTGGTGTCACACTGACATGTATTTCTGCTTCCACAGAGCATCCTGAGGTGACTTCAGTTCTACAGAGCCTGGCCTACTTTAAAGACAGGCTGATTTTGCCCAGGCAGCTGCTGCATTTGAGGGTGAAGTGATAGAAATTAAAGCTTCTGAAATCCAAGTCCAGTTTCCTGGTCACAGGCTCATGCCCCCAGCAGGGTTCAGAGCTGCTTGACATCAGTGTCTGCTCTTCTGTCCCCTCCTTGCCTTTCCTGCCACATCCTTCCCAAGCACATCTGTAGCCTTGGCTCTCAGAGCAAGTGAGGAAAGCTGCCTCCCTGAGTCACTGCATCATTTGCACAGCCATCAAATGGGAGAAATAATGAACTCAAATGTGTTTGTCTACAGTAATTATGAATCTGAATTGCTCTCTCAACAAAGTGGGCTGGGCTCTCAACACTCTCAAGTATTCACACAGCCCCTGCATTCCCTTTTTGCATGAGTGCTGGATGTCTAGAAGAATCACACCCAGGCTGGCTCTGAATATATCCTTCCTGTCTCTCAATACCCTCCTCAGCATCTGGGACTCCTGGGATATTTCTCAAAGGCCACTCATCACCACACAATCATAGACCCTGATTTGCTCCCATTCTGCTTCAGTAATGGGAACAGCAATCCAGATAACAGTGGGAACAGAGGATGGGGGAGTGCTTTGGTGCAGCAGTGACAGAGACTATTTGGACTTTAAGGAAATCTTAGCAGGGCCACGATTCTCCCTGCAATTTTCCACTGAACCAGAGAGAAGGATTCAATCTGCATGGCTTCTGGGACTTTCTTGCAAGACTCCCATTCACAGAGCCTCACTCTGTCTCTCACTGCAGGCAGCACACGTCACATAATATATTCTTGATTTGTTTCTGAGCTTGATTCCTCTCCTTAGATCACATTGGAGGCTGCTTGGATGGGGGCTGGCTCTGTGCACCACGCACGCTCCCTAGAAAATGCTCCAGTGAACAAATGGTCATTAAAAACCAGCAAAAGTTAATTATAACTCCCCTGTGTAAAGGTGCTGGTGAATTGAGAACACAGGCACAGTGAGAAGAAACAATCCAGAACACAATAGTGAGAGATGGAGAACTCTCCCATCCCAGACTGCCTGTCTCAGGGGTGATGCTGGGCTGGGGCCAACCCCTCACCAGTTGAAACACCTTTCTTGTACTTTGCACCTTGCAAAGAGTACAGATTTACTTTTTAGCTTCTCTCCTTCTTGGCTGCAGTGGTTAAGCAGAGCATCCCTCCTTTGCAGCAGGACCAGCGAAAATCCCACTGGCCTGCCCTGGAGTTGTCCTTTACATTACAGAAATCCCTCTGGAACTGGTCGTGGGTTAATGGAGCAAAGCACCAAAGGGTTTCAATAGTACGAGGCCTGACTGCAGCAGAAAGTGGTGTCAGCAGGGTCATTGCTGTCCTCACTTTCAGCAGAAGTTTCAAGCACAAAATTTAGGATTCAGAAGAGAACAAAATGTGTTCAGAGCAAAATCTGGAGAAGAAAGGAGGTTGAACTGCAGATTCAGCAAATGCCAGGGTGCTGGTCCCCAGTTTATTAAACAAAACCCCTGAAGTCACCAGAAGGGTGAGGCTTAATCAGTCCACATCTGGAACCCAGGTTCCCCCCTCACTGGGTACCAGCTCTCTGGCTCACTCACTCACTCACTCACTCACTCACTCACTCACTCACAGCCTGTCACACAACCCCACCAGGCACTTGGAAGTGGCTCCAGGTTCACCTGGGAATGTTTCCATACAGCTCTAATTAATAGCAACAACAATCACCTGGAAGCCAGAGGAGGGAAACCCCGGAGTGAACATTTCTCATAAATGCTACCACAGCCTCATCTCTCTCAGGAAACCTGAGAGCAAACTTCCACGTTTCTTCCCTCTTTGGAAGGATAATCCAGCACTTGTGGCAGCCCTGCAGGGGAGCCAGGCTTTGTATGAAACCCCCTCAGCATTTGCTCTGGCACATTTATGGGATAATAGAGCAGGTGCTCTGTTTCAGGAGACAATAATCAGGGTTCCCAGGTGAGTAAAATCAAGACCAAGTAATTCATTTCTGCAGAGGGAGTGTATGATTGTCTTTTCAAATAAGGTTTGTATTTCTCTCTTATGAGTATTGGGAAGCTATTGGACAGAAACAATCTAGACAATGTTTTCCACATTTTTTCTTTCTTGCTGCACTTAAATCAGAAAGAACATTATATTATTTTTAAGCAATTGAGAGACCAGACCATCATTCTGATCCAGTTTTGTACAAGAGCATCACAGGGGCTAACAGGTCAACAAAGATGATGAACAAAACTCCCACCACATTAGTGCCCTGATTTAATTCAGATTGGCCATTAGCAAATCCCCAGGACATCCCTACCAGCCCTTGAGGGTGAAAATACTGAATAGCACCTAGAGTTGTTCTCAACTTGCCATTGATGTGTGAGTTTGAAAGACAGCCTGGAGATTGCCTGCAGTTCAGTTCAGGTGTCTTGTACTCATGTTTTAATTAGACACTCATAGTAAACAACATGAACACCCTCAACCACAGAAGCTGCTTCAGTCTCTTCATGCAGGAGGTCATGGTTAAGCACCCAAAGGACTTGCACCTTGATGGACTAAGTATTAATAACTCCCTGGGGACACAGACAGGGTCTGAGTTAATCAGGTTTCCAGATCTGACAAGCTGGGTATTAAACTCTTCCTATGATCAAGAAATACAGAATTCACACTGTGTGTCTCCAAGAACTGAGGACAAAAGAACTCAAGAGCTGACAGAGTTTCCCAGGGCATGATTAAGTTATTCCAGGTTTCCCAGCACCCCACCACCTTGCTGAACCCGGATCAGAGGTGCCAACACCCATGGCCCAGGTGTACACCCATTCCATGCCTTCAATAAAGGAAAATTCTTGTGTGCATCCAATTGGACAGGTCCTTGAAGGCAGCCTCCTGTTACTGGCAACCACATAATATAATCCCATCTCCAGGGGATGATCCTGTTTTAAAGCCTGCTAGGCTTTTTATCTCCATTATTCCTACTGAGCAGTTACTTCATTACTTCAGGATTTTGTTCCTCTAAGCATTAAAAAAACCAACCAAACAACAAACCAAAAACATCTCTAAATTCCAGCATAAAATTATCCATGACCAATCTATACCACTTGCTCCAAAACCAGCATAACCATTTACCTGAAACTGCTCCATTTCCCTCTCAGTGCTTATCCCTCAGACATATTTTCTAGAGTAATCACAGCCCTTCTCACAGACTTTGCCTTGCTTGCTTGTGTAAGCTGTTTTTCCTCTAATCTTCCCTCCTAGGACAGTTGCCTCTTTTCCTTAGTCCTGCTCATAAGGTCTCCCTCTACCTCTTCCAGTTTGGGTTCAGCTGCTTTGAACTCATGAGACCATTCATCCTGCATCAGCACTTAACCACTGCCTTCTCCAGTGGCATTAACATAGCCTCTTCTCCATAAGAAATAACTTTAAAGCAGCCAATTCATTACAAAGAAACAAGCAATCAAACGAACAAAAAAACCAACAAAAAACCAAAACAAAGCAAAAACCCCACACAATTAGTCAGGGCCTCTGCCTTATCATTCTGGTAGTTTATGTATCAGGCACAGGCAACTGAGCCACTGCATGGATTAGCTGGGACTGGCATGAGCAAAACAAATAGGCAAGGCTGGAGCACCAAAGAAATCTTTTCCCAATGATTTCTGAGAACTGTGATCTTCAAAATACATATTTTTAATGCTCCATGAGGGTGCAATTTTTTTCCCTACATTGCTGAGACCACAGCTCCTGCTGAAGTTTTGTCCATCCTGCAAGGAGGACAAAGCTGTGGTGAGGCCCACGAGAAAAAAAAGACATCAGCTGGCTCAGAGGCAGAGAATGGGCTTGTGAAGGAGGTCTGGCAATAGCAGCTCCCTGCCATCACCTCCAAAATGCTGCCACAGATATAACTCCACAAACCAAGTGAAACCTCCTTGTTGGAGCTCAGCCTGAGCTGCCCCATGTGGGTCAGATTTTTGAAGAAGAAAGCTTCTACATTGTACTCTGAGGTCTTAAATATTATTGTTCCCTGTTGAGTGTGGGTTAAGGGAGGAAAACAGTCGTACTTTTCTCTTCATCTCTTTTGTAGCTTTCATAAAGGAATATAAAACCAATAATGAGCCACTCCACCACTTTAAGCAATCAGGCAATGATGAATGAGACCCACTAAAACACTTCTGTCTTTGCCAAGGGCACTCTGGATTATGCTTGAACCTGTTTTAACCTTAGCACTTAACCTCCTTTTCCTCAAAGTCACCAGTGCGTGGAAAAAAACATGATGGAGCTCAAAATAACAAGAAGAAATGGTTCACTGAGAGGAGAGGAAAGGAATATTTGCCTCACAGTTGGGGCTGGGTTTTACAGAAATGTAATTTAACTACATGCTAAAGCTCAGAATTTTAAAGAGACAGGAAGATGATTGTGTGTTAGTAGAAGAGGAGAGAGGAAAGCTTTGAAATTCAGCATGGAAGTATTTTTTATGACAGCCTGGCATGAGATAAACAGGGCAAGAACAGAGGAAGCATTATTTCCAGCAATGGAGGCTCATAGAATCATTGAATGTTGGGTTGGAAGAGTCCCTCACTCCCCTCACCCCAAGAATTCAAATCCATTCTTGGAGTCCAGATCATAGAGGTAGCAGAGCAGGCAGTTGACCTCAGGGTTGAGAGAATATTAGCTGCCATTAGACATCCTTCTGCTTCTCCTTTTCCATGGCCAGCTGTGCTGTTCAAAGTGATACAGTTTGCAGAGACTCCAAAATGAACTGGCACCAAAGAACAGAGTGTCCAAAGGTGCATTCATATGATTCTGAATTCTAGGATCCATTCCTGGAAAATGTGGTAACTCAAGAAAAACCTTGATGTGGTTACTTCCTTTCCCTTGCACTGGGTAAAGAGAAAATCCAGTTACTGGAAATTGTCTGAACACAGGAGTAAGACACAAACCTCCTCTGGGGGGTGTCTCAGTGGGTATCTCAGGGTTTCCCCATCAGTAACAAGCATCATGTGTAAAGCTGGGGTTTGGTGCATCACTGCTGTAAGAAGTGATAAAAAAATCATCACCAGCATCACTGACTCATCAGAGTCCCTTACAATCCAGTGAGACAGGAGCCAACATCTTGACTGAAAAACATCCCAGTGATGTGGCCTTAGGGGAAGCCTCATTGCACACCCAGAGGAGGGAAAATGTCAAGCCTGGATGTGCCTGGACAGAAACACAAAACACAGCAGGGAGGATGGCTGAGTGTGGGGCAGGCTGAAGCAAAGAAGCTGCCTGCTGCCTACTGGTTTTAAAAAGCATGTAAGGAACACACAAGCTAAATAGACTAAAAAACACCAGAGTTAACACCCACTTAAATCCTCTCCCTGCTTCTGAGATTACTTTGCAAACAGGGGCTGTGTGTTTACCTACCTGATGTGCAACAAAATAAATGCCCAAGACATTTCCCCATCCCTAGTGGCTGCATGGTTCTTGCTTGATCTCTAGAAATACTTTGCCACACGAATTTACCTGTGGTAGCTGTGCTTTAACCTCCTGCCAGGGCTACTGTTATGGATTATTTTCAAACACAGGTGGAAAATATTCTAATTGTACCAACAGTCAATGGGCACATGAAATGGAGGAGTAATCTCAGGCATAGAAATACCCTTCCACATTTTTAGCAGCATTCCAAAGTGGAAGGCAGAGAGGGCTTTTACCTAGGGATGCTGGTTACCCTGCAAGAGCTTGCAGGAGATATCTGGGGTTTGCAGAGCTGGGAATAACTCTGGATGCTCAGGTAGGCTGTGTGCCTGACTTGCAAACGTAGTAAGCAAGGTTATAAAATTGTTTCTTGAGTGAAGATGTTAATAGAAAACATCTTTCTGGTTTTAATTGCTTTCAAACAGGAGTGATGGGTATTCTGGTCTCTGCACAAAAACACAACCCACGTCATTCTCTGAGGCAGGCTAAAACAAATCCTCTCACTTATTTAATTTTTAATCAATTTTAAAATTTAATGTTGGATAATGAACATGAACTGGGAAGACAGTCCTTGCCCCAAGAAACTGACAATTTTATTGTTGACTGGAATGGAGGTGTGGGAAGGCTGTGCAGAGGCTCAGAGCTGGGTAGAGCAGCTGTTCCCACCCCTGCCCCAGGATCTTGCAGCAAAGCTGTGGTCAGCTTGTGCATCCTCTTGGAGCACTGCAGCACCCTGGGCCCACTCCCCTGCCAGGAATGAGGCAGCATCAGTGCTCCATGCTTGGAGGGGGAAAACTGCTGCCCATGGAGTTGAGCTGGGAATGGATCCTGATGAGACAAAGCAGCATCACCCCATATGGAGTTTGGGTCTTCTCCTGCTCCTCTGTAGTGTGGCCAAACCTGCATTGTGATGAGCATCACGGAGTGTGGGCTGGTCCTGGCAGTTCCCACCCCTGCCATCTGTTCTCTGCATCTCTTGATCAGCAGTTTTTCACCCAAGGAAATCAGCTACTGGCTCCCTTCAGGTTGGAGACCAAGAGCTAAGCATCATGGATGTAATGAGACCAAAGGGACAACCCAGATGTTGAAGAGATATTTCTGTTGAAGAGGTATTTCTGTTCACAGTGTGGAGCAGAGGACACTGTAGGAGCAAGGCTGGAGGGCTCCATACCAGAGCTCTTTGCCTTTTCCCACAACCTTTGGAGAACCATAAGCCACAAATGGGAAAGAAGTCACACCAGGATGGTTAGGATCTATCCAAAATGCAGCCAGCAGCAAGAGAAGGTGTTAAAATGGTTTAAAAAAATTTTTTTCCACCCTTTCCCAAGCTCAGGACAGAAGAATCAGATTCATACCTGTTCTCTGGGCCTTAGCTTACAAATAAAAGGATGTCTCCATTCTCCCAGTCCCTCTTCCACATTTCTACTTTCTCTCTAAGAGATGGGGTGTGGGCATTTGCTGCACAAGCCACACAGCACTGTGAGGTTCTGTTGCTAACATCCACTTACCCACCCTCACATGCACACAGATCTACCTCTGAGTGATTTCTTCATGTCCCACGAGCAGCATAACCTCAGGCCATACCAATTTGTTCTTTGTTTTGCTGTCTGGACTGTCAGAAAAGTGTAAGTTGTCTTATTACTGCCAGGAGAAAGTGGAGCACATATGTTGGTGGGACAGCTGGTGGCTGTCAGACAAAATGTGTAACAGCATCACTGACCCTCCTTGTCCTCAGTGGACTTGAGTTTGGGTCTCTCCCAGATGCCAGTTTTCATAAAACTTGCAGAAACCAAATGTTTTTGAAACTTCTCCTGCTCTTTCAGATGGAGGCAAAATTGCTGAAACCTTCTATGGTCAGGAAACAAAGGTAAAACAGAACCATATCCAGAAAGCTCAGATGATGGTCTGTCAGAAAACATCTTGCTCTGAAACCTGCCCTTTGAGAGAGAAGACTTGTTTGAAAGCAAGGTCTGAAATCCCACTGTTCAGGGAAAGGCAGGGATGAGGATGGAACTCACAGTTCACCCTTCCTAAAATCAGATGATACCTGGGTTTGCCTCAAAACCCATGTAAAATAGAGCCCAGAGTGCACATGGTCTACAAGTGCAAGATGTGGAGACTGCAAATGATGGGAAGTTCCCCAGCTCTAGGTGACTTTTTCCACTACTTAATTCAAAACTAGCTGAAAATCAGAACATCCATATAATGAGACATCCCAGGGTTTCAAGATTTTATTTTGCTCTGAGATGTATTTTTAATCAATGTCATGGAAGATAGAAATGCTTTAAGACAAAAGAGCTTTCATTTCTCACATAGGAAATCTCATCACAATCAGAGTAACTTTAGGAAAGCATTTTTTTTTTTTGCATTCATAAAACATTTTCTGGTGGAAAGTGTTCAACTGAAATGTTCAGGCCAATTGCAGGCTCATAAAAATGTGGCTCAAAAATTCCTGCTTGCTCCTGATCCCAAATTTTTCCCTGAACCCACCTCAGGGCTCTGCTTCCTCATGCTATACACCCAGTTTTCTCCCATTTCTCTCACCTTCCTCCTTCCTCTGCTGCTCCCACTCATCTCACTTGCCACTTTATACCCTGCACCACCCAGATTAGGAAGAAGGAGCTGGGAGACAGGGCTCAACCTGACACAATGAACCAGCAGAAACGTAGCAGAAATTTCTGGACACTGAGGTACCCAGCAGAGAAACCATTTTTAGAAACTTCAGAGTCCTGCAGGCACTACAGGAGACCTTGCACATTTTCCCAGTGCCCTGCATGAACACTGCCCAAGAATCCTTTCCCTCTTGATCTGTCTTTCACTGGAGAGATGCAGATGGACAGAGACATCACACCAGGACTGACCTCTCAGGGTTTTTTTCTACTGCCAAGTGATAATGAGAAGAGAATGATCTTGCCAGGGATGGATGCTGGGGCTAACAGTAGGGTCTCACTCCCATTAAAGGCTTCAGGAGGCAAACTCCACTGGGGTTTGATAAGGTAGAACTGGTTCATTAGCCTGAGACTTGCCTTTTTGCAAAGGTCCTCCTGATCAGCTGTTTATTCCATCACATCTTCACATTCCCAGCATCCCTCTGCTGTCATTTATGTCCCCATAATTGCCTACACCCAACTTGTACCTGGTTGCAGCAAACAGCACTGGTTAATCCAGCTGCAATCCCTTGTCATTGCCTTGACAGCAACAAATTCACTTGTTATTCATGTGGATGTCAGATGTATTTCAGGAGATGCTCCATCATAATTTAGCATTAGTTAATGGCCACTTAGAGTGTTCCTGGAGCATCTGTAGAAGGGATGGGGGCTGTGGGATTCATTACCAGGGTAGAGTACAGAAAATGCTGTTCAGTCAACAAATATGAAGCTTAACATGTGGCAGAGCAGTGACACCTTCTCTTAATGAGGGCAGAAGATCCACACCCTGTCTGGCTGTGCTGCTCATGAAAACTGGTTCAGATTTCTTACATACAGATTGTTTGAGAATCTACAACAGCAGCAGTTTACACAAAACCTTGTGGGAAAACACTTAAAAAAAAAAAAAAAAAAAAAAAAAAGGAAGAATCCTTAAATTAAATACTTCAAAGAAAAGAAATAGATCAGGACTGTGTCACACAGCCACACATAGGACACAGGACTGTGTCACTGCAACCAGCCACACATAACCTCTTGAACAAAAGAGGAGACATGGACATAATCCAACCAGTGTGTCCAGACAAAAATGGGATTTTGATGAATGGAAAGTGCAGTTCCAGAAGGCTTCACAGTAATATTTCTAGTTCATATTTTCAGTGGATAAAACAAGAAATTTGGTTGTAAAAATTCTATTCTAATCCAAGACTAATCTCAAATAAGTCACCACTTTCTTGGTAGCCTGGAATCTCTCGCATCTCCCAGAACATCACACTCTCACACCTCTGGGGTCAAGCTGGAGACTCTCTGCTATCCTTGTTCATGTCTCTCAGGTTTCTCCATGGCTGGAAAATTGCTGACAAGCTCCCAGCACTGCAGGGAGGGCAGAGCTGGAGTGCATGGGCAGCTCCTCCAGAGAATATTGAAGCTCTGATGGGTGTCTCAGTACACACCAGCCATTGCAGTGCCAGTGGGGTGCTGAATGTTTAACTAATTAAGTGTTCAAGGCCAGGTTGTCCTTTAATTAATTAAGTGTTCATGGCCAGGTTGTCCCCTTGTGTTCAAGGCCATCTTAGATGAGGCCTTGAGCAACCTAGACTAGAAAACAGGTAAGTAGGTGATCTCTAAGGTCCCTTCCAACCTCGGCCATTCTATGATTCTATGATGATAATTAAGGGTTAAACTTATGTTAATGCCTCCTACTGGTCATTAACTCTTCATTTTCTGCTTGGTCTGGAGGAGTAACTCACCCATCACGATGGCAGAGATTTGAGGTCTTATCCTACTCACAGCACATGCAGTGAAGTCACCAGAGAGTATTCTCTTGGATTTATTTATTCTCTTCACCTAAGATGAATTTCCCCTAAAACCTAAGTGAACAGTTTCAGTCACTGTTGTGTGATTCAGCCCCATGCAGTGAAGTCCTGGCACGACTGTCCTCCACCACATGAGCACGGAACTTGAGAAAGCTTGGAAAGAGTATGGCTGACATATACAACAAGAAAATGTCTAATTGGGTTGTTTTGACTTTCTTCCTCCAAAAATGTCAAAACCATTAAAAAGGCAAATGCCTTTTTCAGGCTTTTAATTTCATGCTATCCTGGTTTGAGGGAACCAGGAATAAAATTGCCTATGGCAATATTAACCTGAGAACACCCAGGAACCCACCAGTTGCTGCTGGCCCAGTGACACTGGGGGGCAGCTGTGGATGAGACAATGACAATGGGGGCATCTCTGTCTCTGGAGAGGTGGGGGGTGAGCCCATTACCCAAATGGACCAGTCACAGTATTCCTTCCCATGGGCTCAGTAATAAAATGGCTTCTCAGAGAGTCTTCTGCTGACTTCTCTGTCTGGGTTCAGGTCTGTTTGTCCTCTCTCCTTGTGCCATATTTTTGTGCTGGAGAAGAACACTGTTCACCAAGACAGGTCACCTTCCTCTGTCTGCCTGAGTAGGATCAGCTTGGCCTCTCCAAGGTTTTTTGTGGACTATTATCAGAACCCTGGACTCAAGTACTCCAGAATGCTCTGGGGATACCTTATTGTAGTTGGAGGGGGACTTGTTATAAAGATAGGTAGACAGGATGAGATATAGATAAAGATAAAGATAAGATATAGATATAGATATCTCATATAGATATGAGATAAAGATAAAGACAGGATGAGGAATAGCATTAGACTGCAAAAGGGGAGACTTAGGTTGGACATGAGGAAGGAATTCTTTGGGGTGAGGGTGCTGAGCCCCAGGTTGCCCCCAGAAGCTGTGGCTGCCCCATCCCTGGCAGAGTTGAAGGTTGGATGGGGCTTGGAGCCCCCTGGGCTGGTGGGAGGTGTCCCTGCCCATGGCAGGGGGGGCACTGGGGGGGCTTTGAGGTCCCTTCCAACTCAAACCAGTCTGGGATTCCATGAGAAGAGAAGGGGGAGACCTTAGAGCACCTTCCAGTGCCTGAAGGGGCTCCAGGAAAGCTGGGGAGGGACTTGGGACAAGGGCCTGGAGGGATGGAATGAGGGGGAAGGGTTTGCAGCTGCAAGAGGGGAGATGGAGAGGAGATCTTGGGCAGGGAGGGAGGGAGGGAGGGAGAAATTGTTTGGGGTGAGGGTGCTGAGCCCCTGGGTGCCCAGGTTGCCCCCAGAAGCTGTGGCTGCCCCATCCCTGGCAGTGTTGAAGGTTGGATGGGGCTTGGAGCACCCTGGGCTGGTGGGAGGTGTCCCTGCCCATGGCAGGGAGTGGGACTGGATGGGCTCTAAAGTTCCTCTCCGGCCCAAACTGGTCAATTATTATTATTTATTTCATTAAAACTGTTCTAGTTTTTCCAGCCTTAAAGTATCTCTCCCTTATTGCCCTTGTATCTTCCCCTGGTGGGGGAATAATGGGGTGTATCTGCCACCCAGGCACTGGCAAAAAGATCCACATGCCCATCATTATATTATATTATATTATATTATATTATATTATATTATATTATACATCAGTCTTCAACATTGTTGAAAAAGCATCCTGAATATTCAGTTTTCTAAAGCAATTAGACTTCATCTGACTAAACTTTTTTCAATCTGTTGAATTCAGTTGTTTTCAGATACAGGAGGAGGGCAGACTCAGAACTGTTTGTTTCCCTGGGGCAAATTTTTTTTTCCCCATGGAACTGAAATCTGAGCAACCTCTGGGCTGACTGAAAGGCTTGGGTAAAGTTCCCAACACTTGGGCAGAGCCTGGAATCCCCTTCTCATGCAAGGTCAGACTGCTCTGAAGAAGCAGGTGGTGAGTAGATTGAATTTGTCTCAGTCTTTCTCACTTCTGATTTTCTTCTCAACTATTTGTTTGAGGAAATGACAGTGTGAAACTGACTCATCTGATAGAAGCAGACAACTGAGCAGCTTCTGTTGCACATGAAAGAGCCCCCATGGCCCAGGTCTCCCTGTGACCTGCTTCTCTCTGGAAATCTCACCAAGTGCAGATTACATCTCCTTTCATCCACCTCACCCTGAGCAATAAATGTGCATTTGCCATTACTGTTCCCTTGGTGCTCCCCAACTTAACACACAGGCTAAATCCTTTCCTCAACAACAAATGATCGAAACAATTCAGCTTTTTTCTTCAACTAATGGAATGTGTTTCAGCTGTAAATATTCATGGATGGATGGAAAGTGTTTCTTGATGGGCCCTGAGCATACTGGTGTCAATCAGTTTATTTAAACTCCTGGATTAATCCACAGCAGGTGGAGCAGCAGACGTGTCCACCTCATCTGGCTCATTTTTCATCTTAGCTTGTCAAGCTTGTGTTCCCTAAGAGGTTTCTCCCCAGCTATTTACAGGGCAGGAAATCCCAGCAAGCTTTTAGAAGCCCATTCAGGTTATGCTGACCCCTCAGTAAAGGGAATATATTTAAGGTTTTTTTTTTAACCTCTCAGCAGATGAAGGTGGCAAAATAGCTGCTGACTTTTACAGCCTGCAACTAAAGCCACAGCTCATGGTTTTTTCCTTCTGGAGGACCTGCCCTCCCAGGTCTCTCCTAGCTGTGCTCATCTAGGAGGTAAGGAAATTTTTCAGGATCTGCTTTTCCAAAGAGCTTTTCCTATGAAAACCTGCATGAAAATTCAGCCCAATAAGCAAAATACTGGATCTCTTGAGTACTCTCTACTGTGTGTATTGCTGTGGCAGCAACACATCCATCTTGGAGCCCTCCTTGGGCCTGCCCTGTCATGGCAACTGAGCAATATTTTGCCTCTTACAGGCCATGCATCCCCCTGATGGCCAATTAAGGCATAATTCTCATGCATGTCCAACCTAAGCCTGCTCGAGGTATAAATTCCTTTAAGAAATGTTTTTGTGGAGGTGTGGGAGGGTTAGGCAGAGGCTGGGCTCTGCTTTAGAAGATAGAGATGCCTCAGATGACCTGGTTGTCCCTGCTGCTGAGCAGCTGGCTGAGCTCCTCAGGGGCTCTGAGGCACATTTTCTCAGTCAAAAGGAGCTGAACGATGGTCTTAGGAGTTTTGTTTGGGGGTTTTTTTGGGGTTGGTTGCTTGGGATTTTTTTTTTCTGATTTTTTTTTTCCCAGGGAATCTCTGCTGTCTCCCCAAATGGGCATAGTGCCAGGAGATGGAAAAAGCCAGGGGCTTCCTCAGTTTATCTGTGATGGGTTCATTATGGAATCAGAGCTGTGAATGCCTCAGATGCTCAGTGCAGACAGAGCTGTCAGCTTTGCATTTTGAGGCTGATTTTTTTTTTTTCTTAGGTCAGGAATGTGAAGTCAAAAGTTTTTGTAGGCAAGGCCAACAGAGGGGAAGGTAACCACCTTCCAAAATTGGCACTCATTTTTTTGTGCTCTTGTTGAGCTTGTTTTAAGAGACCTCAGAAGGCCATCCAGGCCAGCACTGAAATTAATCCTATTTTTTCCTGTAATCAGTGAGAATTTTTTTACTTCATGACCATTGCTTTTGATTTTTGCCCATTTCTTTCCATGGGGCTCATGGACACCAGACTGTAGTGGTCAGGACCTTGGAAGAAGAGTTTAGAGGAAACCCACAGCTTGGAGGAAACCATGATTTTTCACATGGCAGCACTGCATTGGGTCAGGTAAGCACAAAGATTCTGCAAGAGAGAATATCTCAAATGTTATTTATTTTCAGAAACTGTCCAAGGGGCACTTGCCTCAGTTGGGTGGAAGAAGGTCAGGTCAAAGTAATTTTCTCCAATCTACCTCCCCAGAAGTAAACCGTGCTGTATTTTCAATATGTTCCTGGTCTCTCCTGGCCTTTATTTCATTTTAAGCATGACTAGATCTAATTTTGGTTCATATAGAAAGAGCAGCAGTAGATTTTAATGCTTTCCCTGGCTTCACCCTTCAAATCTACTGCAGACAGAAGGCTGCTCCAAGGAGAACTGTCCAGAACCAGTTGTCATGAAAACCCTGTGACAGAAAACCCCTGTCAGAAAACCCCTGAAACGTGTTAGTGACAGAGCCACCAGCTAAGGGAACACCAGGGCATGGTGCCTGAAAGGCATTTATCCTCCTTGGTGTCTGGTTTTAACAGCCTTGCCTCTCCAGATTTCCAGGGCTGTGGGTTCTCATGGTCTCTCTGGGACAAAGGCTTTTTCCTCCCAGTTTTCAGGCAGGGGAGCTGAGGGGCAAGAAGCTGGACTTGGAGAGGCACAGGGAAACCTCATGCAGTTCCTAGGAAAAGGTTGATAAAGCCTTACAGCCCTCAAACACCTGTCCCTCCAGCTCTACTGGCATCCTTCTTGCTCAGTGTTCCTTCTTTATCCCAAGGGTGACTTTTTGCATGTTGCTTCAGCTCATGGTGCTGTTTGTAGCTCAGATCCCTGCATAGTGTGGATCAGGGACAGAGAAGGGAAGCTCCTTGCCTCCTGATTAATTATTGTGATGAGTAGGAACCACTTAGAAGACAGGAGTGCTGCTTGCCCTCAAACAAAGCTGCCAGTTGCAGGGTATAATCCAAGGGAAGGCTGAGCCCACAGCTGGCTCTTACACACAAATGTTTTGTCTTTCCTCCTCCAGGGCCCTCCCTGGGTCTTGGCTCCCTTTGCACTCAAAGCCCTCTGATCTCCAGCTGCCTCTGACACTTTGGTTGTGTTCATTCTGAGATATCTCAGATCTTTAGATTATTTCCCATCTTAAACCCCTAGTGAGGAAGGGGAGTGTGTCTGATCAAGCAATGGCTCAAACCAGACCAGAACACAGACCTTTTAAAAAATGAAGGAAGAGTTTACAGCCATTCTGCTGGGTTGCTTGCTCTACCACACTTCACAGTTAAATACCTAAGGAATGGAGAAGTTTAGTACAGGCAAAGGTTGGGTAGAGTGAGGCTCTATGTTTCTCAAAGGCCTGGGTTGTGTTTTGGTGAGATATGTGATTCAGGACCAACACACCTCATTTTAGGTAACAACGTCCTGCTAATTGGCTCGAGTCCAGTTTAAATTTTGACTAATTTGCCTGAATAGTTTGATTTCCAGCTTCCAGCTGCCTGCCCTTCCTGCCTTTCCTGCTTCCCTTTCCTTCACCCAGCATCCTGGAAGGATCCCGTCCGTTCGTCTGCCTGTGGTCCTGATCCATCCCAGCCCATATCTGTGTGTTCCTGTCTCCAGTTCCCAACTGCTGCTGACTCCAGGAGTCCAGCCTGGACTTTCCCAGAGCTGCCCTGCAGCCTCGGTGGTGACATGAGAGCTACTGGGGGAAAGGGGGGAGGAATGTGGTATCCATTTTCTTGTATTTTTGTATATATTTAGTAATTTTTCCTATTTATCATTCCTGTTTCATTAAAGTTGTGTAGTTTAGTTTCCAACCCATAAGTCTCCCTCCCTTATTCTCTCTCCTTTCTTATCAGGGAGGAGAGAGAGATTAATAGAGAGCATCTGGACTCGGTTTCATTGCTGGGCCAGTGTTAAACTGTGACACTGGTCAAGCAATGGCTCAAACCAGACCAGAACACAGACCTTTTAAAAAATGAAGGAAGAGTTTACAGCCATTCTGCTGGGTTGCTTGTTCTACCACACTTCACAGTTAAATACCTAAGGAATGGAGAAGTTTAGTACAGGCAAAGGTTGGGTAGAGTGAGGCTCTATGTTTCTCAAAGGCCTGGGTTGTGTTTTGGTGAGATATGTGATTCAGGACCAACACACCTCATTTTAGATACCAACGTCCTGCACTCCCTCCCATCTCAGAGCCTCTGCACTGAAAGCCAAGGGCACAGCTCCAGATGTTCTAATAGAGATTGGCATGGCTGCACCAAGATTTGGTCTGCTGGTGCAAGAACTATCTACTTTGTGTAAAAGCTTTCAGAGAATTGCAGATATCATTGTGGCAGCTTGGATTCTGGGGCAAATTTTGGAAAAAGTTATTTTCCAGACCACTTGTTAAATAGAAGGTTTTTTTCTGCATCAGGCAGCCACCATCCTGATTTTTTATTTCTTGATGCAAGTGGAAGTGTTTAATAGGAGATGAGAATGGACTAATGACTCTATGAAGCCAAAGCTGTTTTCTAAGTACCAGCCTCATGGGTGCACTAGAAAGAATGGGAGGAAAACATAGGCAGGGAGCAAGGCAGATTGACAGAAACTTCTATTTTACAATAGAAATATTAACACGAGAGACTCTCCATTATGCGGCCGCTGCCTGTCAGTAAGAATGCATATTGAAAATAAATGAGTTATATCCTTTGATTGTCATGGTTGCTGAAAATAGACAACCAGCCACAAAGGCACAGCAGGCACAGGAGAAGTTATTGTGTTATCTCCAAAAATGAGCTGGGTACACGAGGAAGCACGCGCTGCACAAGTCATTTAGCAAATGACCTGACCAAACATCCTGCTCACACACCAGCGTGCACCCATGCTGCCATCCTCTGAATATTTCTCTCAGGGTTTGGCTGCTGGGGTTGATTTTCTCAGCAAGGTGAGACTGTGGTAGCCTGCTGCTTGTATCCTTGCTATCTCCACCCAGGTTATCACATCAGTCATTCTGCCTTTGCCCCATGGGCTGAGAGGGTTTTCACAGCCTTTTCTTCCCTCTTGCTTCATGCATTTGCTGAGCCACAGAGAAAAATCCCCCAGGAGGTTCCCTGTCCCTGCTCAGTTCATCCTGTGCTGGAAGAGCAAAGAACCACAAGCCACAACAACAGGCCTGGGGAAGAGGCTTTGCTCCAGCACCCCTATGGAGATACCCAGAAAATCCCAGCAGTGTGCCAAGGGCTGAGGAGCTTCAGCTTCACCAACTCAACAGCAGTATCTTGGCAAGATCTTAATGTCATGTCAAGCAAGCAGCGTGATCACAGCTCCTCCAGAACAATGCCACCTGTGAGGTCATTTTCATCTGAGACCTCCTGGGAGGACTAATGCACACACACAAAAAGGAGGGGATTTCCTCAGCTGCTGCTGTTTCCAGGCTTCCCTCCTTCCAATACACTCTGGGAATGGGTGTGCTGAAGTGTGTTCTGCCAATTTTCTATTCTTCCTTGATTTGCCTACAGCAGAGGTCTGCGTTATCTTATCTGCTGCTCAGTGCATTGCAATGCCAACTCAGGGATCAGCACATATTCTGCTAAGACCTTGCTGTTCCCTTTGGATGGATCTCTGTGGAAAAGCTTAAGGGGACTGACTCCTCTGAACAGACTGTAATTCAGGGAAATGTTGTCTGAGAGGCATTAGGCATAATCCTGTGGAGAAGGAACAGAGGGTATAGAAAGCACAGGTCAAATCCTGCTAATAAAACAGCGACAGAGATCTGAAACAGGGGGGGGGAAGGAGGAAGGAGGGTAAAGTCATGTTTTACAGAGTGCCAGGATGCTGATATTCCAGCTTCTACTTTCCCTGGCAGTAGAAGCAGGGTGAGCTTTATCCAGAGGACACTGCACCCAGCACCCCCCAGGCACCCAAAGGAGCAGCTGCTGGCAGCTCTTCCCTCACTTTGTGAGCAGAACCTCAGCGCAGTGAACTGCTTTGCTGCAGCTTTCTGCTGCAAGCCCCCTGCCTCTTCTGTTCCCAGATGCATGAATTGGGAGAATAAAAGGACCCAGAGTTCTTCACTATGATGAGGTATGACAGAGTTGCTCTGGGATTTACACTCTCTGGTGCCTGACAGGAAAGAAATCAGGCTTCAGGGATGCTGCTTCTCTTTTTCCAACTGGCAATGCAGCAGAATGGATGGGCTGCCACAGAGCCCATATGAAATTGCAACAGGTTGTTGGTGATTAAATTCAAAATGCATCCAGGACATGAGGTTCTGACTCAGCCCAGAGGCAGTTCAAAGACCTTTGCTGCATGCTCCCTGGGGAAAGTCCTACTCAGCTCTCAAGCAGACACTTCTTTGCTGCTTTTTATCTCTGAGAGGTGAAGTCTGGCAGGAAGACAAGGTTGTAGTGGCCCTTTTGAGTATTGGTCCCTGGATGTCCCTAACCTGAGGGATTACCTGGAGTCAGGGAGACTGAGGCACCTGCCCCTCTTAGAAAGGCCCAGCAGGTGATGCTGGGAAGATGCCATCTCAGGTACCATCTAGGAGCTGCTTGCAGAACAGATTGAAGTGTTTCTCTGCCCTGTTTCTGAATCTCTACAGTACTGTGACAGGCACTGTCAGTCTGTGATATCCTCTGGTTTTAGTTGGCCCTGACCTGTCTCAGCAGAGCAAGGATTTATTCAGCAGACAGGGAATGTTCAGTCTTTCTGGAAACTACTGTATCCCTCATAGGAAAAAAAAAAAAAAAGTCAGTTTCAGAAGGAGCTACACCCTGAAGAATTAAATGGCCCAGGAGATGACACCCCACCAGGTCCCAGAAAGGCTGCCAAATGCTCCTATCTGACCTGAGAACAGCTGCTTTTTTGCAGCTGTTTTGGCTGTGCACTTTGCTTGCTGCCTTTGAGGCTCTGCTTTTAGCTGGTGTTACTGAGTTACAGGGACACCCCTGGGCAGGCTGTTGTCCCTCTCCCCACACCCTTGCTGTGGGCAGGGGGTGGTCTGCTCATCCTGTTGGGATCTGCCCTCACTCCCCAACTCTTCTGTCCCTTGGACTCTCACATCTGTTTCTCCTTTTCTGTCCCCTTCTCCAGACTTCACCACACATGGCTTTTCTTTCACAAGCTCTTCTCCTAAAGATTTTCTTGATCCTATCCTACAACTCACGTGGCCCGAGCTCTGCTCAAAGAGCAGGAGGAAAGGAGCAGTTTGCTTGGCTATCCAGTCCAAAGGGGCAAGGATTCAGGGTTGTGCACAGGCAATAACTGAGGCACAAAACTGTATGTTCCTACTCAGACGTTCATAGACAGCAGTGTCCAGGTGATGGAAATGACTTTGTGGCATGAGTCAGTTGGATTCATTTGCTGGCAGATCCAAAAACAGCAGAGATAAAAAATATTTCCTTCTCCTAAAACCAGACAAAGATCCTGCTGACAGACCAGACCATCATGAAACCTGTTGTGCATCTGCCTGTCTGCAGAATGAGCAGCATCACTCCTGGAGAAACAACCAGCCACAAGGTACTGCCCCAACAACCACATTGATGCCAAGGGACTGGCCAGCCTGGTCTGAGACCAAGTCCCCACTTAGTCAAGTCCCCAGCCCACACACCCACATCTTCTGAGACAAAACCCAAACCACCAGCCCAGGGGGTGCAGTCCCTCTGCAGCTCCATGCCCAGCCCCCTGCCCAGCCCTGCCCCAGCCATGGGTGCAGCACTTCTTCCAGGCAACCTACTTTTTATTTTTATTTGAAGCTGATACTTTTTGCCAGCCAAACCACTCAGGCCAGCCTGCACATCCCAAAGCTGTAAACTGAGCAGTGTCTGCTCCTTTTAGGATCCTCAGGCTGATACTCAGCATGCTCCACCTCCCCACCAGCCTAAGAGCAGATGGGGATCTTTTCCCCCCTCTTTCTTTCTAGCACAGCAGCAGGAAGGGACCCAGCTGTTGCCCACACTGCATAGCCAACTAGGATTTATAAGCCACGACCACCAGAACAAGCTAAAAAATTTCCCCTTCCACAATTTCAGCAATTCCAACACCAGGGGAAATAAACCTGGGTAATACATCTCACCCTGACATGCCCCAAGGCCTGCCCTTCTTGCTGGCTCTTCCCAGCCTCTCTACTATCCTCATCTGGCTAACAATTCACTGGCCAGAGCAGGAGAACCCCAACCCCCCTCTGATGTTCAGCAGGACCCATCTGACACCCTGGTCTGACACCAAGCAGCCACCTGGGAGCTGGGGCCTTCTGCAGAGCGAGGCTGGACGTGCTGCAAGCCTCTCACAGGGCTGGCTCCATGTTAATCCCCTGTTAGGAGTCCAGCAAACAAACTTCAACTCAACAGGCTGCCTCCTCCTTCTCCTCTGCTGTGCCAGGGCCTGGCAGACACCACTCACTCATCACATCATGCCCACACAGCTTGGCCAGTGACCACCAGTGGTGTCCTGGTCCTGTGACACCACCATCATCCACATGCCCAGAGAAGAGGAAAGCAGAGTGTCTGCTCATACTCACAGTTTTGAAGTCCTCATGGGTGCACTCTTGGCCTTTGAATTTGCAGTACAGCATCATATCCTTCAGGTCATGACCAACCCGGGCCAGGAACTCCTGCATGTTGAAAACTTTTGGTTTATAGTGCTTAAAGTTGGCCTTTTCTTGGAGGATGGCCAAGACAGCTGGGTCAGCCAGGTGAGGGTTGGGGATCTGCAGGTTGACATCAAGCAGAGCCAGGAGCTCCCCGGCATGGTAGAGGTCGTTGGTGGTGAGCCGGGAAAAACGAAACTCATTGAGGTTGCAGATGGTGACAGCAGGGAAGACCAAGCTATTGGCCACAACCTCGTCCACTTTGGTCACATGCTGGTAGGAGAAGTAGAATGCCACCCGGTCTGAACTCTCAACCAGGAGGAGACCCAGCGAGCCCACAAAGGCCAAGGTCCAGAGCAGGCGCCGGATGGTCACCGGGCCATAGACGAAGACGTGACGGATCCCATGGAGTGTGGAGGTGTTGGCAAAAATCTGGATGCTGGAAGGCTGCAGGCTGCCCATGCTGCTCTCACTGGTGCTGTCCTTCAGATCCATCAGGGAGAGTTAGTTAAATCCTGGTGCTGCTTTTCAGGTCAGTCTGTAGCTGGAACCGGGCTCCGGATTCCTCCCCTTCCTTCTCCAAAGTAATTATACCCTTTCAGAGGCAGGAGAGAGAAGGAGAGCCTCAGGCCAGCTGCCAGGAGTAGATCCCACAAAATCTCAGTGGTAGCGTCGCAGGGGCAAATATTTATATCCAATCCATTCAAACTCTGGCTCTTGATTTTCTTGCTGCGATAAGGAGGATTGGTTTTATTTAGGGAGACACCAAGGTGATGTGGAAGAGCTGAGGGTGGGCAGGGAGAGCTGAGCCAATGGCAGGAAAGTCCTCCCCCTCCACACACACATCTGCACACACGCGGGGATGAGACTAAGGGAGAGATGGAGCTCGAAACAAGTGGAAGCAGCTCTCAGCCTGGTAGCTAGTGCAGAAAGCCCAAGGATGCTCTTCCCCGAGCTGATGTCTTGCAGAGCTTTCAGCTTGAGCGGGTGATGCTCCAGCGATGTGAGGTGCAGGATTCCGGCATCTCTCCACTCCACTTCCCCCTCCCCCTCTTCCATTTTGGGCAGGGCTCCAAGAAATACCATCCCCAAAAACCCATCCCCTCTGCTGCCGGGTTTAGTTCCCAGGGCTTCCCTCAGGGAAACGGGGGCAGCTAATTCAGCAGAAGTACCAAAGGGAAAGAGGGGGGAGGCGAGGGGGGGGAGGGAAGCTTAATAAATAAATAATTTTAAAAAAACATTTAAAGGAGGGAGAAAAAGAAAATCTCTGCTCAGCCCCATGCACATGAGTAGGGGAGAAAGCAAGAACATGAAGCTCCTTCTCTGCCAGACAGAAGCTGGCAGCAAAAATCAGAGAGGGCTGGAGTCGGTGGGGAGAGGCAGCAGGAGGAGAGGGGTCGCAGCCTCTCTCAGCTCTTCTTTCTCTGCCTCTGCTTTGCTCCAGGACTCTTGAGGGGGTGAAGCACAGAGCTGCGAGTCCTGCACCCCCCAGAGCCCAGGGGAGGGCAGGGAGAGGGGCTCCCGGCCCCCTTGTGCCTCAGGGGTGTCGGGGGAGGGGGGATGCATCTTCTGCAGCCCCTGACTCCAGATGTTTTGTTGCAGCTGAGACGGATTTGTTAGGGGAGATGTCCCCAGCTGTGTGTTCGGCTGTGAGGGTTGGAAGGAGGAGCAGGGGAGGGCAGGGGGGACGGCAAACAGGGAGATGTTTTCTACCCAAGAGATGCTATGCTGCAAAGCCCTGGAACAGTGCCCTCACGCTGCAGGAGGTGGGAACGAGTGGGGAAGGGTGCTGGGGGCTGAGCAGGGGCTGGGTAGCTCCCCTCCATCCTCTCCCAGTGCTCAGCAGTATTTGATCCTGCTTTTGTTCAGATCCAGAATTAAAAAAAACAGAACATAGTTTCTGTCTCTGTACAGCACCCAACACTACAATAGATGAGGGTCCCAGGGGCCAGGGTGGTACCCAGAAGGGGATTTTCCTGGCTTGGATGAAGTGGGAGCAGAGGTTCAAAGCACAGACAGAGCCTGTCTCACTCTGCAGAGCCATGTCCAGTGACTCTCAGGTGCCTATGAAGTTACCTTAAGGACAAACTCAAAGAGTATCTGGGACAAAATGAGCCCAGTTTTTGAATTTTTAACTCCTGAAAGAGCTTTGCACTGTTTGGCCCCTTTAGTTCTTCACCTCCACTGATGGACTCCTGAGCCCCTTGTCCCCTGGTCATGAGCCACCCTGTCCTCCCCATGACGATTTTCACCCAGAGCTAGGACAGGTTCAGCTTTTGCTACCTCCAAAGCCATGTTTGGCCTTGGCAGGCAAAGGTCAGTCCAACTGTGACATCCCCCAGCACACAGCATCCCCATGGGAGCATCTCAGGCCGCTCCTTGAGGTCCCATCCAACCTGACATTCCAAGATACTCACTCCAGCACGTCTATGGCAGTGCAGCTCTATACCAGGGAAAACTGAGGCAAAGAGAAGACAAAGGGCTCATGAGGAGTCACCCAGAAAGCCTGCAGCATAACCGAGTTGAATTAACCAGTAGGTCTCCCAGTGCCCCAGGTTACTGAACCCTCCTTCCGTAGTCAGAAGGCTTCAGGACTGTGCTGAGACCACAGGCAGCCCTCACTGGGGTGCAGAGGAAGCAGGAGCTGCCACACCAGGCTGGGCTCCTTTTTATGCAACTCCACATCAGCCCTGAAATGCAAAATGTGGTCCATCCTCCTGCATCGCTGCTGGTGACTGAAAGGCAGGATCCCAGTGCAGCCCCATTTGTGGCTAAACAGAGCTACACAACACAAGAGCTCTGCTCCTTTGTTATTAAGGAGAAATTCAGCCAAGGTGAAGCCTTCCAAACCTGCTGCATCTTGTCATGCCCTTACCAGGAGGAATAGAGAAGATCCAAACTGTGTGAACCAGAATTAAAGCAGCTGAGGACAGAGACCCCACAGCACCTTTGTTCCTGGGCTCCAAAACTCACTGCCAGTTTACTTTTGTGCTCCCCACAGCTGGAGGATAAGACCATTTATTTACCCCCTAAACATTTCCTGGCAGAAATGAGCTCCCTTTCCCAACCCCATCTGCAAACCTTCCTCCCCTCTCCACCATCTGCATCATTTGGCCTGGTGTGTTAATGCTTTCATTTGCTCCCTGTGCTGCCTCTCCAATCCTGTTTGCTGTAATTCATACCATAGACCATCTGCTGCCTTCAGGATTTAATCATGCAGAGAACGTCAGCTCCTGCCCAGAGGGAAAAGCACTCTAGAGAGAAAGAAGAACCAGGAAAAAAATGAAGAACCAGAAGTTCTACCTGGCACCAGCACCCACTCTCCAAGCTCTGCTCTGCTGCCTGTGGGGTTGAGGACAAAGCAGGGGGACAAATGCTGTGTGGTGAGTGCTCAGGTTGGCATCAACCACACTGTCCTGAGAGGCAAAGAGAGCAGCTTGACTCATACCTTGGGCTGTGCTATGGGGTGACACAGCAAGGATGGGGGACATGGAGGGCTGGAAAGGGTTGTGGGCATCTCAGGACCCATCTTGGCAGGTGGATGTGCATGGGAAGGACAAGGCAGCATCACCAGTTCCATAAAATCCCCCCCGGATGGCAGAGCTCAGATAAGGATACCTGCACCCCCCTCCTTGGGGACATCCAGGGCAGGGCATCCCTGGAGGGTGAAGTAGCTACTTTGAGAGATCATAGCCCAACCTCAGTCCCTGAATGTCCTTTGCAAACATTACTGCTTCAAATCCCCTTCAGAAGCAAAGGCAGAGGAGCCAGGCTGGTCCAGAAGACATTTCCCTCAGGAAAAAAAAAATACACTTTTTTTTTCCCCTTGCAGGGATGGAGTGATGGAGGAGGGGGCAGCAGGACCAGAGTCGCTGAAGGACCCAGTGACCAGACCCAGGTCCCTCGCTCTTTACACAGCCTGTGCCTGCCCTCTGGTGTCTCAAGCCGAGGCTGCACTGCTCAAGGAGCAGAATCCAGCCCTAAAATACCGATAAAGGGATTATTTGGGGAGGGAAAAGAGAGGAGTGTGTCCCTCTCCCTCTGTAAGTCCCTCTGCTGGTCCAATTCCACCTCTCCCCCTCCACCCCTTCCCCCGAAGCATGTCCCAGGAAAAGGGTTTGCACTGGGAAAGTCAGGACTGGCCTTACAGAGAAACGGGTGGTTTGAAAAAGGAAAGGAAGATGCTTTGGAACCCTGCATAGTTCAACACAAGGTCCCCCACTGCCCCAGCCCACAGACCTCTACTATTCCTAGCAACTGCTGCATTTTATGCTGATTTGCTGGGTTTATTTCCCTCTGGCCTTGATAAGGAGAAGAAAAATGAAGAAAAGAAAGAGCAATGAGGGTTGCAGTCCAGCAGAGGGGCCTTGGGCAACCTGGTCTAGTATTCTACTATACATCCAATGACACTGGGTTTGAAAAAGGGATATATAGAATAGTGCATTACACTTCCTCCTTCAACAGCTTTCTAACTGGGATGTTAGAGAGGTGAATCAAACCAATACCAAAATCCAATTTGGGGTATGGTTACAGTTCAGAGATGCAGGAATTACACAGCTCCAACGACACTTGGGTTGAAAAAGTCATGGAAAGTACAGTAGAATTCTGCATCATACTTGCTCCTTCAACAGCTTTCTAACCTGGACATGCCATGGCCTGGAGAAGTGCGTCCAACCAACACCAACCGGCGGGGGGGAAGGGCTCTTAATGACTCTAATATTGTTGACACCCACAAATACCTCTCTGCACCTCCAGTTCCCGCCTCCGCCCTTCCCGCGCTCTCCGCCGCTGCTCACTGGGAATCCGGTGTCGTTCCCGCTGTCACTGCTGCCGCCCTGTGGCACAACGGCACAACTGCAGCTCCGGGATGCGCACCGGCAAATCCCGGCATTCGGCTCATGGCTCTTCCTGCGCATGAGCCTGAGGACCAATGCACCACAGGCTGCTCCAAAAGAAGTGACGGGAACGCCTTCCCCTTCCCATTAACCCAGTGTCCCCAATACCCATTTCACCCCCTCCCAGTGCCCCCAGGAGAATCGGCAGCTCTAGCCCCTTTCGGTGCTCCGATATCCCCCTCTTCCAGTCACTCCCGGCTGCCCCAGAGTCCTTTCTCTGCCCCTCCTACTCCCCTTCCCTCTTGCTCCCAGGGCCTCCACCCCTCTCCCAGGGCAGCCCATCAGCCCCCGCATAGCCAGTGCTCACCAGTAGCTCTTCACCCTGCTCCTCGTTCCTCCCAGTATAAACCAGTGTCCCGCAGTACAGGTGCCTGGGCACATGCACATGCTGCAGCCTTGGCTTATAAAAATGCTTGGGCAGGAGGTGAGGGGACACACAAACACGGCTGTAACACCTTATGAAGCTTTGCTACCTTTCAAACACTGCAAGGCTGTGGTGAAAACTAATGCCAAAAAGGCTTCGCTCGCTCTCTCCTCAACAGGCAGCTCCATCACAGACCTGGCAGGCACAGGCTGTAACCATTGCACGGGAATTCAGAGCCGGGTTTTGCTGCCCCCTCGACCCTTTCAGCAGCTGCACAGGCGGTAGGAGAGCGGACAGCTTGCAGAATGGGGACTGCTTCTACTTACCCCGTCTGTGGGCCAAGGGAGATTTAACTACAGAGATTTTCTCAACAAAATATCCTGAGAGTATTCTCAGGTGCTGAGGTGAATGCTCGCTATGGCACTGCTCACCATAATTACACAAAAACAAACAAAAAAACCCAAAAAAACCAGGTGGTTTCAACAGCATTAAAATATTTTCTATAAGTTGTTTTCTGCTCAAAAGTTCAAGTTAAGTGCAATAATCCCTTTTGTGAAAAAAGAAAAAATAGGAAAGGTAGTTTTCATGTAATTCTTCTATGGAAAGCAGTAATTCATATTCTGTCCCTTCAGAGAGCCATTACTTTTTTCCAGTTGTACTGCTGAACTCTCTTCTCAACATGGTTTCACTCAGCATTTTTCAGAACCCACTGTCTGTGAAAAATAAGGGTTTAAAATTGTAGATTATTGTTTTGTTGAGTGTATCTTTCAATTTAATAATGTTTGTTTGGTCAGTTTGTTGAGATAGCATGTTGTATCCTCTTGTTTTTGGGTGTATGTTCAAGCGCACTTATAAGGAGGAAAAGCCAGAAACACAGGAGGAGAGACCGACCGCAGGGGCCCGCGAAACAGGGGCGTCACGTGACCATTCCCCTCAGTACCAGAGCGAAGCCCGCGAAACGTGAAACCGTTCCCCTCAGCAACAGAGCGGAGCCCGCAAAGCAAGAACCAGTGCTGGGAAAGCCCGCAAAACGAAAACCAGTGATAAACTGATAAGAGACTAAGGGGAAGGGGTTTATGAAAAGTATAAAAGAACCGGTTTTACCGTATCAAACTTGCGAGCCGGTGGTGGGGCTACGGCTCCCCGGCTGCCCAGCGTGCTGCAGCGTGCTGCTTTACTTATATCTCTCTCAATAAAAAGTTTTAAACATAGAGTCAGCGTTTTTGACACTGTCACTAGTAAAACACACTTTCCTGCCCACAAAACACAATGCCCGAGTTAGGCATCTCATCTTAAACCTGACCTTATGGAAAAAAAAACAACTCCATAAGCAGGTTCACATCTTATTTTCCTGTGTATTTGTATATATTTAGTAATTTTTCCTTTTTATCGTTCCTACTTCATTAAAGCTGTGTAATTTAGTTTCCAGCCCATAAGTCTCCCTCCTTTATTCTCTCTCCTTTCTTCAGCAGGAAGGGGAGGGGGATTAAATAGAGAGCATCTGTCATTCGGTTTAATTGTAGAAAATGTTAAAACATGAGCTTTTACGTTGAAAAAAAAAAAAAAAAAGAAAGAAAAGAAAAGGAAAAAAAAAAAAAATAAATCACCCAACACTTGTTCCTGTACTGTTTCCTTTTCCAGCCTATGAATTCTTTCCCCCATCATTTAGAAAACTCACACTGTGCCCTGAGTGACCTTTATGTTCACTGCACATAAAAGCAGAAAACATATTTTGAGCTGGTGTGTAGTCAGATACAGAGACAAATCAATTCAACTAATGACAATTAACACATAGCGATTTCATTATAGAGTTTATCAATTTATTTTTAGACAAGAATGGAACAGAAATGGAATCCTTATGAACGAAACATAACTCAGTCCGGCACAAAACCTCCTCTTCTGAAGGCCACAAAATAGATGTGTTCACAAGATGCACAGAACAATACCTAAGCAAAAAGAACATCCCCAGCAACTTCTGGTCACAGATACATGTGTGTCATGTCAGAAAGATAGGAACGCAGACAGAGGAGACACGCGTGGGGGACAGGGACATGAACGGAGGCAGCGTGGGGACACGATGCAGAGGGGGGATCATATGGTGGCAGAGGGGGACAGGGCAGGCACTAAGTGACTCCAATACTCTTGAGAACCCAAGTACTCACCCACAGGAATCTAATGTCACATACTCACCCATGTCAACCTAGTCACTAGATTTTCAAGGATTTTCAAGGCCCATTGGCCTCCAGAAAATGATCCAACTTCTTTTTGCAAGTTCTGTGTATATTCAAGCATTTCATCTACCTCAGCAACATGGAGACTACCACGGAAGATACGAATCTGGGAGAAAAGACAGTCATAATCAAAGAGAGGCAAACAAATTACCTTCGACTTGTAAGAGATTTTAGTTAATTCACCATGAACACTCATTGGTAAGCTTTATCAAAATAAAATTGTATTCACTGCAGTTCATCTATCTCTGTGTAAAAAAAACCTCAAGAAATTCTCCCATAGGTGATTCCAGCTGATCTCTTTCATGCTTTCTTGCTTTTCAGCTTCCACCTCTTTCCAAAAGCACAGTCAGGTCTTTCATTTTTGTGTCAGCACTACGTGGACTAGAGAGCTGATGATGGTTCATTTTGGATACGAGCTTGTAGGATAACAACATCCTGGAATTACCAATTTCTTGTTTGTGCATTGGTGCTACTTGCATACGTGCAAGTGTTAAAGTTAAGCAGCTGGTTCCGAAGGCCACTTACAGTCCAGGTCTGTCAGCAATGATGAGTTTTGAATGGTAAGACTTTTTACTTCAGCTGTTAAATACAAGGAGTAGAACAAAATTTTTGCTAAGGGTAAAACCACAAGAGGATGGATCTCCTCATCTGAGGGCTGCCCAGAGAGCTTTAAAACTCTAGCAATAGAAATTAAGGCTAGAATTGAAAAGTCATTAATGGCACAGAATATACTTGATCCAGTTTGGTCAAGGACTTCACGGAATATGGCCAAAAATACAAGGTGTCTCTGTGAAAATCCTTCAGGCCCCAGCAAATGACGATCAAAAACTTTCTTATGTAGCTCTAATTGCCCTTGCTGTGCCCTTGCAGAGACTTCTTTGCACATCACATTTTCTTCTTTACTCATCATGACGACTGCATCAGTATTGGGTACAGTTATCTACTGCTGCAGCAGTGGAATAAGTTTCAAGGAAAGCCAATCCATTCCAAAATACAACCCAGAAAAAAAATGAACATGAGAAGTAGTCTCGGGAAAGAGTAACACAGGTTTCAGGAGAAAAACCACCAGCACCAAAAAACCTCACACAAATCAGAGCTCACCTTTGCATTTATTTTGCCAGGTTCATTGGACAGTTTCAGAATAGCCCTCCTGCATTTCTTTCTTCAAATCATGCAGGGACTTTCACTCCTCATATTCCTCACATTCCATGAGAGTCTGCATGATTCTTGAAAATCTCTCCAACCTCCACTGCAAAATTGAGAAGAAAACCGTGAAGCAAAGGAACAACCAGCCTTTTTTCACATTCTCTTGAGTAAACATCTCAGAATAGGCTTGCTTCATCTTTTATGTTTGACACAACAGAAATTACTGAGAAAAAAAAGGCATTCCTGTACCCCCCCTGGAAGGTCCAAACTTCACCTAAAGAAGAATTCAGACTTCCTTCACAGGAGGCCTGTAGGGAACATCTTCAGCAAGTACCCTCCTGCTGGAGGGCTGCCTCAGTGTCACATTGAGACACAGACTCCTTGTGTGTCTTGTACCAGAGCCTGTCACTGGCCTGCTAAAAAAGGCATTAACAGTTGGAGATGAGCTGCCTTGTTTCTCCCCTAGAGTACATTCAGGACCAATAGCCCAGCAAACCCAATCCCATCCAGCTACCTGGGAGACCTTCTTCCCCCAAGAGCACATCTTCCCCTTGGTGTGGCAGAAGAAATGTCCCAAGTAACAGCTGACACCTCTGTGCACCAAAGCAGTGAAGGTCAAGTAGAGATGACCTTCTCCCACTGCCTCAGACATGTATGGCCCTCATCCAGCTCATCCAGCCCACTGCCATTGGAGTGACTTCAACTCCAGAAATAAAAGGAAGAGCCTGAAGTAGGGCCCGTGGCAGCACACAGCTTTCAGAATCCCAAGATGGAACATCCACACACACACACTCTGGGTATTTCCACCAATTGCTTCCAAACTTGCTGACAAGAAACCCACCCTGAATTCTACATGCAAGGCCAACGTGTGTTTTTAATCATAGAATGGCTCAGGCTGGAAAAGACTTTCAAGTTCATTGAGTCCAATTTGGGCTTTGGTTTTTCTGCCCGTTTGTTCCTAATGAGTGCTCTTTTGCAAGGTGATCCCAAAAACCAAGCCTTCCTTCCTTGAAGAGCCTTGGGGAAGGTGGGTGAGATGGCACAGGTGTCCAAGTCTCTGGAAGGTCTCTGAGCTCTTCCTGGCCAGAGGCAGCACTGGGAGGAGGGACAGGGTGAGCTGCTGGCACTCTTTCTTTCATCTGGTCACACCACTGCAGCACATCGAGTGTTAATCTGAAATGCAGCTCTGCAGCACTGAAACCCTCCTCTTCCTCCCTGCCGAGGGGTCACAGACCGTGGCTTCTACCAAGCCACCTCCACAGAGGGGACGACACCTCCGCCACGGGGACCTGCTGTGTTCTCTCTGCCTCCCCGTGGTTTTCTCCCGAGCAGGCCTGGTTGCAGAACTCCTCTTACAGCTGGTGTTGGAGGGCCCTGGGGCTTTATTGTCCCTGGGGGTTTGGTTAGGACTTGTTCTCCCCCTCCTCCTCGCTGAGAAGTGGCACTCTGTGTGTTCCACATTCGGGCCCAAGCGTGGGAGTCTGCATTCTCTCCGTCTCCGCAGGGTTTGCTCCTGGGCAGTGCTGTGTGTAGGAGCAAACGTGGAGCTGCTATCAGAGGGCCCCGGAGCTGCCTCAGCCCTGGAAGTGTGCTCACAATGTAATGGACCGGTTCTCCTCCTTCTTGTGGAGCGGTCATAGTCCCTGGTGTCCACCAAGAAGCTGCTGAGATGGCTGCCCCGCTGTGGAGATCTGCTCCGGGGCCTCTCCTGGGTACTCTGGCAGTGGGAAGAAGGAATAAATCCACGCTCCTCTTTATTGCTCCTGTCTTGCGGGGTGTGCAGCACAGGTTGCAGTGGTGGACAGCAGACCGTGCACACAGCTTTCCCTCTGGACACCAGCCTGAGGCAGCTGCAGAAGAAGCGATGCAAGCAGGAGCCCAAGTAGGCGGTGATGCTGAGCCTGCCCAGGCAGAGGGGGCCCAGCCAGCCTGCAGATGCCTCCTGTGCACCTGCCTGGCTTGGCTGGCTGGTGCTTGCTGGTGGGGAGGAGTCACTCTGATGGGATCTGTGGGCAGGGCTGCCTGAGCCATAGGAGCCACTCTCCTGGCACAGTTGAGGAGCAGTAGCAGTTCCAAAGGTGCTGCTCTGTGGAAACTGCAGGCCAGTGCTGCTTGGTCCAAAAGAACTCATCTCCTGGGACCTCTTCTCAGTGCTCTCTGATGCAGGGACTCTGCTCTCTTGGGACTGCAGGACACTGCTGGCTCGTGCAGGGGAGCTGCTGTCCTCTGGAGAGTCCTCCATGCCCACCACCACGTCCTGCAAAGACCCATCCCTCTGGCAAGGAGCAGGAGAGTGGGAAACCCCCAGAACCGGTGTGAGAGGACAGCAGCGCCTCCCAAAGGCTTTCCCGGATGGCTGCAAAGGGAAAAGGGGAAAAGGTTGAGAAATGGGATGGACCTGGGTGGGATGCTGGGAGAGGCAGCAGCGTTGCAGCTGTGAAGAAAGCTGCAGCGTGGGAGGGAAAAGGAACACCAAAATCCCAGAAAGAAGTCCACTGTCCATCAGGGGCCCTGGCCCATCTCCCCGGAGTTACCTTAGTCCAATGAGCCAGAGCTCTGGGCTCCAAACAGAACCCACCTGCTGATTGTCAGCCAGTGACAAATTGATGGAGGAGTGAATAGGTGATGATGCCGTAGAGGAAGAAGCCCATGCTTCAGTCTTGAAATCAGAGCACCTGGAGAGACAAAGAGTGACCCCTGTTTAGGACTGATCTTGCAGCCCACTCAGGGCTTCTGTCACTTTCTTGAGCGTCTACTGCGGCAGAGAGAAGACGGAAGCAGAGCTAGAAATGGCCGGTTCCATTGGGGTCTTCTCACCAGGCCTAACCCTCTTGGACCAAGACCTGCCCTAAACACCCACTATGGCCTCCTGAGGAGACATTTGCAGGCAGGTAGCAGCCTGAAGCCCAGCAAGGAAAGAGAAGGACTGACATGGGCTTCAGCTTGGACAGCACTCCATGCTCCACGGAGGAATCGTCTTGTCTGACAGAAAGAGGAACCCTCAGGAAGATGAGAAGGAAAAGAGACAAAGCATGAGAGAAAATGTGTTCTGAACGTGTTTTTAGACTGTTTCTAACCTGGCATAAAACAGTAGATAGGCTTCCTGCTGGAGAATTATGTTGATGCCACAAGGAGTCACAGATGAATCATCCATCTTGTACCACAGCCCATTGCTGGCCTGCAAAAAAGGCATCGACAGTGGGAGATGAGCTGTGTGGTTTCTCCAGAAGAACACAGGCAGGACACCACAGAACCAAGAGCACGCCAAAACCCATCCCATCCAGCCCCTCGGGAGATCTTCTCCCACAAACATCTGGCTGCCAGGAACACTGCCCGGAAAGTTTGTCTTCCCAGGACACAATGTTTCCTGGTGAGGAAGGAAGTTGCTCTTTACCTTTGTGTAGCAGTAGTAGTGTCCTGAGTGACAGTTGTCACCACTGTGCACCAGGACAGCGTACAAGGAGTAGAGCTGCGCTTCTCCTGATGCCTCAGACATGTATGGGCCAAGGTCCAAGATCTCGGGGTACTTCACAACCTATGGGGAGACCAAGAGGGCTCAGAAATGACCCCAAAATACTTGCTGAAATAGCATGCCAAGACCAGGGCCCAGATGTGGAGAAATACATCCTTGGGGCTCCTCAACACCAAAGGTCCACGTCCTGGTTTGGGTGGCAGGAAACCCTTCTTGGGCAATGCAGCTCTGTTGTAGCAGAGCACAGGCTTGTCTTCCCATGGGAACTCTCCCCAGAAGGGAACAGGAAAAACCCACCATGAACCACCTGTGAGAGAAGGCAGAAACCTTCTGCTCCAGGAAGCTCAAGTTGCCCTCCAGTTGCCAATGTACCTTGCTGATCTTGCCGCCAGTGAAAACTTCAAACCTCTTGAGACCCACTGTGAGCACCTGGGGTGCCCCATGGATCGTCATCCTCTTGGAGGCAGCAGCCATCTGGCCACAGCTGGAAAGCAAGCAGAGAGCCAAGTTCTGCAATGGATCCTTGCAATGCCCCCTCCTCTCTAACCCCAAGAAGGCCAGAAACGCTGTCACAGCTCCCACACCCTTATGCTCATTAAAGAACAGTCAGCTGCAGAAGGCTGGACTAAAATAAAGCTGTGTCCCATCAATGTGCATCTCCCCTCTGTGAAAGGCTCCCTCACACTTCAAACCATGCTAAACCCTAAGGCAGGATCTAATAGGAAGGTGTTGTTGGGAATGTTCTTACTGGCGACACTTGAAGCGATTTTCACCATCTAGCAGCTCGGGTTTCACAAAGTTCTTCAGAGCTTCGGTGAGTGATGCTGCGTCCTGGAAGAGTGAGAAAGGAGAGCCATGAGCTGATAGCATGATGTGCTCTCAACCGACCTCTCACCTGGAGCTGGAGAGACCACCCAGGAGACTGAGGAAACCCACCAGGAACCCGCAAGCAGTGCCCAGAAAGAGGCAGAAAGAGGACATCCTGCTGAAGATTTCCCTCGTGCCCCAGGGATTCCTGGGGCCATCACGACCTGCCTCTCTGTGGCACTGCTCAGTTCAGCTCCAGTGGGCTGCAGGGTCATCAAAACTGAAAACAACGCAAACCCTCAGCTCAGGAGCCAGGTGAGTGTGGAGAGGGGCAAAGCACGTCACGGGTGCAGAGAGGGCAAGGTGTCTTTCTCCAGCTTAAAGCTGCCATCCACAGGCAGACCACAGCCATGGGCTACAGGACCACAGTCCTGCTTCCCACCCATCCCACCCATCACCAAGCTCTCTTGTAGTTAGTAGGGTCTGGCAGTCAGAAGATATCGTGCTGTATGGGAAGACAGGGTCCCTTCTCTTATCAGTGGTTAGATAGTGATGTAAGCGGACAGGAATGAGACTGTGAACCTAAGATATATAAGGCTGTATCACCTGCCAATAAACACCATTTTGCTTTTCCACCACATTGGTGTCTGTGTGCATGATGGACAGAGTTCACCATTCCAGAACCAGGTCGACACACCTGCGATAGGCGACAAGTGGTGCCGAAACCCCAGAACTTGTCTGGAATAGAGTGAACAGCGGCTGGAGCTGCAGGACCAGCTCCGCAGGGGAGGTCAAGGGAAGAAAAGGACGTTCCCGACCAGGCCAAGGGAAGAAAAGGACATTCCTGACCAGGACCAACAAGGAAGATGGAAGCCCTTGTGAAGGTTGTATCCCAAATACATAAGCAGTGGGGGTTTGATTGTAAACCCAAAGATTTTACTCTCGCAGTTGCGAGGCTTTTACAAATTGGGGTCATGGACCAGCCAGTGAATATTCTCTGCCCAGAGGTGTGGGATCGATGCACTATAGCGTTAGCCGAGGAGACGAAGTCCTCGGGTTGCGGGAAAAACCTTAAATCCTGGGGGAAAGTCGAACAGGCTCTGCAGAGGGCCATGCAAGAGCAGGAGACCTGGAAGGCGGTAAGGGACTGTTTGTTGGCCATCCCGAAATTGGGAGTCGGGGCAGCCACGCAGACCCCGCGCCCCCCAGACAGCGGCAACTCTACAGAGCCTAAAGACTCGCGGGAAGGCGATGTGCCCCCCAAATCCCCGTTCTGCTGCCCCGAATCCCGCCCCCCTTACGGAGGAACAGTATCAAGCGAAATCCTTCTGGGAAGGGCTAACCCAGGAGGCCAGGAGCTCCGCGGGGCAATCAGAATCTGAGAATGTCTGGGTTAGACCGCCCCAAAATGGCGCCGAGCTGCGAGGGGGAGGGCGGGGCGAGGATGCCCCTGGCGGGAACAAAGAAGCAGCGGCAGAGCCAACATGCGCATGGCTAAGGAAGAGGGAGGAGAAGGAGGAGGAGAAAGGCGGTGGGGGCGGCTGGGAAGAGGAGGGGAGCGCGAGTGAGGGGCTGAGAGCCGATCAGAGTGGCCATCTGAAAAAATGCTTTTATAGGGCAAACACCCCCGCGAGTAGAAGGCGGGGCGAGCCAAGAGGGGGGAACAGCCCCCCCGCAAGGGACGTGGGCGGGACCGGAGCTCGGCAAAGAAGTACCACAGCCCGGAAGTAACCAGCGAGCCGAGTTCCCATCCGGGATCAGACACCAGCTGGGACGAGGGGACTGCAACCGATTCTAATTCAGAGGAGGAAGAAACGAGGGCATATAGGGTTAAAAGCAAATATATTCTCGTCCGCAATATAGAGGGACCACAAATAAAAAAGCTTCCCCTCACGGACTGGGGGGAAATAAAGAATGCGTGCGCCGATGGGGTCCCAGCCCCGCTAGCATTCCCGGTCCGGGTGGCAGACGGGGGACAGAGGGTCTGTTCGCCAGTGAACCCTAAAGATGTACAGGCGATTGTTAAAGCAATTGTGGACAAAGGGCTTAATTCTGCTATGGTCTCCACCCTCATAGAGAAGCTCCAGATGGGGTTTTGGAGATAGATGGGGTTTTGGAGATGACATGCTCCCGTTTGATATAAAATACACGTGCAGATTAATTTTTGATGGGGCAGGGATGATTGTTTTTAAACAAGGAAGGGATTCTGCCCCTGTGCTCAGCCCTGGGGAGGCCACAGCTTGAGTCCTGTGTCCAGTTCTGGGCCCCTCAGCTCAGGAAGGAGATTGAGGTGCTGGAGCAGGTCCAGAGAAGAGCAAGGAGGCTGGGAAGGGATCCAGCACAAGTCCTGTGAGGAAGGGCTGAGGGAGCTGGGGGTGTTGAGGCTGGAGAAGAGGAGGCTCAGGGGAGACCTCATCACTCTCTCCAACTCCCTGAAAGGAGGTTGGAGCCAGGGGGGGGTTGGGCTCTTTTCCCAGGCAACTCTCAGCAAGACAAGAGGGCACAAGAGGTCTCAAGTTGTGCCAGGGGAGGTTTAGGTTGGACATTAGAAAGAATTTCTTTCTGGAGAGGGTGATCAGCCATTGGAATGGGCTGCCCAGGGAAGGGGTGGATTCTCCATCCCTGGAGATATTTCAAAAGAGCCTGGATGTGGCACTCAGTGCCATGGGCTGGGAACTGCAGTGGGAGTGGATCAAGGGTTGGACTTGATGAGCTCTGAGGTCCCTTCCAACCCAGCCAATTCTATGATTCTATGATTCTAAGATTGGGAGGCAAGTAGCCCTAATAACTGGGGCTACATGGCTCTAGCCTGCAGCGACTGATGGGTACAGACCCAGCCATGGTTACCCCTCAGGCACAAGCCCTAGGCCTGCGGGCCCACGAAGTTATGACAACACTCGTGCAGCTAGAGAAGCTATTTGCACAGCCTCTGCAGTTACCACCAAGCCACCGCCGTGGTCCACAATAAAACAAGAAGTTAAGAGCAACGCAGCAGTCGGTCCCAATATTGTAATTAAAAACAATAATCAGCAGAGAAAATATAGTTTGCCAACCCCCACCCCCATTCCAACCAGTCCCCTGTCAGCTAAGCAGATAGTTCCCTCAAGGAAACCAATCATGGATCCCCACCACATGCCTGGCAAGCCATTTTTTAGCATGCTGGATGCCACCTTTCAGTCACTAAATAACTCCAACCCGACTCTCACGAATTCTTGTTGGTGATGGTACGATGTGTATCCTCCCTTTTATGAGGTCATTGCCCTCAATGCTTCTTTTACCTATTCATCAGATGATAGTCCAACCCAATGCAGGGGGAACACGCCCCGAAGAGGAATTACCCTGAACCAAGTCAGGGGCAAAGGGGTGTGTTTTGGTAATACCACCCTGGTCAACTGGGACAGTGCTGTCTGTGCAGAAATTGTTGTGATTGTCAAAACCCGTAAGTGGGCAATTCCATCCGCGCCCGGAATGTGGATTTGCCATCAATTGGGAGTAACCCCCTGTGTGTCCCTTAAACTTTTTAATCACGCTACTGACTTTTGTGTGCAGATTTTGATTGTTCCCAGGGTCTTACACCATCCAGAAGAAGAGATGTACTATCAGTGGGAAAAAACAGACATCGGTCTACAAAAAAGAGAGGTGCTGACAGCCGTAACAATAGTGACACTGCTCGGCCTGGGAGTAGCTGGTACAGCCATGGGAGTGGCCTCCCTGGCAACCCAGCAGCAAGGCCTGTCTCTGTCTCAACTACAAGCTGCCATCGATGAAGATCTAGAGAAAACTGAGAAATCTATGACCTTTCTGGAGCAATCTGTCTCCTCGTTTTCTGAGGCTGTTTTACAAAACAGGCGAGGAATGGGCCTCCTGTTTTTGCATCAAGGAGGCCTCTGTGCCACCTTGAAAGAGGAGTGTTGCTTTTATGCTGATCACACCGGAGTAGTTAGAGACTCGATGGCAAAACAGAGAAAGAGTAGCTCAACAAAAAAGAGAAAGGGAAGCCCAACAAGGATGGTTTGAATCATGGTTCAACCAATCACCGTGGTTGACCACCCTGATATCTACCTTGATAGGTCTGATCGCAATGATCATGATGACATTGATTTTTGGACCCTGCATTCTGAATAGAATCGTGTCATTTGTTAAAAGCCAGCTAGAGAGGGTTAATATTATGTTTCTAGAACACCGGCAACTGTTTTAAGAATATACTTACAGTATCAGTTAGTATTAGTTATTAGTGTTACCTCCAGTAGTCCCCAAGCTACCTTGAATTCTACCCCGTTATTACTAACTTACCCTACCTTCCACCTGTCCACGCTGCCTCATGTTTTTTATTCAGGTTTATGGTATAGATTTTTACATATGTTTTTAACTATATTTTTCACATGAATTTTTTACTAATAATATAAGTAGGCTTTTTAGGATTGGTGTGTTTTAGCTAGTTTAGTTATGCGTGTGTTTTAGTTTAAGCTTATGCTTCATGAATTGATGTGACTGCAGATATCAGTAATCCTAGGATATCAAAATAAACAACCCCTGGTGTACAGTCTTGGACTTGGCCAGTCTGACACTGACACAGGAGGATGTTGCTTGCTGCTGGCTGGGAGGCTGACCACCTCTTTAGCCTCGGTGAAGCAACATATAATAGCATGGTTTTGTCCATGTTTGTTCCAGGATTGCTGATACCTGCAGTAAGTTTAGTTCAAGCTTAAGTTTAGGTTTAGGTTTTGATATTAGTTCACTCAGTTAAGCATGGGGAGGGGGGAAATGTAGTTAGATAGGGTCTGGCAGTCAGAAGATATCACGCTGTATGGGAAGACAGGGCCCCTTCTCTTATCAGTGGTTAGATAGTGATGTAAGTGGACAGGAATGAGACTGTGAACCTAAGATATATAAGGCTGTATCACCTGCCAATAAACACCATTTTGCTTTTCCACCACATTGGTGTCTGTGAGCAGGATGGACAGAGTTCACCATTCCAGAACCAGGTCGCCACGCCTGCGATAGGTGACAGAGACCACCCAGGAGACTGAGGAAACCCACCGGGAACCCGCAAGCAGTGCCCAGAAAGAGGCAGAAAGAGGACATCCTGCTGAAGATTTCCCTCGTGCCCCAGGGATTCCTGGGGCCATCACGACCTGCCTCTCTGTGGCACTGCTCAGTTCAGCTCCAGTGGGCTGCAGGGTCATCAAAACTGAAAACAACGCAAACCCTCAGCTCAGGAGCCAGATGAGTGTGGAGAGGGGCAAAGCACATCACGGGTGCAGAGAGGACAAGGTGTCTTTCTCCAGCTTAAAGCTGCCATCCATGGGCAGACCACAGCCATGGGCTACGCAGCAGGACACAGTCCTGCTTCCCACCCATCCCACCCATCACCAAGCTCTCTTGTGTTCCCAGCTTTTGTTTGGAAGCCAGCTCCACCAATTCTGGAAATTGGCTGCTGCAGCAGCCTTGGGACATCCTGGAACACCATTACAAGTGCTCTTACTTTGATATCCAAAAGGACATCCAGGAAGGGCTCATAGATGTCAGAAATCACTTGGCAGCTCGAGCACATGACTGGAAGGCAAATCAGAAAGCTGATTTGTGAGAGGGAAAGAGGAGAGGCTGTGCCCCCTTACGCTGCTCATGGCTCCTACACCAGTAACATGCAGCTGTTTTCCACAGGCAGCCAGAAATGCACAGCCAGTTCCAGGCAGGGCAAGAGTTGTGGAAAAGTACCTCGGGATCTCAGGAAGCCCCCAAATATCTGATAGACGATGGTCAGCTGGATGTCCAAGCTGGAAAGGAATGGTAAGGCAGAGAGTTATCTCCTCCAAGAGTTTGGCTTGGTCTGAAAACCCTGGGCATACGTTTTTCCTTGGGGGGAGGACACTGAGGTGGCCAAAGGGCCTGGGAACATGCAAAAGGTCATTTTGCTTTGACTTACTTGCTGCCTGCGGGCAGACACGCTCTTCCCATGGCATCCAGAGTGCACCGCAAGAACTCGTGGGCATCCTCCTGCATGTCCAGCTGGAACTGTTCTCCAATGCCTAAGAAAGAAGAAGGTATGAGTTCTCAGCTTTTACAAGAAGGGAAGAAAGCCTGGCAAAGCTCCCACAGCGACTTACGTGGGAGAACAGTTAGGACATCCAAAGGCTTGATGGCAGATGCTGTGGGATGCAGGACCTTGTGCACGTGCTCTTGCACTCTGCACATCACACAGTCAGCCAGCTGCACACCTGAAGAGGGACAGAGGAAAAGGGGATGAGAAGCTTCTCAGTTTAGCAGTGGGAAACCCATGTCCCAACAAGCCCGGCACTTTTAAGTGCCTGGAAAACTGTGCAGAGGGGTGCTGAACTGACAGAAGTTTTCTGTGACAGGAGCAAAGAGGGTTTCACTTGCATAAGTGGAGACCAAGCCCTGGGGCTAGGAAGAGGTGCCCTTCTGAAGATGAACACAACCAGATATGACAAGGGGCTTCTAGGCTTGAGTGTTCCCAGGAGCCCAGTCAGGGTGGGGGGTTCAGCACACAAAGTAGTGCTGCTTTTCTCTTCCATCCAATTCCACATCCTGGGAGCCCTCGGGAAGTGCCCAACAGACCCACAAGGAGATGTTACTGCAAACACTCACAGGACTGGCTGTGCTCCCGAGAGAGCAGGTAGTGTGCCAGAGAGGAGGTGTAGGTCAGGCACTGCAGGACAGCATTGAGGAAGCAGGTATTGCCCATGTTCTGGAGTCCTGCTCCAACTCTTGGTCTGTGCTGCCCATCCATGTTTCCTTGGGAAGCCATTCCCACAGCAACCACTGCAGGGAAATTATATGTTATAAAGAGAGGAGACCGTTTTGGTGCATAAAAGCATCTTTTACAGTCAAGGTCTCTACAGGATCCCAGAGCAACCAGCTCTACCCTCCAAGCCAGAAACATCAGGGGCAGCCTCACACTGCCATTGAAGCTAGCTGCTTCCCAAGGATCACTTTGGGAAAACCAGCCTGTGCCCCTCATTGCTTGGCCGAAAGCCCAAGCAGCCCACACCTGGACTTGTGTCACCTGATGACAAGAAGCCACCCCCAGCACAGAGGGGACACCACTGAAGCCCAAGCTGCTGCTGAAGCTGGGACTCACCAGAACTGTTCCCCTGCACGGCCATCACTCCTCTCAAGAACAGAGGGAAAGATCTCGGCGTGACTCAGATTGTCAGCACGGTCTCCAGAAGACCAACACCAACGCCCTCACCTGAAGGCAAAGAAACCTTTCTAGCTCAAACCAAGTATTCAAAAAATACCCTTGTCAACAGACACAGAACAGTGTCTGTCACCAGGAGCGTCGGAGTGGTGCCTGGAGCTGCAGGCTGATGGCCTTGCTGTCCCTGTCACAGGACTCCAACTGAGAGCAGTGGCCAAGGACCTTTGGAAAGACCACCTTGTGTGTGTCACCTTCTCTGAAAAGAACTCCCTGCTCACCTGTGGCGTTAGCAGAAGCAAAGAGGAATCTTTTCCACAGCCCTGGCCTACCAGGAAGGTCCCAAGAGCTGGGGAGGGAGAGACCTCTCCTTGTATCCCAAACTCGAGCTCCTCTCTCCTCTGACCTGGCAGTCCAGTCAGAACCACCTCTGACAGAGGAGGGAAGAGGAGGAGAAGGGGGCAGGAAAGGAGCAATGGTCAGAACAAAGAGGTGGGCGAGTAGCCAAGGAAGGCGTCAGGCTGCAGGTCAGCACAACCAGACTGGCACCCTCTGGCCCACTTCTCAGGCTTTTCTAGCCCTGGATCCCTGACATCACAGTTATCACATGGCTGTCACATCACGACCCTTCATGACATGGGCCCAATGCCCACTGTCTTCTAGAACCCTCCAGGTCCATGGCAACCACCAGAGTCTGTGGTGGTCTGTACCACTAGACAGCAGCCATGGGTCACCAGGTGTCTGGTCACAGTCTCTGTATGCATCCAAGCAATGGTGGTGAGTCATGGAATGACTGGAATGGTCTGGGTTGGAGAATCCTAGAATTGTTTGTGGCATCTGAGTGGCCTCGGGGGGACATGTTGATATCCATCCCATGTCTCTGCCTTTGCAAGCCCTCCAGGAGAGCCTTTGGGAAGCCCTCAGCTTTCTCCTAACCCAGGTGTCACCCAGGTCCTGGGCATTGCCCACTCTTCTGGTCCTTGCTGGAGGGATGGGCAGGACCTTTACACTGTTGTCTTGGCAGGAGGTGGCTGTGGGGATGGTCCATGAAGAACCACGTCCCTGTGGGCTGCACACCAGGCAGGGAGACACGGGAGAGGGATGCCTGGGCTTGGACCTTCTGCTTATCTCCAGAGGAGCAGTGCCAGGGAGAGGGCCTGGAGCAGATCCCTTCTGTGGGACAGTGATCTCCATGGAGGGTTGGTGGGCACCAGGTCCCCTGAAGGTGGCTCAGAAGGGAGGAGGAGTGGTCCTCCGAGACATGACAGCTCTGCGAAGGCTGAGGCACCTCCCAGTGCCCTCCAACAGCAGCTCCACGAGGGCTCCATCTGGGGAAGAGGGGTTGGAGTAATTCCTTGCAGCTGGGCATTGATCTCTGCATACACTGTGCAGGTCACGGGAGCTGCATGGAAGTGGAGGAAGAACTCGGTGTGCAAATCAAAAAAAAGAGAGTGAAGCCTCAGGAGGTGGTATCAGTGATGGGGGGCAGGGCTTGGAGAACTGGCTGTTAAAAATGACTGAGACTCATTAATATTCTGTTAATGGTTTAATTTAATTAATAAAACTGAAATTGCAAGGAGCAAAACAGCGCTGGGTGCATGGGGAGACTCCACTCCACTCACACGCACACATAAAGTTCAATCTTTTAGTTTATATTACATGTCTTAATACATATTCATAACTATTCTAATGCATATTCATGACTGTGCTAGGAATAGGCTGGGTTATTTACAACAATTTCTACTACAGCTTGTAACCTAATGATTCTATTAAGCATATAGATTGGAGTTCGTTATCCATATATACCATCCTCAGCCATGTAGCCAGATGATAATATGCAATGATTCTTTCAGGAGGCCATTTGTCATTGCTCCAGTTACCTATCCAGTAATTCACCTTTGGTTTGTTGCTTCCTTAGTTCTTCAGCCTCTGCATATACTTGTACCCCAAGCCGTTCTCCCTTACTTATAGGTAACAGGAAAAAACTGGGTCTGATTGTCCCTAAAACACAAGACCCTGACCAATTGTTTGGTAAGAATGCAATGCAAATTGACCACAAATCCAATACTGGCCCTCAGGAGTAGGCCAGCCCTTTGCTATACTGATTCCACCAGTCCAATTTGTAAATGCCTGTGCCATTTCAAGAGGCATTTCCCATTTATCCCACATTTTGGCTGGCATACCAGTAGGTAACCTCGAGTGTGAAGGAGGTTACCTCTGGAATGCAATGACAATGATGTTGCAAGGTATTCAGAGTGAAGCTGAGAAGTAAAATCTAGAAAATATTAGAGCATTAAAGCTGCTCCAGGCACAAAGGAGTAAGGGAATATTTTTCCTGTCACTGGTTACAAAAATAGCAGCTGTTTCAGCCATCTAATCAGTTTAGATCTGCTCCTTTTCAAAACATGCCTAAGGAATGCTGAGAAGTGAGGAGAAATGAGCAGCTCAAGAGACACAGCTTAACTCACGTAACATTGTCCCACATAAAGGAGATCCCCGAAACAATATTCGCATCAATTGCTTTATACATTGAAGGTGTCATAGCAAAAATCAGCAAAGTCAGCTTAGATTAGCACAGCGGAATATAACTGGCAAGTTTTAAGTAGTCACTCTTTGCATTTGTTTGCCAGTCCCATTAGTTCGGACTTTTGGGAGCCCTATTGAGCAACAGTGGAGAGTGGTTGTCAAGTGCTGGTTGTATACTCGAGGTTTGTGGTAAAAGGCAAACCCATAGCCCGAATGTTGGTGGTGCTGTGGGGAGGGTTCCATGTGAGGGTTAGGGCCAGCCAGAGTTTTCAGTGGTCACTCTGCATTTGTTTGCCAGTCCCGTTTGTTCAGACTCTTGGGAGCCCCTTGAGCAACAGTGGAGAGTGAGTGCCATGGGCTCATATATTCGAGGTTTGTGGTAAAAAGAAAATCCATAGCCCAATTGTTGGTGGTGCTGTGGGTAGGGTTCCATGTGAGGGTTAGGGCCAGCCAAATTTTTTAGTGGTCACTCTTTGCATTTGTTTGCCAGTCCCGTTCATTCGGACTTTTGGGAGGCCTGTTTGGTAAGAGTAGAGAATGGCCACCAAGGGCTTTTATGTAATTTTGAGGTTTGTGGTAAAAGGCAAAGCCGTAGCCCGATTTTTAGTGGTGCTGTGGGTAGGGTTCCATGTGAGGGTTAGGGCCAGCCAAAGTTTTCAGTGGTCACTCTTTGCATTTGTTTGCCAGTCCTGTTCATTCAGACTTTTGGGAGCCCCTTGAGCAACATTGGAGACGGGCTGCCGAGGGCTGGTAGATTCGAGGTTTGTGGTAAAACACAAACCCGTAGCCTGATTGTTGGTAGTGCTGTGGGTAGGGTTCCATGTGAGGTTTATAAATTAGGTCCTAAAAATTGACCAGGACACGCCAATCAAATCACAAATCAGAATTTATTATAGCAATCAATGGCAAGTAAACAGCACAGGGCACCCGGGAGTCTCCGCTCTAGCAAGACAGCGCACCACAGACTTAGGTTCCTTCCATTTTATAGTCCCTTGTATCCAGGTACCACGTGCTGTTCTGCACAGGTGTGCATTGTTGTTAAGGGTCCGAGTTCTTCTTCTATCACCCTAGAGAGAGGTTTCTTGAAAAGTGGTTACACATTCTTAGTCACGTGGCACTCTATCTCCCGGGTACAATTTACGGTTTGTTTTGCAAAGTACAAACATAAAATTTTCCACTGCTTCCATCTTACCTTTATGAATAAAATTACAACGAGATAAACCTTGCTTAGGTTAAACAAACAAACATTATATACAATTCATTACAATCCCCCCTTTTCTTTTATCATGGATTTTGTTCATTGAACTGCTCAAATATAATTTGGTCATAGTATCTCCTCTCACTATCCCATCATGGTTGGTGTACACGCAGCATTCTTCATGCAAGGCCACACAGAGCCCCCCCTTGTTGTAAAAATAATAAATCCACCCCACAGCAGTTTTGTAACACCACCTCAGATAGGGATCTTAAAGATGTCTGGAGTACACTTATAGATCACTCTATCCGTACTAAGTCCTCATCTACCACTGTTCTTAATGCAGTAAATTCTTGATTTCGTTTTATCAAAGAAGCCACTCCTGTACCTACACCAGTTCCCCCTAAAATTATCAGAGTTGCAAGTGTCTGTGCCTTAACAGGTTCCTTTTTTACTAAGTGATGTTCTGGTGTGGTTTGTTGGTTATATATATCATTTTCAGGATGGTACAAAATTTTGGGCACTATTATTACCTGTGTACAATATTCACTAGATTTATTAAACACTTTTAAAGAAATACATGGGGTAATTCCTGTTTTAGAACATATCCACTTAGTATTGTTGGCAGCTACCAGCCACTCAGCTGTTTATTCTTCTTATTAACTGACACTGTAGTATTACATAAATGTCTTTTAGTCTTTGGCACTGTCCCTATGCATCTGCCTTTACCTGTCAGAGTAATGCCCTCTGTTTTCTTTCCCCATGTACACTGCAGCAAATCATTAACATGCTTAGGCTTTTCCATGACTCCTATAGCTTCATAAAAAGGTGGTTTTATACTAAAACACAGCCAACAATGCTCAGTCAAATCTGGATTGGTTCTGTTCAAAATCTGATAACTGGCTTTTGAAATTTTCCAGAGATTATTATCATTACCATTTTTTACTTCGTGAACTGAGACAGTGTTTATTTTCATAGGAGGAGAACTGATCATCATCTTGCCATTGGTATTACCTGTCACTGTTTCTGATTCTTTCTCTAAATTGTCTTCAAATTCTTTGGTCAAGGCCTTATTTGGTCCTATTACTTCCTTTGTAGTGGGAATTTGTTCCTTCTTTATCATAATTAATCCTCCTCTATCTGTTCCAGATTCCCAATATCTTACTCCATAAGTTCTACCTGTTAACCATCCTGTATCTGTTGGGTGTTTAACAATTAAGGTGATAGTTGTACATTCACTTGTCATTAGTCTGTGTTTAACATCTGCAAATATCATTCCCCATCTATCTGCACACCCTCATTGCTCCTCGAGAAATTTATCAGTTCCAGCTCCAGGGCTCCAATATGAGGCTATCATTTCACAACTCCAATAGGCACAATAATATTGATCTGGGTAATTACAATAAGGCTGCCTGGGATTTGAAGCAGGACAGAGATAAAAGCCTCCGTGATCCATAGGGGGAGATATAGGTGCCAAGTTACCCAATTTGGTCTCAAATTTTGGTCCCCCAGGAGTTATTATCTCTTGGATCACCTTTTTACTTTCAAGCTGTATCAAAGACCATTTATAGGGCTGGTGGTACTCATTTCCTTCCACCCTTATAACTTGGGTGACTACCACCATCAGAGCAATTCTGATCCCCATCTTGTGTCTCCCCACTCTCTACCTCTCTGCCTCTCCGCCGGCCGCTCTTGTGCTTAGAACGCCTCAAGTATTGATTGTTTCTTGGCAGCAGATGGCATCCTTCAGGGGAAGGTGGGTGCTCGGAAATTCTTTGTGAACTTAATTGCAAAAATAATGCCTCAATTCCTTGTTCCCAATCACAGTTCCAAACTTGATAGCTCCGTTCCTTAAATGGAGCTTTTACAAGGCAACACTTATCTACTTATCCACTTATCTCTGTCCTGTTCGTACTTAGAACCAAATCTACAGTGGCCTTTAACATATGCCACAAACGAGCCAATTCAAAATGTTCTTTATTTTCCAATACTAACCATCCCACAATGTGCCATTGTCCTATTGGGGTTCCATTGTTATCTGTCTACTGCCTTTGTATTATTCGTGCCCAATTATTATAATCAATTAATGCCCCGTTATCATTTTCAATACATGTCTCACAATTATAAGTTATAGCTCTCTTTACAATCTTTGTTGTATCCCAATAAAAGGTTTTACAACTCCCACAATAGATTTTCACCCAATAATCACAAGTTATATCTCCACATTCACAATCTTTAAACAATTCCTGCTTAAATGGTTGTAATTTAACAAACTCTCTTCCTACAGTTGCAATTATTTTTCGAGATAATAGTAACACTTTGTTATCTACAGTTCCTACTAAGTCCTTTAATATAGGCTTATGTATTCTTATAATACGGTGTTTTACTCTTTGTTCCTCTTCACTTAGAGGTTCTGTTAACTATCTCACATCAGTTTTTGATGATTTTCATTTTCATGGGATCTGTTCCTGGAGTGGTCCTCCACTCCTCCACTTTAATTGGTCCTTTGATGTGGCTGGCATGTGTCCATCCTCGTTGGGCAGTACGAATGGCTGTCTCTGTAGAATCATAGAATCATAGAATCCTAGGGGTTGGAAGGGACCTCGAAAGATCATCTAGTCCAACCCCCCCTGCCAGAGCAGGGCCCCCTAGAGTACATCCCCTAGGAACGTGTCCAGGTGGGTTTTGAATGTCTCCAGTGAAGGAGACTCCACAACCCCCCTGGGCAGCCTGTTCCAGGGCTCTGTCACCCTTACAGTAAAAAATGCTTTCTGATATTCAACTTGAACCTCCTATGCTCCAATTTACACCCATTACCCCTTGTCCTATCACTGGTCACCACTGAGAAAAGCCTAACTCCATCTCCCTGACACTCACCCCTTACATATTTGAAAACATTGATGAGGTCACCCCTCAGTCTCCTTTTCTCCAAACTAAAGAGACCCAGCTCCCTCAGCCTTTCCTCATAAGGGAGATGTTCCACTCCCTTAATCATCTCAGTAGCTCTGCGCTGGACTCTTTCAAGCACTTCCCTGTCCTTCTTGAACTGAGGGGCCCAGAACTGGACACAATACTCCAGGTGTGGCCTCACCAATGCAGAATAGAGGGGGAGGAGAACCTCTCTTGACCTACTAACCACACCCTTTCTAATGCACCCCAGGATGCCATTGGCCTTCTTGGCCACAAGGGCACATTGCTGGCTCATGGGCATCTTCTTGTCTACCAGGACCCCCAGGTCTCTTTCACCTACACTGCTCTGTAGTAAGCAAAACAACACAAGGACCTTCCCAGTGAGGAGTCAAAGAGGACTCCTTCCGGGATTTGATTAATATTTTATCTCCAGGCTTTATTTTATGTATCACTAAATCCAGTGGTGGTCTTTGCACTACTAAGCCTTTGGCTCACAATCGTTCCCGCCTACTCGCTCACCGTAACAAATAAGGTTTAATTTTTAAACCTTGTATTTGGGGATGATCTTGGGGAATTTCCAAATCGTAGGGCACTCCATACAGCATTTCAAAAGGGGATATTCCTGTATCCTTTCTAGGCTGTGTCCTTGTATTTATTAGTGCAAGAGGAAGACGTTTCACCCATGACATCTGTGTTTCCAACATTAATTTTGTAAGTTGTTTCTTTATTTCCCCATTCATTCTTTCAACTTTGCCTGAACTTTGCGGATGCCAAGGGCTATGGTACTGCCAATGTGTTCCTAATGCTTTTAAAGTTTCTCTTGCCACTTCAGAAGCAAAGTGGGGGCCCCGATCGGAATCTACAGATTCTATTTCCCCATATCTAGGGAATATTTCTTCCAAAAGGATCTTAACCACTGCTTGCGTCGTGGCTCTTGCAGTTGGAAATGCCTCAACAAAATGTATTGAATGATCAGCTATTACTAACAAATATTTATATCTTTCTACTTTTGGTAATTCTGTAAAATCCAATTGTACACAAGCAAATGGTCTGTGGGCCAATTCTCTTCCCCCGGGCACAGTCTCCTGCAATTGGTGCTTATTTACCTTTAGGCAGGTCATACATTCTCCAACTATTTTCTTTGCTATATTATATACCCCTATAGCTGCATACTTCACAGTGAAATGGTCTACCAATGCTTGTGTTCCCCAATGAGCAGTCTCATGAAACCATGGCAAGACCTCAAGAGCAAGGGATTTTGGCAATATTATTCGACCATCAGGGAGCTTCCATTTCCCATTTTCCTGTTGGGCTCCCATTTTGATCAACTTCTCCTTTTCCTGTGTGGGAAAACTAAAAAGCGGATGCATTTTATCTTCTGGTTGACATTTTTTTTACTTGTATCTAATTCCTTGTGCTGACTGTCAGTCACATCAATGGTCATTAGGGCTGCCCTTTTAGCTTCCTGATCAATCATGTTATTACACCTAATTATAGGGCCCAGCCCTCTCTGGTGACCTTTTTGCATGTACTCCTGCTATTCCTGCTGGTTCTCGCAGGGCTCGCAATACCTGTGTAATAAGTTCCTGATGGATAAGTTCCTTCCCTTGTGAATTAATTAGGCCTCTTTCTTCCCAAATTTTTCCAAAGGTATGTACTACACCATATACATATTTTGAGTCGGTATAAATAGTGCCAATTTTGTTCTTCAATAGTTGTAAAGCTCTTAAGACTGCATATAACTCACAAGCTTGAGCTGATCAGCTGGGGCTTAAAGCGCCAGACTCAACTACTTTAAATGTCTTTCCATTAATTATAGCATAGCCTGATTTCCTTTTTCCTTCTACCACTCGAGATGACCCATCTATGAACAATTTTTCTCCTTCACTCAACTCTTTCTTCTCCTAAATGTGGTCTAATTTTCAGACTGCTCCTCGATGCTATGTATGCAATTATGGGATAAATTCTCATTTGGTTCTCCGTAAAGAAATTGTGCCAGATTCTGAAGCAAGGTTGTCTCCAAAATCAATTTAGGAGAAGCAATTAGGATGCCTTCATATTTCAGTAATCTGGCATCCGTTACCCATTTTTCTGCTTTTTGTTGTAACAGGCTTCTAATATTATGGGGTGACTGGACTCGAATCTCACCCCCAAAAGTCACTTTCTGTGCTTCTTCCACCAATAGAGCAGCAGCAACTGTTGCTTGTGAACAAGTTGGCCATCCCCTGCTTACAGGGTCCAATAATTTGGAAATACAGGCTACTGGTTTGTTATGCCCTGCCCATTCTTGGGCTAACACCCCATATGCAGTTCCATCTGCTGTGTTTGCAAACAAAAAAAAAATGGTTTCTTTAAGTCTGGAAGACTTAATACAGGGGCATTGACTAAATCAGTTTTTAAGGTTTCTAGTTTTTATCATCTTCCTCTGTCCATTTCAACAACCCATCCTTAACAAGTTTTCCATAAAGGAATTTCACGCTATATCCTTCAATCCACTGCCTGCAATACCCCATGAGTCCCAACAACTGTCTAATTTGGTTTTTTGTCTTTGGAGGAGGTAATGATAATATGCCTTTAACTCTTTCAGAATCTAACTTCTTAGTTCCCTTACTTAACCAATGTCCTAGATACTTAACCTCAGATGCTGTAAACTGCAGTTTGGATTTTGAAACTTTTAATACTTGTAGACTGAAAAAGTTTAATAATCTAACACTCTCCTTACAGCTTCACCTTTTCCAGCTAATAGCAAATCATCCACATATTGTACAAGGGTGACCCCTGCTGTCCTTTCATATCGTTGCAGTATTTGTTCTGATGCTTGTCCGAACAGATTAGGTGATTCTGTAAAGCCCTGAAGTAAAACTGTCCGTCTCAATTGCTGTTTTCTGTGTGTATCTGGATCTTCCCATTCAAATGCAAAATAATCTCGACAATCCTCCCTCAGGGGACAAGCCCAAAAAGCACCCTTTAAATCAATTACACTATACCATTGATTGTCAGGACTTGTCTGACTCAGGAGAGTATATGGATTTGCTAACACAGGGAATCAGGTAACTGTTCTTTTATTTATTTCTCTTAAATCATGCACCAATCTGTATGTCCCATCCTTTTTCTTTACCGGGAGGATGGGAGTGTTAAAAGGGGACATACAAGGTTCCAGCAACCCCTGCTGGATTAATCTTTGAATTTCAGGTTTCAAACCTCGTCTCCCTTCAGAGAGAAGGTGTTGTTTTACCCAAATCAGTATTTCAGGATTTGTTAATGTAACTGCAAAGGGTCCAATTTCTAATTTACCTACAGTATTGGGTGTATACCACACCTCGGGATTTATCTTTTCTTCGTCTTCAGCCCTTAAGGGACATAATCTTATTTTCAAGCTTTTATTTACAGTCTCTAAAGTAATTCCTAATTCTACCATTAAATCTCTACCTAACAAATCATAGTCCGCTTCAGGTACCAACAGCAAAGTTCCCAATCCTAATTTTCTGTTTCCAATTGTACATTTTTAATAACTGGTACCCTAAAGGGAACTCCACTGCCCTCAACAACTTGTGCAAATTCTGATGATATTTTACATCCAGGAGGTAGAATCTGGACTGTTGACATTTCTGCCCCCGAGTCCACTAAAAATTCTACCTCCTGTAGCTGGGGACCAACTTTTATCAAGGGCTCATTCGTTTCCCTGGTCCCCAGCAAATAGAGCCCCTGACACCCCTTATCTTCCTTAAACATTCTCTCATCCATCTTCCTTTGTCTGCAGTCCTTCTTCATATGACCCTTCTTTTTGCAATAATAGCAAACTACTACATTCTTAGTCCTTTCAGGTGGCCCTGGAACTTTACCAGGCCTCTGATACTGTCCTTTAGGCTCAGTCAGTTCCTGACCCATTAGCCTCTGACCTGCTCTGACTCTCTCGGACAGCAGCAACCATCATTTCCACTGTTCACCTCTGTGTCTCCCTCAACAATTCATCCAGTCCCCTATCCTGCCAATCTTCTAATTTCTCCAGCTTTTTCCTAATGTCCATTCGAGATTTAGCCACAAACTGAGTTTTTAACAAGGCCTCTCCTACTGCAGTACTCGGGTCCAGCACTGAGTACAGATGTAAGTTTTTTCTTAACCTTTCTAACCACTCAGTAGGGGTTTCATCTTTCTTTTGGTGTTCCTTAAATGCTTTATTAATATTTTGCCCTCGTGGGACTGATTCCCTAATACCTTGAATAATTATAGTTCTCAAGTCCTGCATATGTCCCCTATGTACTGGATCCTGGTTATTCCAGTCTGGTTTTTGAAGGGGCCACTTAATATCTGCTGCAGGACCCTGCTGATGTTGCTCATCCCAAATTCTCATTCCTGCCCTCCTGATCATTCCCTGTTCCTCTACAGTAAACAGTATTCCTAAAATTGACTGCGACTCATCCCAGGTAAACACATTGGGTCCTAAGAATTGATCTACACGTTCTACCACTCCCAAAGGATCTTCCAATAGATTTCCCATTTCCTTTTTAAATTCCCTTGCATCTCCCGAGTTCAGAGGAACAACCATGTGTCCCATACCATCCTGTGGTCCTCCCATTGCAATTTCTTGTAGTGGATATAAACCACCCACATCTTTGCTTTGCTTGTTTGGCTTCTTGTAACCCATCTCTGATCCACTTCTGAGGAATCTGAGTCTGAGCCCTCATCAGGGGGAGCAGTGGGGGCTGCCTGAACTGGTGATACTGGGGGCTGGGGTTCTGGAGGTGGAGGTGGCGGAATTTCTTCTGATTTAGGATTTTTCTTTTTCCTTCCTTCTCCATTCTTTAAAGGGAACAAATTAATTCTTGTTTCTGACCCAATCCATAAACCAGCATATTCACTTTCTTCCAGGCTGAATGGTTCTTTTGAATTCACATATATATTTAATACCTGGCAAATCCAATCTTCAAAAGACCCAAAAACGGGCCAATATAAATAAACTCCTCTAATTTGTTTACCTCCCCATACTTCCATACAATAATATATCATTTTAATTTGGCTTTTACCTTGCCTAGAAGGGTAATTATTCCAATATTTAATCATTAACCCCAACGGACAGTCCGGGGGTATCTGGGGAAGCCTAACTTGCAGTTCCCCACCCATGGGATCAGAAGGCTTGCTTTTCTTCTGTCCCATCTTCTGAGGTGCCTTCTCACACACACACTCTCACACGTTGTCCTATTCGTGACCCAGCCCCTCGTGGGGTGTGGGAACTGCACTAGTGAGGACCCCGCGCTCGCTTCGTCCGTACTCGGACGTCTCACTCAGCACACCTCATCCTCATCCCAACCCCAACCAAACGGATAACCAGCCTATACTCACGTTTCCCTGCGTCTTCATTCGAATCTTCATACGCAAAGTTTACGGGGTCGCTGGCTTTTTCTTTACTTGCTGTTGAAATTTAGGGGTTCGACAGGTAAAGGTCTCGATGAGCGTCCCAATGCAGGGGCCGCTTTAAAGCGGGACACCCCCCCCCCCCCTCCCAGTAAACCGTCTGCACCGAGTCGCTTTAACTGAGTCACAGCACCAAATTTGTTATAAATTAGGTCCTAAAAATTGACCAGGACACGCCAATCAAATCATAAATCAGAATTTATTATAGCAAGCGACAGCAAGTAAACAGCGCTGGGCACCCGGGAGTCTCCGCTCTAGCAAGACAGCGCACCACAGACTTAGGTTCCTTCCATTTTATAGTCCCTTGTATCCAGGTGCCACGTGCTGTTCTGCACAGGTGTGCATCGTTGCTAAGGGTCCGAGTTCTTCTTCTATCACCCTAGAGAGAGGTTTCTTGAAAAATGGTTAAACATTCTTAGTCACGTGGCACTCTATCTCCTGGGTACATTTTGCAGTTTGTTTTGCAAAGTACAAACATAAAATTTTCCACTGCTTCCATCTTACCTTTATGAATAAAATTACAAAGAGACAAACCTTGCTTAGGTTAAATGAAGAAACATTATATACAACTCATTACATGAGGGTTAGGGCCAGCCAAAGTTTTCAGTAGTCACTCTTTGCATTTGTTTGCCAGTCCCAATCGTTCAGACTTTTGGGAGCCCCATGGAGAAACAGTGGAGACAGGCCACCGAGGGCTGGTGGATTTGAGGTTTCTGGTAAAAGACAAACCCTCAGCCCTATTGTTCATAGTGCTGTTGGTAGACACTCCTTAACTCATTTACCACCTCCCCACGTAAAGGGAATCACGAAACAGTATTCACCTCTGCTTTAAAACCTGAGGGTGTCACAGCTTTTTAACTCTCTTTCAAGAAACGTGCTGTTGGAAGGTATTCAGAGTCAAGCTGCGAAGTGAAACCTGGAAAATGTTAGAGCACTAGAAAGGCTCCCTGTCACGGGTTACAGATATAGCAGCTTTTTCAGCCAGCTCTGCACTTTGGACTTGCCACTGTGCACAACGTGCCTTAGCAGCGGTTAGAAGTGAAAGGGTGCTGGAAGCGCAGAGACAATGCGAAACGCTTGTGACATCTTCTGACATAAAGGCAACCCCTAAATACCCACTGTCACGGTTTAACACTGGCCTGGCAATTAAACCGAGTAACAGACGCTCTCTATTAATCTCTCTCTCCTCCCTTATAAGAAAGGAGAGAGAATAAGGGAGAGAGACTTATGGGTTGGAAACTAAACTACACAACTTTAATGAAACAGGAATGATAAATAGGAAAAATTACTAAATATATACAAATATACAAGAAAATGGATACCACATTCCTCCCCCCTTTCCCCCAGTAGCTCTCACGTCACCACCGAGGCTGCAGGGCAGCCCTGGGAAAGTCCAGGCTGGACTCCTGGAGTCAGCAGCAGTTGGGAACTGGAGGCAGGAACACACAGATATGGGCTGGGATGGATCAGGAGCACAGGCAGAGGAACGGACGGGATCCTTCCAGGATGCTGGGTGAAGGAAAAGGAAGCAGGAAAGGCAGGAAGGGCAGGCAGCCGGAAGCTGGAAATCAGGAAATCTGGCTTGGCCCTCGTGATCCCTCAGATTTATACTGAGGATGAGGTATATGGGATGGAATACTCTGTTTGGTCAATTCTGGCATCTATCTTGTCCGTTCCTCTCCAAAGGAGGGATGCAGGTGGGACCTCTATGTTTTCCTCAGAGCTGAGCAGTGTCCTTGGCTCTGCATATCAGTCTTTAGCAGTAACTATAAACATCAAGTGTTATCAGTCCTAGAAACACACACTGTCTGAGAAACTTGCTCTTAATTTCAGCAGTGCAACTACTTACAAGAGACTGAGCTAAAAGCAAAAGTACAAGACAGAAAATCACCTTTATCCTGGCCCAAACCAGGACACCCACATCAACTGCTTTAGGTGCTGCTGTGAGTAGGGGTTCCATGTGAGGGTTAGGGCCAACCAAAGTTCTCGGTGGTCACACATTCCTTTTGTTTTCTAGCCCTGTTCGTTCGGACTTTTGGGAGCCCTGTTGAGCATCAATGCAGAGTGGCCACTGAGAGCTGGTATATTGGAGGTTTGTGGTAACAGGCAAAGCTGTAGCCCAATTGTTGGTGGTGCTGTGGGTGGGGTTCCATGTGAGGATAAGGCCAGCCAAAGTTTTCAGTGGCCACTCTTTGCATTTGTTTGCCAGTCCCGACCGTTTGGACTTTTGGGAGCCCCACTGAGCAATATTGGAGAATGGCTGCTGAGGGCTGGTAGATTCAAGGTTTGTGGTAATATGCAAACCAGTAGCCCAATTGCTGGTGATGCTTTGGGTAGGGTTTCACTTGAGGGTTAGGGCAGCCAAAGTTTTTGGTGGTCAGTCTTTGCATTTATTTGCCAGTGCCAATCGTTTGGACTTTTGGGAACCCCATTAAGCAACAGTGGAGATCGGCTGCCGAGGGCTGGTAGATTCGAGGTTTGTGGTAACAGGCAAAGCTGTAGCCCGATTGTTGGTGGTGCTGTGGGTGGGGTTCTATGTGAGGATAAGGCCAGCCAAAGTTTTCAGTGGCCACTCTTTGCATTTGTTTGCCAGTCCTGATCGTTCAGACTTTTGGGAGCCCCGCTGAGCAATATTGGAGAATGGCTGCCGAGGGCCGGTAGATTCAAGGTTTGTGGTAATATGCAAACCAGTAGCCCGATTGCTGGTGATGCTTTGGGTAGGGTTTCACTTGAGGGTTAGGGCCAGCCAAAGTTTTTGGTGGTCAGTCTTTGCATTTGTTTGCCAGTGCCAATCGTTTGGACTTTTGGGAACCCCATTAAGCAACAGTGGAGATCGGCTGCCGAGGGCTGGTAGATTCGAGGTTTGTGGTAACAGGCAAAGCCGTAGCCCGATTGTTGGTGGTGCTTTGGGTAGGGTTCCATGTGAGGGTTAGGGCCAGCCAAAGTTTTCAGTGGTCACTCTTTGCATTTGTTTGCCAGTCCCATTCTCTTGGAGTTTTGGGAGCACTGTTGATGAAGAGCGGCAGAGTGGCCGCCGAGGGCTGGTATATTCGAGGTTTGTGGTTAAATGTGAATCCATTGTTCAATTGTTGGAGGTTATTTCTGTAGGTTTCCATGTAAGGGTTAGAGCCAGAAAAGGTTTTCAGAGGTCTCTTTGCATATTTTTGCCAGTCCCATTTGTTCAGAGTTTTGGAGCCCTACTGATTAGGAGTGGGAGAGTGGCTGCTGAGGGGTGGTATATTCAAGGTTTTTGGTAAAATGCAAACCCGAAGCCCAATTATTGGTTGTGCTTTGCATAGGGTTCCTTTAGAGGGTTAGGGACAGCAAAGTTTTTCAGTGGTCACTCTTTGCATTTTTTTTACCAGTCACATTAGAATGGAATTTTCAAGCACTATTGATCAACAGTTGGAGAGTGGCTCCTGAGAGGCTTCAAGTTTTTTGTTGAAATTAAAACAAGTAGCTCAATTGCTGGTGGTGCTGTGGGTGGGGTTCTATGTGAGGGTTAGGGCCAGCAAAACCTTTCAGTGGTAGGGTTCCACTTGAGGGTTAGGGCCAGCCAAAGTTTTTGGTGGTCACTCTTTGCATTTGTTTTCCAGTCCCGATCGTTCAGACTTTTGGGAGCCCCATTGAGCAACAGTGGAGAGTGGCCACCGAGGGGTGACATATTTGAGTGGTTTGGTACTAAAGCAAACCCATAGTCAGATTGTTGGTGGTGCTGTGTGTAGGGTTCTTTGGGAGGGTGAGAGACAGCAGGACTTTTCAATTTTCATTCTTTGCCTTCGGGAGCCCGGTCTGTTTGTTTGGAATTTTGAAGCTGAATTCCTCAGCAATGGGAGAGTGTCCCAGTGGTCGAACACTTCATGGTTCAGGTACTAAAGCAAACTTTTAGCCTGAATTTTTGTGGTGCTGTGGGCAGTGTTCCATAGGAGGATTAGGACTAACAGGGGTTTTCAGGTTTGTAGGATAAGGATGGGAGAATGAAAGCTCCCTCAGCACAGTGATGCTCAGCTGCCCGAGGTTCAGCTGGGAAGGGGACACATGCTTTTCCTGTTGTGTCACCTTGGTGGATCCCCACACCTTCCTTCTTGTAATTCTTCCCAGCCTACTGCAGCCCTGCCCGGGGCAGAGATGCTCTTTCCAGAGGGACAGAAAGCTGTATTTTTCCCCAAATCCCCCTCCAGCTTTACAGCCATGGTGGACTCTCAGCAGCTCGCTCAAGCCCCTGCTCTGGGACTGTGGGTTAACTGCTCATGACTCAGAGCCCCTTCCCTGGTACATGCATGTCCAAAACCTCTCATGTTCCTCTTTCTTTCAGCTCAGGGATATGTTCATAGGAGTTTTTCTGAATGTTTCCTGTCTTACTGTGACTCCTCAGCCACCTCCCCTGGGTCCTGGTGGTTGGGGAGAAAACACGAGGGGAAAAATCAAATCTGGGAGGGGTGAAGGTTGTTATTCCCCTGGGGCATGAAGGGGCAATCACATCCTCAGATGAACCCCAGCAAGGGCAGCAGCTGGATAAGATCCCCAGGGAAGCTTTTCCTCCAAAGTGAAGGTTCCTGATCTGCTTTCTCCCCAGTAACCATGGATAAACCTGGAAAAGCTCACTACTCAAAGCTCTCAAGGTGTTCCGTGCAAGCAAAGCTTCACCCAAGCTCAGCACAGATGGAAGCATTGCACCCATTCCTTTTCTTCTTCTTTTAATTGAATGCAATTGTGGAGGTCAAAAGCACACAGGCTGTTTTGGTTTCATTTTAACATCCTTTGGTAATTAAATTTCCAGGAGGGTGTCTGTACCCAGAGGAGGTCTTAACTCCCCAGGGATCACTGCTTCTTTGCAGCCCTCACCAGGGCAAGCAGAGCCAGAGGAGGCTGAGCAGGGGCTGCTTGGGTGCAGGCACCCCAGGAGGACAATGATCTGCAGTGCAGAACCTTAAAGATGAAGCAGCACCAGGACAGACACACCAACCAACAGCCATGCCACCAGCTCCCTGGGCATCGTTTCCCTCCCCTGGGTGTCCCTGGGAAGCCTCCCACGAACAGAATATGCAGGAGAACAGCCCACAGCCCAGCAGCTGCCTCTCACCCAGGGTAACCTGCAGGTATCATCATTAGAGGCTTTTTTAAGAGCTGAACAAGACTGACAGGCAGAGAACTGAGTGAGAGGGACATCAGAAACCCAGAGCAGGAAAGAGCTGCTGCATTTGGGTGTGAGTTGTCCAGGTGGAATCATCTAGCTACTGAGATGATTAAGGGAGTGGAACATCCCCCTTATGAGGAAAGGCTGAGGGAGCTGGGTCTCTTTAGTTTGGAGAAAAGGAGACTGAGGGGTGACCTCATCAATGTTTTCAAATATGTAAGGGGTGAGTGTCAGGGAGATGGAGTTAGGCTTTTCTCAGTGGTGACCAGTGATAGGACAAGGGGTAATGGGTGTAAATTGGAGCATAGGAGGTTCAAGTTGAATATCAGAAAAAATTTTTTTACTGTAAGGGTGACGGAGCCCTGGAACAGGCTGCCCAGGGGGGTTGTGGAGTCTCCTTCACTGGAGACATTCAAAACCCACCTGGACACGTTCCTAGGGGATGTACTCTAGGGGGCCCTGCTCTGGCAGGGGGGGTTGGACTAGATGATCTTTCCAGGTCCCTTCCAACCCCTAGGATTCTATGATTCTATGATTCTATGATTCTATGATTCTATGATTCTAGCCAAGAGCTCAAGCTGCAGAGATAGGACCTGACACAGTCCCATTACTTTCCCACCCTCAGCAAAGGTTTCCATCCAGAACTGCCTGAACACTGGGAATTTGTGGGTTTGGGCAGAGGGCAACAGGCTTTAAATACATCTCTTGGAAAGGATGTCATGGGAAAAGCTGCTCTCCAGGGAGTTCTTCCTCATCTCACCAGCACAGCCTTGGGCCTGGCTTGGATCAGGGATGCCACCAGGCTGGAGGAGCCTGTCCCAATGGAAGGATGGGCTTGGGGGCTGCAACACGTGTCCCCCCCGCCTCCCTCCCAGCAGCCTGTACCCTGCACCTCATCAATCCCCTTGCAGCTTTCCCTTTGCCTCCACATTAGCTTTTGGCATCCTCCATATCCTGGAAAATCCTGGTGCAGAGATGGAAGTGGAGATGGTTACATCCACAGAGACAAATCCTTCTCCCCAGCTGCCCTGGGTAGTTGGCTGCCTTAAGATCCCTCAGCAAAAAATGGATGTGCCTCCTTCTTCCTGGGCAATGAAGATGGGCTTCCTCAGCCCATCTAAGACATAAATTGTCCCCAGAAGGTTCCTGTCCCTCTCCATTGACTGGAAGCAGAGCAAAGCAGCTCCATTATTCATGGAAGCATCTCAGCCTATTCATCCAAAGTAGAGAGATGCAGCTTCCAGAGCAGACACTGAGCACCCAGCAACCTCACTGGGGGTTCAAGACTTGAAAGATTGATCAGAGAGAGATCAAATTCAGGCTCTCCATAACCCATTAGGGGGTACTAAGGGAAAAGACCCAGGAACAGCTCTGAGCTCTCTCAGATCACCCAGCAAGCACCCTCAAGATTGCAAGATGCAGCCCAAGATCACCTCCACCTGGATTTAACAGGATAAAATGTTCCAGCTGTGAAGGGATCTCCAGCCCAGATTTCCTGGAAGGTTCCAGTTTTTTTCCCAAGCATCCCGTTGCAGCAAAGCTGCAGTGGATGAATGAGCAAAAGGTAAAGGATCTCCCTGGCAGGAAAGCTGCTCCAGTTCTTGACATCTGGGTCAGCTGGTCAAGACGAGGGCTGAGAGCTGGTGAAATAACTCTGGTGCATCTTCCAGCAGGAGGAAAGATAACACCCATCCCATCCTGCTTACTCCGAAGCAGGTTGCATACAAAGGGGAGAGGAAGGAGACAGCCAGCGCCGCTCCAGGCCATAAATTAACCTCAAGGTTTTCTAATGGGACCCTGATTTATCTCCTGCCTCTGTCTGAACTAATTGAGTTCATTCCACTCGGTGATTCATGCCATGGAAATGGGTTCCAGAGAAAATGGGACCTCAAGCGGCTTCAACAAATCTCTCGCTTTTATTAACCGGGGAGCCATAATGCTTTTAAAACAAGGAGAGTTTCAAAAGCAGCAGCCAACCCCCTCCCCAGCCCATCAGTCACTGCCAGTGGCCACAGCTCAGGTTTCAGCAGGGGCTGCCACATCCAGCTCTGCCCCTGCCAGCGGGACACAAAGGGCAAAAAAATAAAAGGAGGTTTGTGACCCTAAGATCTGCTGGGGGTGGACAGAAGGTGACCTGGGGGCTCAGCCAGCAGCCCCCTGACAAATGGGTGCCGTGTCCCTTGCCGTGGCAGGGGATGGGGAGGGAGGTGGGTGAAGGAAAAGCCACCCTGGGAATCTCCTCACTTCTGAGCAGCACAAGAGGTGGAACAGGGACTTGGGTTCATTCCTTGCACCCCCACAGGGGATTCATTGAGCTTCCTCATCCCCAGCTCTGACCCAACACCTCAGCCCAAGTGCTTCAGCACCCCACCCTCCTCCTCCTGCCACTTTCCAGATATTTTCCCCCAAACCTCCCAGTTTTCCTGTGCTTGGCCCAGTCGATTCCAGCAGCAATGCAGCCACCTCCCCCCATCCAAGGCAGCAATCCCCCCCATCCCCTCCCCACCCCACCCCCGTGTTTGTTGTGCCGTCAGTGCACGGCTGAACGCACACAGGGGAGGCTTTCTGCGACACGGAGGGCAGATAATGGCTTGTTTGCTTTCAGCACATCTCATATGTCCCCGGGGAGTCTGAAGACTCTGCCTCCCAGTCTCAGCATCCTGGCCCTGCTCCTCCGAGGATGGGGCCACGCAGCTCTTGGAGACCTTGGAGCAAAGCACATGCGAGTTACGAAGCTGTGAAATCCTCCTGCACCCATGTTTCCCCATCCCACAGGACTGGGAGAGCCTCCACCAGCCCAGCACGGGACCTCTCCAGGTCACCAAACCTCAGAGCAGACCTCAAGAGGTTGGAAGGATCCACCCTGAGCTGTGGCCTATCTTAAAGCATCCCAGAAGACTTTGCCTTGGCCACACCACATCCCCCAAGCACCCTCAGGAGATGTTCTCCTCCAGCCCCAGACACTGCTTCTCCCAGGTGGATTTTCTGCTTGCCCCAGCTTCATTTTTATCTCACTGTCACGTTATGGACCTCATTAAAACCCTTCTAGAAGCCAGAATAAAATTTCTTTTACCAATTTCCTCCTTGTCCTTGGTGTTGTTTACTGACTGGGAGAATTCCAGTGGGTCTGGAAGGCCCTCCTCCCTGCTGAGACAGCGCTGCTCATCCCAATCACATTACCCTGATCCAATTGACTGGCGTTTATCTGACCTTTAGAAAGCTCTCACCTGATTTCCAGAGCACAAAACGTTTCCTTCCCTCCCCTCCCCTCCCCTCCCTGGCTCTGCTCTAACGGGGCATAAAACCACACGAACCTGCCCTACTCCATGGAGAAACGCTTTAATTAAAGACAAATGAAAACCCACAACCCTAATAGTTTAATTGAATTAATTGAGCTGGAGGAGCAGGAGCTGTGCTGGGGATGGGCAGGGGGAGGTGTTGAGGAGGACAGGGCTGGAGGCACCTTGCTCAGGGGGTGGGGTGGATAGGTGGAGGGAGGGATGGGTGATGGAGGGGTAGAGAAGTGGATAGAGGGATGGAGGGATGGATGGATGGATGGATGGATGGATGGAGGGATGGATGGAGGGATGGATGGGTGGAGGGATGGAGGGATGGATGGGTGGAGGGAGGAAGGGAAGGATGCTCTACATGCAACGGTGCCGGGTGAGCAGAAGCTGATGCACAAAGCCCAGCAGCTCCCACCCTGCAGTTGCTCGAGGCTTTGTTGCAAGGGCCAGCAGCTTGCTGATTTGCATAGGGAATGAAGGCAGCAATTAGTTTACCTCATCAGTTCAGCAGACTGGGAAATTAGCTCCCTTCTGATTCAATCACAGTTGCTGGGAAGAAGCTCCAGGGATGTGGAAGGGGGGAGGAGGATGTGGCTGCTGAGCACCCACTCCAGAGCCACCAGATTCAGCCTCATGGGAGTGAGAGCCACTGTCCCAGTCAGCCCAGTCCCACACCAGTGCCCGCCTCATCTCCAGGTTCATTTCTACCAGATCCCATCTGGGTGAGATCCAGGAAGCCTCAAGCACTCATTTTGCTTGTGCTGGGATCCAGACCCCGTTTGGCATTTCCCCAGGGGTGACAGCTCCTGCTTCCCCCTCCTGCCAAGGGGGGGATGGAAATGTCCCAGGGAAAAGCAGATGCTTTTGCCCACAGCGTTCACCCCCCAGCCCAGAGCAGTAATTCTCCTTGAAGGCTTATTCCCTGTAGGAATATTAATGAGCCTGGAAGGCACAGAGAAACCCCTCTCCCCATTTTTCTCCCAAGAGCATCCACCTCGATGAGCACTTGGCTGATATGAGCTTCTCTCCTGCAGGGAGATGGATGGAATGTATTTTTCCCCAACCACATTGCTGCTGGTTAATGCAGCCAGCCAAGCGCTGGGAAGGACCCACAGCAGCTCTGAGGCTCCAAATTTCAGCACTTTCAAAGGGGTGGATTGAGGAGCTCAGGGGTTTTCTGGAGAGAAGCAATAAGGACAACATCCCGCTCACCCTGGGAGAAGTTTTTATACCAGGTGCAAAAGTTCTGCCCTCCCAGCATCACTTCCTGTCTCTCATCTGCCTTAAAATTCCTTAATTCAATCCATTTGGGCTCAAGCCCTGCAGGGCTTCCCAGCTCTCTGCTGGCCTGACCATTGCTGGGGTCAGCAGCTCAAGCTGGGAGGGTCCTCAGCATCCTCCAGCAGAGAGATCTGGGAGGAATGGGAAATTCAGGGCAAAAATAAGAGGAATGGGCCTCTATTTAGTGACACAAAGACTCAAATCCCAAACCAGTCTCCTGGAGATGTCCAAGAAGAGGTGGTAGGAAGGGTTAGGGCCACCCAGAGCACCATGTGGGGCTGCAGCAGAGGAGGTCATGATTTTGCTGCCCCCCAAACTGGCTCTTGAGGCAGAATCCCCCTGGTTTCCCACCTTTCCTCACAGCTCACTGGTGGTCTTTGATCTTCAGCCCCACATTAGCCCCCTCCACTTTCCCAGGGGGGGTTTCTGCCCCGTTTTTGTACACGGATGTGCAGAGAAGATGTAAAACAGAGGATTCTGCATCAGGGGCACTGGAAGCAGTTGCCATAGGGACAGCAGCTCTGAGCAGCAGCTGGGGCTGGGCTGGCAGTCCTGGTCTCCTCTCCTTTCCTGTTCCATGTCTGCATGAGGAAGAGCATGGTTGGGCAGTTCTGGCTGGGCCAAATTCCCCCTGTGCACCAGGGGATCTTCAGGTGGGTGTGGGGGATGCTGGAGAACATCGTGCCTGCTCTGCTGGAGGAAAGGAGGGGATGAGTGATGGGTGGAGGGAGGGAGAGAGAGATGGAGGGAGGGAGGGAGAGATGGATGGAGGGAGAGAGAGATGAGGGAGGGAGGGAGGGAGGAAGGGAGGGAGGGATGAAGGGAGGGAGAGAAAGATGGAGGGAGGGAGGGAGAGATGGATGGAGGGAGGGAGAGATGGATGGAGGGAGGAAGAGAGAGATGGAGGGAGGAAGAGAGAGATGGAGGGAGGGAGAGAGAGATGGATGGAGGGAGAGAGAGATGGATGGAGGGAGGGAGAGATGGATGGAGGGAGGAAGAGAGAGATGGAGGGAGGGAGAGAGAGATGGATGGAGGGAGAGAGAGATGGATGGAGGGAAAGAGAGATGGATGGAGGGAGGAAGAGAGAGATGGAGGGAGGGAGAGAGAGATGGATGGAGGGAGAGAGAGATGGATGGAGGGAGGGAGAGATGGATGGAGGGAGGAAGAGAGAGATGGAGGGAGGGAGGGATCTGCAGACTGGAGCATGGAGAAGGCAATAAAAGGAAATATGGCCAAACATTTCCCCAAACAGTTTTAGCTGTTTCCTGGCAGCAGGGAAAAAGCTTTGCTGCCTGATGCCCTCAGGATTTCTGATGTTCACCTGGGGAGGAGTGTGGATGCCCTGGGGATCATCAACCAGCTCTGCCACATTTCCAGTTTTACCACTTAATAAACAGAGCTCAAATATCTCTTGAGTACTTGGCAAATAAACAACTTAACCTTCCAGTTATCTGTGAGAGGGACAGGTATCGGCTCCCCCAGTTTTAAACATGGGTAAACTGAGGCATGGTGGACTTAGCAGGTAATGTTTTTAGCACAACCACTAATATCATCCCAGGTGCTGGGAGAAAGGAAGAGGGAGGCAAAAAAAAAAACCTGTTGGATCTTGTCTGGGCTAAGTATATTCTGAAAACCAGTTGGAAAAGCATCTCACAGTTGGATTAGATGGTAATTGCAGGTCCCTTCCAACTGAAATATTCATTCTAGTTTATATTCTAGTCTATAGACAGGCTGTTCTAACTGGCTAAGCATTAAAGCAATTTAAAAAGTCCACACCTGGAGTAAAAAAAAACCAAAACCAAAACAAAAACAAAAAAACCCCAGCAAAAACCTGAGATATAAATCAAGGGAAAAAACCCAAATACACACACAGAGCCCTCCTGCCTCAGCCCACACCCCCGTCCCTGCTCCGTCCTTATCAATGCCCTGTCGGGTTTGACATTCATTTCCTCCTAACAGCAGAATTCTTGATCTCTCAGCAACAAAACGGAATCAATCAGTTCCCAAAAGCCAGGCTGGTGAGAAGAAAGCCAGCCCTACCCCTGGAATGTGGAACCAATCAATACCATAAGCAGAAAAATATTGATAACGTTGCTGCCGCCGACATATTTATGTCCTTTATTATATGTGCCACGAGGAGAGATTTTCCTCCCTCCCCTGCCTGGCCCTCCCAGGGTTATTTTAAATGGTACGAAATCATCTTTCTCTCTCAGAGAGGAAAACCATGGTCTATTTTTATTGTCTCACTCTTTGGCCGTGGCTCTGTCCTGAGGAGGGATTGAGTTTCCCGGACATCGTGGTCTCCACTTGCTGGAGATTCCTTCTCTCCATCCTTATAAGGAACAAGAAATTCATCTCAGCTTCTCCCATGGATCCCCCCTGCGCTGCAGTCCGGGTGATGGATCATGCTGGAAAGACAATTCAAGAAAGAAAAAAGGAAAGGGAGGAGGCTGGGAGCCATCAGGCAAGTGAAAAAGCGAAAGGGGAGGGGGGGGAGGATGGAGAGAGGCATTAGGAGAAATTACAGGCATGGAAATCAAGGAGCTTAATGGAAACCAGATTGGGAAACTTTGATAATCATGGAAATCATATTTTTGGGGGAGTTTAGGGAATGCTGGATCCCTCCTACCCCACAGCTCTGCTTCTGGGGTGCTTTGAGTCTTCCTCTAATTAAGTGCCCAGCAGTGGTTTGGGGCCACGTCTACATCTCAAAGGTATCAGGGGATCAAATCTCTGCCCTGCAGCCCCCAAACTGCACCAAGGTGGCCCCCATCCATGGGTTCTGGGTGTCCCCAAGCCCTGCAGTCCATCCCACTGATGCCATGTCCATCCCCAGCACTGGCAATTTATCTTTCCCTGATCCACCTGCACCAACATCACCCACACCAATGTGCTGCACCCATCCCAGGACACCCAAAGGACCTGGAGTGGAGGTTGAGCCTGGCCCAGCAACTGCTGGAATGGTGTCAACTCCCACTCTGAGCCAGGAGGGCAACATCCCACCCGCCTGGTTTGGATGCTGTGGTCTGGCTGAGCCCTATCCCCATAGGAATAAATAATCCCCATCCCCAGGAAAAATAACTGAGACCCATTGCCACAGAAGTGACTCCCCACCCCTGTAGGAACAACCAAGCCCTATTCCCACCAGAATAACCCCCTGGCTGCTGGTTTTTTCACAGCACTTCCCATTTTCCCCAAGCTTCATCCAGAGCTTGGCTCAGATGGGAGGAGCAGGCACAAAGATCATGAAGGAGAAAGGGTTGGGGTAGATGGGGGTCCCTCCCTGGCTGTCTGAACCAAGAGTTTTCCCCTGGATGGTAAAACTCTGCCATGGGTGAAGGAGCCCAGAGTTGCAGAGCACTGAGCAGGGAAGATACTCAACAGTTTTTAAATCATGGTTTGAGATGGTGCAGATCTTCCCATCCCTCCATCAGGGAGAACAAATGGGTGGTTTGGGAGCTGGCAGAGGCTCCAAGCAGCTGATGGGAGGGAAGAGCTCAACTGTGTGCCTGCAGCACGAGAGCCAGCCCTGGCTTCCAGTCTTTAAAAGCTTTTAAGTGCCTAAATTCCATCGATCTCCAGGAGAACCAGGAGCCCAAGGACCACAGGAGCCCTCAGCTTCCTGCTCTCTAGATGTGGCCTTCACTCCTGCAGAGTGGTCCGAGATGCACATTTCTCAACAAAACTGGCCCAGAGAGCTCAAACCACTTTCTGCTACTCCTCTTCCTTTTTCCATTGAGAAAAAAGGTGCCTCCGAGGTGCCTTGTGGTCACAAATTCCTATCCACCCTCTCTCACCCTGCAGCAGTTGCCCACCCAGGGGAAATCCTCACTAGAGTCAACAGCAATAACACCACAGTCCACTTTCCACCCCAATTTTCCCCTTCACAAGGGACTTTCCCCAGCAGTGCAGGGTCCTCCTTGCCTTCCCCAGAGTTTTCTGCACACCAGGACCCACATCCTGCTCCAAAAACTGCCCCAACTCATGGACCCAGGGAACTTTTTACTCCCCCTTGGCTTTTCCTTGCAGCCCGTTATTTAATGCTCTCAGCCTTGGCTGTGAAGATATTTTTCCATATGTGTATAATTTATTCATCATTATTTATAGCTTACAATTACCATGTTAGTGTCTTTGTCGGGAAGGTAATTACCTGTGCTTTTTAGTAAAATCAATAAGAAGTTTGAAGGTGGGAGCTCACGCTGAGTGTTTAACTCGTGCTCTTTCTGGGGGCTCCAGTGGGTCCTGGGGAATGAGAGGAGGGGGATAAATCATCACCTGTAGCTGCTGAGTCACCTCTGGCCTTTGGGAGTGGTTGGGGAAAGATTGGGATGAGCCTGAAGAAGGATAATGGGGGAGGGAGAAGGTTGCTCCAAGGATGCTGAGTGTGCTCTGTCCTTGAGAGGGACTTAATGCACTATTTCACCAATCTGTCACTGGGGTTTTGCTAATTAAACCCTCATTGTGGTGGCACAAGAGGGCACATGGATCTCTCCTTCTCCAAGGCAGTAATGCCACCCAGGTGCCAGCATCCAGGACTTGGCTTTTCCACATTGGGGAAGACCCCCCCATGAGAGACCCCCCAGAGCCTGAAGGGAGGTGGGGACCCAGCAAGAAAACCCCAAACCCTTTTTCTGGCTACAAACAGGCAGCTTGCAGCTCACCAAGATGCTCTCAGCAAAGCAACCCCAGCTCTACTGGTGGCCAGCACCATACCAGCCCCTACAGCAGCTCCCTACCATGGTAGAGTAGGACCAACAGCATCACTAAGACAGAATTTTGGGGCTTCCCAGTGGCCACAAGCCATCCTGGGAATGGGACTGGCCACATTCTGGCATATGGAGATGATTGTGGGTGGATGTAGCCAGAAGACAATGCTGTCTTCCTCCAGCAGCCAGAAGGATGCTATCCCAGCCAAAAAATTCCCTGGAGCCTTTCATTTTCCTTCTGACTTTGAAGAGGCTCTTTGTCACCTCATGGAGCCAGAAAAGGGCCACAACCCTTTTTTTTTTTTTTTTCCAGACTGGAGAAAAAAAAAATTAAAAACCACCCCCAAAAAAGCATGTGAGGGATTTAATGAAAAGCTCAAGAGAGCCCCTGCACCAAAGGAGCCACAGAAGGTTGGGTTGGGAGCCCAGGCTGGTGCAGATGCAGCCCAGCTGAGGAGCAGAATGTGGCATTACATCCCTAGCACTGTATTTTTCCTGGGGTGGTTCCCCCAGTGCCATCAGCTCATCATGCTCAGGGTGGTGACAAGCTCAGGGACCTCTTGCCCCAAACCTTGTGTCCCCAGCAACTGCATCCCAGGCTGGGAGGCCACAGTCCAAACCCCTGCAGGGTGGGAGGATTTATTGAAGAGGAGAGCAGATGGAATCACCCCTTGCTGTGGTGGGGAGGCAAAAATAACCACTGCAGATCTCCCCTGGATCATTCATCCACGTGTTCAAAAGCAAGAGAGATGTTGAGCTTAGGGCTTCCCTCCCTGCCCATCCAACCTGTGGGTGGGCACCCCTCCTCCCAAGATCCCAGGGCATCTTGCCCTGTTCCCACCTGGCTCCAGCACAACCTTCTGGCCACCAAACCCATGGCCATGTGGTTCACATCTGTGTTCCCCTCCTCTCCAGGCTGGAGAACAAACGGCAGCTTTGGCTTGGGTTTCATCTCGTTGAAAGTCAAAGCTGGAACCAGGGACTTTCCTCAAAGCCCTTCCTGGCTGTGAGCAGCTGTCTGCTTGTGTCTGGGGAGGTCAAGAATTCCCTTTTTGGAGGGGGGGAAGACGTGAGCCAAGGGGCCGCCAGGAGCTGGGGAGGCTCAGATGGCTGCATAGGTGGCAAAGCCTGGACAGAGCATCACCACAGGGTTCCCCAAAAGCATTTCTAGAGCTTAGAGGGGTGAGGACACCTTTTACATTGGCAGGAACCAAGGCCAAATCCAGGCTGGAGTGGACAAAATTGGGGAAGGAAGGCATCTCTTTTCTGTCCCAGCTGCAGCAGCCACGCTGGGGACCAGCAGTAGCCTGGCTGGGCTGTTTCCAGCTGCCCTTTCTTTACCAACACTGCCAGAAAATCCGTTTCATTCTTCCAGTGAGTCCCACAAAGAGTGTTTCTGGCACCCACACACCAAGGCAGAGCTCTCACAAGGACAAAGGAAAGGCCATGACATTTGCAGCTCCCATCACTGTAGGGTCTGGGTTGGGCAGGATGCCAGGCAGTTGTCCCAGGAGAAGCTGGGAGCAGCAGGGCAGAGGAACTGGGAGCTTTTTAGAATCAGGAGGACATCAGCAGCAGAGCTTTGGTTGGCAAAAGCGGGTTTAGGAGGTGGAGAAGGCAGCTTCAGACCCAGCAGTGTCACCTGTGTGCTCCCCATTGAGGTTGCTCCATGTCCCCTGCATGGCCATAACAAATCCTGGGTGTCCCCAGTCCAGGCAGAGTGGGATGTTGTCCCCTGCAGCTGGAGAAGGTCTGGTGACCCCATCCCAAGCCAGAGATGCAATATCCTTAACAACCCCCGGGGGAAGACAGTGATAGGGGGAGAGCTGGAGAGAGGGGTGCAGGGACAGACAGACGGACACAGAGATGCACGGACAGATGGACAGACAGCAGAGGAGGGTGCTCGGTGACAGATGGACGGGCGTGACTAATTGAGGGCTGGAGACCGAGCACACCCCAAAAGGGTTTCATGGAGAGGGAGGGGACCGGGGGAAGGGGAGGGGGGGTGGGTCTGGGCTTTGTGTGCCGATGGAGGAGGGTGCTGGCTCGGCCGCTCGCCGTGATGCTCCAGGGGCGGAGGAGGAGGAGGGACTTACAGCCCTTTTCTGGCTGCCGCCGAAGCGGCGGGCGGCAGAGGGAGAGCAGCCGGGCCGTGCACCGGCTCTGGGGGTGGGGGTCACCGACCCTGCTGCCCCCGCACCATGGCCGGGCTCCTGCCGCTGCTGCTGCTCCTGCTCCCGGCGGTGAGTGCGGGGTTGCAGCATCATCATCCCTGGGGGGTAGAGGGAGGAAAAAGAGGAGGGTTCCCGGGGGAGCGGAGGCACCAAGAGCGGCTGGGATGGAGGCTCCCCGGGGGTGCCGGGATGGAGAATCCCGGAGGAACCGCACAGGGAGGGGTTGGAGGGTCCCCGGGGTACCAGACACAGAGGGTCCCACGTGTAGAAGGATGGAGAGTCCTGAGGGTCCGGGGTAGGGTTCCCCCCCGGGAGGCTGCTGGAGGGGCGGGGGGACCCGGGGGTGCCAGGTAGAGCCCTCGGGGTGTGGAGGAAGGAGATCAGGGGGATGGGTGGTGATGGGGGAACCCACAGGGATGGCTTGTGCAGCCCCCTCTGATCCTGCTTCCTCCAGCTCTGTCACCTCTGGAAGAAAGGACGACAGAGCCATCAGCATGGGGGAGGGGGGAAAGCTCATGTCCTGCCATTCCACATCCCCAAAAGCTCCTTTAGACCTTCCCAGCTCCAAACCCTCTGCCCAGACTGAAGGGCGAGACCCTTTTCCATCCCTGACATAAGTCCCCGGGACGGGCAGAGCCTCGGGGGGTGCCGGAGACAAAACTTCAGAGCCCTGGGGGACGGCAGGAGAAAGAGAAACGCGGAGAGCAGGGTGGGATAAGGGGGACAGACCCACCTACCTGGGGCAGCAGCGGGGCTTTGGGGTTTTTGGTGGGGGAGGGTTTGACAGGGGTCCCCGAGGCTTCGTTATGCAGCAGGAGACCTGTCGGGCAGGATATTAAAGGCGGTGTTGAAGGGTTTGAGAGCGGTGGCTGTGGCTCCATGCTGGGGGGGATGTCTCCTTCATGCAGACACCCGGGGACCCAGACACCGGCCAGGCTCCCTGGGGATGGGTGGGTGGCAGGAAAGGCAAGAGCTGTCTCAGCTATCCGGATTCAAGTGATTTTACCCCGGGGAATTACCCTCCTAGGGCAGCCCCCACCTGCCGCAATGGGGCTGGACTTCAGTGTCCCCCAAATACCCACAGCTACCACCCCACCACCCCCCCGGGTCACGGTTGAGCCCACCCGCGGCACAGGCAGCCTTAGGGCTGGATCCTCCCCTTCAGGATTACACCTGCTGAGCCAGGGGAGGCCCCAGCAGGTCCAGATGTGCACCCACAGCTGTGGCCACAGCCCCGGGGCCACCCCAAGCCCACTGCTCTTTACCTGCACTGCTTGACCAGCAGCTCTGCGTGGGGGTGAGGAGGAGGGCAGAGCTCCCCCCATTCTGCCGTGCTGAGTGTTGGCTGGACCCACAGAGCTCAGACGTCCATGCTGCCCAAAGTTTGGGCAGCTCTGGGAGCCAGAAGTTTGGCTTTTCCCAGCCAGGGTGCTGGTCCAAAAGAGGCAGAACCCTTCGGTGGGGTGGGTCCTATCCAGACTTGCCGCTGGACCCCTTTGCAGCTGGAGCATCCCCTCCCTTCCCTATGCGAAGCTATTTTCTTACACCGGCGTTCCCGGAGCTGGTGGTGCCGAATTCCTCTTCCCGTAACTCCCGGTCTCCTCAACTGTCGGCATCTGCTTGGACACAAAACCCACCGAGCTGACTCGTAAAGTAATTAAAAGCTTACAGAGGTGTTGCTTGCACCCTCCGTCCGTGCCCTCCCCCCCGGTCCCCTTCTCCCCTCCTTGGTCCGGCTGTCAAAATGCTTTATGGTGTTAATACCCGCGGCTTTGTCAACAGGAGTTGTGTTAATAACATGCACATTTCGGTGGGCTAATGCAGACCATGTGCCCCTGCTTATAAGTGCGTTAATCTTTACAGAATGGGGGGGGAAGGGGGTTCAGTGTTGGGGATGCAGAAGTGAAGGGGAAACACAGGCAGAGCAGCACCTGGGGCTGGAAGTTGCTTTTTCTGCGGTATTTAGGAGCACGGAGTGGGGGGGATCTGGCAGCAGGGAGACATCAGCCACTCCTGGCAGCCCTACTGGGAGGGGACCTGTGGCCTGAGGGTGTCCTTAGGGTGAGCTGCTGGGGGTCTTGGTGTCAGACGGAGGAATGAGCAGGTCGCATCCCCATGGACGGTTTGAGCTGCTGGCAGCTGCCTGCAGCGTGGGAGAGCTGGGCTGATCCCAGCTGCGCTGCTCCGGCCTCCCCCCAGCACTATTTATAGCCAGGAACGTTCGGTTCCCCCCCCCCCCCTCCATCCCCGCTGCTGCCACAACCACCGTGGGGAGGTGGGCAAACCCCTTCCCAAGCTGGGGAGACAGAAGTCTGGGCTGTAGGGGATGGAGCAGTGGGGTGAGTTTCAGCCACCTTGGCTGCAAAACTCCACAAGCCAGACTAATGTCCCCCTCCCTCAACCCCAAACCCATCTCCCACCTGGGATTTAGGGGTGCTGGGAAGCCCCTTTCTCCCCCCCCCCCCTTTCCCCTCCATTTCCCAGCTGTGATTTCGGGGTGCTGGGAAGCCCCTTGTCTAACACACCAAACCCTCCTGCCTGCCCAGTCCCGGAGCTGGTTGGCAGGCGGGGATGGAAGGGGGAGAAGCAGCACCAGGGAGGAGAGCACATGCTTTCCAGCGCAGGGTAATTGGAGCACTTTGTCATTCAGATGCCTATAATTGGCGCTCCATTGTCTCAGCCCGGCCGGATGCTGCCGGATTGATGCACAGCGAGTTCATAATGCTGCATTGTGCGAGGAAATGCGGCCAAGTGGCTGACGAGGCATCCAGATGCAAAGGGAAGGGAGAGGAGAAGCTCCTCCAAGCTTTGAGCCGAGTTTCTTCCCCCATAAATCAAAGCTTAGTTGGATGGCAAAGGGATGGGTTCAGCTCTGGAGCTCACCTGCCCGAGAGCAGAGGGAGCAAAAGGAGCCCTGGGAAAGCTTGGGTCACCCCGAGCATCTTGGCAGCCCTGCACCCTGGCAGTGAGGCATCCAGCACCCCATATTCCCAGGAAAGAGGGGTTTTGGGGAGCAAAAGTCCTGTAAACACACTCCCCAAAGCTGCAAAGTGCATGTGCAGGGAGGCTTCGACCCTCCTGCTCTCGACATCTTTATGGCTTCCAGATGTGATGACAGGTTTTATAAGCAGATACACTTACCTCCATTAGACAGGAACGTTGCTGAAGCTCTGGGTGCTCCCTTCAAAGTCTTCATCTCCACCGGGGCTTGGGGGGGGATGTCTGGTTTCCAATCTGCTCCTCCAAACCCTGCGGCAGGGTCTCCTTGTCACCAGCATTGTCCTGCTTTAAGGACAGGCTGGGAAGAGCTGAAGCTTTCAGGATGGCAAAACATCCTTAGGGGAGGTGGTGGAGGTGAGAAACAAGAACAAACAATGCTGTAACCCTGTGGAAAAGCTCCCATTCCTCCCCAAAATAATCTCCAGCCTGAACCCCGAGGGCATGAGCTCTCCTGACCTCCCTGCAGCTGTAGGACTCACCAGGGTCTTTTCCTAAGGAGGGAGTTTTGCTCAAAAAAAGTAATTTCTCCCAAAGCTCTGTGTTTGAGGTGAGCCTCCTTTAGCCCTGACCTGGGATGTTCACCCCAGAGCAGGACCCTACCTGCCTGCAACACATCTCCACCTCCTTTCTAGGGCTGGTTCCCTGACAAGGGTCACATCTCAGCTCTTGTTTTCTCCCCCAGGGACCCACCTGGAGCTCCAAGGACAAGTGCTTCACCAAGATGTACACCACCAGTGGGGAGTGCTGCAAAGCCTGCAACCTGGGAGAGGGGGTGGTGCAGCCTTGTGGGGTCAACCAGACTGTCTGTGAGCCCTGCCTGGACAGTGAGTACACACCATGCTCTGGGAAGCATCACAAAGGGGATGGGAAAGGGGGAATTTTGAGGACCATGGGAATTTACAACCACTTGTTGTAAATTCCCCCACGTGCATGCTCTTTATCACCTTGGGCATGATTTGTGGTGTTTGCTTCCACGACAGCCCTTGCACAGGTCATCCCCAGCCTAAATCAGCTCTCCCAGGCCACTCATCTCCACACTGCCTTTATCCCAGCATCTGCCCCCAAAATCCCAGCCATGGCTGCAGCAGCTCTCCTGGGTTTGGGACCCATTGCTGCTGGGCACCTTTGCAGATCCCTTCTTCCAGCAATTTTCCTTCTCCTGATGGCTCCCAGCCAAAATTTGCCTCCAAAAAATTCCCCTTCCCATGCCAACTTGGGGGTCAGCCTCCAACCCAGCCACCAGGATGTCTCCCCATCAGTCACCTATATAAATATATATATTTAAACCTTATAAAGACGGCAAAATAAAAGCAAATTTAAAAGGGGAGAAGCAAATCACATCAGTCCCCAAGAGAGGGAAAGGGTTTTCTCCTGGCCAGTTCGTGTGCTCGTGACCTGCTTAACTGCTTGCAGATGAAGCAGCCCAACCATTAATGTTTTAAACAATGCCACGAGAGGCATAAGCAAAGCTGCCCTTCAAATTTACTGCTGCAAAAGCCTTTGAAGGCCTCAGGATAAGAATTTGTAGGAAAAGCTGTGCCAGCCAAGCCCAGATCTCTCTGGGGATAGGATTGGAGAGGGGGAAGGGATGGAGTGGTTAGGGGAGGGGGAGAAAAACAGGCAAAAATTGTGGTGGGGGAGAAGCAGCACGGGCAAAGTATCACTAGCACAGAGCAGGGGAGGGAGCAGTGTCAGGGCACTGCTAAAAATACCTCTGCTTTCCTGCAAAATCTATGAACAGCTCTTCCCCTCCCCGTGCCTGGCTGCAGGGGCTGCTGCTGAGGCTGAGCTCCCCTCAACCTCTGCCTCCCCCCTGGTTGATGCAGGGTAACCCCACCAGGCTCAGCCTCATCTTGCTGCAAGGTGCCAGAGCATCCACTGTGCCATCCATCCCCACCTGGGAAGCTGGGCAAGGTATTGGGCTCCAGCTCTGGGTGTGCAGGGCTGGAAATCCAGAATTTTGCATTTCCAGGATTCTAGAATCCTAGTTGGATAGGAACTCCAAGGTCATCAAGTCCAACCATCAACCCAACACTACCAGACAACCACACCACGTCCTCAAGGGATGCTCAGATGAGGCTGTTTCCCCTTACCTGCACTTCCAGACTGGCAGACAGCTTCTCTCCCTAATTTCTTCCTGTGATTCTGTGAAGGATAAAGGGAATTTTCACCCTCCCAGGAGGATGTGAAGGTTTTGGAAGACCAGGACCTGGATGCAGCTCTAAAATTCCAGAGCACCAGCTGAGGTTCTGCTGCTCCAATTTGCAGCCCAGCCCCACCTTGCCCCAGGACAGGCATTTGCCTTTTTTCTTTTTTCTCTCTTTGCAGCAGGTTTAGCATCAGGCAGCAGCTCTGGTGGTTCAGGGAGCTGAGCTGGAAAGCACCAGGACAAAAGGGTCTGGGGCTCCTTCCTCCAGCATCACCCCCAGGGTGATGAGAGCCAAGCCCCAGGGCAGCACTTTGGTGCCTCGCTTGGCTTTGCTGCTACTGGGACTGCTCCTCCCCCTCTCCGTGCCTCAGTTTCCCCAGCCCCCCACCCCAGTCCATCACCTGCCTCCCAGTCCATCAGCTCACAGCCCTCTCACTGCTTGCTTGGGAGGCTCTTACTACTCTTACTTACTTTCTACTTTACACTCCAGAGCAGGAGCAGGCGACCACCCCAAGAGGCAAGAAAAGGGGAACAACCCACTGCCCCAAAAAGAGGAGAAGCAAACAAAGCCCCAGGGAGAACAAAACCCCCTCGAGCCCCCCCTGCTTTACACCCCAGCTGTAGCCTTTCATTCACCCATGGATAATAATCTCCAGAAGCTCTTCAGCTGGGAGCTGCTGGGTGGGGGTCACCCAGGGGTGCAGGTGCTGCAACGGGGAAAATGCTTCCCTCAGGCTCCTCTCTGAGCCCAGAGTGGGATTTTTGGGGTGGGAAGAGAAGGAGACCTGCAAACCCCATCACCAGGGTGTGAAGAAAGGATCTTCTTGGACCTGGTCTCACTCTGGATCCTGGTCCCAGCAGAGCTCCCTGCCTGGGGAGAGTGAGGCAGCTGGGAGGAATTCAGGCAGGGCCCTGGGCTGCCCAGATCCCCACCTCTGCCCTGGGCTCCTTCACAGCTCTCACCTTGGGCAACTTCCCAACTCCCCAGGCAAATACTTTTGCAAAAATTCACTCCAACCCAAGCACCAACCCTGCTGCAAAGCCCAAAGGAGACAGCTCCTTTGTTAGCCCAAATGGCCACTTGCTTTGTTGTTGGTTTTTTGGTTTTTTTTTTTTTTTTTTTTTTTTTGGTTGGTTCATTGTTTTTTTGTTTTGTTTTTTGGTTTGGGTTTGGGTTTTTTTTTTAAATTTATGATAATTTTCCTTCTCCCCTCCCCTTGCCAGCCACCCCTGATTGCTGTCTCATGATTTATTTATTCCCCTCACCAGCCCCCGGTGCTGCAGGCAGGGAGGGAGGGAGGGGGGCAGGGGGAGGGATTGCTTGAAATCTCAGCTGTAATTGCTCAGCTCGGATACCTTGCTGCCACTGAAAATGTGCCCACTCAGCCGTATGCCTTTCCTGGCCACTTCCCTGCTCTAATGGCACCCATCAATAATTCACAATAATGCAAAGGATGAGCCCAGGTTAATGGGAAGCTGTGCGTGCTGACCCAGGGCTGGAGAATGGGTTCATCCTGGGGGTCCTGCAGCACCCAGGGAGGGCACAGGGGTGGCCCCAAGGGAGGAGGAGCAGGGAGAGTGGAACTCCACAGCTGTTACTGCCCAGGGTCCACTGTGACTGAGCTGGGGTGGAGGGAAAGCAGCAGGGATGGCATCTCCATCCCTCTAACCCTGCCCATCACTGTGAGCTCAGGGCTCTTCCTTCCCCTCTGGCTTGAAATGAACCCAAAAACCAGTTTGTTCATGGCTCAGTCTCTCCTTGGCCACCCCTGGAGCCCTCTGAGGGTGGGATTTGCCATCTCCTCAGGGCCAGGCAGGGTGTTAAAGATCAGCCTGTGGATGGGTTGCCTTCCTGAGCAGCAGGGCAAGCAGAGGAACTGCTCTCCATCTCCCCAACACCTTCTCCATCACGGGGGTGGACTTCTCCCTGGCATTCAGGATGAGGGCAGATGGGGCATTGTGGCATCTCCGGGGGCATTGATGGGAAGCATCGATGCAGGGACAGCAGCTGTGCCCTCCAGGATGGGAGCTGAGCCATCTTCCTAAGCCCAAAATATCTTCAAACACCTTTTGGGAGCAGGGAGAGGGAGTGGAGTGGCTGGAGGAGGATTGATCTCCCCCAGCATTGTCAGTCCTGCAGGGTGAAACCTGAGAGCAAGAAGTTGCAGGGTCAGAGGAGAGTCAGTGATCAGTGTTGTCACCTCCTGGTCCCATCACACCCTTGCCTGGGGGACACGAAGCAGTGGAGGGGGACACTGGGTGGCAATGCCCTGTGGGGCCACCCCTTGCCCTGGGTGGGATGTTTAGGAGAAAGGGTTTGGGATGCTGGGGAGAAGCGAGGGCTCTGGGATGCCCTTGGGGACAATGGGGAGGTCAAAAGTGGAGCTGGGAAGAGGGGAGCTGGCTCAGGGACACAGGGCCCCAGGGCCCCAGCATTGGGATGGGCAGGTTGAGGGCAGCATCCAGCAGGATCTCTTAGGTTGGATACCCATGGAGCTGGTTGCTGCAGCAAGGCTGGAGCTGGTCATGGGAAGAGGAGCCTGGGGGATGCTGGACACACACACACACCTCTCCCTCTGGCCTGGATGAGGGGAAATATGGGGAGAGGGGAGGTGGTCCCAGCCAGCAGAGCTGCACAGGCCCATCTCTCTGGTCTGGTATCATTTGGTGATGGGATGAAGCCAGCACCAGGGAGAAGTGATTGGCTTCTCGTGGTGAAAATGATGAAGCTAATTCTTCCTCCTTCTCCCTTCTTCTTCCTTTTCCCCTTTTGCTTCTCATTCCTTTCTCCTCGTCCTTCTTTCTCCACCTCCTCCCTTCTTTTTCCTCCTCTCTTTCTTCTTCCTTCTTTTCCCACCTCTTTCTCCTTCCTCTTCCCCTTCTTCTTCTTCCTCCTTTTTTCTCTTCCTCTTCCTTCTTATTCTTACTCTTACCCTTATCCTTACCCTTACCCTTATCCTTATCCTTACCCTCTGTCCTTAGAACCACAGAACCGTTTCCTCATTCCTCTTCCTTCTCACTCTCACTCTCCATCCCTTCAGCAGCCACAGGGGATGCCATCCTGGCCCCATAACCCTTTTTTTGCCCCCTGCCAGGTGTCACCTACTCAGACACAGTGAGTGCCACGGAGCCCTGCAAACCCTGCACCCAGTGCCTGGGGCTGCAGAGCATGTCTGCTCCCTGCGTTGAGTCGGACGACGCCGTCTGCCGCTGCGCCTACGGTTACTACCAGGAGGAACCCAGTGGGAGCTGCAAGGAGTGCCAGGTGTGCCAGGTGGGCTTTGGGCTCATGTTCCCCTGCCAGGACTCACAGGACACGGTTTGTGAGGAGTGCCCCGAGGGCACCTTCTCCAGCGAAGCCAACTTTGTGGATCCCTGCCTGCCCTGCACCACCTGCGAGGAGAATGAGGTCCTGGTGAAGGAGTGCACGGCTGTCTCGGATGCTGAGTGCAGAGGTAAAACAAAAACCCTTTGCCCTGGGAGAGATGGGGCTCCTGCCTCAGTTTCCCTTTCTACCACTGCAGTGGGGAGGCAGGGGTGTTGTGACACCACCTTGAAGCTTCCTACCCCGACAACTCTTGGCTTGAGCCCTTGGGTCCCATGCAAATGTCCACCCCCAGGCTCTGCCCAGCCCTTTCCTGGGGCTTCCTTAGCCCAGCTCCCAGCAGACACCACCATGGGTGCAGGCACTCTGCCGGGTGCCTTTTAGTGTCAAGAAATCCCAAACAAAACCAAGAGGTTCACCAACCTCCATGCCATGCTTGCCACCCCCCAAACTTCTACCAGGAGGGAACTTGGCAGCTGATGGGATTCTGATGGGAATTAACCACCCGCAAGAGCCAGGGGACAGCTGGTCCAGGAGGGTTGGGTGCCCAGGGGAAGGGGGAGAACATCATTCCCCAGCAGCATCCATCACCCTGCCAGCCCTCACCCCTTGGCAGGGAGCTCTGCTCCAAGGCTGGCCAGGATGAAAAGATCTTTGTCCAAGTTGGTCACCCTTGAGTCACAGCATGGGGACAGCCAGCACAGTCCCTGCAAAGGGTGGAGTCAATGGAGCCAGAAGTCGAGGAGTACAGGGACAGCTTTGTTAACCAACACCCACCACAAGTGCCACCAAAGTGCTGTCCCAAAGGGCAGTGGTCTGGTCCTGGGTGGGTGGGGGGACACAAGGTGCCAGCTCCTCCGCTGTCCCCACCAGGCTGGCAGATGTGGCACAGCCCCTAGAGAGGAGCCGGGGGGGTTGGGAGGGAGCCAGCATCCAAAGGAGAATGTTCTACCAGGGCAAGAGCAGACTTATCCCACACACCTGGGTGTGGTGGGAATGGGGTGACTCCCAAACTGGGCTGGGCTGGTGGGGTCCAAGCAAGGGGGTGGGAAAGGCAAATCCAGACTCTGGGTTGGATTGTAAGGGTCCTGGTGCAGATGGGACATGGGTGGGAGGCAGCTGCACTGTGTCCCCAGGATTTGGTACCAGGGATGGGGGGGGGCAGGGCTCCATTTGCAGCTTGTGTGGCAGGGGAAGAGCTGCAGGACTTGAGCAACCCCTGTGCTGGGCAAGAAGATTTTACAAAGCCATGGCCATGTTCAACCACCACGGGGCAGGGGACGGCTTCAGCTTGTCCCAGGGAGGACAGTACTGTGGGGGGCCAGGGGACAAGGCAATGACAAACCTGGGGACAAGGCAGAGCTGACACTTCCATGATCCCTACAGCCTCTGGAAGAAGATCCCTGCAGAGATCATTGTCCCTTCACCAACTCACTTGCCTGTTCCAAAGCGTGGCTGTTGGCATGGCCAATGATTCTCATTTCTTCTCCCCGTTTCCTGCCTGGCAGACCTCCACCCTCGCTGGACCACATACACCCCATCTCTGGTGGGTTCTGACAGCCCCGAGCCCATCACCAGGGACCCCTTCAACACCGAGGTGATGCCCAGCACCCTGGCTGACACCATCACAACCATCATGGGCAGCTCCCAGCCTGTCATCAGCCGTGGCACAGCTGACAACCTCATCCCTGTCTACTGCTCCATCCTGGCAGCCGTGGTGGTGGGGTTGGTGGCCTACATTGCCTTCAAAAGGTGTGTGGGGCAGGGGGGACACCAAGGCAGCCCTATGGGGAGGGCTATGAGGTCCCACAGGAGGAGCTGTCACCAGATAGAGTGTGTTTGGGGGAGGGGTTTGAAGGAATGCCTGAGAAATCAGGGGGTTAAGGGTGAAAGAGGGAGATGGCAGTGGGGTGGGGAGTCCCTGCTCCTCCTGGCAGGCTGTCGGGGCTGATCAGGCTCACCAGCTCATCCCTGGGATCACACCTGGTCCTGGGCAGATCAGGGCTGGTTCAACATATCCCTGTGCATGCCCGGGGTGTGGGGAGGACCCACAGGACCTCTGTGAGCTCCAGATCTTGCAGCAGATCTGTGGAGGAGGGGAGCCCTGCAAAGCTCAGCACCCCCTTGGAGATGGGGATTTCAGCCCAGCCAAGAGGCCACCTGGAGAGGATGCTGAGGCTGCAGGAGGAACACTTCTTCCTTGGAAAAGAAAGGGGGAGAAGGCAACAAGGACTGCTGGAAGCCCTGGGGGGTGCCACCCCTCTGGTGTCACCTCCCTGGGCTCCTCTCCCTGCAGGTGGAACAACTGCAAACAGAACAAGCAAGGGGCCAACAACCGCCCGGTCAACCAAACACCTTCACCAGAGGGGGAGAAGCTGCACAGTGACAGTGGCATCTCAGTGGACAGCCAGAGCCTGCACGACCAGCAGCCACCCAACCAGAGCACCCAAGGACCAGGTAGGTCCAGGCAGGTGCTGCAGTGTGGGTGCAAAAAGCACCTTCAAGATGGGTTTAAGGTTACTTTGTCCTTCCCAGCACCTAAAGGAGATGGGAACCTCTACACCAACCTGCCACCTAGCAAGCAGGAGGAGGTGGAGAAGCTGCTGAGCAGCTCGGCTGAGGAGACGTGGAGACAGCTGGCAGGGGAGCTGGGCTACAAAGAGGATCTCATAGACTCCTTCACCCGGGAGGAATCACCTGCCCGGGCTCTGCTGGCTGACTGGTCCTCCAAGGACACGGCCACCCTGGAGGTCCTCCTGACCGCCCTGCGCAAGATCCAACGCGGGGACATCGCTGAGAGTTTGGACAGCGAATCCACCGCCACCTCCCCCGTCTGAAGGGAGGCCCGGGGTAGCCCCGCGGGGTCCCCTTCCCCCCTCCTCGCTTCTCCTCCCTTCCCCAGTGCCCTGGAGGGATGGGTGGGAAGGAAGCGGGGGCTCCCCGGGCCCGCCCGGTTCATGGGATTGGATGCGCTCAGCTCCTGGGTCCGGTATCGCCCCCTCCCCCTGAGCAGGATGGGTGGGAGGGCTCATTCCTCGCAGTGCCCAAAGCCTGCCTGCTGCTAGAGCATCCTCTGCAGCCCCGGGAGGACAGAGAGACACAGGGATCAGCACCACCCTCATCTCTCTCCTTTCCATCTTCTTTTCCTTCCTCCTTGGGCTCCAGTTCTCCTTCCCACCCTTCCTCCTTGAGCCACCCTGACACTACCTCCTGCTCCCCTCCAGCACCCTCAAACCCAAATGCTTCACCCTCCAGCCCAACTGCTTTGCCCTAAACCCCAACTGCTTCACCCTAAATCCCAGCTTTCTCCCCCCAAAACCACAGGCTAAGGGCAGGGCTAGAACGGGCATGGAGAAAACTGGAGTTTTCATGGAGGATCTGGAGAGGAGGTGGGCTGGGGGAAAGGACTTGGCTTCCAGCAGCCCAACCTACACTGTGAAAATCAGGGGCTGCAGCCACCCCAGATGCTCCCCAGGGCTGCCAGAATTTGGGGGAGGGTGGCCAGGACCACCCGAATGTTGGGGTCCAGGTGTCTGGGTGCCACCACCTTCCTGGTGCTGGGGTTCCACGGGGTGGACACTGGATGTCCAAAGGGCTGAAGAAGTGCCTGCCCACAGTGGGGACATAACCAAAGGGCTCTGCTCATCCCTGCCTCAGTGTCCCCATGCTGCACCAACCCAGGAGCAAAGCCACCCTGCCACCATCACATTGTCCCCAGTGGCTGTGCCCACCCCCTGCTTCTAAGGGCTCCTTCACCTCCATCTGGGTGCACAGAGGGTGCTGCCCACCCTTGGTGTCACCACCTGCCTCCCCTGGGGCACCCTTGGGTGACCCCAGCACCTCCTGCAGCCCTTAGGAGAGGACATCACCCACCACCTCCACACCTATAAATACATTTTCTTGGCATATCAGCTCCTCACCCAGAATCCAGCTCACCCATGGGTGATGCTGGAGAGCAGCACCTGGATGAGTGAGCACCCCTTTCCACCCCCCCCCAGCAAGGAGCTGCCACCGTGGTTCTGGGGGGATTGTTCCCAACTCATTCAAGGCTTTGACATCTCACTTACCTGGAGCACCTTGAGCTTTTTTTGCAGGACTGCAAGGCGAGGTGATGCTCAGCACCAGGATACTTTTGGATTCTCCTTTCACCTCTTGATTCAGTCAGAAATTTGTTCCTGAAGGCGGAAGGTGATTTTTTTTCTTCCCTCTTTAAGGAGAGAAGCAAGACTTGTAAATAACACTGTGTTTTACCAACTGCTCCATGTTTCTACACACAAGCTGGGGAGAAGGTGCCCACCCTGGCTCCTCTGCTCTTCCCAGCTTTCATTCCATGGTCCAAGCCTTCAGTCCCATCTTGTTTCTGGCCTTAAAGACTCCAGGGGGATGCAGATGCACACTCCCCAAAAAATTCACTGTAATAGGTCCAGGAGAAACTTCAGAACATGGGGGGATTGGGCTGATCCCAGCAGAGCTGCAGCTTCCCTAGGGATTGAAACCTGGGTGATGGGATTTGAGAGCCCAGATCCTTCAAAAGCTTTTTGGGAATTTTGCCCCCCGTGCTATGGATGGGAAATCAACACCAGGTCTATCCCAGGATGGGGTATTTGATTCCTCCTGCAACAAAGATGCCTTCGGAAGAGCAATTTTGCCCATTGGCTGCCCTGGTCAAACCCATTGGTTGGAAACATTCAGCTTCACCAGGGTTGTGAGTCCCACATCCAACTCCTGACCCAATCCCATCACTAAAATCCAAGGAATCTGCCCCAGATTTGCAACCCAAATTGCAGTGGACAGCTCTGGCTTACAAACCCTTGGCTGGGGCTTGGGCTGAAGCCATCCCCGGGGATTCTTTTGGATGAATCTATAGAATAGAATTTAAATTAAAGGGTGGTTATCATCAGGATGTTTCCACCAGTCCCTCTTTTGGGGGGGGTGAAGTGACTCAAAGATGAACTAAGGGCGACTGGAATCAAGTGCCCAGCTTGAACTGAAACCAAACTGCCTGCTTGAGGCTGAGAAGCCAACCTGGCCCTACCTTTCCAACAAGGAATTGTTTTCCTTCAGGACAATATTGCCACGGTCTCAGGTTTCATTTACCGTAGTAAAGGGATTTCCTCAGGGCTGAGGAAAAAAGGGGAGACAAACTCAGCATCCAAAGAGAAATCGGGGGCTGCCTCGACTCCCTGGTTGCAGGAAAGAAAGCAAAAGAAAATAAAACAGACAAACAAGGAGGAAAAAACCAAGCCAAAGTTAGTGCTTGTTGGTATGTTTTGTGTCCTTTTCTAATGTTGCTGTTGTAAAAAAAAAAAAAGAAGAATGTGTTGTTTCTCCACTCCCCACCCCCCAACTCTATAATCGCAGCGTTGATTTCTTAGGAAGCTTTAGGGTGAAGAAATAACCCTTGTAGAAGGAAATGTGGGGGGTTGTGGGTGGGCTGTGAGCAGCATGAGGTGGGGGGCAATGCCCAGGGGTGGTGGACCCCCCCGCTGGCTGGGTGGGTGGGTGACTGTCCTTGTGTATCAGTCAGATGCCAATAAAGAGCATCACTCCATTGGTGTGCTGCTTGATTTGTGAATCCATATAAAAAGATAAAGATAAAGATGGTCCTGAAGCTTTCAAGGGTGTCTTTTTTTTTTTTTTTTTTTTTTTTTCTCTTCCCTGTCCTCCTCTTTTAACCTGGTATATGGTAGGGATGTAAAGTCTGGTCTAATCTAGGGGGGGGGGGAGGGAGATTTCTTTTGTAAAAAGAGCATTAAAAGGCTCAAATCCACTGATTTTGGAGCATTTACTGCTATGGCCCCAAGGTGCCTACTTCTGCATCCTGGTGCCATGCTGCCCTCAGCACCCCAAGATGCAGGATTCAGCCTCCCAAGATCCTAAATAAAGCCCCAGACTGAGGAAGATTCATTTAGCTGGGGGGCAAAAGTCCAGGAAAGTTCTGGAGTGCTCAGGCCAAGGTTGCATTTCTGATGCTAAATACTCACATGGGCCTCAAACAGCCAAATTCCATAGGAAAATCCTATGGGTGAAAGGAAAAGCTGCCCTTTAAGAAGAAGCTGGCTCTTGCCCCCAGAGAGCTTCTGATGGCTCCATGGAGGATCCTTGTGGGGCTGATGTTGGAGCTGCTGCATCCAGGGTTGCATGGGGTGTGCACTGAATTATTTACACCTTGCAGTTTGTCCAAGGTTGAAATAGGATGCTCGAAAGTAGCTGAGTTTATTTCTTACTGGCCTGGGTCCCTCTCCAGCAGGAAACATGGTGAGGACCAGGAGTACACACACATCAGGAGCCTTCCCTTCTCTTTTGTTGTTGTTTTTTTTTTTTTTTCAGGCTTCAGTTTATTACTGTGAATAAACAAGGGACAATAATTGCAATCAATCCATTAGCTTTAATCTGCTTCCTCTTAACCCCCATCCTCCCCTGGGAAAGAGGCTGGAATGGAGATGAGGAGGCTGGGAGGGTGAGCTGAAGGCTTTCTGCCTGCAGCACCCAGGAAGGGAGTTGAGGGGTGGATGGGAATGAGCATCCTCTCCCCCATCACCCTCCTTGCATCTCAGGCTGAAGTTGGCTTGGGGGGGAGGGGGGGGGGAGGAGGGAAGAAGATTTCAGAGTCTTCATGTGTGGGATCAGCTGCACTAGCTGGTCTTTGGGGAGAGCAACCTGATTTATGGCTGGTGCAGGAGGAAGAACAATAAGATCTGGAAAGCAGCCTGAGGTTTGCATGGGCTGGTGAGCAAAGCTGCGGAAAGGGCCCTGGAAAACTTCCTTCCCCTCCTTTATGGGTGCCTGGGGAGGGAGGGAGCAGCTGCCTGCTGAATCTGCCACGAGCTGGAAGGAGCTCTGGAGAGGCTCCCTCGGGCTGGGAGGTTGGAGGGGGAGAGCATGGGGACAGACACACACCTGTCCCACCCACTGGCACCTCCAGCCACCCCTTTGCTCAACACCTCCTCATGCCCAGCATGAGGTCTTGGACAACCTCACCAAGAAAAAGGGAAAAAAAAAATACCCCACGATGCACCGAGATGCTTTTGTCTCACGTCCTGGTTCCTCTGGGGAGCTGGGACCTTCTCTTTGTGGAGGGACAAAGGTGGGAGAAGAAAGCTGAGCTTCTCAACCAGCAGCAAAGCTTTGCAAGAGAAACAAGAGCTCCCAGCACCCAGTTGCATCTCACAGACTGATTTCTTCCCCACCCCTCTGCCTGCCTCCAGAAAGGAGCCAAGAACTTATTCTTGCAGGTTCCCCCAGCAATTTTTGCCTGGATTTCAGGGTGCAGCCAGCTGCAGGGAGGGGGGATTAGGAGATCCTTCATTCCCAGACACTATAGAGACAACCCTGACCCACAGCCAGCCCTGTGGTACCTGGGTCAGCACCAGCAGCTCCATCTCACCCCCCTCCTTGCACCCCCTGGGCAATATCTGCCTCCCATATGTTGTTGAGAGCCACATTCCCAAATAATGGGAAGCAGGCTGGCAGCCAAGCTGGGAGCTCTGGGGCCATGGCCCTGTGCCAGCACCAGGCACAACCTCTCCCTGGGGCTGTCTGTGAGTGCAGGGGCTGCTCAGAACTGGGTGGGATGGAGGTGGGAGATGACAATCCCCAGGAGAGCAGCGTGGCAAAGTTTCCCTGTCAACATCTCTTGGCTCCTCACCTGAGGCTTTTCCAGCCCAGTTCAGGAGCTTGGGCTAAACTGGTATCAGGAAGTCCAGGCTGACCCCAGCAGCACATCTCCACCGAGCAGACTTGGAGAAAATACACCTGGTGCAAACCTTGAGTAGCTGCAGATGCTGTTGCAACATCCAGGAGCTCCAGCAGAAACCAGGGTTGTCCCTGGGGCTGGTGAAACCAGGCTGAGGATAAACCTGCTCTAGGAAAAGCCAAGGTAAACCTGGCCCAAAAGACAAGGGGATGAGTCAAGGGGTGAGGAAGGGGCAAAAATCCCCCCCCCCCCCCCCAGGTGCCTGGCAAGCCAGGGCAGGGGTGGGAAGAAAGATTCCTGCATCCTCCAGGCTCAGATGGGTAGGGGACACAGAGGGGTGGGATATGGGTGTCCTGGCACAGTTTATCAGGGGACAAGGCTTTCTGAATAGTGCCAGAGACAACCCTTGTGGCCACCTGGCTTGAGGCCACCCCTGATTCAAGGCATTCCAGAGATGTGGCATCTCACTCCTTCAGCTGGGAAGGAGGGACAGCACTGCCATCACCAGCAGGGACAAGCAGGAGAGAAAAGGAATGGGATGGGAAGAGAAAGCCAAGCCAAGTCAAACCAAGCTCTGACCTTCCTCTTCTTCCCATCCCCCCCAGGGTGATGCTGCTTGGCCTCAGCTGGGTGCTAACCAGGGGAGGAGCTGCTGGGGCTTTAATGGATGTGACCCTTCTGAAAGCAGCAAGGAGAGGTCAAACAGCCCCAGTTGGGTGTGTTTGGAGGGAAGTGGTCAAGGAGACAACGTGAGAGGGGTAACAGTGGCCAGGGCAAGGCAGTGGGAACCCCCCAAGCACACGTTGCTGCTCTTGAATCAGCTCAGCAAGGCCTGGGGCAGAGGGGCTGGCACAGGGGGGGAGGGTGAGAAATTGCCCCAAATACACTGAAAAAACCCCATCTCCAGCCCAGCAGCACAAGAATGAGGGTGCAAAAGGAACCCCAAAGTAGCCCCCCAGGCAGCCAAACTGTGAAATAAATGGGTTTAAGCCCTCTGGTTTCCCTCAAGGCATCACTCTGAGATGCGAGATGCCATCTGATGGGCTCCCGTGCAAGGGTTGGCTTCATCCCAAGCTGTAAAGGAGTCACCTGGGCATTGAGCTGTGCCTCTGGCAGAGAGCAAACTGCCAGCTGGGAGCAGCAGGATGGGAGCAGGGAGCAACAGAAGTGGCCAAATCCCCCCCCATGGGGATCTCACAGCAGATCCCTGAAAGTCCTCTCTGCTCCCACCGAGGACTTTGGGCTCTGGACAGCACCACAGCACTGAGCAGCTCAGGAGGAAACTTGCCAAGGGCTCATTTTCCTGCTCTTTTAATTATTTCCTTTATTTGAGCTTGAAAGGGGAAGGGGAACAATTTACAGAGACTGGGTGAAAGTGGTCAGGTTGGTTTCCTTCCAAATGTGGCTGAAGATAAAATCATTGAGAGGAAGAAAAAGCCTCCGAGGGGTCTGGAAGAGTTGACTTGCTCCTGTTTCCAAGGGAGGATGAGGCAGGTGGGGGAGATTTTAATCCACAAGCAAACCAAAGATGGGTTTCAGCCAGGACACTGCTGCTTCAGAGGCTTCCAAGGTCCCTCACTCCTGGGATGAACATCTAAACCTTGTCCTGGGAAAACTGCACCACTTGGGTGCAAACCCAGGCTGAGACCCAGACTGGAAGGATGGTAAAAAGGTTTTAATTCTCTTGAAAGGTGAAAAAAACCCCAAACAAACCATGCAATTCCTTCCAGTTCATCAGCTCCCCTTGGTGACTCATTTTCCCCATCTGAAAAACAGAAGGAATAGAAATCCTCCTCAGGTACACCCTCCCAGATCAGTTTATTACTCAATTGAAAATAAATATTTGATTATTTATTTTCTTTTTAACCTCCAGCCGCTGGGTGTAAGAAATGTCTCTTTGTTTTCAAAACAAAACCAAAAAAAAAAAAAAAAAAACAAAACCAAAAACAAAAAGACGGAATAAAATTTTCATTAAATGCTTAAATGAGACCCTTCCAAAGAAAGCCAGGGTTACAAAACTGCCAGGTTAGGTGCTTAGAAATACAGATTTCTGGTTTTCTAACTAGGGAAGCTGGGCCAGGTGCCAGGCAAGCCGTGGGAAGGCAGCAAACAGCAGCAACCTCAGTCCTCCTGCATCACCTCCCTCCCCAAGCCTGACCACATCCCCCCCGGTGGATCCTCCAACCCCCTGGTGCAGCTACATCTTTCCACCTTCTCTGCATCATTTTGTGTCCCCCTCTGAGTCCCCACCACTGAGTCAAACCCCACTTCTTCCTAATATTCATCAAGAATGAAGAGTGAAAATGAAATAACTGCTGTGGAGCCAGGGTAAGTTTTGCTCAGCTCCTGAACAGGGAGGAAAATCTCCTTTCCCTGCAGGTCCAGATTGTCTTTAAGCTAAAATTCATCCCACACATATTCTTCCCACCCTCCCCCCCCCCTCCTTTCCTTTCCCTCGAGTGGCTCTGTAGCTGGAAGGGTTTTATTCCATCTCTTAATTGCTTCAGACCTGGCTTTTCAGCCTGGAATAATCAAGGGCTTTCTGGAGAGATGCTTCACTTCCAACCCTGGAAAATACCCAAGGCAATTGCAAGGTCAGAAAACCAGAGGCAAAAACCAGTTGCAGCTTTGCCAGCGAGTAACTTCCACCAGCAGCCCCAACCCAAACCCCATCTGGGTCAGGTTTTTTGGGGTTTTTTTGTTTGGTTGGTTGTTGTTTTTTTCCATAATAGCCTGGGGGAAGCAGCATCCCGGCCACACCAGGGCCACGCAGGACACGTGTCCCCTTGCTGCCCCTCAGCCATTCCCGTGACCTGAGGGCATCCAAAATGACATTTTATTTTGCTGCAAACCTGAAGCACCCACGTGCTTGGCCAGGTGCTGGGTCCCCAGGGAGATGGGGACCCCAGCCTGAGCTTGGGTTGGGAGGGGGGTTCACGATTGGGATGAGAATGAGGGAAAATGAGTCAGGAGGCAAACAAGTCACCAGCTGAGCTGGGCATGGGACCCCAGCACCCACAGCTCCCCCCACCCTGAGAAGGACCACCCTGCCAGTGTGGGCTCTGAGCTCCTTCCAGATTTTGTTTTACCTCTCCCCCCCCATCCTTTCCTGCTCTGGAGGGGAGGTGGGGGTGATATGAAGCCCCCCACCTCCAGCCCTGCTCTCCCCTAATTGCCCAGATGAAAGGCACCCAGGGGTGCTGGCAGAGCAAGCAGCACCCTTTTGCTCCCCAGGGCTGGGTGAAAAATAAACGTAGCCCCTGCAGACACTGCCCGGGGAGGGGGTCAATCCCAACCCATCCTGCCAGCAAAGAGCCCCAACCACCCTAATTCCTTCCCAAGAGCCTCAATTTTGCACTCGAACTGAAAGGATTGAAACATTTACGCTGGAGCCCAAGCTCAGAGTTCCTGGGAACTGCCCCTGCAACCATGTGGATTTGTTCCCGGGCTTAAAAAGCACAAACACAAAACTCCAAAAACACACACACACACCACCACCCCCCCATTTGCTTCCTCCCTTCAGCTCAGAAAAAAAAAAAAAAAAAAAAAAGAAAAAAAAAGCTGCTACACGCTCCAGCCCCGCCGCTGGTTTCAATTATCTCCGTGATTAACTTTCCTCCTTTTACTGTCGGTTCCTGCTGGGAGCCCCATTTCTACCCCACTGTGGTTGGGGGGTGCAGCATGGTCAGGGGGGTGACAGAGCCCCTGGACACCCCAGGGTGCTGGTGGGGGGATGTGGTGATGGGATGCTATGGGTTGGGGGCTGAGGATGCTGAGCTGGAGGGATGGAGGTAGGAAAAAGTAAAGGGAAGGGGAGGAAGAGGGTGGAAGGGGGGAGAAGAGGTGGGTGGGGGTGGGGAAAGGTTTGGAAATGGGAGATTTGGGGAGTGGGAAAGAGGGGGGGCTTGCCCAGCTGCCTGCCTGGGGAGAAGGAGGGTGTGAAGGTCTGATGAGACAGGAGGGGAGCAGCAGATGAGGTGTTTTAGTTCAGTTCTCCCACCAACCCTCAGATGCACCCATGGGTGCTGCCTCAGGGCATCCCCGTCTCACTTCCAAGAGCCCTTCCCAGCTCCTGCAGGATGGGGGTGGTCATCCCCAGCCCATCCCCACCACCTCCTGCCCCTTCCACCACCTCCAGACACTGCTGAAGACATTTTGGTCCATCCTTGCCAAAGAGTTCTGCAAAGCCCAGAGATGGCAGAGACCCCTTCTGTCCCCACAGCCGGGGGTCCCCTCCAGCCTAGAGCCCTCCTCTGGTCCTCCTGCCCTCTGCAGCAGGGGGAGAGGAGCAAGAAGGGACCATCCCCCCCTTTTTCACCCCCCAGGACCCCCAGGAGAAAGTCTGACCCACCTCACCCCAGCCATAAATCCTGCCCCCGTTTTCAGCAGGGGATAGAAGCTGATTTGATTCTAATTTCCTTCTCTCGACTCAAGGCTGAGCCTTTAATCCCCTCCAGCAAGCAGATCCTGACCGTATCACCTCCTCCCTCTCCCCTTTTCCTGCCCATCCCTCCCCCAGCAGCTGGGGGGCAGCAAATGAAACCACCTGGGCTCCACCACCAGCCCTGGGGGGTTAGGGGGGGATCCCCACCAGCCCCCTGGTTGTGTGACCTTTCTTTTCTGCTCAGCTGAAGCAACTCAGATCTCTGAAAAAACTGAGTTGGGTTCTGGGGTCCCCTTCCCCTTGTGCTGAGCAGGGGGCGATGGAGAAACCAAGGGAAAAATCTCCACCTTTGAGGAGGACAGAAGGTCGTGGAGCTCTTCAAACCAAGAGAAAGGGATATGCAGAGCTGGGGATCACTTTGTGGTATGGAAATCTCCAGCAGGTTCATCAACCCTGGGCCTTTCTTGGCCAAAACAAGCAGCAAGGGGTTAAATCCCAGCGAGAGGGGAGGGGGTGGGGGGGACACACAACCATCACCCTGGTTTTGCTGGGACCATTCTGGGCACTGGGGAAGGTGATGGGGCAGGCACTGGTGGTCTCTTCCTGCAGGGTTTGCTTTGCTCAGCAGCTCCCTTGCCCTGGAGAAAAGGAGGTGAGGCTGTAGGGGACCCCCCCAACCAGTTCCCACACTCCTCTGTGTGTCTGGGTGAGCAAGGCAGGAGCTGGAGCTCAGCAGGGGCTGCATGCAGATAATTTGCAGATTGGAACATCGTTAGGGGTGCCAGAAACTCTGGACAAGAGCCTGTGGGTTTCTGCCAAGATCTCCTTCCCATCCTCATCTCCCCCTCAAGCCCCTTATTCCCCGACAGCCCATCACCCCGGGCTGCAGAGCCAGTGCTGGGGTGAGAGGGAAGGGGCTGATGTGGGAGAAAAATGTATGGTAGGAAAATACAGGGTGTCCAGCTTGGGAATTTGGGGGTAGAGGCCAAATTCTGGAGGTGGGGGAGTAGAGATGACTGAATCCAGGGAGTCTGAGCTACTGGAATCACAGAATTACCTTTGTTGGAAGCGCCCTGCAAGATCATCAGGTCCAACCAGAAGCTGAGGAACATCAGCACAAACCCATATTTTGCTCCCCCCTGGATGTACGTTTGGATTACAGCTCCTGCTGGGCTCTGTGGTGGGAGCAGAGGGGATATGGAGCCAAGAGGGGGTGGATGCAAAGGGAAGGGGGGAGCCAGGTGGGTCACCAACCTTTCCCCACCTCCCTGTTGTAATTGCAGCCTGGGTGGCTGTCACCACCCCCTTTGTCTGGATGAAAAGCAGGAAGGTTGGGTTACCAAATCCCACCCATCTCACCTGCTTTGTCCCCCACCCCAGCTTGGCCCCCACAACCAGCTACAGTTACCCCATGGACAAAGGTGCTGGTGGCAAGGGGTGGGGGGTCCCCAAGAGGGGACACAACCCAGCCCAAGGTCCTTTCATCTCCCTCCCAGAGGCTCAGGGAGCAGAGATAACCCCTGCCCCGAGCAGGCTGCCTGCTGAGATGACATCAGTCAGTAGGTAGAGAAGGCCCAGCCTTCCAGCACCTGAAACCAGAGGGTTCCTGCAACTCAATCCACTCCCTCTCATTGCTGTATGGGGTAGCACAGACCTGGAAGGTGCTGGATCCAGAAAAACCATAGCTGTTCCCCTTCATCTGGTCCTTGCACAGCTTTTCCTGTGCTTCCCCAGGCTGTGCAACCCCTTTGGATTTGTGGGACAAATGGGAACTCCCTTGGGATGTTAGGTCCATTGGTGGGGTTGTTCCGCCTGGAGGAGGCTCTGGGGAAATCCTATAGTGGTTTTCCAGTCCCTGAAGGGGCTACAAGAAAGCTGAGGGGGACCTTTTTTCAAGGGCATGTGGCAAAAGGACAAGGGGTGATGTCTTTCAACTGGCAGAGGGAAGATTTGGGTTAGACATCAGGAAGAAATTCTTTGGGGTGAGGGTGCTGAGCCCCTGGGTGCCCCCAGAAGCTGTGGCTGCCCCATCCCTGGCAGTGTTGAAGGTTGGATGGGGCTTGGAGCCCCCTGGGCTGGTGGGAGGTGTCCCTGCCCATGGCAACGTGATCTTCAATGTCCCTCCCAACCCAAACCTTTGTGTGACAATTCTATGATCCCACCATGGGCTTTGTCAGCCCATGGTGGGATCATAGAATTGTCACACAAAGGTGTCACAAATTGTCACACACAAAGGTGTCAAAATTGTCACACACCCAGGGGATGGGAAAGCCCTGGGAAACCAGGCTGCATCCCAGAGCTGGTCATTCCTCCATGGCTCTCTCCCTGCCAGTGTCTTGGCTTTCAGGAAAGGTTATTTCTTAACACAGTTTTTGAAGGCTCAGAACAGGAGCTGGGAATGGAAATAAAATAGCACCAATCCAACTGCAAGCTCTGCCATCCCCAGCACTGCCCAAACCTGGCTGCTGTAAAATTCTGCTTTTTCCCCCGAAGGAGAAACAATATTTGGGGGAGCTGGAAGCCAGGCATTTCCCTTCTCATCCCACCATTCCCTTGGATGGCAAAACACCAGGAGACTCAGCAGGTCCCTGGGATTAGTGCACAGGGAGCATCTTCTTCCAGAGATGTGACTTTGAACAAAGTCACAGACACAGGGACAGAGCAGAGGTCCAGCAGGGACTGTTAGAAGGTGCTTTTCATCAGAGACCTGGCAACCCTCTGAAACAACAATTTTGGTCCTGCAAGAAAACCTTCTGCTTCTTTGAAGTTACTGCAAGTCCCTGAAAATAAGGAGGCTTTTACAGCAAGGATAATTGCTTTGCCTTGAAACGGGGACAAGGAATCAAAGAAAATGACCTCCAGAGCATCTTTCCTGGGGGATGGAGAAATATTGTATCTGGCTGCCCCTGCCACTTCTGCCCACCCTGCTGGGGCTCCACTCACCTCTTGGGTTTCATTCAAGAGGTTCCCAAAATAACTTTTCCTTTCTCAACAGGACAGGAAGCTGCGAGGAACAAATCCAAGTCCAAGCCTGCTCCAGAGGCTGATTCCTTCAGCAGACAGAGAGAGCTGAGGCTCTGAGCCTTGGGATGAGCATCAGTGCTGCCTCCAGCTCCCAGCAGTGATGTTGGTGAATTTGACCCTTTTGTTTGAAGTTTTCCAGCTCAGAGACAGCTTCAGCAAACACCACCCAAGGTGCTGCCATGAACCCTGGATGTCCCTTGGTTAGGGTTAGAACTTGGACACATCTCTGCTTCACCCCAAAACGTGGGATATGCTCCTGCCACGGGGAGGTTTACACGAGGTCAAGCAGAAAAACCTCTGGCAGGGCAAGAACTCAAGACAGGGCTTCCAAATCCTTTCCTCAGGCTCCTGACCACTGGCTCCTCCATCCCAGCAAAGCCATTGACCCAGGAATCACAGACAAACCCACTGAGTTTTGGCTCTGAAGCTTTGACTGGGAGGATGATGCAGTTGAAGACTCAACATCCCTGAGGAACCCAGCCAGTTGCCCCAGGGCTGAGCTGTCCCTGCTCCCACCAGCAGCTCTGCCAGGGCTCTCCCCAGGGCACAGCAGGAACCCTGGTCCTCAGCCTCTGCCTGGTTCCAGGGCAATGGAAAAAACAAAAACCAAAGAAAAAAAAAAAGGGGGGGAGAGGGAAACCACCCCATTTCTGCTGCCAAGAGGTGGCACCAGGCTTGGACCACTCTTACCTGAGGAAGGGCCCATGGCAGAGAGGTCCCTTTTTCATCCAAGACCCAACAGCCCAGGGAAAGTGGTCGGGATGTCCCCAAAAGATTTCTCCAGCAAAGCCCCTGGGGGAGAGCTGTAGGTGCCTGCAGCACATCTGGAGGTGGAGGAGCACATCTGGAGGTGGAGGAACACATCTGCCTGCAGCTCCTCTGGCTGCAAAACATGGAGCGTGCACTGAAGGAACCACAAATCCCCCCATTGCTGGGACAGAGTTTGAATTAAAAACAAATATTTTTGCAAGATTCCCAGGAAGTACAATTCAGAGAGGGGGGGGAAGAGGAGGGAGGGGGATGGGAGAAGGGCATCCCCACAGCCAGCAGCATGTCGGAAACATTCACTTTTTTCCCTTCCCCTTTTCCATCTTTTTTTATTATGCTTGTTAGGCAGTGGTTTTAATACACTTCTGGCCCACCCTGTCCTATTATAAGTTTTAATACATCCCTCTGTGGGAGTTGTTGAGTGCATTGAGTCAGGCCAGGGCACAGGGAGGGCTTGAACCCCATCTACGAGCACAGAAAAAGCATCATTGCCCTAAAAACACATGGGAGCATTTTCTTCCTTCATTGGATGACAAAAATGCATTAACGGATTATTATTATTAAGCTGGGGAATGACAAATAATCCACCTCTGAAGAATGCCCTAGTGAGAAACAGCTGCCTAACATTTCCTTAGAGCAAATATTTCTGGGAGGACCAGCAGCTGGCTGGGACAAAAGAGTCTTGAGAGCCTCAGGGAGCAAAAAAACAAAGGGAAAAAAGTGTCTTATCAAGAAAATATTTCAGTTTGCTCTTTGGCTAAATGAAAGGCACCAAAAATAGAAAGCATGCAAGGAGTTTGTGGTGAATAAATAGAGATGGGGAAAAAAAAAAATAAAATGAAGGTCTGATTTTGGCTTTCAGGTTGTGGGGAGGGCACTGAGCACAGCATAGCCCCAGCAGAAATCTGGTCTGAGTTTCGTGCTTATAACAAAGCTGAAACCTCAACAAGTTTCACATGGTTTTGTGTTTCTCCCGCCGCATTTTCCGCAGCCACAAAAAGCAGGGACTTGAAAAACGACCTCAAATTTTTTTTTTTTTTTTTTTTTTTTTAAAAAAATTGAGAAATCTTCCTCTGGTCCCTCTGACTCATCCCAACCGTGAATGACGGGCGGATAAAGCAGGAGAGAGGTTGACACATGTGCACCAAACACGCGTGACCTGACCTCGCTCCGGATGTAAATCCTTTCCAGACAGGGCCAGAGCTTTGCTCTCTTTTCCCTGTGGCCTCTGCCAGGCTTCTCTTTCCTTAAGATATGGCTCAAGGGACAGAAAATCCCATCCCCAAACCCCCTCCAGCTGGCCACGGTGCATGATGCTGGTGGGAAAAGTCAAGAGATGTGGCGGAGACCACCAACTCACCCTGCTCCTGCATTTCAAGGGATGATGGAGAAGCAAGGGCTTGCTCCTGGTGCTGCTGCTTCTATCCAGCACCAAGAGGCAATGCTGTGATTTTTGTCTCACTCTGGTTAATTGAAACATCTTGATGGATACAGGGAGGTGATGGAACTGTCTCCCTGCAGGGTCCTGCTACCACGGCTGAAAAAAAGGAGGGGATGCTGGAGCTGGGAAATATCAATGCTGCCTGAGCTGTGAGATGAAGTGTCTGGGAAGAGCTGAATGCTGGCTGCCTCCAGGCCCCACCAGCGTGTGGTCAGGCTGGCACTTCAGCCCTGGGTCCCCAAATGGCTGCTGTGTCCAAGGAGCTGGGGGGACACGTGCTGCTGGCACCATCCTCTGCCCTGCCCAGGCAACAGGATCACATCCTTGGTTCACAGCTATATCAGCTCTTTGGTTTGCAGTGGGACCACCCCTTGCTTTGCAGCAGGATCAGATCCTTGGTTCACAGTGGGATCAGCCCCCTCGAGGAGAAGCAGATGGGCAGGATTTAGCCACAGACTTGGGGCTGTTTTGGGGCAGGCAGTGGGAGCAGCTGGGAAGTGGATGGTGATGCTGCACTTTCCGGGCAGAGCCATTGCCTGCAGCCCCATGGGGATGGTCCTCAGGATGGTCCTCAACATCCCCAAGCTTCCCCAGCACAGCAGCTCCAGGAGCCTCAACAGGTTTAACAGCAAAACCCAGCCCCAGGCTCTCATCCCAGGAAAATCCAGCAGCAGGACCTCATCCCAAAGACATCACTGCACTTGCTGGAGGATTTTGCACAGGGTTGATTTGGTTTTTTGTTTTTGTTGTTGTTTGGGGTTTATTTATTGTTGAGTTTTGTTGTTTGGTTTTTTTTTTTAAGTTTCCTCCCCTCTCCACTAGCAGAAGCACCTCAGGACCCAAATAAGCAGCACCCCATGGCTTTGCACCCTACCTGCCCCCATCTTGGGGGGAGGGGTTCTCCAGGTTCTGCTCATGCCAGCACAGCTCTCTGGGTCTTTAGGATGAGACAAAGTTCACCTGAGCAAGAAGCAGGTTAAACCCATCATGTCCTCAAAACCAAGCCTCCCTGGGCTGGAGAGGAAAGCAAAACAGCTTTATTACCCCTAATTGATGTGAACTTTCAGACCTCTCCCTCCCCTCCGGATGCAGCGAGAGCTTCCCCAAGAAACCGAGGAGGTCCTTGGGTTTTTTTTTTCCCACCCAGCAAATGTCTCCTTCACCTTCCAGCCCCCCCTCCCCCCTGACACTTCCTGCATTAATTTAAAACGAATTAAACTCGGACTACACCTGGCTGGGTCCTGGCAGCCCCGGCTGGGGGGAGCCCCGGGGGGACGCAGGTGAGAGGGGTCAGAGCAGGAGGAGGGATGAGGGATGAGGATTTGTTCCCCATCCCTTGGGCTCTGCATGGAGGGTGTCAGCCCACCCCATCCCCAGCACGGGGTGCCCAGAAATCTGTGGGTAGAAGCTGGGTTTTGGCAACAAGACCCTGTTTGGGGCTGTGTTGGATGGTGGGAATCGGGGTTCAGGATGAGATTTTTTTTTGGGGGGGGGGAAGACAAAGCTTTAAGTAGCTGGGACAACTTTTCTGCTAAGCTGGAAGGCAGATAATATCCGTGAGCTTTTATGGGGAAAAAAAAAAGAAAAAAAAAGAAAAAAAAAAAAAAAAAAAAGAAGAGAGAAAAAGATAACCTGATCAATGATGAGGACAAGACTGTTCAGTTTTAGTGCTCCATAAATCAGCCCTCAGGCCCCTGGCCTGAGGATCACCCCGGGTAAATCATCACCTTTCCTCAAACAAAGTCCAGCACCAGCACAAGTAGGAATGGGAGGAAACTTTATCCCATTTTCCATCCCTGCTGCTCCCCCCTACCCTACCCCTGGCTTCCCCTTGGGAGGAGGTTTTAGGTTTTCAGTGAAAGTCACTGCATATACTAATAATTCCTGTTTTTAGCAGCTGACACTTCCCCTGCTTTCCATCAGCTGCAAACTCTCTGGTTCCCAACGAAAAGGAAGAAGCAGATAAATAAAGCTGCTAGAAAAAACATTCAACGAAGATTTGGGATGAAATGGAAACCCAGCATCCTGTTTATCAAAAAAACAAAATTAGGAGGGGGGGCTGTTCTTGATGACCCTTAAGCCAGCTCATCCAAGCCTTTGCACCGACCACCTCAGGGGTTTTTCTTCTCCCCCTCCCCAGAGAGAAAAAAACCTTGAGCAAGAAATGGGGACATTGGTGCTGCCCGTTCAGGAGCTCTGGGCTTTCTCCAGGGCTTCTTTCCAGCACGGATGCTCTTTGGAGGAGGTCAGGTCCCCTCCAGCCTCGTCCCTCTGCTCCCTGGGAGGCTCCAGGGCTGCCCTGACCCCCTCTCCATGTAATTTCCCCGGGGAAATGGCCTCGTAGACCCCCAGGGGGTGGTTGCCTGCCCTGCCTCTGCTGGAGCATCACTTCCCTGACACTAGGTTTCTGCATCCTATTTATTTTGGAGGGATTATGCTTGGGGGGGGAGTTGGCCACTTGGCCTCTTTGTTCTCCACATTCCCCGCCGGCTCCCTGCAGCAAGGAGGCTCAAGCAGTGCCGTGGGAGCCCCTGCAAAGGTTGAGACAGCTCAGAAAAGGAACCAGGAGGTTTCTCCAGCTCCAGTGAGCTGGGAGGAAGGGTGGTGGGGGCTGCAGCCCAGCTGTGTTCTTGGGCCAGACACGGGGGAGAGGGTTGGAGAGGACCCGGAGGTGAAAATCTGCTGGCAAAAACCTATTCCCATCCCCTCCACCTGCCCCCCCTTGAGGAGCCCAGATAGCAAAATCCCTCCCACGACCCTACAGAAATGCCTTTTCCCTGTGACATTAGCAAGGCAGGAACACCAAGCAACAGCTGGGCCAGCTCAGCTTTTACCTCTTACCTCCCATTGGTCCCAGTTTCAGGTCCAAGATCCCAGGCTGTGGTTTATGGTTGCACGTGTTGTGTTTCTTGCTCGTCAGAAAGTGCTCCTTCACTGCTACCTCTCTGGGTACAGAGCCTTCCCCACCCATCAGCCCCCAAATCACCTGTGAAATCTGGCCAGGGAAAGAAGAGAACCACTCCATTGAGGCACAGGGACATACTGGTCCTGATCCCAAGAAAAAAAAAATTGGAGCAACCAGCTCCAGGGGTGCATTTTCCCAAGTTTTTTATCCCTGGAGAGTGAGGGGATGCTGCAGCATCCCATGAAACAAGGGGATGGGAGGGATGCTGGTGGATTACCCCAGCATCCTAATGGATCTGCTGACACCGGGCTGGATCAAGAATGATTCTGTGGATAAATGTCCCTGCTGGACCTTGGTGGAAGCCAAGCATGCAGTTCTCCCAAATTTCTGCCACCAGCACAACCCCTCGATAGCAACACTGCAATTATTTGCATTTTCAGGCTCATGGAACCATTTCCTAGCACGGAAGGAAGGGTGGAAAGCAATTATCTTCTCCACATTGAACTTTGCCATGGGTTTGTCCCCAGCTGCCACCATCCCCTTTGCCCAGCCCAGGGGGGCTGCAGCTCCCCATCCCCTCCCCAGCCTTTCCTGAGGATCTCGTGGATCAATACATGTCTAGTTGGGAGGCAAAAGGTGGATACATTAAAATACACTTAGTAAACACCATCCACAGAGCTGGTGAGAAGGTGAAGGCAAGAAATCATTAGTAAAATAGCCCCTGGGAACCACAGAACAGCGAGAGAGCAGCACCCAAAAATCAATAAATCTCCAGCCGTGAGTTTGAGATCTGGAGGGAGCAGCTTTGGAGGGAGGGGAACAGGGTTTGAAAGCAGCAAAGGGAATGGGATTCATCTGCTTTCCAGGAGGGATATTTCCACAGATCTTCTCCCTGATAGAGTTAATCCAGAAGAGGCTTTGTCCTGAAGCAGCTGGGGACAGGGATGGAGCAGTAGGGATGCACTTGGAAGCCCTGGGAGACTTTTTGCACCCAAAAGCATATCTCTGGTTCCAAAATTATTTAAACTGGGACCTTGGAGGTGGCAGGAAACACCCATGAGCTGGTTTGCAGCCCTTCAGCCCCCAGCTGGAGGCAGTAAATTCCCAAACCTGCCTGCAGGACTGGGCAAAAAAGCAGCAAAGGCAAAGGAGAGAAGCCCTGGGGCCAGAGGGGGGGGAGAGGCAGCCTGGGGATGTTTCAGGGTATGGGATAAGACCCATGAAATTGCCCCAAAGGTACAAAACCCCCTTCATAGCACTTCCTGCTTTGCAGAAAGGAGATTTTGCTAGACCTTGCCTTCTGTGGGAGAGGCAGGATGGACAAGTTCCCCAAGCTGGGGTGTGCCCTGACCTTTGTGTCCATCCCCCAGCCCCCAGACTCTTTTTACCCCCCTGCTCTCCCCCCAGCCATTTAGTCCCACTCCTTAGATCCTGGGGACCCAAGCCATGAGCATTCCCAAGAGGAAAACTGGGTGGTGCTGGGTCAGATCAGGATGAACTGGGACAAGAACTGCAGATTCTATGAGCTGCCCCTTCCAGCCCTGCTGAAGGCAGCAGGATTTCCAGCCTGCTGGTGGCATCCATTGATCTGGGAAATTTATTCCCTAGAGACTTACAGGAAATGGTTTGAATCAATTTAGAGCCAATTATCACACCAGTCACCTAATGAGCAGGGGAAGGAGAAAGCTTCCCTCCCTCCAGCCACAGCAGAAGGAGAAACCTGGTTAAAAACAAGAGCACGAGCCCAGGCAGGACTTGTGGAGATCTTTAAGGGTGCCCTGATATTTCCAGCAAAGAGGTGAAGTCTTCAAAAGCAATAAAATGCCATTGCTGGGGAGCAGCCCAGGGTTTCCATTTGGAACCTTTTGCTTCACTGTGGCAACATTTTTCCTGCCTGCCCAAAGAGGAGCATCAAACACAAAGGAAGAGCTCCTGGAGGAAATGCTGATGTTGGGTTTGGACCCAGCAGCTGTGTTGGCTTCTGGAGAGCAAACCAGAACTCATCTGCTCTATCAGTGCATGATCTCTCAGCAGCAACTGTGGCTTCCTAAGGTAGAATCCCAGCCTGGTTTAGGTTGGGAGGGACATTGAAGCCCATCCAGTGCCACCCCTGCCATGGGCAGGGACACCTCCCACCAGCCCAGGGGGCTCCAAGCCCCATCCAACCTTCAACACTGCCAGGGATGGGGCAGCCACAGCTTCTGGGGGCACCCAGGGGCTCAGCACCCTCACCCCAAAGAATTTCTCCCTCCCTCCCTCCCTGCCCAAGATCTCCTCTCCATCTCCCCTCTCCCAGCTGCAAACCCTTCCCCCTCATCCCATCCCTCCAGGCCCTTGTCCCAAGTCCCTCCCCAGCTTTCCTGGAGCCCCTTCAGGCACTGGAAGGTGCTCTAAGGTCTCCCCCTCCTCTTCTCATGGAATCCCAGACTGGTTTGGGTTGGGAGGGACCTCAAAGCCCCCCCAGTGCCCCCCCTGCCATGGGCAGGGACACCTCCCACCAGCCCAGGGGGCTCCAAGCCCCATCCAGCCTTCAACACTGCCAGGGATGGGGCAGCCACAGCTTCTGGGGGCAACCTGGGGCTCAGCACCCTCACCCCAAACAATTTCCTCCTCATGTCTAACCTGAATCTCCCCTCTGCCAGTTGAAAGCCATCAGCCTTTGTCCTTTTGCCACATGCCCTTGAAAAAAAGTCCCTCCCCGGGCAGTATCCCATTTTTTCTTGGCAGAAGCCATATCCTGGGGGTGGCAAGTAAATACAGAGGGGGACAAGATGGATGAGCCAACAAGGCTGATGTGTAAAGCACAACACACGTGTGCTAGAGACCCTCAGAGGAGGAACACATCTCTCCTGTCCCACCATGTGGACATCCCACCCGGTGCTGTGGTATGGCAAAAAGCACTCAGCACCATCCCGGGCTCATTTCCCAGCTCAGCCCAGAAGGTTTTGCCCTGGGGCTGCAAGTCCACACCTCCAGCAATGCTGTTCCTGAGGGAAGAGTTAACACAGATGTTAGGAGGCAAAACCAGGTTCTGGGATCAGCCATAAATCTCCCTGCCTGCTCCAGCCGGTGGGGAGCAGAGGAGTAAGAAAAATGAAAGGAAGCAACCCAGACCTCTCCTACCATCCATAAACAAGAAAACAACAGCAAAACAGCTCAGGGATAAAGTGGGGAAGAGGAAAGATGCTGTCAGGGCTGCTGGGGGACAGGAAGCCACCAAGCCCCCCTTGCATAAAGGGTGTTTTATTCTAACAGGGGATAAAAGGGGACTGGAAATAGTTCAGTGTTTATATAACTTCACGTTATAAATATAATAAATAACTTCACGTCCATTATCCCATGATGTGTTCCAGCCTGGAAATACCCAACAATCCATTTTGCAAACCTTACTTTCTCCCCAACCCATTCCCTTCCCTGGGGAAGGATCCATGACTGGCACCAGTCAGTTATAACAGTTCACACATTAATAAAAACACCACCAACAACGACAAGAAAAGACAAACCTGAGCTGTGTCTGGGTGGGATCTTTCGCAGCATCTCCTGGAGAAACGTAATGCTAAAGGAGGTTTGGGTCACAAAAGTAGAATTGGTTTTCTTAAAAGTGTGAAAGGGGGCAGTGATCCTCCTTGAAAGGAGGGGCTGGGACACCCTGGGGGGTGCTGGGCTCCTGTGCTCAGCCTGGCATGGCAATGAGTCACAGTGCTCATGCCTGTGATGGCAGAGCAGGAGGATTATGACTTCAAAAGGAAGAATAAACAAAAGGAACAAGTTACAACCTTCTCCTGACACAAGGGATGCCCAAGGGTGAGGGCAATGCTGCTGGTTAAGGAACAGAGAGGGTGCTGGCAGTGCTCCCCGTGTCACAGTCTTTGGGCAAGGAGAATCCGGTGCCAGGACCTCCAACCATCCCTGGGGATGCCCAGCCAGCTTCTGGCCATGGCTTGACACTGGATCCAACCACCAGCAGCTCTCCTGGGAGCTCTGGAAGCCGAGAGCACCCAAAGACACCCAACTAACAGGGACAAGTCATCAGCCAAGCAGTCCCACAGCACATCTTGTCCTGAGTCTGCTCTCTGTCAGCCACCATCCCCGGGTCTCAAAAGGAATCATCACAGCTCCAAGCCTTATAAACAGCATCCTCCTCCTAATTAACTCAAGCTCAACCCCAGCCTCTCCTCCAGAACTCTCCAAGCCCTCATGTAAACACTCAATCCTTCCAGACCAAGCCAGTAACTCACGTGACCCCTTCTATTTATTTTTCTATTTTTCTTCAACCCCGGCACTGCAGATCCTGCTTTCCACTCCAACTTTCTCTTGGAGCCCAAAAGGCACCAAGTGGTGGTGTTTAACCTCCCTTTTGCCTGGCTGGGGACACTCTGCCTGAGGTGGACACATCGGGATGGGAATCATACAAAAATTCTTGATTATTCCCCACCACCTGGCCCCATCTTCCCAGCAGCCCTTCCTCCCAGTCCCATTATTTGCCTCCCATTCCACGTCCCCCCCTCCTGAAAACGTTTGGGCTCCCAGAGCCCAGCAGGAATTGGGAGGATTGGCTGGGGAGGGATGTTCAGAGGAGACCTGGGCGTTTGGCCACCCCCGTGTGTTGCTCTTGGCCCCCTCAGTGAAAGCAGGAGAAGAAATTTGCCGCCCACAGAGAGCAAAGTTTTGAGGCCAGGCTGATGGCAGCAGCAGATGCTGGGAACCAAAAGGACTGAAATTCCAGCACATCTGGCCAGGAGCAGCTGCAGCCACCGGGGCACAGTGGCCAAATGCCAGCCCAGCTTTGCCAGAGTGCTCCTGCAACAGAGAAAGAGCCTCAAACTCCATCCTCTGCTCCAAAGCCAGGGGTGAGGGTGCTCTCCATCCACCCTTCTCCTGGCAAACCCTCAGCTCCCATCAGGAATCATTCAGCAAAAAAAGGCAGGCTTCTGCCTGGACACTTTTGTTGTGAAATGATATCAAGAAGAACTTCACGTCCATTATCCCATGATGTGTTCCAGCCTGGAAATACCCAACAATCCATTTTGCAAACCTTACTTTCTCCCCAACCCATTCCCTTCCCTGGGGAAGGATCCATGACTGGCATCACCCAGGTGGGCACTCACCCTGGGGGGCATTTCCACACCCACCTCTTCCCAAATGTTCTGGGGAAGGGTGGAAAGCACCTCTCTCTCCTCCCCATTCCCAGAAAGTCTTTTTCAGCTGGGAACAAAACAAGTGGACGCCAAGCCCTGATGTTTGGCTGGGCAAGAAGGCCACGAGAGGAGACCTGCTCATCTTCCTCCGGGCAAGGGAGGCTGAAACCCCCAACTCCAGCCAGGCAGAGGCAGGAGGACAAACCACACAGGACCCCCCATGGCCAAGCAGAGATGCCCTCTGAACCCCACATGGGGACAACACTTGGGTCCAGGGGAGCGGCTGCTGATGGCCACCAGCCAAAAAATGAGGGCTGACGGCCCTGGGCTGCCCAAAATGCTGGGCATCTGGCTTGGTTTTTCACTGAGGAGCTCCAGACAAGAGAGAAAAGAAAGGATAAAGCCATCGATTGAGGCAGACAGCTCACCCCTGGCCGCAGGGGCCCCACGAGCCCTTGACTCACGTCTCCAACCACTTCAAAGGGCTCTTTGTCAACCCCCAGCCTGAGCGCTGAGATGCTGAGAGCCCCGGGGATGGCAGAGAAGGAGCCCCAGGGCACCAAGGGGTGCTCAGCTGTAATTCTCCAAGGGGGAGGTTGAAGCTCCCAGTCAGCTCTGCTCACCCCCATCAAGCTTAAACCCCTGTGGAGTTGGGGATCTGTGGTCCTTGCATGGGAAACACACAGGGAATAATCCCTGGCTTTAAGATTAATTTGGGAGGATTTTTTTTCCCAGCCCAGGCATTTGGGGTGCTGGCTGTGCACCCAAACCCCGTTTTTTCCCACCCACCCTCCTCTTTTCCCTGAGCCAGCTCTCTCCAGGATTTGGGAGCTGCTTCTTCCCAAGCAACCTGCCATTGTCACAGGCCCAGCTCCTGATTTATTTGATCAATCTTGGGATAAAGTCCTACATCTATTTCCAGCTTCTTTGGGAGGTTTGGATTTTTCATTCTTTTTTTTTTTTTGGTTTGTTTTCCTGTATTTCCTCACCCCACCCCCTCCTCCAGCTCTGGCATCAGCTGTGCTGGGGGATGGAGAGCAGGGGGGGAATGGGGATCGCAGGCAGAATCGGATTGCAACCTTCACACGTTTCCAAGGCTTTTGGAGCTCTGGTTCCCACCAAGAAAAAAACTGGAAACCTCAATCTGTCAAGGCCACCTAACCAGAAACACATGGTCACAGCTCAGTTTGCCAACCCCACGTGTAAAGGGAGGAATCAAAGGGAAGGAGAAAGGAAAGGAGTGAGCCAGGAGAGCCCCAGCTGGGGACAGGGGGCAATTTTGGTGGCTCTCTTGCAAAGAAAAGGAGATGAAAGATGTTGAGAGCTGGAAAAAAAAGAGAAGAGGAATTTGAAACCTGGGGGACAGGGGATGGTGGACAAACCTTGGGAGCCTTGCTCAAGGGGATGGGGAAGAGCTCAGCTGTGGTACACCCCTTGCAACCAGGGGAAATTAATTGAAATTTCCCTCGAAACAGGAGCTCCTGCTCATATGAGAGCTCTGCAGCTCAGGAAAAACCATTCCAGGAATAAAAAAAAAAAAAAAAAAACCCAAAACAATCCCACAGAAGCACTTAAAATATTTGCATTAAATACGCACCAAGCCTATCAGGATTTAATAGCATTACAGTAAATTCCAGACAAATTAATAATCATTAGGCCATCACATAAAAGCACTCCTGGAGCTGCCTGGCCTAAGCCTCACCACAAATCATTTGCTATCAGTAGCCAATCCTCCCTTCACAACCCAAAAGCTCCTTTGGCCAGCAGTGCCTCGTGATTCAAATAAAACCATCCAGAGGGGTCCATGTGCCCTGCACCCCAGTTCCTCAGGGGCTGACATTGAGCTGCATCATCACCTTATCCTCAAATAAAAGCCATGAAGGGGGGTGTGTGTCCTCCCCCAAACTGCACATCCTTGTTTTTGACTTAAAGGATTATTCTTTGTGACTCAAAAGCCCCAGGATAAATGGTTTTCAGGAGCTCAGCTCTTACCTTCTTGCTCTTATATACAAAGGAAAGCTTCCAGGAAGGTGCTGAGGGAGGAAGAAGGATGCTTTAGGGTTAACGGAGCACAGGGGAGGAGGCAGCTGATTTCCAGCTGCCCTAAGCTCACTGGATGATCTTCCCCAGTTAAGCCACCACCCTGCCTCAGTTCCCTTCCCTTTTCCCACCCAGCAATTTTGCATCCAGGGATTTGCAGCTGGATTGTCCCATCGCCTGCATGCAGCTGGCCCCTTTCCCCAGCCCTGTTGGGCACAGGAAGGGAGAGGGAAGGTTTGTGCTGCTGCCCTCACTGGCACAAACTCCTTTAGAAAAGAGAGCAAATTAAAAAGAAAGAAAAAAAGAAAAAAAAAAAAAAAAAAAAAAAAAAGCTTCCCCAAGCTATAAAAGATGAGCAGAAGTGGGTGCAGGGGGAGGTGAATGAGGAGAATCAGCATTTCCAAAGTAATTACATCACCACATCTGCCAAGCAGCTCTGAAAACCTTGACCCCTACCACATTGGGTCCTGAGATTAATTACCTGGCTTAATGAGAGCTGTAATAATGGCTTAGTCAGCATTAGGACACTCTCATCCTGCAGAATTGCTTCTTACCTGGGAAAACAACCTCTGGCTTTTCCTTGCCCTTTCCAACAGGACTGGGGCAGAGGAAGGCTGTTTTCCACTAGGATTTACCTACATTTTTCATGTAATTGGGGTTTTTCCCCTACTCTCCTGCTACCACTGGGTGCAAAGAGGCTCCTGAGAGTAATTCATCACCCATGAAACCTGCTGCTATCCTCCCAGAAGAACCCAGCAGGGTCACAACTATTTCTTTTAGCAGAGCTGGTGTTTCATCCCACTGATGTACAGCAAAGGAATCACCAAGCCCAGATTTCCCACCTAAGAGCTGGCTGACACTCTGACAGATGTTTTCTATAAATAACAAAATAAGGAGCACACAAGCTGCAGAAAGAGGGAAAACAAATCCAATTAGGCTGGAAAAATGCTTCACCAGGCTTGCAAAAGGTCTGTGGTTAATCAGCATCTCTACTAAATCCACAGAGATTCAGGGTCCTTGTTCAGCTTCTCCTTCAGGGTAAAACCCAGGAGCAGGGAAATGCTTCCTCATCCCTATCTCCCTTTGTCTGCTTGAAAAATGAGGATGTGAAAACAGGAGCCAACAAAAGGGATTTGCCAAGGGAAGAAGAGAAAAAGCTTTGGACTTTGCTCGATTTCCAATAATAATGATTGATTTTTCTCCCCACTGCTCTCTCGGATTTTGGCCGGGGCTCTGGGGCTCCCCTGGGAGCTGGACTGCAGTATAGGTTTCACTTAAATGGACAATTTGTTGCTTTAACTTGCTAAAACCTCAAAAGCCACAACAGGGCTGGGTTGTACAAGCTTTTTCTTTCCTGCCTCAGGTCAAGTAACAGCCAACCCTGCCAGGTTAGCTGGGAAGCCTCGTGCCAGTGGTGGTTTAACACCTCCCAAGAACCTCTCCCTCTTTTTTTTTGTTGGTTTTTTTTTTTTTTTTTTTTTTTTTGCTGTGTGAGGTGGGCCAGCTCAAGACCTCTTCAAAGCAGCCCCAATTCCCCAGCCTAAAAGCTTTTAATCTGGCAGCAAAAGCCCAGCAGAGCCGCAGCGGTGGGGATGCTTAAGTGAAGCAAATTCAGCCTCCAGACATGGGTTTTGTTCCTAAATCAGAGGGAAAATTAAGCAGCAACTGGTTGGAACTAAATAAATAGGGAAAAAAAAAAAAAAAAAAAAAAAAAGAGAGAAAGACAGAGAAATCTTCTCATGAAATCATTCAGCTGAAGCTGGAAATTGTCCTAAAGGGTCTGCTCTGCCGACGAGGATGACAAAACCGAGCCGTGGGTTTCTGTTCCTGCTCCAAGGGCTCCTTATGCATTTTGCATTAAGCAGTAATTGGATAAAATGCATAAATGGGCTCTGGCAGGGGAAGGAAAGCCAGGGCTCCCTCTCCCTGGGGTGCAGGGCTCTGCCAGCCACCATCTCCAACCACAACTTTTGGTACCAGGGGGTGACCTGCACCCTGACCCCCGGCTGCTCACCCCGGGATAAAGGACACACCTGAATCCTCCCCCAGCAGGAAGGAGGACAGGGATGTGGTCTCCCCCAACCTGGAAAAGGGCCAGAAACCACCCCACAGAGGCACAAGTAGTCTCCATGACCTTTACATGCTCCTGTTTTGGGTTCTTCTCCCCAGGCTGGTCTGGGATGTCACCCTTAAGCAAGCATCCCCCTCCCTTGCTCACCCCACTGAGGCTCATCTTCAGCTTTGCTTAGCTGGGAGGGGAAAAAAAAAAAAACCAAAATCCAAAACCCCAACAATCTTGCATTCACTGGGGGACTTTCTGATCTAATAAATCCTCCTTCCTCCCATGAATCACTCCCTTTGCTGCTGGAGCTCCAGGCGATGGAACAGAGGCCACTTGCTGCTCTGTCCTGTGAATTAGGGCATTGATGGACCCCAAGCCTCAACTCCTCCAAAGTGGCCCTGAGCCACTGAGTTCCTCTCTGCTGTCTGTCTGGGATGCAGCCATCGGGAGTAATTAGGAAAGCCACATGGTTAGCCCAGGCAGGGGTTTCCAAGAGCAAATCCATCTGGGTTATCCCCTGGGGAGTCTGAGCTTGTCAACACAAACTCACACAGCACAACTCTCCCCCCTCCTGTGAGAGCCAGCGCTGGGTTGGGCTGTGGGGAGGGGGTTCAGAGAGAGCAGACTGGGCCGGTTTGGGGGTAAAACGGGTGATATCACACCTGAAAAGCAATGCTGAGGAAGTGTTGCTGCCTCTTTTGCTCGTTAAAAGCTGCTTTCCCCACCCCCTGCTGACTCTTCAGCCTTCTCAGGCTGAGCAGAAAGGCTCCAAACCCCAGGAACTGAAAAGCAGAGCCTACAGAAAGGTAGAAATTGCCCCCCCAAGCCCTTGAACAAGCAAAGCCGTGGGCCTGGAGGGCAGGGAAGTGGCTCATCAATCACAGCCTCATCCGGCCCCATCCACCCCCCAGGGCCAGGACCTGCTGCCCGCCTGGCCCTGGTCCCCTCCTCAGGGACAAAGCTGCGCTGGAAGTGCAGGTGTCAAGGGGCAGATTTGCAGCTTTGGGGCTGGATGTGTTGCTTTTCAGTGGGGCTGAAGCAGCTGGAGGGTCAGGGGTGAGTGGAGCCCATGAGGCACCTGTGATGGATGCAGTATTTTCACTCGGGGTTCCAGGTGATGCTTTATTTTGGGAATAAACCCAAGAGGAACCCCAGGCTGGGGGCTGCCCACGAGCATCCAAACCCATCTGGTGGAGGGCGAGCAACCTGCGGGACCCTGTGTTTGAACTGAAAGGGCTGAGCCGTGCCAAAGGGCTGGAAAACCTCAGCTCAGCCTCTCCATCACCACTGGGATGGATGAGGCAGAGAAATCACTGCCACAATGAAACGAAGAAGCTGAAAAAAAAAGAAAAAAAGAAAAAAAAAGAAAAAAAGAAAAAAAAGAAAAAAAAGAAAAAAAAGAAAAAAAAGAAAAAAGAAAGAAAAAAGAAAAAAGAAAGAAAAAAAGAAAAAAAGAAAAAAAAGAAAAAAAAGAAAAGAAAAAAGAAGAAAAAAGAAAATAAGAAAAAAGAAAGAAAAAAAGAAAAAAAAGAAAAAAAAGAAAAGAAAGAAAAAAAGAAAAAAGAAAAAAAAAGAAAAAAAGAAAAAAAAAGAAAAAAAGAGAAAAAAAAGAAAAAAAAGAAAAAAAAAAGAAAAAAAAGAAAAAAAAAGAAAAAAAAAAAGAAAAAAAAAAGAAAAAAAAAAAAGAAAAAAAAAAAAAGAAAAAAAAAAAAAGAAAAAAAAAAGCAGGGAAAATGCAGGGTCTCACCTGGATGTCACCCCAAACTGAGGCAGGGCTGGAGCTGATGCTGTTCTGGTTCCACAGCACAGAGATGTCACTCAAAACCACGAACACAACGTGTTGTGCTGTCACCTCCTTTCGCTAAACCACACCGGGCACCTGCCCTGTTTGCCCCCCCAGCCCACAGCCAGCTCAGCCCAAGGGCCAAATCCCCCCTCATCTCGCCCAAAATAAGCCCAAACCACCTGGCTCAGACACTGGGCAACCCGATCCCCGGGGCGGAAAGCAGCTCCAGAACCCGGCCCAGGCGGGGGGGTGGGGGTTGAGCTTGGCCAGCGGCTCCCACCCCCGGCTTGGAGCTGCCCCAGGCTGCTGATGGAGTGTGAACGCTGCTGGAAACACAACCCTGAGTACCTGCCCTCTGCCTTCACCCTCCTTCCTTCCCCACTAAAATAAATAAAATTTATTTTATTTATTAAAAAAATAAAATAAAATTACGTTTGATTATAAAATAATAATATTGTATTATAATTATACTAATATACAATATATATTATATAAAATATATAATATATTATAAAATAATATTATAAAATAATAATATTTATAATAATTTATAAATAATATTTGCTATAAAATAAATATTAAAAATAAAAATAAAAAATAAAATAAAATAAAATAAAATAAAATAAAATAAAATAAAATAAAATAAAATAAAATAAAATAAAATAAAATAAAATAAAATAAAATAAAATAAAATAAAATAAAATGATGTTTTTACTTATTTCAGTATTATATGGAATTCTGGGGAGTATCATTAGCCAACCTTGCCAGAGCACTCCAGGACTGCACATCACAAAACTGGGTTTCCAAGCAATCAGGTTAACAAAAATGTTTGAAATCTCACCGAGTGCTGGGGGGGTGGGGGGTGGGAGGGATGCAAACAGCAGCAGGGAGCCCCTGGAGGAACCGGGGTGGCAGAGAAAGCCCTTCTGGGGCTAAAGCAGAGCTTTGAGCCCCCAAAATTTGCTGCTAAGATGTTTTTGCAGCTCCAGCAGCAAACCAGAAAGATTTCAGCCTCTTCTCTGTCCAGGTTAAAACACCACCAAGGGCGTTTGACAGGCAGAGATTTTTTTTTTTTTTTTTTTTTTTTTTTTTTCCTACTCTCCCAAAGGCATTCAGACAACTCGGGGGCAGCCAGAGGCACCACAGCGTTTTTCCTGATCGTTTTAATTTCATTCAGCTCTGCCCCTCTCTGAGAACTGGGGCAAGAAAGCCTGAGGATGGCTGCAAGCCGTGCAGTTTTTGTGCCAATAGATTATATCACATTGCTGTTGCCTTTTCACAGCGTTAGGAGTGTGATGTAAACACAAGGCTTGACCCCAGGAAAATGCTACCAGAGTGTGAACCCTTTTCATCTCCAATTTATCATTTCATATCTGCCCTGGAAAGCTGGTGGGGTTGCTGTTTGCTGAGCCCAGCAGAAATGAGCTGTTCATCTCCATCCTGCTGGGAAGGAAGAAGATGCTGGGTTGAGAACCAGCACCCCCAGACCTGGCAGGATAATTTCTTTTTTTTTTTTTTTTTTCCTTTGGGGTTTGTGGTTTCAAGGCCCTGGGGCTGCACACATTCTGCTCTTTTGCAGGTCCAATTCAAGCCTTGCTTTGAGAATAATCCTGCACTCTCCACCCAAAAGACAGGGAAGGGCAGCTCGTGGCTCCAAACTCCTGCACAAAGACTCTTCTGGCACGGCTTTGTTTTCCCAAGGATTATTTCTTTTCCCAGAGAGGCTCCAGTTGCTTCTTTGGTTATTTTTATGAAATGATTTTCAGCCCTAGAGAGTGGGAAGGGAAATTGGAGCCACCCAGCCCAGTGAGGGGGGGTCCACTGGGCCCCTCAGGCTGGAGCTGAGCACCCTTGGGCCAGCCAGTACCAGCACCCCAAACCAACAGGGACCCTCTTTCCAAACCCCCTCCAGAGCAGAGGAAAGACATTTCTTTACTCTCCCATTTGGCCTGGGAAAACCAAACGAGCCAACACAGAGAAACCCAAAGGAGATGGGGATGAAAATTCAGTAAAACCTATTTTTTTTAAAAAAATCGGAAAAATCTACATATATAATAAATAAATCAGGAAACCAGGACACAACCAGCCCTGGGGGGTCCCCAGCTTTCCCAGGATGAGCATGGTTTTTGCTTGCAGAATGGTCTTTTAACCAAGCATTCCATTTTCACAGGCAACCTGGGCCATAAATAACTCTTTGATGGGGAAGGTCGCAGCACCCACGGCTCCCAGCCCGGCAGGTTTTGGGGTTCAGTGCCCTTGTGCAGCCTCAGGTGTCCCCAGGAGGCAGCGATGCCCAGCACAGCTCCCTGCTACCCTCTGCAGTCGCTCGGCAGAAGGGCTCCCACCTCTCGCAGCCTCCTCCTCCTCCTCCTCCTCCTCCTCCTCCTCCTCCGGCCTCTTGCAGAGGCAGAATTCACCCCCCCCAGCCCAGCCTCTGCTTCCCACCAGGGTGAACCCCACATCCCAGCACCCCCAATCGCATCTTCATCACGAGATACTGGGCTCCAGCTTCACCCACTCCCACAAGTTCCATAGAAACCCAGAATCCCAGACTGGTTTGGGTTGGGAGGGACCTCAAAACCCCCCCAGTGCCACCCCTGCCACGGGCAGGGACACCTCCCACCAGCCCAGGGGGCTCCAAGCCCCATCCAACCTTCAACACTGCCAGGGATGGGGCAGCCACAGCTTCTGGGGGCAACCTGGGCACCCAGGGGCTCAGCACCCTCACCCCAAACAATTTCTCCCTCCCTCCCTGCCCAAGATCTCCTCTCCATCTCCCCTCTTGCAGCTGCAAACCCTTCCCCCTCATCCCATCCCTCCAGGCCCTTGTCCCAAGTCCCCCCCCAGCTTTCCTGGAGCCCCTTCAGGCACTGGAAGGTGCTCTAAGGTCTCCCCCTCCTCTTCTCATGGAATCCCAGACTGGTTTGGGTTGGGAGGGACCTCAAAGCCCCCCCAGTGCCACCCCTGCCATGGGCAGGGACACCTCCCACCAGCCCAGGGGGCTCCAAGCCCCATCCAACCTTCAACACTTTAGGGATGGGGCAGCCACAGCTTCTGGGGGCAACCAGGGGCTCAGCACCCTCACCCCAAACAATTTCTTCCTCATTTCCAACCTAAATCTTCCCTTTTCCAGTTTAAACCATCACCCCTCACCCCTCCATCCCTTTCTAAAAAGTCCCTCCCCATAGGTTTGCTCTCTTCACAGCCAATCCCCCAAGCAAACCACTTCCTCCAGCTGTCTACAACCCCCCCGCTGCCTGCAGGTGATGGCAAGAGAAAAAGCAAAGCAGGGAGAGACCTCTGAATTTGTTTTCTCACTTAAAAATCCAAACAAGCTCCTGCAGCCTGCTTGAAATTTTGCTAACCAAGAGGTCTCAGCACTTGGCAAAGGCGCTGCCGTTAGGTGTGACCTTCTGGAAATTATTCTTCATTACTGGAAAAGGGAGGGGAAACATCATTGTGCACAGCTGGGAACAGAGCAGGGCAAGAAGTGAGGCTTAGAGATTGCTTTCCTTGGAGTAAAATTATTTCAGAGCCCACCAAAGCAGCCTGATGCATTCCAAAGGCAAAGCCAAGCTGGTTTTTGGAGGTACCCACTTCATCAGCCCCCAAAAAGAGGGATCATACCTGGCTGGAGGGTTCAGCTGGAGCTGGCAAAGGGCTGAGCAGAACCAGAGATGGGGCTGTCAGCTCCTTTCATCTGAATTCAGATCCAGGGGGTTAGTAGATGTTTTCCCAGGACAATGCTGGAGCCCAGAGCACAAACATCCCTTTCATAGCCATTTATAACAAAATAAAAGCTGATTGGCACTCAGGGAGCTGCCTTGTCCTCTCCTCAGCTTTGCTTCTGGCCCCCCAAACTCAAATCCAGCTGGAGCAAGTCTATTTACCAGCCTGGAGAAACCTTTGTCCACCTTCTAGTGAAAGACTCTTGAGAGCAAAGTCTGAATTAACCTCATTTCATGGATTTGTGGGTGCCAACAGCACCCACCTGCTCCCTGGGAGCTGGGAGCACATCCCTGCCAAGCAAACCATCAGGGGAAGAAGGCAGAGCACATCCAGCAGCCCCTGGAGAGGAGGCAGGAGCTGAAACATCACCCCTGTGGCCAGATAAAAAATCAGGATGGCAATAAGGCAGGGGACTGGGCTGCACCAGGGGCTACACAGCATTTGTAATCAACACCTGAATTAATTCTATCCCTCCCCTCCCAGCTGTCAGGGCTCTTGCTCTCACTATGCTCCTTTGCTTCTTCTAACTGCACAATCCAGGCTCCCCGACCTCCCCATCTTTGTTGTTTCCTCCCTGGTTGGGAATTTTTCTGGGGTTCCTTCTTGGCAGTGTTGCTTTGCATGCACCCTGGGCTCATGGGGACTTGGGACCCCCTGTGCCACATCTCCCTCCTCCACGAGAGGACCAAGCCCTTTCCTTTTTGGTGCTGAACCTCCAAGCCATCTGCTTGGCACCCTCTAAAAGCCCCCAGGACCTCCCCCAGTCCCAAGTTGCCTCTCCCTCTGTGGATGCTTGCAGCAAAACTGGAGGGAGCTGCTGCAGCTAAATGCAAACTCTCTCCCTGGCTTTTCCTGCAGCCTCTCCTCTACCTGCACCTCAGCTCACTGCAACCCTTCTGCTGAAAAACATATTTCCCTTTCCTTGCTTTTTCTTTTCTTTTTTTTTTTCTTTTTTTTTTTTTTCTTTTTTTTTTTTTTTTCTGAAGGGTGGTGGTGTTTGTTTTTCTGATCTCCTTCAAGCCTTAATTCTGCTGAGGTTGCTAACACCTTGTAAAAAAGAAAATAAAAGAAAAAAATACTTCCAAAAATAAAATCCCTTAATAACAAGCTGCCTTGGGAAACGGGAGGAGCTTCTCCTCTGCCCATCTCACTCCCTCCTGCTGCTCAGCACCCTCGGCAGAGCTGAGCCCCCCCAGGCTGGGCCCATCTTCCCAGCACAGGGTCCCACTAGAGGGCAACAGAAACCCAGGAAAGGCAAAGAGGATCTGAGCAGAGCAGCAGAGGGAAGAGAGGGCCTGGCAGCACGGCCAGGGCTGTCTTCAATTAAACTCGCAGATAAATCACCGCTAAAAATAATAAAAATTAAATCCCAGCTGTTCCCCTGGAGCCCTTCTCCCAGGAGAGCATCGGTGTGGGGTGAGATGCGAGAAGCTGCATCCTCCTTCTCCCCAAAACTTCCCATGTTGGCAGGAGCATCCCTTCCAGAGCTTGATTCCCTGGATTTGGGAAAGAAAGAGGTTTCCCAAAGCACCAGAAACAGGTGGGGAACGTTTGATTTTTGAAATCTGCACAATCTGAGAGAATATTTTTGCAGCAATGCCCTGGAGTGCTCTGGGGTGGCTGGACTGGTGCTGCAGGAAGTGCAGCTGGAAGAGCCTCATCACACCCCCCCTGCCACCACCCCAGGGCAGAACCCATCATATAAGACAATTCTGGTCCCCAGATCTTTCATGATGAGCAATACTCAGCAGAATAAACTTGTAAAACCTACTTTGGAACCCACCAGCCAGAGCTGCAGATTTGGAGCAGCTGAGCTGAGCAAAGTCAGAGCAAAAACCCTGGCACCAACTCCTCACCACAGGCCAGGACACCCCTTCCAACCTCACCACCATCCCAGCCTGGGACCCTCCTAGGACAAGCAGCAGGGACAGGAGTTTCCATTAATGGACAGAAAGCAGCACCCAACCTTTCCCTCTCCTCCCACCCCAGCCTCATCCAATTTTCCAGAACCAGGATTACATTCACTGGTGGTTAAAAGGTAACTTGACCCTAAGTGCTGGCCTGGGACACCCTGGGATGGTTTTATTTCCACTGCCAAGGCCTCATTTCTACACGGGAGGTGAAGAAGCCCATTTAACTCACAGATCCCTTGGGTGGGACACATCCCCACCATTATCCCAGGAAGGTAGAAGCACCATCCCCTGTTCAACACACTTGGGCTATTCAAGGAGTTCCAGAGGGAGCCATAGGAGCTCGAGCAGCTCCTAAATCAGTCCTCCTTTATGCCACTCCAGTCTCCAGCTCCCTCCAAACACCAAGAAACCCAGAAAGTCACATTAAATCATTTTTATCCCTTGTTCTTCCTCCTCGTACTGAGCCACACTGACCTCAGCTCATCCTCACCGGGTTGTGAGGAGCCAAATTAGAGCCACAGAGCTGCTCCCCAAAATCATTTCACCAGCATGGAAACAAATGGGATGCATCCAGCATGGGAAGAGGGGGTGGTGGGGACCCCACCAGCTCATGCAGCACAGGCTGCTCCAGGCAGGAGATGCAGGTGATGGCACAGGCATTTGGAAGTTTTATGAGGATCCTTCATGGAAAATCAGAGTAGTTAGGGGCATGCAGCCTATTAAAGGTACCCAGCACACCACTGGGGCCCAGGACAGCATTAGTGCCACCATATATCCTCCAGCACTGTGTTCCTTCTGGTTTTAGGATGCCTCAGAGTCCTTCCAGCTCTTGGATGAATATTCTGGAGCTTAATAGCTCTGGCTACCAGGAAGGGGCTTTTTTTTTGAGGAATTTGTCATTCCTTTGCTCATTTTGGCACAAGCTGGCCAGGGGAACATGGCCCGGAGTGCCACCACTCCATGGGAGCAAATGCCACCAAAACCAAGCAGGTTGCTCAGCACCAAGTAAAAAGTGATTCAGCCCCCAGGTAACTCCCATGGCACCTTTCTGAGATGGAAATTCCAACCTGCTTCAGATTCCCAACAAAACCAGGAGGCCCCAGGCAGAAGTTACCACACCAACTTGGCAGCCACCTTCCCAAAACTGCAGGAAAAATCCTCCCTGCCCAAATCCCAGCATTGAAGAAGCTGGACCAGTTTGCTGTGCAGATGGGAGTGCTAGCAGGGCACTGGGTGGGAGCAGCCTGCAGCTCCTCATGGGCTCTTTCCCCCCGTTACTTTGTTCATCTTTAGCACTGCCCTGAGATCTCGCTTTGCAAAGCAGCTCAGGAAAAAATGGGGAATAAAAAAAAATAAAGGATACAGAGAGGAAGGTGAAGTGAATCATTGGAAGAAGAAGAGGAATCATCATTGAGAAAACACTGGGTTTCATCCTCATCCTGGATGAAACTTTCCATCCTGGAAAGTTATTTCTCAGTACTCCAAGCTGAAAGATGGGAAAAGGGACAATCCCTGCTTTCCCTGGGACAAAACCCACCCTGAGCAAACCTGCCTGTCTGGAACAGCAAACCAGTGGCCTCTGGTTCCTTTTTAAGCACAACACAACCTGCCATCCCTTTGCTTCTGGACTAAGGGAGAAAAAGCTCCTGGATGAAGGAACAGGCTCTGCCATTCCCTGCTCCTTTGATGGTTTCCCAAGTTGAGGAGAAGTGTCCTGGCATGGCTACAATTTGGCACCTTCCACCCCTGCCCATGAAGAGGGAAGAGGAGAATGTCATCGTCCAGGATTGCACAAGCACATCCACATAAAGAAAATCACAAATAAATTCAAAATAAACTTCCTACCCAGCCTCTGCCTCTTGTAAAGGAGATGCCAGACCTTCCAAGAAGGAAGAAAATGCTCTGCATCCTCTTTGAGCAGGTAAAAAGGGCCACACACAGACCCCTAAATCAAAAAACCTTGGTAATCTTACATTTCTCCCTATTTGTAATGATTTTTATGAGTGGGGAGGGAAAGCCTGCACAGCCACAGGATGGGGTAGGAAGCATGGCTGCAGCAGCCAGTATTAGAGGACAAAAAAAAAAAAAAAAAAAAAGAAACCTCCCCAATAAACCCAGGCCCAAAGAGTGTCCCCTCACCATGTCTATCACCTCCCAAAGGGCACAGCAGAAGCTTTTTGCTTTTTCCTGATGGCCACACTGGGGGGAAGAGGATGGGGAAAGAGCTGAATGATGGGGCAGAGGGCATTGCCACAATCCTGCCTGTTCCCCTGGTGCCAAAACAGTTTCTAAAAACCAGTGACCCCGGTGGGTCCCCCCCTCATCACCCCCCCACCTCAATTTGCTGCCTTTGTACCAGTTCACCACCACCAGCCCGGGATGCTCCTCTCTGGGGATTCTTTTTGCACGACAGCCAAAGGACCCACACCCCCTGCCAGAGCCCGCTGAGCCACCCGGGACCCCCCAGCAGCTCTTGGGTGCCCCCTCCCTGGGTTGGTTTGCTGGGTTGCAGGCAGCAAAGGGTTACGGTGGGGGGTGCCGCTCCGCTCCCAACACCTGGCAGGGGAGGGAGAAGGAGGGGATGGATGGAGAGGAGTTTCATTGAGTCTCCAAGAAGGCAGCGAGGAGCAGGCAGCGGGTGAAGCCGCCGCCCGGTCCGGGAGCCGCCGGAGCCACCATGGACCGGGGCGGGGGGAGCTTAGGAAGCAGCTTCTAAAGGGGGACATCCCCTTCCCCTCTGGCTGACATCCCTGGGTTCGGAAGAAAGGAGAGAAAAAGGGAAAAAAAGAAAAAAAAACCGAAAACAAAACCAAAAAACCCACAACAAAAATAATACCCCCCCCGCCTCCCTCCCTCCCTAAAATCTCGGAATTTGAGATCCGGCGAAGGCGGGCGGCACCGGCTGGAAAATGCATCTCCCTCGGAGCTGCATCGTCCTCCTCATCCAGAGGAGCATCTCCCTGCTGGTGAGTGCTGGGGAGGGGAAGGGGGTGCAGGGGATGGGGGTCGGGCTGCCCCAGGGACAGGGGAGGTTGACAGCCAGGAATCTTTCCCAAGTCAATTTTTCCCCCTCCTGAAGTCCACCCTCCCCCCCCTCCCCACCGCGACCCGTTTATACAAAACAATTGTCCAAAAACTTCTTCTGTTTTGGGGATTTGGGTTTGTTTTTTTTTTTTGCAGGGGCTGGCAGGCAGGGCTGCTGTAAAGGGACCTCCTGAGCACCCTAAAATTCTGCACCACCACCACTCCTGCCCAGGCAGTCCTGGTGGAGCTGCTGGGGGCAGCTCAACCTCCCCCCACCACCACCCGTGGGCCCATCTCAGCTTCCTCAGTGTCACCTCTGCCAGCTGAGTCCTTGACACCCCAGGGGTCACGGTGGGCAGCACCAAGAGTGATGGAGCATCCACCTCCCACCATGGCACCTTCCCAGCCCGCTGGGTACCCACATCCCTCCTCCCCCCCCCCCTTCCATCTGTGCTGATTTTGGGGCTGGTGCCAGGCAGCCCCCCCATGCTGGCAGAAGCAGATTTGGCTGAGGAGCCCATGTGTGGCTCTCAGAGGCCAAGGGCACCTCCCCAGGGTGAGAACTCACCTCTGCACTTTGCTGTCCCTCCTGCTGCCACCTTGCTCCCAGCTCCATCCCTCTGCCATCCCGTGGCACAGCTGGGAGGTCAGCAGAGGGGTCCATGGGACACGCTGGCAGCTGCAAGACTGGTGCAAAGGCTGTGAGGTGGGCACCCATCCCCACAGCACCCTTTGCCCAGCATCTGCAGAGGTCCCCTGGGTGCAAGCAAGGTGCCACCGCCAGCTTTCACCATCACTGAGCAGAACGCACCCATCCTGGTTCTTTGCACCCATCCCAGCTCTTCTCACCCATTCCCTGAGGAACCAGGTGAGGAGAATGAGAGCAGGGGAAAACTGCAGCCAGAAGGGAAATATGAACGACAGAGAGAAGCAGAGAGGAAAGGCAGGAGAAAAGGGAAATAAGGAGAGAGGATGGCTGGGGTCACACCTGGAGAAGTGGGGCGGCTCTGGAGGTTGGGCCAGGAGGGGGGCAGGCACCCATCACCCATCTCTCATTCTTCCCCATTGCTCTGTTCAGGTGATCTTTGGCCACGAATCAGGGAAAGGTGCTGAGCAACACGAACGCAAGAGCCAGGAGAGAGCTCAAGTACAGAAGCCCAGAGAGCTGCTCCCTCCCAAGTCCCTCTTAACTCCCACCTTACCACACAACGTGACTCTCCTGGAGCTGGTGAGCAGCTCACGGGAGCTCTGGGATATCCTAGACCACCTGTCCAAGCATGACCACGTTCCACATCCCAGGGGACAGAGGGACTTGGGGTCAGGCTCAGGCAAGCTGAAAAAAATATTTGGCTGGGGAGATTTCTATTCCAACATCAAGACAGTAAAGTTGAACCTCTTGATCACCGGGAAGGTGGTTGACCACGGCAACGGCACCGTCAATGTCTTCTTCAGACACAACTCTACTGGGCAAGGGAATATCTCTGTCAGCCTTGTCCCCCCCACCAAGGCAGTGGAGTTTGACCTGGAGCAACAGATCTTCATCGAGGCCAAAGAATCCAAAATCTTCAACTGCCGCGTGGAGTACGAGAAAGTGGATCGAGCCAAGAAGACCACGCTCTGCACATACGACCCATCTAAGACCTGCTACCATGAGCACACCCAAAGTCACGTCTCCTGGGTCTGCTCCAAGCCCTTCAAAGTCATCTGCATCTACATCACCTTCTACAGCATAGACTACAGGCTGGTGCAGAAAGTGTGTCCCGACTACAACTACCACAGTGATGTCCCCTACTACCCCTCGGGATGAAGCCCTCTGCCCATCTCAGGATGTCCTGGTGATGAGAGGGTGCTGGGGGGGGTCGGGCTGGGGAGGGGGGGTGGGACTGGGACGGTTTTGTAAGCAGGGGTGGGGGCACAGTGGTCCCTAGAAACCAGAAGCAAAGAAGGAAGAGGAGGAGTTTTCCATTTTCCCCAAAAGGTCCCAAAGTCAAGAGGAGGAATTTTAAGGCTTTTGGGGTACCAGTATCACTGAACCTGGTCTGGATCTGTGGTCTCTAGAGACTTGTTATGGGAAGGCAGGGACTGAATCTAGGGTACAGAAAATAGGACGCAAAGCCACGATGATCAGGACTTGAGTTGCTCAGTGCAATAATGGATTTGCTTTGAACTTAGGCCACGTGGTCCTAAAAAGTTGGTGACCAGGCACAGAGGGCTCCAGAAGCAGCCAGGAGAAGACCCTGGGGAAGTGGGGGGTGTGAAAGGCACCTGATGTCCCCCGTGGCTGCAGGACATCCGTGGGCACCTGCATCATCTCCTTCCCATCCAAGTTCTGCAGTGGTGGGAGTTAGACCAGAGCTTTCCCACCTGGGGATGCAAAGGGCTGGAAAAGAGGTGTCAGGATGGGTGGGAGGGACCTCCTTAGGGTGCCAAGGGGACTTGGAACCACGGTTGAGAAATCCTGGTGGATCTTCAAACCTGCTGACACAACCTGTGATTCATGTGCTCCTCCTGACACGCTGTGATTCACACGTTTGCCTCTTCAGCTCAGCCCTGCTCCCCACCACTGCACCCCCTCCCATCCTCACCCAGCTCCCTGCCCCGGTCCAAAGGTGCAGATGGATGTGTGAAGTGGAGCTCTGACTGTAGCATTTTACTTTAAAAAAAAACAACCAACCAAAAAAAAAAAAAACAAACAAAAAACCAACACAACAAAAAACAAAAGCAACACAACAACACCACCAAAAACCCAAACCCAATAACGTTGTCCTTTAAGAGAGAGAATAAAGTTTTCTCGGTGGCACTGAGGCAGGTCAAGTGTTTTTCCTGACAGAGGTCTCAGTCTCCTTGCAAGAGAAGGGAAATAAAGTGGTGGGGGTGTGAAGGAGGCACAGAGCATGGCCACAACCCACGCCTGAATCTGTCTCCTTTCAGATGCATCTGAACTTGTCCCTCTAATAAATCCAGCCTTGGGGACTGCCAGCACTTGGACTTTCACCAATATCCTTGGTTTGTCCACCTGGGTATTCCCAATCTCCTCCCCCTCCCCACACACCCAAACTCGGGGCTCCTGTTTATGCAGAATTATTCCCTCCTCTAGAGAAAAATTTAAAAAGCAGCTTCTCAACTCCTCCCACCCCAAAACTCCTCATATCCAGAGCACCAGGACACCTCCAATGATGCCAAGCCCCCTTATGCCAAGAAAAGCTCAGCTGAGTTTCAGGATGGGCACTGCCAGCAGAGCAGGTTTCATACTTTAAGTTTTCACAAATCGAATTCCTTCTTTCCACCTTGGAGAGAGAATTGCTGGCTGCTGGCAAAGTTTCATTATGGGCACTTTTACACCGAAACAGAGGCCAGTTTGAAAAAAAAATCCATCGAGCAAAGAAAAACCTTTTAGTGCAATAATCAATGAGAAGACTTTTACTCCCAGAACAGAAAGTTTAAAATGCTCGGAGAGCTTGGTTTCAAAAAAATAACAGGAGCAATATTTGGTACTGGAGGGCGGGGGGGACACACACAGAAACAACCCTACCAGGAGCTATCTCACAAAATTCTATTCCCCAGTGGGTTGCTTTAAGGAAGGAAACACAAAAAGGCATGTTCAGCCCCTTCCTGCCAGCACAGACAAAAAAAACCAAAAAACAAAACCAAACAAACCCAGCACACACAAAAGTTGCTCATTTGCAGAAATTTCAGACAATTGCCATTTGAAGAAACAGAGCAGGCAGCGGGAGCAGAGAACCAGGCTACAAAGGATGCTCCATTGTCAAAAGTGATGTGGCAGCTGCAGTTACTAGGAGACCAGGATGGGCCATTATTCGGGCTTGGGAGAAGAGAATTCCTGCTAGAGGACTCACAACCTGAGCTCAGAAAGAGAGATTTCCCTGAGCTGGAGGGCTAAGGATCCCAGAGAAAAAAAAATAAAAAGCCCCACACCCTAAACCCATCTCACCCCCTGCTACAGGGAGAGCCTTGCACCGACTCATTTGGTGAAGTCTCCCTTGGTAGAGATGAGGTCAAGGTGTACTTGAGGGCATCCACTTCTTCCTCGTGGTTGGTTGCTTTGTGGGGTGTTGCTGGAGCTTGGCCATGGAGTTGTTTCTGGCTCTTGGAGGAGGAGTTCAACCCCTGTGACTGCCTCTGCTGGGATATTACACAAGGAGCCAAGGTTCAATTTCTATCTCCATTAGGAGGTGGACAAAAAAAAAAAAAAAAAAAACCAACAAAACCCAACAGAAAACAAACCACAAAACCAAACCAAAACAGATTTGGGGGTGGGGAGCTAAAAATTTATCCAAATGAAGTTCCAGGAGTTGCAAAAGTTCATTACAAAGGAAGCAGCAAATAATGACAGTGGAAAGCAGACTTCAAAAGTCCTCGGTGGCACCAGGGTTCAGCAAAGTGCCACAGAATTATTCACAGGCATTTTTGCAATTAGAGCCTCTCTCCATTTCTAAAATGCAACCTCTCATCATCTCTGATAACCCAGTGGACAGCCAATCTCTGTCTCCAAAGCAGGAAAAGCCCTGATGGGAACCACTTACTGCTGTCATCTACAACCACACAGCCCATGTTCTCCATCTCCAGTAATTAGCTCTCTTTAGTTTGTTAATACTTTCTCCTCTTCCCCACAAAATCTTCCTAATTTAAATTTCATGAGCCTCCCAGCCGAGCCCAACCTGTGCTCCTGCACAGTTAGAAACTGGCTTCCCAGAACCCTCCAGAAGTCAATCAGCAGCCCCCAGCCATTAATTGCTCTTATTAAGGCTGGTGGGGACCACTCGATCCGGGGTCCCCAGGATGAGGATTAGATGAGTCAGGACCAAAAATAATCAGGAGCCAAAGGATTTGTTGAGAGCCTGATGCTTCTCCCCAGTCCCAACACCTCTCTCCACCCCAGGGTGGTGGCTTCCAGCTCTTCTGCCTCCTCTGGCTTTAAGTGATGAGACTTTCACCATCTTCTTAAATAAATATTTGAGTAATTCTCAACTCTGCCCAGCCCAAGCATTCCACTACTCATTTTGCCCTGTATCTTAACAAATAATTTGGAATCAGCAACCTCAAAGAAACCCAAATACCTCTCTCTGGAGGTCCCTGGGACTTCCTCACTCTTTGTAATCTTCCAATCAATCAGAACTTGTTTTTCTACAGTTTCCTACTTACCATATCCAAAAACCCAGACTCTTGTGGCCAGCTATCACCTCCAAAATGTGCTAATGCATTGCTCCAGGATTTCAGAAAGGACAAATCTCACAGGAAGGTGCAATTTAATGTAAGGCTGGCACAACCAGACCCTTCTCACAACTATGACAGCTTCAAGGCATCAGTTTTCCTCACCTCAGGGTCAGGCAGGTTTGGTTTGGTTTTTTCCCCTCAAACAAACATTTTTAGCAGGTTCCAGATAGATGCCAAGATCTCAAAGAAGAAGGAAGTTTGTTATGAAAAGCTTCAGTATAAATTCACGAGCAACAAAAGGTTGTTGCCACAGGAGCCCTCCTTGATGTGAGAATTTGACATTGCAGAGTTGCCAACCTTTGAGGTTTTCACCAGAACTTGGAAATATTTGGAGGAGTTCCCAGAGCAGCAGCTATTGTAGCTACTCCAGAACTTCAGCTTCCAGGAAAACAATCAGCTTAATCACAGAAAAAAAACCCCAACCCTAAGAAAATGGGATTTCTAGAGGCTTAGATGTCAAAACACAAATATAAGTCTCAATCTGCATTACATTTCATGATGTCTACATCCAGCTCACTTTATGATCTGACTCAAATTTTAGGAACTTTTTGGGCTGGCCATGCTGAAGTTCCTGCAGCTGGGTGAGTGCAGAGTGTGCTGCTTGGAGGTCCCTGGCAGCTCAAAGCACACACGGTTTTGTTGCTCCTGCTTTTTTTGCATCCCCCCAGAAGGCTCCAGCACAGCTCCGTGGGTTGGCAGCAATGTCACAGCTCCTGGAACATTTCTTGCCCGGGACAAGCCTGGCCCTGTTGTTCCTGAAAGTTACCCAGGTTGAGCCCCAAGGAGGAATCCTGCCCTAAGTGCTTTCACAACACAAATAAACACATCCTAAGAGTTTCATGCCCAAACTATCAAATGGCTAATAGAGCCTTCGCTGAGCGTTAGCTCAGCTGGCCCAGGGCTGCTGTGTATGTGCAGTGCTGCATCTTTATAGAGATTATTAGACTTTAATGAGGCCTCGTGAGACAGCCAAGCCTTTATGGCTGCAATCCCCCACTCCAATAGCCATAGGTAGCTCCTGGCTGCATCGAGGTCCTCCTGCTCTTCTGGGCACACAAAAGCAACTTTGGATCCCATTTTGTTGTTGTGGCCAGTGCCTCACACTGAACACAGATCTCAGGATGGGTCAAGCAGCAGGGCTGGGGCAGGGCAGGTGCCCAGGGTCCCACTCATTTTTCCTTTGCTAAGGGAAGAGTTTCTTCTCCTTGCAGCCGTTCTGCAGTGCAAGCTGTGCTAAGGGCAGACGTCTCATTCTCTGAGTGGCTGAAGATTCTTATTTCCTGGGCATAAATCCTGATTGTGATATTGGCTTTTCTGATAAACTTAACCAAGTTATTCCAGGCCTTTGTCTAGTCTGCCTTTATCTCTCTTTATAAAGATAATATTCATTTGCCTTCTGGGCATGGAGTGAGACTGCACGATCATCAAGCACTCTGGAAATCCTCCACTGAAAAGGGAGGCAAGCAGAAATGATTATTCATGAAATCCCCAGTGTTATGACTTGTTATTACACGCAGCAGAATAAAAAACGCAAGTGGGCTGAATGCATCATGTATTTGATCTAAGAATTATTACAGTTTTGCCAATTAGACCCAGAACCCAAATACAACCGTTTCCCCTCCTCCTCCTCCCTCTCCCCTGCCAGAGCTTAGCACCAGCTGCTGTTGCATAAACACCAACATTTCCCCATCTTCCTGTGCTTTCAACAAACTCCAAAAGCAGCAGGTCTCTGATTGTTTTCCCTCCAATTAATGGCAGAGTGCACTGCTCACCCAGAAAGCAGCTGAAAACGGGGCCTGTCACATCACCACAACAGCCGCTCGCCCATCAGTTTCTTTCTCCAGCCCGGGAGGGAGCTGTGGCATCCCCCCCAAACCCCTCACCTACCTGAGAGCATCAAACACTGCATTGGCTGAAGGGACAGAGCTTGAGGGTTTAGCAATGAGGTTGCTTTGCTGTTGAGTGCACCCAGCCAAGTGCTGGAGGAATAGGGCAATCTGCTCCCTTAGGGGAGCTCAGCTCGTACATGCTGTTCCACAGAATAAGGCCTGAACCTCCTGGTGGGAAGGAAGGATTTACTTTTGCCTGAGAGGTTTCCAGACCTACCAGAGCACCCATCTGTTACCCAAATGTTTTCTTTCCTCAAGCCTTGTGCACAAAGAGGAGAATGCAATAACCCTTTCCCCTCCAGGCCCCTTAGGTCACTGCTTACAGTGCAGTTCCCCGTTTGCTGCGCTGGGGATCCTGCTGAGGGTTTCCTCTTCTCTTGTTAGGTGGCAAACAAACAGAAAAGAGCAGCTGAGTGCAAGAACAAGGCTTATATATTTTTTAATAGAAATATTCTCATTTAAGGGCTGCACAGATAATTCTGACTTACTCGGGTTGCACAAAATTATTCAAGAGCGTTGGGGTGCGAGGGTGGCTGCAATCCCAGCTCTCATTCCCTGCACGCACAAGAGGAGGGTTGGGTTGGGTTTTTGTTTTTTTTTTTTTGCCCCGGGGGACAGGCAGAGCTGGGGCAGATGGTGGCACAGCCCTGAGCTGCAGATTTGCAGATGAACCAGCACCAAAGGCTGAAGGAAAAATAAAATCAGGGCGAGATGGAGCTGAGCAGATCATGGAGGAGAACAGGGTCTGTGTACTGCTCATGCACGTGGTCCCAAGTGCCTGAAGAAAATGGATGGGGGGAGAGATTTCAGAGCAACAAGGAGATTTTAAGGGAATATTGGTACAAATCCACTCAGATGTGGCTCACAGTGGAGCTGCCCGAGCCACCTCTGTGCATCCATCCCTGTCCTCTGCTTTCAGCATGAAGGGCACTCTGCTTCAGTGCTCACACAGCTTTGCAACCCCCCCACCTCTCATCTTCTCAACCCACTAAAATTCAATTTCCAAACCTGAATAAAACGCACCAAAACCCACCCAGGCACACAAAGCAAACCCAATCTAACAAAGCCAACTCCAAAGCCAGCTTTTTGCCTCCTGCCAAGCCTTGTGGAAGCCTGGGTGGCTCAGTTTCCAGCTGAAGGAGCATCTGGCTGCTCAGGAGGGTCTGAGCTTCAGTGCCTGCAGGAGGCTGCCAGGTCCCCAGGGATGAAGAGGCCACATCACTGGTACCGTGGTGCTGTCAGTGCTCACCAGATCGTTACAGCAGCATCCACAGGTGAAGGAAGAGGGGGAAGTTAGAGGGGATGGAAAACACAAGAAAAACGAGAATTCAGAGCTAAAAAAAAAAACCAAAAAACCAAACAAGGGAAAGGCTGTCAAGCAGCAGCAAGAGGACAGGAATGGAAAACTTGTCCAGCTCTTTCAAATCCCACCAGACCTTAACTCCTCTGCAGAGAATTCCCAACTCAAACTGCTTCAGACCCCACACCTGCTTGCACTAAAAAATATGTTAAATAATTCAGGTTTTACTTATGTGCTCTTGAGCTGCAGAATCCTCCTGGCTCTTGTAGCTTTGTGCAGTGTTTTGGTGGAAAAGGTACAAAGCTGCTGGGACTGAGGTCAGTGTCTCACCCACCCCCATGCTTTAGGAAACTCTGGATTTTGTGCTGCTGCTGCACAAACACCCCAGAGCCAGTGTCAGCAACACAGGGAACAGAAAGGTGCCACATCCAGGGCAGAGGCAGGGAGAAGGGAGTGCTGGTGTGTTTTCCACCTGCCAGCCTTTCCTGATCCCTGGCAGATATCTTTCAGCTTTCAAAGTGTATTGAGAAGCACCCACTTTCATCCAGCCTCCTTACTGGGAAATTTTCCCATAAGGGGGAAGAAAAAAAAAAAAAAAATCAATTATCTGCTGCCATCTACCCAAAGCATTGCACCATCAAGGCCATGCTTGTGGCTTAGGCACAGATCTGTAGAATTTTATCCCCAACTTCTGCTAATCCTTCTGGAAGACCCAACAGCCTCATGCCTGTCCTGGTCCCCCAGTACAGTTTTTTGCCCCAAGTGTAAAGAGGGACCTACAGAGCTGTGCCTACTTGTCCTCCCAAATTTTAAAGCATCCTGACACAGTTTCAGAAGACTGATGAGGAAATGTAGAGAAACAGCTACAAACTGAGAGTTTCAGGTTCTTGGGTTAAAAGCCATCTCCTGGGAAAGGGTGCTGTGGGCAAAGCAACCCAAAACTAGAAGGAAATTCTTAGTTTCAGGCACAGGGGCTCTGAAATTTAAGTCTTGCTCAGCAAACTACATTCCCAACAACAAATCCAGCGAAGACGTGGTGTCTGAAAGGAGATTCCTCAACAGACTCTATATGCACACAGGACTGATGGTTAAATAACGAAGATAACCCATGGCAGAGCAGTCCAGGAGCCTCCTGTGTCTGATCTTTTTGAGGATACACTGGTGCTTTAGAAGCCTTTCAAAACTGCAGCCCAAAGACACCAATTTTAATGTCTGTGTTCCCCTTGTCTCCAACATCAGACATCACCCACAGAGAGAGTGATCAGACCCAGTACAGAGTCAACATTTCTACCTTTGAGTGCTTAACAATTGTGCCCAACTCAACCTGGCATTTTCTTCAGCTGTCAGAAGCAGCAGAACAGCCTTAAATCTGGTATCCCACCAGCAAGTGCTGCTTACCTTGCAGATTTGGTTTGGATCCCTTCAGCCCACTGGATGCTCTGGCATGGGAGGACAGATATTTGCTTGTAAAACTGGTGGCCAGCTCTGTGTTTGCAGCCTGTTATAGCAAACATGATATCTTAATTATGGGATTTGTTGGCTTGTTGAACTCAGACAGATGGGATCTTAATTCAATTAGTACACTTTAATTACCTATTATAGTAGGACCTGGAAAAAAAAAAAATGGACACGAGTGAAAGGCTTTCTGAGCAGCTATCAGTCCTCTCACACCATTATCAATGACAGGCAGTAAAAGCTGCCCAGTGAGTTTCTTTCTACCACTCCTCCTCCTCAGCCCTAAAACCAGCTGAATTTTATCAACAGTTTTGGAAACTTTGTACTGGAAACTTTGCCTCCCTGTGTAGTGAAAACAAACAGAAGCAAGCTCTGAAGTGACAACACACACCAGTAAGTGAGCTGGAAAACACTGATTTGAGTGACTCCTGTGGATTAACCCACGTCCTCCCAACATCTCAGGCTACAGCAAGGAACCTGAAGATCCACAGCTTTTTCCTTTGTAGACTGTAACCTGCTTTCCACATGTCCTGGGGAGAAGTTACTGCCAATAAAGAGGTCTGAACCCAATTTTAAAATAATCTTCTTGGAATGCAGGATGTGTCAGATCGTATCTTCTGGCTCCTTTTGAAATAATTCTTGAAGAAAAGCCCAACAAAAAGAAATCGTGGCTGGGATCTATTTCTATGGTTGATCTGAGACAACAGGGACAAGCTCGTGGTTAATAGGTGCTGATGGCAGAAATCCCCCCCCTAGCTACCATTTTATGAAGCCTCCTCATTTTGGGGTCTATTTCTGTTACACAGGGTTATTTGTACCTAGGGATGGAACTGAATTTGGGAAAAACATCCCTCTTCATCTACTTGGAAGAGAGCTATTTCATCCCTAAAGCACCAAAAGAGGATAAGCAGGTCTCAGAAGACACAACTTCCCATTTGCATTTTCATGAGTAAAAGGGTGGGCTTGATCTCCTCTGCAATTTCTTTATTTCTATTTCGGGAATGAGGCTTGGAAAAGAGGTGGAAGCTGAGGTTAAAATTGCTTAGAACTCTTTGACCACAAGATGTGACATTACAGCATGCTTGCACCATCCAATAAACCTTGGAAAACAAGGTACTGGCCCAATTTTTTCTTGGCAGCTCTCGAGCCATGCACCCAGTGCCAGGAACAGCATGAGCAGAGGGAGGGGCAATTCAAGTGGCCCCAAATCTCCCATGCTGACAAATCAGGAATAAACATGAAGCCCCAGCCTGGGCACAGCTTTCTGCTGAGATTACCAGTGGTGGGACCCCTGAGTGTCAAAACTGATCATGTTTTCAGACCCCTGTCTTGAACAGACCATCTGGCTACTAAAGCAAAGCATTTCTGGTAAGACTCTGAGAGTTGTAAGATAGTAAAGCTTTGAAGTGTTGAGGCTGGGTTTTTTGTTTTGTTTTGTTTTTTAAATAGAAGAGCTCTGAAAAATAAAGTCATATTGTTAAACACATCCTACCTCTTTTCTGATGCATCAAGCTTTCCTCCCACCATTTCTAAAGCCTGTTCTCTTTACATTCCTATTTCACAGAAGCCTACAAAAAAGCCTGTGGGTGTATCACACAAAGCCAAAGGTTTCAAATATTAGCAGGAAGGTAGTAACACATTATTTTAAATACCTAGTGACTGTTCACCAAAGAGCAAAGTCTGCTCACAGCAGCCAGGAAGCCTGAGAAGTTCCTCTCCACGTGCTGCAGGCAAAGAACACAGCACTGAGAAGCACGAGGTGTCAGTGCTGGGGGCAGGAGAGGAAAACACAACTGGAGCCACTACTCAAAACAGCTGCAGCTTTTAAATCCCCAGCATTTCATCTCCAGGCTGGTGCCCATCAGCCACTGACACTGCAAATATCCCCCTGTAGCTATCAACCACTCTGCATCATCACAGCCACAAGAGCAGTTCCAAAGAAAAGCTGTGCTGCTGCACGAGCATCAGGTGAAAAGGCATTTGTTCTGATTTAATTTTGGAGAACTGCACTGTCAGGTATACAGACAGGATTCAAAAAGCAAACTGCTCATCAGTGTAACAAAAACACCACTTATGTCCTGACAGCCCAGCTTCACGCCACGCTAAAGCACCCAAAAAAATTATAACCTCGTGGAATGATGTGTTTTGGAAGTCCCAGCAGCTCTGGAATGGGATGGAGTTATTGCTGTGGTGCTGAAAGGAAGGAAAAGGCTTATTTAAACATTTACCATATGTGAGATGTTTCTCTCTTTCTCTTGTCTTTTGAGGCTTCAGCACCTAGAAATAAATCTAGCTCATTAAAGAGCTACATTTTGTTTACAGGCCCCAGCTAAGTAATGCCTGCTACCTAATTCAGGTTTTACCATCTGGCACATCACATTAGAAATCAAATCTGCAAGGTGGTTTATTTTTCATTCCTTTGTTGGTTTTGTTTTGAATTCAGGAGAATCCGAGTTAGAAGTAAAATCACACCAGGCAAAAGAGAAGAAAGAAAAGGACTTTTAATTTCACATCCTCTTGAGAAATTATTGCCACCCATCGAAGAGCTCCTGCTCCTTTATGCCTGAATGTTTTACAGTTGCAGGCAGTGACTGCAAGGGATGGAGAGACTTGCCTGGTCCCCAGCAGAGCCTCACAAAGAGCATGTAAAGTGTGTGAACCCAATTCCTGGCAGCCCACAGGGGTAGAAGCAATTGTCCAACAAAATATTTGCATCTCAGCTGCACAGAGATGCAGGCAGCTGTCCTAGATGATTGGTGTGGGTCCCTTCCAACTGAAAATGCTCTGTTCTGAAGACAAACTTACCTTGGAGGCTGCTGGTGGGGGCTCACACCCTTACAGAACACTGGAATTCCAACCCTCCCACCAGGACAGTGAGACACAGCAATAATCTCACCCAAGTTTGCTGTCTCCTTGCTGTACAGCACACAGGCTGGAAGCCAACTTCCCCAAACCCACCAAGACAGACAATATAAAAACTTCCAGTCTGCCAGCTCTCTCATCACTGGCCACAAAAAGCACAGGCTGGGTTGTCCTTGCAATGAGGGTGAAACCCTGACAAGCCTCCAACAGAGCTGGCTGTGAGCTCTAACCTGGCCACAGACTCAAAAATTCAACATCCTGTTCATCTCTTTTTGTTGAGCATCTTGTTGTTTGGCAAAAATTCAGTAATAAGCAATAATTTTGCAAATGCCACCTGCCTAGAGGAGGGAAAAAAAGTTAAGAGTGGGAAAGAAAGGAAGTGCAGACAAACTGCAATGCAGCACCAACCAGAACCAACAGTGTGAAGGTCTCCTAATCCAAAATATAGAAGAAACCAAAACCTTGGGAGTCCTACCATGAGAGTGAAGTAGAAATAGGCATAAAGAGGAAAAAAAGGACCCAACCCAGCTACGAGATGCAAGTTGATACTTATACTGCTTCATCTTATAATTTTAAGAGGAAAAAAAGCAGATAAAAAGCATTCCAGGAAGGAGTAGGTGTGCAGACATCCACGCAAGGACCTCACTCTCTGGAATGCCATGTATTAAATATCGAGGACCCACACACCCACCTCCCCCTGTGCTGGAACCAGATCCCTGTTAGATAAAGTGTTTTTCTCTAGCAGGCTTTAAATGATTCAGAAATGCCCAGGGATAACCTCTGCATCTGCCAGGAGTTTTCCAGAAGTGCAACAACAGCTCAAAAATGGGTTTTTCATTTGTTGGTTTTCATCCCACTACTCCTAGGATGTGCAACCTCTGGCTATTTCAAAGCCTCAGAAAGTTTCATTAGCAGCTCAGTAACAAACATCTGAAGGGTTCTTGTCCTCAACACTGCTCCCCAGTGGCAAAAGTCAACGATTTTCTCTTCAATTCCTGCTTGGTTACCCAATAGCAGAGCTCCAAGCAACATTCCTGCATTCAGATTAGAGAAAAATACTCCAGCATTACACAGAGTATCATTTCTCTCTTCTGGAGGGCTGAGGGAAGTGTTCCAGTTCCCATCCAGCTTTATCTTCCACTATCTCGATTAACTAATAGGGTTTTTTTTTTTGAGCCATTGATACTTTTCAATTATTCAAAGAAGAGCTCTATGTTTTATACCTCTCCTGACTGTGACTTTTTGTAATTTGATGGAATAATTGCAATTCTCTCTCAATCCTTTCCCAACTTACTCCATCAATTAATGCATTTCCTCAAGTGATTTTAATAATTCAGTCTCAAAGCCAAAGCCTTAAATACCAAGCAGGAACAAGATGCAAAATCCAACCCAAAACTCAACTGAATTTACTTGCTTGCACTCTGCCCAGCAAACTTCAACTGGACTAAAAGGCCGCCTCCTATGCTGAACCACTCCTGCCTTTTTTTTTCCCATATTTATTTTCCAGAAGCCTTTCAGGTCACTGCATTTTTATTTTCCCAACTCTTTCATGGGTTTTTTTTTTCCTTCCAGATGTTTCCCAGTTTCTTTTGCCCATTATCTGCCTGTGCAGATCAAGCTGGCACTCTCCTGCCCTACCCTCTCCTTGCTGTGCATCCATCAGTAGCACCTCTGGCAGTTTTAAAGTTAACTTTAAATGTAACATACACAAGAAACCAGAATTGCCAAAGCAAAATCAGCTGCAGCATGTGGCTGGAATTGCAGCCAAAAATCCAAGTGGGCAGCAGGTCAAAAAAGGAAAAAAAAAAAAAAAAAAAGACACCCCTTTATAATAGTTTTATATTAGATTAACCAAGAAAAGTCATTAGAAATGAGTTAAGAAATTCTGCAACACAAGTTAAATGGCAGTCATGGGAGAAAGAAAAACTGCATGGCCCAAGCTGACTGAACAGGATAATTATTTCAGCAAAGCCTTTTGCACTTAATTGCACAGAAGTTGAGAAACCTGAAATGGTGTTTTAAACATAAATAAATAAATAAATACCTTGGGCTCCTTCAAGGAAAAAAAAAAAAAAAAAAAAAAAAGAAAAAAAGGAAAAAGTAGAGAGAGTATTGTGTCCTTAACAGCAGTATGAAAACCAGAACAAAGCCAGAGAGAGTTTCAAAGCACAGCAGCTCTCCCCACTCTGCTGTTTGTTCTCCTGGTAAGCAGACAAGCTGCTTCCTTTCATCTGGAAAAACTCACACAATAAGAAAAATACCTCAATAGAATCTGAGTCTGTTATAACAAAGCCCAAGGGGCAGCCAGAAAGGAATCTTTTGGCCAGGAAAAAAACATTTGGTGTTTGGATTGTCAAGAGAGAGCTGCCTGCTTCTGGGTACAGGGCATACCCACATCCGAGGGCTGCAGGAAGAGGTCAGGATCCAGTGAGGTTTCTCCTTCCCAGCTCCCCTCCCCATGCCCAGATGAAGGCTGCAACCCTCCCAGGTCAGCACAAAAGCAAGCAGAGGAAGCAAGAGCAAGGAGATAATAAGGAGAAGGAAGCAGATGAAAGATTGCACACAGGGATGAAATGTCTCTCTGTAACACCCTTGAAGAGGGGGAAGAGAAGGAATTACGAGCACGAGCACCAGGTTCCAAGCTGAATTCTGACCTGTGGTAGCTAAGCTGGAGTTGACAAGACCTGGTAAAAATGTCTCTCTGAAATATTGTTTTGATAAATATGCCATCTCCTCGTGGAATTCAAGTCTCCAACTGTTCAACTGGCATGGACATCCCTGCAGTAACAACACATGCCACAGATTGTGAGTTAACTTGAATTACATTTCAGATCTGGGGAGGGGAGGATGTCAGTGGGAGGTTTATGAACAGTATGCTCTAGCTCTGATGTTGTTGTAACCAGATGGCTTCAGCTGTATCATTTACAATAAAAAAACCAAACAACAACAACAAAAAAAAGTGAACTTGACAAATAAATCATTAATTCACCTGCAACCAGAATAATCTGAATGAGTCGCCTCCTTTGGGGATCTCATTTCAGAACTTCCAGGGAGAGTGTATTCTGCAACCACACCTGGCTCTGCAGGAAGGGCTGGGACAGAGGAGCCCCAGAACAAATTCTTTTCCTGCAGGTATCTCCCCATCCTCCAGGGAAGGAGGCTGACAGATCCATATTGCTTTCCTGTAAACACCTCCTCAAAAACAGGCTGAACACTGTTTTTCTTTCCTCTAGGAATGTCTGCTTCCCAGGGCAAGGCTGAGCTGGGGACACTCCTGGAAAAGTTGGTCACTCTAATGTGACATGAGTAAAAGGTCTTGCTGAGGTTTGATAATTTCAGTAAAAAATGCAGTTACTGCAGCAAAATTAAACATCTCTCTGTCACACTGAGAACTTCTGCAATTACCTGGCAATGAACTTTTCATGTCTGGATGCAATTATAAACTGGAAATGTTGGGTATGAGTTCTGACAGGGTAGTGGGAAGAACCTCCTTATGACTAAATGCTTTGCTTACCTAAAAGGGAATGCACTCTAAATCCAATAGAAAAGGAATTAGTGGCAATTCAAGCAATAGATGCAGTATGGGAATTTGTGAATCATGTAAAACGAAGGCTTTACCAATACAGACAGCTGTGTGTTTGTGATGAGAGTTTGGTGGGGGAACACAAAAAGGGGCAGGGACCCACTAGTGAGTCACCACTTGATAAAAAGGGACAGCAGCTAAATAAAAAGGGACAGCAGAAACATGGGAGGGTATGAATGGGATTCTCTTTCACACAAGGGAGAAGGGGCTGTGAGAGAAAAAGTATGATAACAGAAAGAGAAATCAGAGATAACAGATACCTAATCTATTTTCTAGACAAAACAGGGTTCTTCTCTGTAATCCATTACATGCCCTACCTGACCATCTTAAGGTCAGATCAATTTGCCACTGCCCCAGCACTGTGTATTTAAATCTGACTTCCTTGGAGATTTGGGGCTGATGATGACATAAATGGATGGTGTGTCTCCTACCCAGATATCCTGCACTGCACCTTTATGTTAAAAAACAGACAGTGGCTTATCCTGTTTTCCCTTCCCACATCCAGAGAGGTACAGGTGAAAGGAAGGACCACGGGGTCAGTTCACACAACCATTATTAAGCTCTGAAGTATTTTGGCAATACCTGCCAGGAGAAATAAAGAGAGGTTTGCATTGTAATTCTGTGTGCAACATTCCTTAATCAATCCCATCCAAGCTCCAGGAACACTGTGTCAACTGAAACTGAACCCTTTGGGAGCCTGTTTGAAACCAGGAAAAACGAAAGAAACAAGCCAAAAAACCAAAACAAAACAGACAAGAGATACCACACAGTACAAAATAGTAATTATTTATATTTTCAAAAAGAAAAAAAAAAAAGTTACCAGCTATTTTGAAATTTCTTCCCTGTAAGAAGAGTGACTAATAGAAAGGAACAGGACTGGCTCCTATACAGTCAGCAAGTCAGGTACAAACAGTTGTTAAGAATCATTTAGCAACTCAGGACAGGGACTTCTGACGCAGCGTTCATGAACAATAAAACTTCTCTTTTTTTTTTTTTTTTGCTTTTTTTTTTTTCCTTTGCTTTCTTAGAAAAAGGGGAGAAGGGAAATAAAGCAGGGAAAAATGCCAAAAACATTTCCCACAATATCTAAAAACAGTAACCGTTGCTCTTGTCAGACAGCACACTCCAGATCAAGGATTTTCCAAGTCCTTTCAAAACCAATCAACTTGCCAAAGGATGCCTTCAGCCTATTCACACCTCCAGAACATTCACCATTTCACTGTCCCATTTCACTTCAATCTGTCATTTTACAAAAAGTGGGGGGTTTTTGGGTTGTTGGTTTTTAGGGGTTTTTTTGTGTTGGTTTTTTTTTTTTTTTTTTGCAATTAACATACAAGTGCTACTAACAGAGAAACTGATCTTCTTGTTGCTGGATGGCAATAAGGAGTTACACAAAGGTCCAGTTTTTAGCTCAGCTGGAAGGACTTAAATTCTCTTTTCTTTGTTGTTTTGTTTTTTGTTTTTTTTTTTTTGACATAAATACTACTGGAGCTTCCATCAGGTATTTTCCTTGCCAGAGTTTCACTGAAAAATTCTTTTTTAACCCCTAAACACTCTCCAAAGCTAAAATGTCCTCTTGCTCTGGGCATCTGACGCTTTGTTCTGTGCTGCCAGACGCAGAGACGTTGTTTTTTTCCCCAGTACCACTGCTGGGTTATCCCAACTTGGGTTGGTGCCTAAACCAAACCCTGTACTTAATTGACTCAGCCAAGTTGAAGGGAACACACAGACGATGCAGCGACAGGGATTCATTAGGTTGAACAGCCCCAGAGCCCCAGGCCCACCCTCCCCCCTCTCCCCAAGTTACTTGGTGCTGTTTTAAAAAGTCTGGGTGTCATGAAGCAGTCTCTTCCCCCCAACAACAGAGTAAAAGCTCCACAGATTTCGCTGTCTACCTGGTGGTCAAGGTTACAGCAGCAACAGCTGATGCTGCTTCCAGAAAAAACATGGGGTGGTGTGACAAGACAGGACTTTAGGATTGCTTCAGTCGCTTACGTGGGGGTCCCAGAAAGGGACACTGTGCAGAGGCCAGGGAGCGATACGCCTCAGCCACCAAGTGGGGATGTGACACCACCATGGACTTCCAGCCTGATGTCTCCATAACGTCAGAAGCATGACTGGAAATAAGAGAGAATAAAGCTGAAGTTATCAACTGGGGATAAAAAAAAGGATTAACAAAACGGATTCTTTCCACGTGCCTGAGAAAACCTGGTGTGGACTGTCTTAGGGTCACTCTGGATGTATGGTCAGACATCTTTTGAAGGCTGCAAGTTTTGGCTCTGCTGGCACAACTCTGTGCTGGACAGTCCTTCAGGTTAAAGATAAAAAGCTTTAACATTCATGATTCCAGGTGGAGGACACCAGGAACACAGCACTTACCTACCCTGACTGCTCAGCACAGAAGTATTTTAAATCAATATAGGATGTACTGACAAAAACTCTATTAGCTGACAAGGAGGATTTAAAATGTTTCCAGACATCAAAGTATTTGGTAATCATTTTACAATGTTTCCAGACATCAAAGTATTTGGTAATCATTTTACATCTACTGAAAAGTGTGTTGGATTACAAGAATCTCCCCTGTATGTGACAGTTGTGCACCCTGTTGCAAACAAACAAGTTGCTTCTAGGTTTGTTTCACCCTGGAATAAAAAAAAAAAAAAAAAATGTGAACTCACTAGTTGATGAAGTCCACTGCTTGAGTTTTCAGCTGATCAGCACTATGGAGGTCAGCCAGGATGAGGATCTCAGCTGCATTTTCCACAGACAGGTTACTGCACAGGGCATCCTCACACATCACCTTCAGACGTTCCAGAGCATACTGCAAAATACAAATAAAAATGGTATCACAAAAAAGAAACACCAGAGCAGACCTGCTGTGAAGCTTTACTTGTGCTCCTTCTTTCCAGTAACAAATTACTCTATGATGCAGAACAGATCTGTGCTTTGCTATATGCATCTGAACTGTACTTAAAGAAGTAGTGACCAGCAAAGGAAAAAAAAAAAAAAAAAGAAGAAAGAAAAAAAAGGAGAATCATGATGTGCCCACCCTGAGAAAAAGCAATGGAGAGGAAACACACCCACCATAACTCTCATCCCAGCCTTCTTGTGTTACAGGCTTTGCTCATGGTTTGAAATGAGGATTTCAGGTCACTTGTAATACTTCCTATCTCAGTTACTTCATGGCACAGAAAGCCAAAGCCAGATCCTTATTCTCACTGTTGCTGCATGAGAGCATTACCTGGGTTTGGTGGGAAGATCTAACAGTGAATGCTCCATAGGTGTTTCAGAGATCTTTAGGAAGCTTTCACTCAATTTCTTTGCTATTAAATGACCTCCACACTGAGATCAGCCTTGCTCAAGTACATGCTACAAGTTTAATATTAAAATGTTACAACAAATGGCCAGATTCCTTGGGGCTATCCAGCTGGAAATCAAAGTGGCACCGTGTCTGTAATGCCTGGGTAAAGGCTCTGTTCTAACTTCACATTGTCAGTCTGAGAGTTTCAACCATTCAATTGTCAATTTACCTCAACATTTTTAGATCCACAGGCTTGGGCCATGTCAACAAGTTTGAGAAATTCAAAGGATATGCTAATAAGAAGAGTCTAATAAAATTTCACACTTTCTGCAGCACTTCAATCAGTTTTGAAACACACATTCATGGCCAAGATTTTCAAAAGCAACACAGTGCTCTCAGACAGATTCAGAAAGCTCAGTACTCTGAAAACTTTAAGCCACTTGTTATCAAGAAATAAAAACAAACCCCAAATCTCAAAGTTTCTTTTGCAATACCCCAGCTAGGAACTGTGAGACTGAGATACTTCTGAAAATCTTGGTGTGTGTGTTCTAGTTATGGGGTTTGTGGCTCTTTGGATGAAAACAATATTTCTGAATAGTTCTGAATATTCTAGATACCATGATTACATTTCACAGGGATTAGGAGAGTAGTCAATTCTAATGCAGTTCTTACATAATAACATTAGGACTAAATAAACTGTCCTAAAGATTAAACACAGTTAAGTCTCCTTCATGCTGTGACTTCAAATTAAGTGATGTTTCTAAGAATAAAAAAAAAAAATAAATTATCTGACAGATAATTGCATTTGAGAGTATCCTTCATATTGTTATCAGGCTTTTTTGGACAACTTAGAGGTGACGTGGTATGCAAGTTCTTCAGAATGTGAGGCTGCATTTGGGAAAGACACCAAATTCCTAAGGGCTGCTGTGTCAGAGAGCTGGTAACAAGCTCATCTGCATGAGGATGAGAGTGTTTGCTATCTGATAAGCACTATTACTATAAATCGATTTTATATCCTGACTGAGATTTGCATCCCATTGTGATCAAATTTAAATGAATCATTTTAGATTATAAGAACATTTTTTCACTTAAGAGTCAGCAATAATAATTACTTCAATTGAGGCATGGCACTCATAACCAGGACAGTTTTCTCCCACCAGGACCATCTGAGAAGGCAAATCAAATTTACTTTGCTTAATCTGTATCAATAACTGAAACAGTTTCAAATGAGGGGCAATCCATTAGTTTATATGATTGTCTGTCAGTAGCTTAAAATACAGCAAACAAAGCTTAAAATTATTCCTTTTGTAAATGGAATATTCTCCTCCATGCATGTACAATTTTTATTTTGATTTTCCCTACAAATAGCTCAGCTCCCAATTACATAGTTTGGCAAAAATGGCCATTCTGGTCTCTCAGGTACCAAGATTACCCCTTCCCCCTTTTCTTAATTACACTCTTAAAAAACCACCCTACCTAATAGCATACTTACCCAAGAGGCTGAAATAGTATCTCCTGGGTTGAGAAGATGTGCTTTGTTTTGGTTTTGGTCTAATTACATATTTTCCTCAAGAGACAGGAGGAACTCAGAAGGAACTGTTTCAGTCTCTTGAGTAAATATTAGATGTTTTATGTGCTTTCACGAAAGATTTTTTATTTCTGCTTTTAAAAGATACACAATGAGTTTAAAAGGAAAAAGCTACATTAAAAGCCAGGAAACTAAAAGTTAAAGCCTGTTCTGTCCTTAATGTACTGCTTCTTACTTACACTTGTCTCAGTTTAAGATGGTATGTGAGCTCTCAATCAATACTCTTTAAATATTGAATAAAATATGTGGCAATGATTATAATCAAGATTCTCCTTGCATTATTTCCCATTTGAATTCTAAGTTGCAGTGGCCTAATAATGGCATATGGAGCATTTCACCTCTAAAATCAGCATTTCTGATGAAGCCCAGGTCTTGCAGTGACAGGGAGTTTGATGGCCATGTGGTGGTTGCGTGGAAGAAGTTTACATGCATCCACATCTTAAAATCCACCACCCTAACTGGCACCCACAAGAGAATCCAAGGACTGAAGAAGCATGGAGACTGAACTACACTCTCACCCCTAGAGGTGCTCCCTCCAGGTCAGGGTTGAGGCACATTGGCAGGGCAGTGTGGAGAATCTTGCACTGCTGCTACCCGTGCTGAACCTGTTCAATGGATAAATTCAGGACTTTAGTCTCCAGTGCTGTCAAACTGGCATCTTTCACCAGCACTAAGTTCACTTTTAAGAGAAAAAAAAAAAAAAAAAAAAAGGAAATAAAAATTTCGGTTATATATTATGAATTTTCACTGGTTAATAAGGCTCACTGGCCAGCAGAGCACTCTCTTCTGTCCTTGGGGCTGTAAAGGGAAGGAGGCAGTGGCCCTCTGGCTGGCAAGGCCACAGAGCTGTGCCTGCTACATGGGGACAACCAGCAGCCTTCCAGTCAGAACATCTCCACCACCTCCCTGCAAAACCACAGACGGGTTGGGCTACAGGGCTTACTCCAGTGCACCCCTTCTCTCCATAAACACCAGGGACTGCCACTGCAAAAAGAAAATAAATAACAGGATCTTCCCACTCTTGGCTATCCATCACGTTAGAGCATTTCTTGAAGCTGCTGCTACCAGCCAGACAAGAAGGAGAAGCAGGCCCTGTCTGTAGACAGAACACTACACTTTTGAGATCTGGTAATAATCACACTGAAAAAAAACAACAAAAAAAAACCCAAAAGAAATATTGCCAGGTCCACTTTGAAATTGTCTTCTCAGCCCCAGCTCTTGTACTGGATTACACTGAGTAGAGATGTTCTCTGAAATTAAGAAAATGCTTAAAAATGAGCAGTAGAGACAAAAATTCCTGATTGTTATATGTTATGTATCAACAGAGTATCCTACACGTATCTATACTACATCCAGGTTTACTTATGAGCCACAACCAATTCAAAGAAACTGCCCCATCACACAACCAGGAGAAGCTTACTGCAGCACTGTGTAAAGCCAGACACAGGTCATTCCTGGCTCTCTGAATCCCCATAAATCCCAACTGTACCTTGTCAGCAGCTGCCAGCAAGTCATCAGCCATTTTGTCAAGATTTGGTGCCTTCCCCGTGTAAATAAAGCACATCATTTCCTTAAAAACTTCAGGTTCCACATCATTGATTTCAACCCGGTTCTGCATCAGAAAAATGAAGCTTATTAAAATCCTGACCAGAGGCTAAAGGCTTCCTTCTACCCAAGCTCTTTTACTATTCAGAAACTTGCTACAGAGACAAACTATTTAGAACATGTACTAGTTGCAAAGAAAAAAAATAATGAAGAAGACATGGGTGGAATAATAAAAATTCTAAGTTGTATTTCACATTCTCTACTTCTCCCTATCCCACCCCAGACTCTTTCCCCAAAAGTAACAAAGGTAACAATTGCCTCCTTGATCCCTTTCTTCCTCCCTTCAGGACAGCTGAAGCAGAGACCTGCATCTAATGTGAGAAAAACAGTTAAAAGGTGACAAAAGTCACAAGCACTACCTAAGAAAGTTACCAGCCCAGTGATGCTAAGAGTGGAGGAGAGAGTAATTCACTTTCTCCTCCCTTCAGGTACTTACCTTTTTACTCTCTTCCATCTCATGCTCAAACATGGCACTGAAAACCGGGGAACGGGCTATGGCAGTGGGGAAAATAAAACATAGTTAGAGAAGCTCTTTAACTCCTCAACAGGAGCTAAGTGCAGCCACCACCTGAACAACTCTCCTGCTACTTAACGCAGGAAAAATTCCCCCACAGTAGACAGGAAAAATTCAAAACAACTGCTAAAGCTAGCAGAGGTTGTGCAAGAACGTAACGTGGCTGACGTAGCTTCAAACTGGGTTATGGAAGAACTTCTTCTGTCCTTTCAAAACAAGGCTCAAGAGTACGTGGGTGGTAACTGTATGTTTCTTTACAAGAAAGTATTTCTCTGCAAACGTGGTCACTTCAACCACAAAAGAATCCTCCTACCATCCTCGTCACAGGAGGAGATAGGCAATTAAAAATGGAGTAGTTGTTTCTTCTCTACAGTTCACAGAACAGTCTCTTATTACAGCTCTGCAGTTAAAAGAGCTGCAGAAGGCTCCTTTAATAATGAAGCAACTAAAAAAAAAAACCCAAACCCAAACCATTTGACATGATGTTGTTGTCTCCTCCCCAGCTAAGGCCCATCCAACTCCATACAGACCTGCTAGGATGGCTTTGTGACCCTGGAACTCCTGGCCTGCCACACAGAGGCAGCAGTCTGTGAAGCGCGAGTTCTCCCAGAGTCCTCCCAACTCATCGGCCAAACGGCACTCTGGTACCTTCACCATGTTCATGGTGTTCTGGCCAGAGATGTTGACAGAGTCCTGTACCACACTCACCTGGAGAGGGAAAAGAAAGCAAACAATCCAAAAACAACCCACAGTGAAAAACTTCTCTCCTACCAGGAAGTTTTCATTTCCAGGTGAAGGGAAACACAGTGCAAAACTTACACCTCTCGAGCAAAATCACTGTGTGATTAAAAATGTCTACATTTTTAAGGCATCCTTTCTACCCTGCCTTAACCTTGTTCTCATCCAGAATGTTATCCCAAGCCCTAACTAAATCACACCGAGAGATTTTCTCCTCATCCCCTAATTGCCAGCACTTCTATCCAATTTAATCATAACTTCATTAGCTGGTTTCCTCAAGAAGTGGAGCCTTATTCTTCTGTTTTTACAGACATCATACCTGACCTAGTTTTTTCTTTCCATCAACACCCTGAAACCCTCCCCAATCAATAATGCAACACAGACAGTGGTTCAAATTAAAATGAAGTATACAGAGAGCTTCTGTAAGTGAGCATTGCAAGGGCAGTGTCTGACCTCCCCAAAACATCTCACTTCTTCTGGTTCTGAATTCCTTCGAGTCTAACGCTTCCATCTCATTATTTAAGAAAACTGTAAGTTTAAAAAAACAGCTTTGTGCCAAGTAATTAGGAAGATTTGGGGAAGGCTGATAGATTTCTGCTCACCTGCTCTTAGACAGACCTGGTGAGGCAGGAACCATATGCAGCCAAACTGGCTGATGAATAAGCTACATTCTATTCCCTAGAAAAGAGAACCGTTAAGAGCTTAGTCAGCACCAAACCATTATTGTTAAACACTTGGTGGATCTTACACCTTCTACAGAAGGCTCCAATTAAAAAAGATCAGTGACTAATACTGCCCTGCTGTAACAAAGAATAAAGGAAGAAGCAGACAGACCTGAAAGCCTACGTGAGACTGTTTTCTGGACTTGTTGTCAAGTCCAAGTTAAGTTTCAGTTCTGCTACTAAGCAATGGCCAAAGAAAAATGGACAGCAAAGAAAGCTTCACAATTATGTAAAAGGAGAAGGAAATGATGAAGTGAGAGAGATGACAAGGATCTTCTAAGGAAAATAAAATGCTGACAGCACGTACCCGACTCTTGAGAAACCTCCAGTGGGTTTCTGCTGGCAGACACAGTGTATACACTACAACACTCAAAAATCAAACAAACACCAGATGCTGCCTGCTGAAGGACACCACTGATTTGCTACAGCAAGTGGGAGGAAGTCAGTGTTCTCTGTCATTCATTTGACCACTACAACATCTTTTTGCCCTGTGACATCTGGACCAGCCACATGGACTCAAGGATGAATGAAAACAAACCAGGTTCATTAAAAGGGAAATCTAAGATTTCTAAATTTTAGAAATCTAAATCTAAAATCTAAATCTAAAAAAATCTAAATCTTTTGCTGGAGTCCAATAGTGGTTACAGACCAGCCAAAAGAGACTTGTGAATTGTGTCTCAAGCCAACAAATAAATCCTCTTCAGTCATGGTAGAATGTCAGTTACTTTGAAAAACTATTACATGGCTTTGTATATAAGAAGTTTAGGTTCCAAGAATGGTAGATTTCAAGTGGTGACCAGCTTCAGAGGTCAAAATAGACTTAAACTATTTTCAGTACCTCCGCAAGGGAGCCAATGCCATCTCTCAAAAGAGAGCTATTACCTCTGGGAGCATTCTTTTTGGAGATTTACCAGAACTATATGTATCTATGATGTTGGAATATAATTTAAACAGCAAAACATAATGCAGTTGGAAAATTATCAACCCCATCTGCAAAACAGAGGCAAAAAAAAAAAAAAAAAAATCCCAAACTGACAACTAAATGAGATCACATTTGAAATGCTTGACAGGGAACATCATTCTCTGCCTTAACAGTGTTTTAAGTGAATCATTATCTGTGGTCAGCACTGGACATGAGCACAGAGCAAAACACTTTTTCCTTTTAACTTCCATAAAACAATGAGAACGTGCAGCAGAGACACTCAGCAACCTTCTGATCTACAGAAAACTCCAATATATCCCCACATTATAAGCAGCTCAGCATCCAGTCTTGCTAACTCCCTAGACAGTTTTGACATAGAAAACATGCTTGCTGAAAAGTACAGATGTGAGCAGCATCACTCAGCACCCGTGGCCAGCAGGGAAGCATTAAGAGAGCATATGGCACAGTGGTTTACATGCTAAGAGTCTTACAAGCTCAGGGAAGATGCAAAAAAAAAAAAAAAAGAGGGGGAAAAACTCCCAGACAAAGCTGTTGGAAGTTCTCGCCAAACTGTTTCCAGACAGCCAAAGCTTCCCCTCTGTTTCACTAAACTTGAGATTTCCTACATGCCAGACTGTAGAACAAACTGAAAGAGAGAAGAAGGTATCAAGGCCAGGAGAAGCCAGCAGCAAGTTTTCTCTTCATCCAGAACAAACATGAAGACTTGAGCTGAAGCTTTTGAAGAAAGTAATTCTGTAAAGAGCAGACTGCCTTGAATTAGTACTGGTTGCCAAGACTACTGGTGGATCTCAGGTTTATCTACACCACACCTCACAAATTCCCTTCTCAGACATTAATTTTTGAGTTTCAACCCACAATTGTGTAATTCTTCTGCCTCCTTTGTGATAAAAAGAGTAATTGCCAGATCTACAGAGGTGTCATCCAAGACCCTGTCCTTGCCCCCCCATATTGCTGGGAGAGTTAAAAGGGCTCCTTCCACCACAGTAATAATTTATGCTACTGATTGAATACACATCTTTTAGAAGATGTTTGTTAATTTAATAGGTGCATGCTTATAATGGCCAAAGTACTGAAAAGTATAAAAATAAATACAGCTAACAACTTGGACTCAAGCACTTCTTTCACTCCTGAAAGAAAACACAGCAAAAGAAAAGACTCTCATACAAAAAACACTGCAGGAGATCCAAAGAGAGAACAACTTGTCCTACCTGTCTTCTGACAAAACTCACAGCTACAGGAGGTGTTTTGCAGTTAAAAAGACATTGGAAATAAGTCAGCAGAAGCTCTGAAGACACTCAATTAGTTTAAATTTGCCCATTAAGGTTTCTAAACTTGAACATCTGGCTTTAGAAACAATTGCATCTTTGCAATTAGTATTAGTGAAATAATAATTCTGAAAGCAGTTTAGAAAACATAATGAACACAAAATTGTGGTTACTTTAAAATTGATTTTTCTTAAATTTTAATGTTTGTTGGACGTATACACAAACTTAGGAAAATAAAGAAAACTCTTCTTTATTCTGTAGACAAGTATTATGTCAGCTTCTACCACAGAGGTAGCACTGGTTATTATCCCAGGTTGAGTTTCACATTTAAGAGTACAAACAGATGGATAAAACTAAACCAGAAGTTAAATCATCAGAGAATCAACACAGTTGGAAGGGACCTCTGGAGATCATCTAGTCCAACTCTCCCACTAAAGCAGGATGATAATCAAACCTGCTTAATCATGCTACCATCACCAAAGGTAAAAGACAAATATAAAAAAAATAAATGGAAGTGAAATGCGATGAATCACACACATAAAAAAAGCCACCAGCCACACACAAATAAAAATCTAAGTGCCACATAAACATCCAGTATTTCCCCTGACACCTCTGACTCCTTAAAAGCAGTGATGGGAAGAAAAAGAAAAAAAAAAAAAAAAAGGTCACATCTACCTTAAGCTAATGGAACTGCTATTCTTTCAGCTGCACAGGAAGACTTACCTCACAGAAGAGAGTGAGTTTGTCATCTGGAAGAAGTCCATTGGCCTCATCCAAAAGGAAGTCTCTTCTAATAAATTTTTTGAAACCCCAGTCCTTGCCTTGTACGAATCGATACGCTCGCTGGCTCTCTGGAAGAAAGACATGGTGCTCCAAATAAGCTGAGTGACTTGCTTGATCAAACAGCAAAAGACAAACAACTGACCCCATCAGACAGAAAGGAGTTTTTACACACCCATTGCTTTTGTTTCTTCTCCTTTAGCATTCAGGATGGAGAATTTGAACTTTGCTCGAACTTCGCTTTTTGGACAGCTCACCAGTAGCAGGTAGAGGGACAAATAATCTTTACTTTCTTCATCCAAGCCTTTAGGGTTCACACGTAAACACCTGGAGAAGCAGGCAGCTGAGTGAGATGTCAGCAACACTTTTTGGCAGGTCACTGGTAGCTTTCAAAGCAAGGGCACTGTAGAACTTTCACAATAAAATGTACAGCAAACAAAACTGGTTTAACAGCCACTGAGCCACAAGGAAATAATGGACAGGTAAATAGAGGAACTGCATTTACAGTTACATGCTTATATGTAAGACAAAGAATAATATACAGGCAGTAAATATGGGTAAACCAATTGGGGAAAAAAAGGAAAAAAGGAAAAAAAAAAAAGGAAGAAGAAAAAAAAAAAAAAAAAAAAAAGAGAGGTATGGTTTAAAAGGTACCCTGAATGTCAGCTTTCACAAAAGGGAAGTGAAATAAATAGTAGAATGGAAGCAAAGGATTCAAGGAAGTGCAACAAATCCAGAGAAATGGTAGGTATAATTCCACAAGAAGCAACTGAAAAGAAAAATGAATTTCTGGCAGGCTGGTAGTTTCTCAAAAACATAATACCAGGGAAAAGGGCAAAGGGAGAGAATTCTTTTGTGAAGAAAAGGTAGTTAAGTGCAGGAAGAGCTTAACTCATAAACACTTCCATGATCTGAAACTTGACACAGAATCTAACAAAAAGCAAAAACGAGGCCAAGTGACTAACAGCTCAACCACACAAGCACAAAAAAAAAAAAAAAAATTCAGAAAGATCTAGGCATTAGAATGAGATCTGTCTAGCAAAGGTTATAAAGGTAAGTAATTCAGTAAGAAAAACCAACCCAAGGAAAGCACAGGTCTGCCACCCAAAGGAAACTAACACAAACTGTGTGACACAGACAGAATTACTTGTGTCTGGTTTTACAGAATCTGTACTAAGGAGGTTTAAAGAAAAATGTTAACACACTTAATATCAGCAACAAAATATAAGGAACCAGGTGTCTACGGACCTACTATGCCAGACACAACTAACAGTGGATACACATTCAGAGCAAAGTTCACTCTGAGTTACTGGAAATTACTTGAGAGCTCAGGAAGATAAGCACGGTTTTAAGGGAAAGAAAAAGGGCAAGAAAAATTGTCATCTTTAAGAAGCAGAACCTCCTGGGCAGAAGGAGTTATACAACATTGGTACTTCAATCATTTCTGCGTTGAGTCTCTGAATTCAGAAAGAGCTGCCATAAAGAGCAAGGTAACAGAGCAGCAAGAGCCTCAAGTTGCAGGATTTAGAGTGCAGGGAAAAATTAACATTATAACAACATGGAGTATTAGTGATTGAAACTGAGAGGCTGAAAAAGCACTTGAATACACTGGCTGTGGACTCTCACTGGTCTATAAAAAAATGGTCAAGAAAAACATCAGGTGAAAAGAATCCCCAAATTTATGACATTAATAATCCTCCACAACACATCTCTGCTTCGAGGCAGGATGCAGCCTCCCTTCCAGCTATGGGTTCTCATACCTGATGGTTTCCATCAACAGAGAGACACTGTGAACAGCCAGATTTCTTCAGGTTTGTTTTGTGTGCCCTAAGACTGTGCTGAAGCAACAGTACTTCCTCCCTGTGCATATGCTGTATATCCAAACCAAGATCCTGTGTGCACTACAAGTATTTTTTTTTATTTCCTGTTACAGAACCCCAAATTCTCTCACAGTTATACACAGAGGGTGAACTCATCTGCTTTAATTCTTACCACTTGAGTTTATCATTGGCTCCAGATGAAAAGGTTGAGCTTTTAATGACCTCACCCATTTCTTCTCGGCAGAAGCTGAAGTTGTTTATGGTCCACATGTATGAAAACTTCACCACCTTGATCTTAAAACAGAATAACAGGTGGTTCAGGGTTATGCTCATTCACCTCTCCATTTCAAAGGCAACAACTGAACACCTCTAAGTTTTTCTGAGTCACTTGCATGACAAACAATCCCCAGCAGAAGACAACAGGGCCTGGAAATGGCTGGCAGTGGCAGCAGGACTGCTCCAACTTCTCCAGCTGCCTCCTCCAAAGTTCTGCCAAGGGCAGAGGGCAACATTCTGCTTTTGCTTTAGTGAGTGCTTGTTGCACGACCTTGTCTGAAAATCCAGACTCTCAACTTCTTTTGAATACCCACGGGTTCTAATTGTGTCACATAAAGAATATCTCAGCATATCATGGATTTACCTGGGTGTAGCACCAGCTCTCTGCTACAGGTCCACTCGACATTTCTGCCGGAGGAGGAGGACTCGGAACCCTTGACATCGCCAGTTTGAAGATTAAACAGAATTTCACAACTCAGCAGAAGAAATTTAGATTTGATCTTCACTCTTTCGGACCCCAAGAAAGAGAAAAAAAAATACAAAACAAAAATAACAAAACTAAGAAAAGAGAAAAATACCTTCATAAGTGCTGTTAAATCTCGTGGGACACAAGTTAAAGCCATGATGTTTTCTCCCTTCTCCCTAGCACCTTCAAAATATGTTATATTTAAACACTTCAAAGTAGTACCATATGTTTACTGATCTACCACCTCCATTCATTCCTTCAATATGCAGCTCCTTAAAGCATGTAATTTCCTTTAAGGAGCCGAAGATTCAAATACAAGACTCCCCACTTAACTTGGGATTTACTACTTTATCCTGAGGCCACCATTTCAACTTCCTATTTTCATTTTGAGAGTCTCAGACTAGCACAGATCAGATGTGACAAATGAAGTTCTTAATCTGAAAAAGCCACAGGCAGCAACATGCAACCCAAACTCAACAGCAAAACAAAATCCTAGGTTCATAGTGGCTCTGCTAACATCAACAGAAAGTTTTCCTATAGGTTAAACCTTCTTCCAAAGCCTTACTACTAGGGAAGGTTTTGGTAATTATTGCTTTACTTCAAACCAAATAGTTTCGTCCAGAGGGAAATTCTCATTTCCTTTATATGCTCCTGAAGTTCCAAACTTTCATGTGCCAAATTGTCATCTGCAGAGAACATATGGGGTTAAAACTGTGTGTTTTAACTGCAACACACCTGAATGAATACACAGACACAACTGATAAAGCAGGCACCAAACTACCAGGAGATTTGAAAACCAAACAGAATAATCAAACCATCTCCAAGCCCTATTCCCTAAGGCAAATACAGCAAACTTCTTCAAATATGAGTTTGGAAACTGGGATTCATAACTCTGGCAGATATAAAAGCACCACATGACTTACAAGTTAAGCCTTCTGCTCACTTTCTGTTTCACAGGTGCTATTTATCTGCACAGGACTGCCAGTGAACCACAGAACCTCCACTGCCCTTAGTTTTGTCCTCCAAAAGGGTAAAAAAACCAAGATGAGTAAAAGACATAAAACTGTTATCTTGCAATATGAATTGTTTTAAATCAAAAGCTGATCCTGAGGTTTGCTGGAGGAGAAAAGTAAAAGCAGAGGCTCCTGCTCTTCAGTCAGTAGTTCTTGAAAGCCTAGAAATACATATCTAAAAATGCTACATCTCAAAACAACACCAGAGTACTCAGAATGAGAAGATAGTCACATATTTTCCTGTCCAAAACTGCTACCAACATAATTTGGAGTCTTAAAGCACAGTTGCAGTGCAGGTCTGAATTTAAGTGCAGGCTCCAGCTGCAGCCCAGACCTCTTCTTAGCAGGGCTCACATCAGCCTCCTCTCCAGTTGACAGCTGTGTACTCAGGTTCTGAATTCTGGGTACCTGCAGAAATTACCTGGAAACACTGGCACGCAGGCATCATCTAATGGTAAAACAAGAGTGAGATGTTTCCAGTGTAATTTCCTTTAAAAAAAAAGCACAAATGAACCCATGTAAACACTGCAAGAGAAATACTGGCTACCAGGAGCTAAGAAATAAGTATTTAACCTAGCAGAGATGCACACTTAACTCGATGGAAATTTATTTCCTAGAGCAGAGCTCAGGGGCAAACAAATAACTGTAGGATCTGAACTGCAGACAAGCAGCACAAGAGTAAAACCCAGTGCTCTCAGAGGAAACTGCTTTACAAACTTCTTGCTTTTGTAGTGTGTGCTGTGAATGTGGAATGAGGGGAAAAAAAGAAAGGGACATCAATATGCCTTTTAGGTACTTAATGCAGGTTTTATTACATTAAACTTGAAATTACCACACTTCCTCCAAAGAAATTCAATTAAACCACTCTGTGTCATTCAAATTAAGCCAAATTTAGCAGACACGAGTTCTGAATACTTTGCCCCTTCCATGGGCACCATTCAGTCTTGCCCCTGGACATTTAGTGTCTCCAACCTGTTTGGTGAACACATAAAACCTGAAATTCCGGCACAAACAACAAGAAATATCTTCTCCTCTCCTTGGCTGGGAGGATGAGGTCTTTTTGCCTGTTTTAGTCCATGGGCAGAAGAGACCCAAGCTTTTTCAGGGGCCCAGGGGTTGGTTCACAGAAGCACTGCTCAACTCCACCTAAGCTCTTACATTGTTCTGTTCACAGCAATTTTTAATCTACATTATTCTAGTGATCTGTATTACACCACAGGGACACAAACTCCTGAAAGGAGAATAAGATGTGTAATAATACTCTGTAATTTTTTCCAGGAACTGAGGTCAGAGTAACAAGTCTGTAGCTTCCTGGGTCTTCCTCACACCCTTCCTGTAAACTGGAATAACACTGGTTACCTCCCAGTCTGCTGGGACCTCCCCAGGCTCCCAAGGCCTTTGGAGGATGATCAAGATGGGTCTTGCCATAACATCCACCAGCTCCTTCAGTAGGAGATGAATCCCATCAGGCCTCCTGGATTGGAGAACCTCAGCAAACATGCTAAACAATGCTGTTCTCCCTGCCTGGCTTTGGAGTAATTACAGGGAACAAATCCAGAAGAGTTTAGCTAAGAAAGCACCTTCCCTGTAAGGTATGTATCAGCAATAAGCAGTTTGCTGTAAGGTGACTTCTATTTCCAGATAAACTGAAGTAATAAAATATCTCTACACACACATTAGAGAAGTGCTTTAACACCAAAGGTAATTAAACAGTTAAAAGACTCCAGTGGGTCCTTCTCAAAGACAGACTGGTAAATTTCATGGTAACACTTCCCTTTATGGCATGAAAAGGAGGGATTCATGAGGAGGGAAAGAGAAAACAACTTTTTATGTTTCAATGGCACATGCATCAAGCCTGGTGGAACACACTGGAGTTGCTTTCCTGGATGGAGGGCAAAGTAGGTCTCCAAGGAGCACACTCCAGAAGACTGTAACCATCAATCATACAACTGGGGAAGGAAACAGATAACCACAATCCAAAACCTGAAAGTTTTAACAGCTACTTTCTGTATTTCAATACAATGTACCTAAATATTACCTCCATCTTACACAGGTAGAGAAGTTTTAAGAAAGCCTCTGTGGTCTAAAGGCAAGAGAAATCAATGAGCTTGAGATATTCAGGACTATTTAATTTTCTCTGAATAACTGTCACTTTTATATCTTCTAGCCTTTCCTCCCAGATGGCTTGGATAGGCAGGTGGTAATAAAAGTTATGACAACGTGCTAATAGAACTGCTGCATGTCAGCATGTCATCCATGATGCTTTTTTTTTTTTTGGTCCAAAGGGGACAAAGATTTTAGATTTTAAAGGTTTTCTATTATTTGGAAAATACTTTCAGCCTGGCATGTCAAAGCTTTCTACAGTTGCTTTGCGAGGCAGCAGAATACAGCTAAAAAAATTAAGATGTTAAAACCCAACACATTCCTACCTTAAAACAGCAATCAACCATTAAATAACTTGTCATCAAGTGACATCACTGGGACTTCTGCTGCTGCAGCAAGTTAAAATGGGAAAAAACAGGTAATAACCATCATTGTGTTTTGCAAAAATTACCAGTAAGGAAAAACTTGTTGCTTGCCCTGCTTAGAAAGCACAGGAACAAGAGAAGCACATAAAAGGTCACTGAAATATATTCTCAGAAGTGTAGCTTAGACATTGCCCTATGCTGTTCCACCTTCCAATGGACCAACATTAACTGCATTTTAAGAGGAACCACAGTTGACTTAAGGTAAAGTTTCTAAAATCAGCAGGGCACTCCTGGTGCTTATTTGCCCATGAATGCCCAACACTTTTCACACATCTTCACTGCCAGCTCTGGCACCTCTGAACTAAGAGGGAATTTAAAAGTGCTGCAGCCAGAGGTTTTAAGGAAAACATTTTGTAAATATGAAAACATTTTGTCTGGATAGCAAAATTCTTCATGGCCAGGAGAGGCAGGGACAACCTCGAAGGTAGAGGCATTAATACCAAGTCACAGGAAACAAAATATTATCTTATGGACCCCTGTGAGTCGTGTACAGCCTGCCAGTCTCTTACCTCTTTGGATATAAATAACAAAGAACACTTATCTCTGGATATAGTTAAGATTACACTTAACAAAAAGAGTAATTTTCACCTCACTTAAAACCACTTCCAGATGAAGACATTTTATCTAAGAACCAGAGCCAGATCAGACCTTTCTGAAGCACAGGAAATACTCCCTTGCCACCTCATACTGATAATTATCCCCTGACTTAGCAGCTGTACCAAGCCATCTCAGCTCAGAACTTCATCTCCTGTAGGTATCAACAGTCAAAACTATTGTCAGCAGCTTTGACCTGAGAGAGGTGGGGAAACTCAACAAATAATTCTAAAAGAGGCCTCAAAATTACTATAAACTGCTAAACAGCCCATCAGTTTCTACTTCTTCAAAATTAACCAGCTACCTTTTAAAAAACCAGTAGTTCACACCAGAAGTTTCCAAGCACATTCCTTTTCAGTAAGCTCTATTCAGCAAAAGATAATTTAAAGAAGCCTGTAAAAGAAGTATATTTTTAATTAAGTGTTTCTGTGGGGATTGCTTCTTGGACCAGCAACGTATCAAAGATTACCCAAGAACAGGACAGAGAAAGGAGCAGGACAAAGGTAATTGGAGCAATAAAACAAAGGGATGAGATATGGAAGCACAGGAAAAGACCATTATCTTCCTGCATTCTTCAAAGCCTTGGAAAGGACAATGAAAGGAAGGTCTGAATTTGCTGCAGTAGAGAAAGAAAAATAAGACATGGGGAAAAAAAAAAAAGGGGGGGTGGATGACAAGTTAACTCCAAGAGCAAAGTAGGATGCAATGCAATGTAACTACTGGAAGAATAAGTTTTCAGATTTTAATGTACAGACTAAACAGGGCATCATACCTCTCTTCCTACTTGGCACAGCAGAGAGGAAAGCAATGATGGGCAAAGCACTCCCAGCCTGCCAAGTGATACTGGTTGCAATGTCTCTGATGTGCCTGGAAATCTCGTTTAGCTGCAAATGCAAGTTACAAGTCAGGCACAGTGAATTCCAGAGGTTACACCAAGCTGCCTAATCATTAACATGGTGGTGTAGAACAGGCTGCACCAAAGTAGTAAACAAACTTTACCAATAAAAATAGATTGAGATTAAAAATCAACACTTAGGAAAGATGGAAGTGACCCATACCAAAAAGCCACGTCTCTGAAGGAATTCTGGATTACACAAGACAGAGGTTTATCTTTCTGAAACAAAGAAATGTGAACATCTCTACAGCAAGAAGCCAATCACTGCCTGGGAAAAAGCAAACTGTGAAGGAGTGACTTGAGTGGGATACATACAGACTTAATTGTACCTGACTTAGAGGGAAGCATTATCTATGCCAAAAAAAAGTGGCTGGTGTATTAAGCTTGAACACTTTCTAAATCTGGGAACAGTGTATTATGCTTTTACCTTCTGTGCTCTTCAATCCACAACCAGATCTTACTTAACCTGTACCCTGGTAAGTGCCACAAAACTGCTGAGCTCAAAATGACACATACAAGTTTCATTTACAGTCTTCAGTCATAAGAGAACAGACTGGAAAAGCAACACAATCATAGCAGTGAGATAAAAGGAATGAACTGGGAAGATGCATACCAGGCTAAAGGACCTACAGCTTCTCATCTGGGAGACAGAAGCAACAGAGATAATATGTTTTTGGGGTTTTTTAATACAGGACAAACAATCTCTCTCAATAATTGAGAGTGCCCTGTTTTTCACTTCATTTGAAGGCAATACATATCAGTCTTAACTCAGTTTTTAAGTTGTCTCCATTATACCATCAGAAGCATTCAGGAATTTGGATAGGTACCTTCTTTTTATTATATCCCAAAGTTACCAAATACACATCAGAGATGGCCAGATTCCTGAGATCACAGCAGGGCCCTGTGGACACTGCATAAGGAATTATTTTAATTAAGGCTGACATAGACACCTTAATTCAGTTTATTTCAGAAAACTCATCATCAAGTTGGAACATCCACAGTTATTGTGGGGTTTGGTTTTAGTTTTGTTTTTGGTTTTTTTTTTTGGTTTTTTTTTTTTTAGGGGGAGGGGATGTTTTGGGGTTTTTTTTTGTTCTTTTTTTGAGCTGACACATCATGAAAAAGTAGAGGAGACACCTATAAAAATAATTCTCAACACAGTAAGACAGAACGATGGAGTTCTGAAAAAATGCACTGAACACTGGCTGCCCAACTAGAATTCAGCAACCAAAATTCCACCTGGAGAAATGCTCCAAAACTAAGTGTTTCTTTTCCATTCTTGTAATGCTTTTAATTTTTCTTTCCCTTAGACCAATTCTCCAGTTAAAAAACAAGGGGGGGAGGGCTTGGTCACCCACAAAAATCAGAACTTGTATGAAACTATTAAGGGATAGGACAACTGCCAGTGAAACATCAGCACTGTAAAGAAAATTACAAGTTTTATATATCCTTAGTAAAAAAACAATCACTATCCTTCATTAACTCTTGCCCAGCTCCCATCCCTTCCCCCTTCTCCCCAAATATACCAGATAAAATAGCAAACAACTAAAACTAAATCAAGGAGGAAGAGGGGAAGTCAGTAAGTTCCCTAAATAACTTTCTGCTTTTATAAACAAATCCTCCACTGCAAATTTCTGCTCTGGAGTCATTAAATCTACTCATATTTTTGACATTCTTCTAAGACTGCATCATGCTGGTGTCTGAAGAAATGCATAAAACTGGATCCCCTTTACTCACATCCAACCCCGAGTAAATACAAAAAGTAATCAAATTCTTAAAAGCCTTATCTTAGAGTTACTGTTGCATATAAGTTGCCACTCCAGTTTTAACTAGATGCTTGCCTCTTCATTTCTATTGCTATTTTTAATGCTCTTGAGATACATCCCTAAATGGTTAAAGCTTACACCCCCAAAACTGTTTGTTCTCAGATCTCAGGAAGTTAACCTTCCTCATAATTTTTAATGCAGATCATAAGGATGTTAAAAATAAAACAATCTTACTGCTTTTTTTCTCTCAAAATTTGTCTTTTCACCTTTTTTCTTCCCCCTGCTGCCAATCTACTCCTGCTCATTTCTCTCCTCTGGTAAGGAGGAACATTTCTAGAGAGAAACAACCAGCCTGAGCAGACTTCTGTCTTCAGTAAGAAACCTGATCTTATTTTTGAAAAGCAGGGTTTTCTTATGGCCCATGAACTCTTATTTTAGATTCTCTCTCACGGGCAAATCATAAAATGCATTTTTACAGCTTCAGTTTCTATTTGTAGGGTAAATTGTTTTCTGTCTCTTGTCAAGTAACCCAGCTGCCATTTTAGCAATTATTATTTGTGATTTTTTTTTCCTGCGAAACATTTGCACTTTCACAGCACCTAAGTCCTCTTTCAAATTAAAAAGAGAAAGCCATGCAAATTACTCTCTCCCAGAAAACTTCCTAACATCCTGGGGAAGGCTCTGGCTCTGAGAGCAGGCTGGCAGCAGCAGCAGCAGGGGGGGTTTCTCCCCTCTGTAGATGGCTGATCTCTTGTAAGAGCAACACACTGTTAGAAATACCTCACACCTCTAAAATCCCAACAGATTCCTGGGGAGTTGAAAATAAGTAGAAGAAAATGCCTAAGTGGTATGGTGTCTAATCAGAGAACAAGCAAAAGCTGAAAATTAAGCAGGACTGAATTTTTCAGCCTACTATGCTGAGACCTGGAACCAAACACCACTGAAGCACTCAAATGAGATTGCAGAGCTGACCTCTATCAAACCACCAAGCCTATAATCCCCCCTGGAGCCTTTTATTTATATCAACTTTCCAGTAATACAAACATCTGGTAGTCTTCACACAACATTTTCCAGTTGCCATCTTGCCCTGATATTCCTAAGAGCTTATCAAAACCAACCAGAGCTGAAATACAGTTTCTCCCATTCTTATTCTGGAAATTAAGCTTTCAACAACAGATTTAGAGAATAGGAAGCGTGGTCAAAACCAGACAAATCAAACCAGTGGATTCTTTCAACTACTTGCAGTGGCAGCAGGATTTAAAATGGTTATGAGAATTACTTTAACCTGTTAGGTGTAAAGATCATATGATCACTAAATCAAAGGACACAGAATCAGCATGCAAACCCCTGCTTTTTGGAAAAGCATGAAAAAAACCAACTCTTTGCTTTATTGCAAAAGAAAGCTCACACAGGGACTTATTTCTATTTTATTATATAATAAATGGCAATTACAAGCAGTGGAAAAGACTCCTTGCTTGCAGCCTACCCTACCAGATAATGTCACTTTGACACTTTTGGTTTTACAGGCAGGAAGAGTCCTTAATTTGCAAAGTTAGTTTGTTTAGGCTTTTCTCTGATCTCACCATAAATCAACACAAGGAGGAACAAGAAGGAGGACATGGGAGTCAAATTCCAGCCAACTCCCATTTCCAACCCATCTACATTTTCCATGTTTTCTACAAAACATGTCACTTCAATAAGGTGTGTAGTTTTCCTAGAATAACTGTAATAAGCCTACCCCATTAACATAAAAAATTACCATAAACCACTCTAAAAATAACAATTATGACACTCATATACACCCATATTTCAATATCCTAACTATTCAAGACCAAGATTATGGAATTATTAAGACAAAAAAGAAAATTTTGGTAGCTTAGGTTTTCTATATTAAACATGGTTTTAGTCAACAGGAAAAAGACTGGGTCAGAGGCCATGTTATATGTTTATTTATATCAGTGACACTTTGGAAGCAGGGCAGCAAGGTGCATTTATTCCATTGCTTTCATCACTAAAGTTCTAACTTGGATTGTAAGTGGGGAAAAAAGCCCCTCAAAGGCAGTTATCTTGGACACAGGAAACTGATTTGCTGATTTTTGATTTTAATTACATATTCTAAGCTGTTGTTGGCATCAGCAATTTATTGAATCTTTAAAAAACAGTAAGAAATGTTAAAGTGCATAGGAATAAATTCCCAGAAAAAACCTGCATTTATGTCCCATTTTACACCAAGGAGCCATCTCCACAAACAGCCTCAAAGAAGAAACCAGTCCATGTTGCTATTGATTTTTTCCTTCTTACTCCCTTCTGTTCTTATAAAAACCCCTTAAAAACTCTTCCTACTATTTTCCCAATTTTATTTATTTTTATTATTTATTTTTATTTTATTTTATTTTTCCCAATTTACTATTTTCCAATAGTAAAAGCTTAATAAGCTATTGGGCAATATTACCTAAAGAGAATCAACAATTATCTGCTAGCCAAGAAACAACTCTAACTCACACAAGTTATAAATCTTTATTACCAAGTAACACAAGGACTTTCATCACACTTGTAGGCTTGGTAAGGTTGGCATTGACCTGAAGCAAGGATGTTGCAGGATATGGCTGGATACAATCTACTGTAATGCTTTTATTCAAATTATATTCTATAAAATCTTAAACAAGAATCATTTCACAGTCACCTTTCTTGCAAGAAAGAAGTCTGCAAGAACACAACACTGAGGTTTTCCAAACTTCTGGACTCCAACACACTGACACAAAGGATGAAGAAAATCACAAGCTAACAGCAGAGGTTAAGAAACCCATCCCTCTCCCAAATAAGCAGCAGTCAAATACTGTTCCCTGCATTTCACTGACTTCCCACAAGTGCTTCTCTGAACTTAACCCAAAAGATAAATGTTTTTTTTAAGCACAACTTGTTGAAGTTGCACACCTTGACAAAACAGCAGCTCAGGAAATTAAGTCACCATTGCAGTGGTGTCATTAAATGTGATTTTTGAAGTGACAAAGGCAGATGTAAGGTCAGGGTGCCTACACCAGCCTGCCTTCCATCCACCTAAGGAAGTTTTTTCACCTTAAGATAAAGGACTCTGGGCAGGGTGGGAGGGGATGCCATTCTTTACCAGTCCCCACAGTTAATCTGCAGGCATGATTCCAGCCATGTGAACTGAAAACTTTTCCCTGGATGCAGTCAGTGTCTGTTGGAGCCTCTGGATGCAGCACCACTTGGGAGGCAGCCAGGCAGCCTCTCTGCATTGCCATACAGCAGCTCCAGACACTTGGTGTACTTGTCTCCACCTGCTGTGTCTCTAAAACCAGGGCTGTCATCTGAGCTGTTCTTTCAGCCACAAAGGCAAACCCCCTCTTTCTCAATCAAAAAATAAAATAAAAAGGATTTCTTTGAAAGAGAAGGTAAACGAGGCCTTACTGCCTTTAAAATCTAAGCTGAAGAAATAAAACTTAATCATCTCAGGAAGTTTTCCACTAGTGAACAACTGGTGTTAGAGAAAGTTGCTGTAGACAATTCTGGTCTGATTTAGGATCTGTGGAACAAATTTCTCTAGTGATTAGCAAAGAATGTGGGCAGAATATTAACTAAAGCCACACTTTAAAAAATACACACATATCAATTAAATTACTTCTGCACGTGATCAAGACCCCTAAACTTGTACTCCTTGTATGGCTGTGAAATGAGAACATTTTTCTAGACTATATTCTCTGCTGGTGCAGCTTAGCTTAACTGTCAGTTCTTGTCACAGCCCTAACAGAGAGATTCACATGTTAATTTTGGAGATAGCTGTTTGCTGGTAAATATAGGGATGTAGCTTTCAGGGCAAGAAGCTAAAAAAGCCCTGAACAACTACACATCACTGTTTAAGTCCCACAAATAATGTTGTCCACCTCCACAAGCACCATTCCTGCATATTCATAGATAAAAATGTGTGATTTTTTTTACATTTGTACCTCTATTACCTAAAAGGCTGGGAGGTTATCTCCAGAGAAAAAGCAGTCATTCAGACATTACATCAGACACAATTTAAATGCACAACATACACACAAGACTTCTGATGAAAACCATTTTAAAAGTCATGAGTATAACTACTGAGTGAGGCCTCCAACACAGGCTTAGAAAAGCTGGACAGAGATCTCAGGATGAAAATGTTAATATTGTTTTCTGTAGTCAGTGCACCTAAAGTCACCAGTACCCTGCTGGCTTCTGTGACACCAAAGGTCAAAAGAGATCCTTCCAATTGTGAATTTGGTGTTGGGACTGTTTAATCCCTCCCACATTCCTGACTTTAAAAACCCTACAGAGATCTAAAAATCCAAGGGCCAGCTACACCTCACAGAACTCAACAGTGCAACTCCTGCCTGCAGCCAAAGAATTTACTCACAGTATAAATATGTATTCCCAAGTCTTTTCCAGGCATTTGCTACACAGTCAGTGGTTCTGCATCTTCTCTGTCCTAAAAATGTGAAGGAAAAAAACAAACACCAAACCACAAATTAAATTTCATGTGTGCCATGGGTTTTCTTGAATTCTCAGCTATGCACATCAGCAAAGAGACTTCCAGAATCCTTCAACTTGTTCCTTTCAAAACACTACTACAGAGTTCAGTAAAGGGACACTTTAAAACAGGAGATCAAGACCTTTTGATATACTTATAGATCTAGTTTCTGGGAAACAACAGCTTCCTTGCCCCCTCAAGGGTACAAATACTTCACTCTCATGCTACAAATACTTTATTCTCATTTTCCTGCACCACCAAGTGTTTGTAGAACTTGGGACACGTGCTTTATTTAAGAGGTCTCTCAAGTACAAAGTACAAGACAGAATGCAGCAGCAGCAGCTGATCACCTGAGAATCAAGAAGCAACACTCTCCATAAAGGTTTCTGGGTTGTTGTTTTGGTTTTTTAAACACATTTTTGTTCCATTTCCTGAGTAGGAAACACCAGCAGCCAGAGCATGGAGGAACACAGCAAGATCTTACGTAATACAACTGTGCAACAAATCAAGCCAAAGCTGGGAAGAAGGAATTTAACAAAATTACAGCAGATATTTCCAAATGTGGAACTATGAATGCAACCACTCACAGACAGATAGGCTCCTGATTGTACAACAGATATCTTTCCCAGATTTATGCCAAGTTTTTAAGAAATTATGTCCTGGAAGAAATGAAGTAGATGCAAGTTTACAAGTCCAGAGTGAGGCAGGCAGTGGAATGGCAAGCCCCATGAGTAAAGTCCTGAACAGGAGGGTGTGCCAAGAATAAAGCTGGTTAAGTCCCTTTTATTGTAAACTGGTCTGGCATCTAGAAAAATCACACAGGGCAGCACACTCCACTCACACTCCACACCTAACACTGGGTCCGGGTAGTGTTAATCTAGAGATTAACTGTAAACCTCCCCCCACACCAGTCAAGCTGCCTGTGCAAACTAACTGAGAGAAGACACTGGTGAATGGAATTGTTTTTAACCTTTATCAGCTCTAATCAGCCCAATACTGGTGCCAGAACTGGTACCTTCTCCGTGGTAAAACATTAGCAAATTCTAAGATCAGTTACACAAGAAATAGTATTTTTAAGCACCCCACTGTGCAAGCAGGGATGGTCTTGCTCACTGAGAACATGTGTCAAACCCAAACTCCTTCCATTTAACTCCCTTCCTGATCTGTGCAAATCCTGGAGGTTTGGGGGGAAGGAACACAATTAGCTTTACTAATAGTAACTATACTCAAGGAAATTAGGAGATCAGATTTCATAGCACTTCCCACAATTTTATGGTAGGTACAGTTTTGTATTACTGTCCTCTACTGAGCCAGTGACAGGATGACAGCTTGTGATGTACTTCTGCTATCATGTTATCTTGATCCTGAGACACATTCATGCCAAAGTAGCATTAAAAAATAAAAATCAATCTGTTTTGTCTTCAGGTCATAATGAAGGAAGTGACATAATGAAACCAAATCGTTCTGGGCATCTGGTTAGAAAATATCACTGAAAATGAAGCAAGCCAGTTGTATGTTTTACTTAAGTAACTTAGGTTTTTTCTATAACCAAAAAGTTCTATTTTATAAAGCATAAATAACAGCAAAATTCTTCAGACTTTTGTAGGGCTTCACACGAAGCCACCCCAGACATAAACAGCTGCAACTCTGAAGGCAAAGGACAAAAAAACGAAAGAAATGACAAAAAAGTATCCATTTTCATTATGTCGTGATGACGATCAACCATCACAGCCGTAAACATTTAAAAACGCTGAGAGACAGAAAGATGATGACAAATGAAATTACACTCCGATTTTTTCTCCCCTCCCCAAAACAGAATTCTATTTCACAGACAGCTTTGCCAAGACTACAGGAAGATTTTACCTTTACAACCCCACCTACCACTCCTCAAAACAGTGCCTGCTACAAGCATCAGCACTTTGCTCTCACATCCCATGAGTGACACATTTCACTGTAAGAGGGGATTCATTTGCCTTTCCATACTGCATCATGATGCACCATTTCCTTTAAACACCACCACAGGCCCTGAGACACAGCTGAGGACTGATCCCAGACACCCTGGGGTCTCATTCCCAGGAAGTTCCCTCCTGATTTAGAAATCTGCCTCACAGCCCAATGTGACCAAGCCACGACCTGTCAATCCCTTACTTGGTGACGCTATGAAGCCACCTCAGGTTTTCCGCTTCGGACTTTTTTATTTCCTTTCTCGTCTTTCCTTCCTCAGTTCCTGCCACACCACTGAACCTCTCACCCGTACCTGGAGAAATCTCCAGGAATCCCAGGCCTGCTCCCAACTTCTCCCAGACGCACCTCTCCCCCCCTTCAGACCCTGTTTCCTCCCTCACACTTCCCCTTCCCCCTCCATTCTCACCCCATTTCCCTCCCCACGCCTCTTACCTCCCGGCCCTACGAGTGACTCCTTCACTACGAGCGAAGCCTTTGCGGGGAGGCCGCTCGGGAAGCCCCAGACGCCTTCTCCTCAGCAGGTGCGGCGGGTGGGGATGGCACCCCGGGGAATTCTACCTTATCCCCCCCCACACCACCACCACCACCACCACCACTCCGCAGCCAGCCAGCCCCCCCTAGGAGCACACCAGCAGCTGGGGATCACTATTTGGCACCATGTCCTCCTCCTCCGGCCCCCCCGCGCTGCCTCACTATCCCGCAGGTCCCCGCAGCAGCGCACGGCGCATGCGCCACCGGGAGCCCAGGATATGGCTGCTCCCACCCCCCCTCCCCTCCCCTCCCCGGCCAGCGCCGCGCATGCGCATCGCGACCACACCGCCTCCCCAGCCCCACCGCGCAGCACCGCGCATGCGCATCACCCCCCCACCGCGCAGCTCCGCTCTCCCCCTCCTCTCTCCCCTCTTCTCCCTCCCCCCCCTCCCTTTCCCGGATTTCCGCGCATGCGCCGGAAACGCTAAACAACGAACGCTCCCCCCGCCCCGCAACGGAGCATGCGCTGTGTGCCTTGGGGGCCCCTCCAGTGTGGGGGTTCACTATTAGGCAAGGACCTGACGCCTGTCGCAGTGACACTTAAACAGCTCGGCGGAGGGAGGGGGGGGGGGGCCCTGACGGAGGGTCTCTCAACTCTCCAGTCGCGCGTAGCCACAGGGGAGAGCTGCGGTGGAGGGGGAAGACGACATTACCATCCCTCCCCCGGTCCCTGGGGAGTTTTCCTCCTTTTGTATTTTCGGTTTTGCTTCTTTTTCCCCCGCACGGCCCCCCTCCCACCTCACCTGAGAAGGACACCGCTGCCCGCTCCTCCCCTTGCGCTCTCCTCACCCTGCCCTAAACTGACACATCCGGGCTCCTAGCGACGCCACGAGACGCGGGTGGGCGGGGCCAGCGCGCTGCGCCTGCGCAGAGGAGGGGAGGGGGTGGAAGGCGGGAAAGGCGTCGAGCGCGGGGCTGTGTCTCTCGTTCTCCTCAGGGCTCTGTGAGGCGGCGGCTGCCTGAGGTAATGGGGGGAAGCTCTGCCGGGGAGATCCCTTCCTCCTGGTAGTGCGGGCTCTGCTTGGAGCTGGTGTGGTGTTGTGTAGAGAGAGGACAAGTTTGAAACTCGGAGAGATACAAGGAAAAAAATCTTCCCTGTGAGGGCGGTGAGACACTGGAAGAGGTTGCCTGGGGAAGTTGTGACTGCCCTCTCCAAATGTTCAAGGTCAGGTTGGTTGGAGCTTTGAGCAACCTGATGTAGTAGGTGTCCCTGCCCATGCTGAGGAGCTGGAAGTGGATTATCTTTAAGGTCCTTTCCAAACCAAGCCGTTTTATTTGTAAATCAGCCAAGGAGGAAGCATTAGGGGAGGTGAGGAGGGCGTTCACCTGTGGTGTGGCCTGGTTTTGCCTATCCTCCCCGTTTCTTTAAGTATTGGCCTTGCTGTTGTGTAGGGAAAATACAATCAGTATTGTATCCCTCATCTCATTGTAGGAGGGGTTGTGGAGCACAACACTGCATAGGTCACCAGTGATTATGAATAACAGTTCCCCACACTGTGTATGCTAACAGTTTCTTGCCAACTTTAAGAATGGGTGGTGAGTTTCTTCTCCAAGTATAACAAATTATAACCTTTTGAGAAAAAGATTATAAAACAAACATGCTTTTTTTTCTGCCATTCAGGTGTCTAGATCAAAAGCTCAAGGGAGACCTTACAGAACTTTTTCTACAAGGGGGTTACCAAACAAATGGAGCCAGGCACTTCAGAGTGCTATGTGTTGGGAGGATGAGAAACACAAGTAAAAATGAGAGGTTTAGACTAGATACAAGCAATTTTTTCATCATGACCACAGATGAGTGGTTGGACAGATTGTCCAGAGAGGCTACATAGTAGTAAGCCATTAAAGCTTGCAATTAAGTTTAAGCAAGCCATGAGCAACCTTGTTAGATCTCATAGGTGACCCTGCAGGTTGGACCAGATGATGGCCTGAAGTTCTCTTCCAACCCAGAACATCCTGTGGTCCTGAGATCTCCTCCATGTGTGAGTCTTCTAATTTCTAATAGTCTGCAACCAAGTAAAGCAAAATATTCATTGTTATTAGTCCTTAATTACTTAAATGTTTGTAGAGCTTATGCAGAGTTGCCTTTCTTTCCTGGCAGTTTCAGTCTTAAGTTAAAAAATGAATTAATAAATTACATGCAAAGCACCCCAATAACCAAATTAGCCAGGGTACATAATAAATACCACAGCTACACTTATTTAAATGAGAGATGCAAAGTCTTTTTACCTCATATCTCAGTCTCTCAGATGAAAAATGCTGCTTCTCATATTAGGCTGCCACATTTGTCCACCACTGACTCAGAGAACATTGCCTGGCTTATTGCTAACATTTTCTCCAGTGTCCTGGGTTTTCCTGGCATGTGGCTCATCCAAGTCATGACCAATTCTTGGACTCTGTTTCATTCCTTCATTTCACAAACTGCTGCCCATGGTGACAAAACAGCAGGTAATGCTGCATTGTAATGAAGAAATGGCTAAAACTGCCTCGTGGGAAGCACAGAATTGGTATTAGCATTTCTATTCTGGCTACACATTTCTCCTGGAAATGTATTTTCTCACCATAGCCATTATCCTGGATTTTATTCTCCCAATATAAAGTGGATTTTTACTGAGGTATTCATTTTCTTATGGCTGAAGTGCAAAAGGAAATTACAGCAGCAATTTTAGAGACAACAAGAGATTCCCCCCTCCTGCATTAGAGCTCTAAGGCAGCAGAGTCTTGATACAAGGGTTTCTAGACAGAACAAACAGAAATGTCTCCTTTAATTCAGCACTGGCCATGTGTCATTTAGCAGCAGGGAGGATCAACCTCTTTTGCAGTTTATGACGTTCTCCTGATCAAAATTCTCTTGTTCTCAGGAGGAGAAAAATTAAATTTGGTTTCTGTGAAAATGAAGATTGAATTTCACCTCTCCTTCATCTGATAAGTTATTTAGACTCAATTCTGTCCTCCTCAGTGGCAGACAGAAGTGAAATGCTGTCACTTACTCTTCGTAGACCTGACCTTCTGCCTTTAATACAATTCTGTAAAAAACAACTGGAAAATTCTGAGGTTCAGGTTCTGCCTGCAGACACACACACTGCTGTGTCTGAGTCCTGACAGAAGTGTGCATGTGAGAATACACAGATTCTCAAATGTGTTCATTTTGGGTATAAGCCTCAGTGTCATCTGAATTATACAAGACAGTTTGGGGCTTTTTTTCTGCAGAAGAACCAAAAAATGCTAATTTATACACAGGTTTGGAGCTGTTGCTTTTGTGTACAAGTTTGATTTTTATGTGAAGCTGATTAAACTGATGTCTGTGAAAGAGTTGTGTGCAAGAATTTTAAATAGCTCCTGCTTTTTAATATTCACTTTGGCTTTAATTATTTTGTTCCTACGTTTTCCCTTTCAATTTTCTAAAAACCTAGAAATGTAATTAGAGAGAGGCTGAACTCAAGAAAGCTGCCAGCATTTCTACATCATGATTAAATATATCAGCCATCCCTTTAGTCAGAGACTGAAAAACAGGATTTTCATAATTATCTCCCTGTTATCCAGGAAAGAATCTGCAACACGTAGGGCTACAGAGTTATTGAAAATGCAGCACTAATTAAAATCTCATATAAGCTCGTGATGATTGGGAGAGTATGAAAACACAGTTACTAAATTATTTCCTGTATTTGCTATCTCTGTTAGAAAACCAAACAAAACCCTTCTAAACAAAACCCATCTCAAATCACTGGGGAGACTTAATGAGGCTTTTAAATATGCAGCAGTCACATAAACATTGCAAGTTGCTTGATTCACCTCTCCTTAGACCAGCAAGGCATCTACAGAACTCATTTTCCCCATGTAACACAAGAGGAAATGCTGTGGTATATTCACAAGCAGTAATGCAAACCTTTCTTGGTTTGAGGTTATGGTTACACTCTTTCTTTTACAGGCATAAAAATAATTTTGGTATTATTAGCTTTTATGGTTTCATTGCAAAACAAGTCATCTTGGTGTCATCACCAATTAAAAATCTAGTATCCTTGCAGGCTGACTTCTGCTGAGCTATCTCCATCCTCTTGGAAATGTACAAAAAAATATGCCCAGTACAAAGCCTAAACATTATTATTAATCTTGTCAAAGGACTCTAAGCTTTGGCACTGACAGGGCACACCAGAGGACACTAAGTGCTGATATGGTTTGTGATGAAAGGAAAAGCTGCTCAGACAGTGCCTTCTTTGAACCATGTAACTCAGGATCCTCCAGGGAAAGGAACCTGGTGAGCTTTTTATTTTGCAACCCTTTTCCTCAAAATTTAATTTGTACCCAAATAGCAAGTCCTGAGCCAGAGAGAGTCCAGTACCCCCACTTTTCCTTCACAATAAATTAAGTCATCTCCAGTGTTGCACAGAGTAGGAGGGTAAGTTGAGTATTACCCAATTTTAAAACTTCTAAAAATGTAGGGAAATTAGGCAGCTTATCATATTAAAAACAAGACAAAACTGGGGAAACGTTTGCTTCTGGTTTCAAAGCAGAATCCAGAACAGTGTAGGAATTAGGTGGGTTTTAGACAACCAAATTCAAAACTAAGACTGAAAACAATTCTTTTCAACAGATGAAAAAAATCACAGTAACCTCAGTTGTTCAGGCCCTGCCCTTTCTGACCTGGAAGTTGCCAGTTCCTGGTTCTACACCTGCTCAGAACTGCCTGAGCACTTCAGCAATTAACTCCTATTTTAATTGCATATGGATCCAGTAGCACCTATGTCCCTTACAGCACAGAAGGATACGTTTGCTCTAGCACAGCCACCACACCATTAAATTCTGTACAAAAAGCAGTAATAATCAGCATTTCTATGAGAAAGGACCTCCTGGTAGAGGTGGGATCATCTCCTTTTCCCCAAACAAGCTATTCTCAGGTCTGAGTTTACTGCTATGCATATTTCTTGCCCAAAGTTGCTTTCCTCTCTTCAAAATACTGTAAGACAACTTAGTCATTGTTGCCATGATTAAAGATGACTTTTCTTTGTGAGAAAACAAGCATTCTTTTAAAAACTCTTGACCTCCTTTGGAAAAATTCTGACTTGGGAGATTTTAATTGCAGGGAATCTGTTCATAGTGCTATTTTTACATGTATTGGAAAAGTATCAAAGCTCATTTTTTAGGAGAGGAAATTATACTTTAAAATGCACTATTGTGAGAAAGTGACTCCCTAATGTCTTTGAGTTGGTGCTTTGTTTCTCGTTAGAGGCATCTCCTGCCTTCCCTGATGAGCCTGCTCTTGTTTTCAGTGCTGGTTTGCTCTAAGATGCTTTTGATCCTGTATTCATTAAAACCTGATCCTGCTGCTTCCCACCAGCCCTAATGGTCTGTGAAATTATTTTCCTTTCTCCAAGATGCTGTTAACTCTGCTAGCACCTGCAGAGTAGAGAAGCTCAGAACATTGTCAAAAGTCCTCTGATTTATTCAAACCTGCTTTTCTCCACAAACAAGAATTAATCTTCAATGTTATCACAACAATCTTCCCTCATGGAATAGGAGGAACAAACTGCAACAGTCTGGAGGTTTTTATCACTGTTGTTTTCCCCTTCTACAGGTGCAGAGAGAAAAATGGAAAAAAAAGACTTGAAAACTGAGGGTAAGATTCAGTCTGTATAACAGAGCATGAAAGAATGAATGAGCATGAAGGGCTCAAGCAGCTGAAAGGGAATTAAACCCAGTAAGAAAAAAAGGATGGAACAATGAAGCCAAGTGATGAGGTAAAGGGAAAATGTAAACATTCATTTGCAGTCTGACCCATGCAGGGAATAACATCAGTTAGGGAAAAGTCAGGATTTTAAGGTATTCACAAACAGAATTTTTCAATTACTCAGGATTCATAATCAGGTGACAGTTTAGTTTTGTTCTGGGTGTTATTGTTGGTGGAAGAAAGGAGGGCTCTCTAAATGTGTGGTTTTGACAGGATGATAAAGGCATTGGCTGTCAATACAGACTTCATTGCACACATTCTAGCAAGTATTGTCAAGTTATGGCTACTCTAAAACTGAAGTGCTGAGAATAAACTAAACCAGAGCAAGCTGCACATTTGTCTGGAACACAGACTCAGCTCCTCAAAGCTGATAGGAGGCAGCCTTTGCCTGGAAAGCAGTTTTCATAGTTCTGAGAAGTGAGTTTCAGAAGTTTAGTTCAGACTGGCAGGCAGGCACACTGCCAGGGGACACAGACTCAACTGTCTTGCTTTTACCACCACCACAGAAACTGGAGATCCCAGTGATCCCTCCTGTTAAAGTCCCCTCAAGAGAGATGATTTTTATTGCTTTGTAATGTTTTAATTTTAGGTGGAAAACAGTCCTTTGGAGGACAGTTTTCTGCTGTCAATGGGAACAGGGTATTACAGGTGGGGCCAGCATGCTCTCTACTCATGTTCCACTGCAGGATTGTCTTCCCACTGGCTGTTTTAAAGGGGAAATTAAAACACCTGATTAGAAATGTGAGGTGCTGGGCCCCCCCTGGAGATGCAAATCACTACATACAAGGACCATTATGGAAATCTTCCCCAAAATTCTGTATATCTATTAAAATGCTTCATTCCCAGTTTTCAACTTTTCAAATCTCAGTAATAATCTCAGATCATCCCCAGCTCTTAACTGAGTTTTGCACAGCAGAAATTCTAGTTGTTCCTGAAGAATGACTCTTAGGGTTGGTGTAGAGAACCCTAAGAACCCTAAGGTTTTAAGTGGTATCTTCAAGATGGGTAATTCATTGATTTCAAAGCAGTAACAATGACTTCCTTATCCCTTCAACTGCTGGCATTCAAGCACAAATCTTTGCTATCCTGTGACCAGAAAGTTATCAGTGATACACAATTATAGCCACCTCTACAAAATATATGCACCATCTACCTTGTTCTGTGTGCTCTCTAAATATTTGGGTTTTTTTAAACATCTGTTGATGGTGTTGCAGAAGGAGCTTGTAAAAACAAGGAAGATGAAAAGGAAAAGCAACACAGCTGCCAAGTTTCCCCCCCTGTGGATGCCATGTCTCAGCTAGCTATGAAATAAAACTTCACCTTTCTTAGCTGATACCTCAACAAGTTCCTCCTGGAGGGCCAAGAGGCACAAACACTGCAGCAACATAATCTGCTGTTTATTCTCAGTATGTGCATGATTTTTCTCATCTCCCTGGAACCACCAAGAACTGACAGGGTTCCTAGGAGAATTCTGGCAGAAATGTTTTCAAAACAGAGATGGCAGTGGCTGCTGGTGCTGCACAGGAAGCCAGCTGGTTGTGTTACATGAGCACAAAATGACATGAGAGTTCTGTGCTATTGGTAACAAAGGCCATTCTGCAGAAAAGATGGAGATTATCCTAAAGTTTCTAACAACAGCTTCAACACAGTCTCTGCTGATGGACAAAAAAGGAATAAGCCAAATAAAAACAGAGGAAAGACCTTGATTTCCACATTGTGTATTTACTCTTCATGCTTAGACTCCGGAAGTACAGTTATATCACTAAATAAAAAGAAACTGGGTTTTGGTTTTCTTGGGTTTTTTGTGAAAATGATTGAAATAGGAGTTCCCCCTGCTGGTAACTTGATGAGTCATTAACAGACTCTGGGCTGGGACTCTGGAACCAACAAAATTAGAAGAGAAGATGGAATCTATTCATCACTTCTCAGCCTGACCTTCACATTTTTCACTTGCAGGGCTTTGTCTAAGGCACTTAACACCTACTCAAGTGATTTCCCTTCCTCTTCTACCCAGACACCACTCACATCTGCTCAGGAAGGAGCAAACCACAAGCACTGCCTTTAGGAACTCACAAGTCAGCCCAAACTTGAAACATTACAGAGTGGCTGTTTAAAGCACCTGCCTGCTTGGCTGCAAAGGCTGTTTTACACTTCACAAAAACTTCTCATTTTGGAAAGCATGGCATTATCACACCACTATTTGCTTGCTTCAGCTGGGGAAAGAAAGATCAAGCACACAGGACTAAAAAGAACAAGGTAGTCTCTTTTTATTTAACTTGATTTGCACCCTAATAAACTGGAGAATGTCTAGAAAAAGCAGAGATAAACCAAGTCACAGCAGAACTGGTGAAGCTCAGGCTGCTGGCAGAAAACCTGAGCACTGTGCTTTAATTTTTCAAAACCTCCAAACTGCTCTAGGTGCACAAGCTACCACAGAACACTTTCTTCTTTGAATAAGCAAAATAGAACTTGCCAGCAGTAAAGATTTCTTTGCACAGCCATAGCCTGGATGTTATGCAGGGTCTAGAGAAACCAGAGTTAAGTTCTGTCAGCACTTTGTATGTTACTGATCTTTTACTTGAAGATGGAAAGCCTTTCCTGACACTTCACCAGAAATTCAAGCATTGCCTCTGAAGACACTTAGACTGTGTCTAAGCCAAAAAAAGTGTGAACAAAGCTAAAAAAACCCAAACGACCCACCTATTAAAATCTAATCATCCCTCTGCAGAAGTGCCTCAAAAAGGAGTTACCATTTCTAACAGGAAAAAAATAACACAGAGGATGAAAACTTCATTGGATCCTAACCCAGTTCCCTTAGAGTTTACCTGTCTATGTACAGACAGCTGAACTCAAGCAGGAACACACACCAGAAGCCAGCAAGCAGACTTCTCAAAGTGTGGCAGGCAGTCTGTCACTGGGGAGAGGCATTACAGCAATAATCCTGGCAGCTCAGAGCTGGGGACCTGCTTTGTGGTAGCTTTGTTAGAACTGTCCAAGAAAAAACACTGCTGATTTGAAAATAGCTTCTTGAATTGCTTTTGTAACCTCCTCTGGGATCCCACAGTAGGTGAGGCCTGAAGAGAGGACAGCAAGGTGTCTGAGGAAATCCACAGGATTCAGACTCAGTGTAGGTACAAGAGCTGCCTTTGTTTTAGGGAAATTCTTATTGACTAAGAGTCAGAGGTGCAGCAAGATCCAAGCTGGAGCAATACCAGGAATAGGTTTTAGAGCTAAAGTGGGTCAAGGGAGCCTGCAGCAATCAGGAGAGAGAAAAAAAAATCTCCTTTATTTTTCTTCTTGGCAGACTAATCTTTGAATCTGTGCTTTGAATACAGACAAGTTGAAGATATTGGTAAAGACAGATCTTGGTTTAGAAAACAAACCCTAGGAGGTTCCCAGCTTTGTTCTTTCTTGTTGGCCTGTGGTGTGGGGAAAGGGATGAACCTGTGGGTCTGAGCAGAAGTTCCCTTGAAACTACAGTGGCTTCTTTTCAATGGTTAAGGCAAAAATATAACAATGACATCTTTGTTTCATTTTTAAGACACCTTCTTCTCCTAAAGCTAGACCTAGACTTGGGGGCAAAAGGGAGAGAAGAGCATGGGAAGAGTACTTCATGTACACACGAGGCAATTTGGCTTGAGGTGCTGTAAACAAAAAGGAGATTGCTGCTAACAGACTGACAATTTCTAATCATACCCTTCCTGAAGAGCTTTAGCCAGTAGAGAATCCTGGTTCATAAGCAATTCTGCTTCTGTGGAATTAAAATAAGAGTGATAGAGGAGCTTAAGTCCTATAAGCACAGAGGAAAGATGGTTTTATGATTAAGACACACAAAGGATAATTCTTATCTCTGCCACAGTGTTCAGGAACAAGTCATGCAGTTTCTCTGCTCCCTTTTAGAAAATGGAACTAATGTTCATTACCTTCCATACTGGGAAGCACTTCAGGGAAGCCAGAACCTCAGGACAGGAGCAGCTGCCAGCACACACTGCTCATCAAGCTGGATCCATGGAGTTCAGTCACAAAAGCTTTCTCTGCATAATTCTCTACTACTGAGAAGAGGTTTGCTACTCATCACTTGACCTTGGGGACAACGTGCAGTAGCAAAGAGGTGAAGGTGACAGAGAAAACCCCCTTGATAGCCTCAGGCTTAATTTTCCAGGAAACATATTGTCTGAGCAGAACTCTAGGATAGCAAGACAGATGAAAGAAGAAGAAGAAATTAAAACCAAATTTGAGGCCAAAAAAGTTATAGGGAACTCTGGAAGGGTGAGGGAAACAGGGGATAGAGAGGGAGAGGCTTACAACAGCCACTCAGGAAAGAGATGGAGATCCCATCTGGAGGGGCAAAAGGCCAAAGCCACAGAACAGATGGAGACCAAGTGACAGCTGGTAGGAACAAGCTTTCATGTGTAAAGTTTGCTCTTTGGAGAATTTCCCTCTCCAACTCTGAAGGCATCATTATGAAAATAACTCCTCCCCACGAGACACTGGGGAGCTCGCCTGTGCTCAGGAGCGGGCATCCCAAAGCTCCCCATGATGGTGGTTAATTAAAAAGGGCCCTTTCAACATTTAGAAGCTGTTGTCACACAACCTTGGCATGGTTTTAGCAGCAGAGGGTCCTGTCCCTGCATCAGCGAGGGAGGGGTGTGAAAAGAATTAATTTGGGCCCCACTGGTTAAACAGGTTTCCTGTAAACTTGCACATATGCCAAGAGTTGCTCCTGGTTTTGAAGGGCTGGGATGAAGGACATCATGCAACTTGGTGCCTGCACAGATTATCTTAATGGAAGAGGGTCCAATTGCTGCTCCATCAACTCATTTGTGGAAAAATGATGCAATCAGTCAAAAGAGGGTGTTGTCTTCAACACAGGCCTTTAATCCAGGGATCTTTCCAGGCCACAGCAAAGAACTAACATAATTCTAAGAGTAGCCCCCTCCTTGGAGAGGTGTGCTGCTTCTCCCCAAGCACAGTGAAATTAAAAGTTCTGGAAAAGTGGCCATTGTCTCTTTTTCTTTAATAAAGATATGAAGGGTTTGTTTTTTTTTCCTGTTAAGGCAAGAATTTCATCCTGCTGCTAGGCTCTACTAATGCAGCTTTGATTATAGAAAAAAAAAAAAGGCTTAATTACAGTTAAAACTAAAGAATTATGCTTTTAAGACAACTGAGAATAAAAAAACTAAAACAAAAAAAAAAAAAAAAAATCCAAATACTGTCCTTCTGATTACCTATCCTGAGTCCAGTTTGATAATAGATTTTGAGGTACAAGACAATAAATTAAAAGTTCATTCCAACTGCAGAGATCAACCACTTCCTCAATGTGATGTCTTCTTCACTACCTTTCCAAATTTGGCATCGAGTCCCAGTCCTGCAAAAAGAGATAAAACAACACATGTGCATAAAAAACTTGCTTCAGACTTTGCAAACAAACATAACACAAGGAGCCTTGCAAAAAATCAGCTTAACAGCATCAGCTTCTGGTCACTCAGAGGCAGTGACTCACCTGGTGTGGCAGAAAAGAAAATAACAAAAGAGACAGAAAGAGATAAAATACCAAGAAATAGAAGTAATAGAAGAATAGAGCAGCCAGACAGAGAGGGACCTGGGAGTCTGGATTGCCAGGAAGCTGAAGAGGAGGCAGCAGTGTGCCCAGGTGGCCAAGAAGGCCAATGGCATCCTGGGCTGGCTCAGGAACAGCGTGGCCAGCAGGTCCAGGGAAGGGATTCTGCCCCTGTGCTCAGCCCTGGGGAGGCCACAGCTTGAGTCCTGTGTCCAGTTCTGGGCCCCTCAGCTCAGGAAGGAGATTGAGGTGCTGGAGCAGGTCCAGAGAAGAGCAAGGAGGCTGGGAAGGGATCCAGCACAAGTCCTGTGAGGAGAGGCGGAGGGAGCTGGGGGTGTTGAGGCTGGAGAAGAGGAGGCTCAGGGGAGACCTCATCACTCTCTCCAACTCCCTGAAAGGAGGTTGGAGCCAGGGGGGGGTTGGGCTCTTTTCCCAGGCAACTCTCAGCAAGACAAGAGGGCACAAGAGGTCTCAAGTTGTGCCAGGGGAGGTTTAGGTTGGACATTAGAAAGAATTTCTTTCTGGAGAGGGTGATCAGGCATTGGAATGGGCTGCCCAGGGAAGGGGTGGATTCTCCATCCCTGGAGATATTTCCAAAGAGCCTGGATGTGGCACTCAGTGCCATGGGCTGGGAACCACGGGGGGAGTGGATCAAGGGTTGGACTTGATGAGCTCTGAGGTCCCTTCCAACCCAGCCAATTCTAGGATTCTAAGTCATGTTCCCCTTCACCTGCCCTGGGGAGGATATGAACCTGCTCTGCCATCAAGAGTCTTCTCATCCAAACAGATTTTTTTTGACCATCATCTTTTGTCAGCTCTTCCCTGGCTATGCATCACCTCTAATTAAATTCCAAGGGAAAAGGCCTTGGTTTCCCAAACTTACCCAAAAACACCAGGATGGTTCCCACCCACTGCATGGTGCTGATGGGATTGGCAAACAGAATGACAGAGGCTAAAATGGTGAAGAACTTGCGGGTGGTGGTGATGATGGAACAGGTCAGAGGCCCGAAGTATACCACAGTCATGAAGATAAAACTCTGTGGGAAGACAAATAAAAACACCTTCTGTCACTCTGACTGGAGAAAAGTACAACGCAGATCATAGGTGGAGATAAAAAAAGTTGAATCCTTCTGACTGGACAAAGCCACCCCCTGGAAGGCTGTGGAGTGAGGGAATTGTGTTTACCTGACCCAGGGCACTCGTCAGGCCAAACAGGAGGATGTTGTAAATGATGCTGGGGTAACGTTCTGTAAAACTCAAGAACTCCCAGAGCTCTCCAGTGAAGAGGATCCCTGGATCAAGATCAAGAGGAAAAGCATGAGTTACAAGCCCACGGGCAGCCTGAGTAGCCACTGCTACATAATTTACACTCAGAAGCCAAGAGAAGCTACTGCAAGCAAAGAACAGGTGAAAAAAGTGATCACCTTCCTGGTTAATTAATGGCAAAAGCAACCAGGAACTGCAGATCCAGGGCTGATAAACAGTCCCTAGGAGTTAACCAGAAGTGCTACTCCCTGGTTGGAGGGGAAAGCTACACTGATAGCTTATTTCTGAGGTAAAATCCTCAAGTAGAACCCGGGTGGTTTGGGGCTGGAGCAGAGCTGAGGAGTGAACAAGCCCCAGGCAGCTCCACTCTGCGTGGAGCACTGTCCTCTGCTGGGCATGGGAAGAGCTACAGCACACAACAAGCTTCTAGATACAACCAACCCAAAAAAAAACCCAAAAAACCCCCAAAACAAAGTTATTTGCAAAAGAAGAGTTCCAGGCCCTTTTTGGAGCAGGGCATGAGGTCTCTTTCCCACAGGATGTCCCGGGCCTGTCTCGTGGTGTGGTGGCTGTGGGTTTTGCAGGTTGTTCCTTACCAGCCCCCAGGAACAAGGTGGACCAGAGGTTAACATTCAGCATCATGTGGTTGGAACCTGTCTGGTAGTGAGCTCTCATGTGGTCCTGAGAGACACCAGTCAGCCCATCCAAGGTCAGAGACAGCAGCTGAGGAAAGACAGAGATAAATCCTTCATTTTTTTAGTTCTTCTCTTGAGGAAAAGATCTTGAGCATCCTCCTCATTCCTTGACACCCCAACTCTCCTCTTAAACACCCATTCCCTTACCTCAAAACACACTCAAAACCCCACAGCTTCAGGCTGTGCCCTCAAAACCCCAGCCTCCTCCTGCAGCAGCCTTCCCCCAGCAGCTCAGGGTACACCTGAGGAGGAGAGGCTGAGGGAGCTGGGGGTGTTGAGGCTGGAGAAGAGGAGGCTCAGGGGAGACCTCATCACTCTCTCCAACTCCCTGAAAGGAGGTTGGAGCCAGGGGGGGTTGGGTTGATATCAGTGGGACAAGAGGGCACGGACTAAAGAATTTTTTCCTAATATCCAACCTAAACCTCCCCTGGCAGAGCTGGAGCTCTGCCAGGGGAGGTTTAGGTTGGATATTAGGAAAGGATTTCTTTCTGGAGAGGGTGCTCAGCCATTGGAATGGGCTGCCCAGGGAAGGGGTGGATTCTCCATCCCTGGAGATATTTCCAAAGAGCCTGGATGTGGCACTCAGTGCCATGGGCTGGGAACCACGGGGGGAGTGGAGCAAGGGTTGGACTTGATGAGCTCTGAGGTCCCTTCCAACCCAGCCAGTTCTAGGATTCTGTGATAAAGGAGGTGGCTCCTTCCTTCCCCCTCCCCCTGGCTCTTGCAGCACTCACCAGGAGGAGCTCTCCATAGCCAAAGATGTGCTCATCACTGCCCACCCCCTTCTTGGGTTTGTAGAGGAACAGGGCCACGCCTGCAACTATCAAGAGGACGCAGAGATACTTGGCTGGGGGATACTTCTTCCGCAGCAAAGTCACCCCTAGAAGCATGACTGGAAAGAAACAACATCAGAAACCACTCCCAGGATCCTCACAGGGAGGGGGGATTTTAACTTCACCAACACAGGGATAAAACACCACTTGGCAGAGGGAGGGACACTGCTCTGACAGCTGAGGTTCTGGTTGAGGAACCAACAGAAATCCCCAGAAATAGAAACGTGAAGCACGTACCTGGGATGGGCTTACAGGATTTGCCAAGAACCTGGAAAAGAAAGATTGGGTTAATTGGGAGGAGAGACCCTGACTATACAAGGGTGAACATCTGGGGTCTGACTCCCCTGATGCACCAGAGACTCCAAAAACAAGGAGACAAAAAACCCCCCCCACCAACAGCTGAACAATCAGCAAAGGTTTCAAAATCACCTCAACCCCCCCCAGCATCAGCACCAGCTCCCAATTAACCCATTCCCAGCCTTCCCCTTCCAGGGGAGCTCTCTTAACTCCTCCCCACACTGACTCAGCCACTGCCACAACCTCAAAAAGGTAGAAAATAAGCCTCAAAATCCCCCTTTCCCTCTGTCTCATTGCACCAGCAGCAGCTGCCTCGCCAGGGCTGGGTTTTGGGGGTACCTGGGTGGGGTAACTGACAAACTGCAGTGCTGAGTTGCTGGAAACCATGGCCCCCAGGTAGGAGAGGGAGCAGGAGGCATAGAGCCAGCCCCGGGTGCGGTCAGCCTTGACCGAGTCGAAGAAATGGATCACTGGGAGGAGAAGAAAGGAAAAGAAAACTCAGGAGGGACACAAACACCCGGGGCCGAGCGCCTTCAGGCTCTCACCAGCAGGGACAACCCCCGCGCTTCTCCCCTCCTCCCAGGGGCAGCAAACGGAGTCCCCGGAGCCCCCCGGACTCACGGAGTTTGGCGAAGGCGGCGTTGATCACGCACTGGATGAACACCAGGGTCAGGGCGTACTTGAACTTCTCCTGCTTGGCGCCCTCTCCGTACCGGCCCCGAGTGCTGGAAAAGGGCGCGGCGTGAGGAGCCCGAACCGCAGCAACACCCCGGGGCACCGACAGACAGACACCGCACCCGGGGAAACCGGGTGAAACCTCCCCCGGGCCGACCCCACGGAGCTTCCCACGGAGGATTTCTCCCTCCCCCCCCTTCCCCCGCAGAGACCCCGCGGGGCTCACATGCTCTCCTGCAGGATGCCGTAGTAGAAGTAGCAGGCGAAGACGCCGAGGAAGCAGACGGGCAGGCGGAGGCGCTCGGGCAGCGCGGCGGCGTTGCCGGTGTTCGCCATGGCGGGGCTGTGGCCGCTCAGCGCCGGGGACACCTCCAGCACCGCATCCCGCAGCGCGGCGGCCGGCGGAGCGGGCTGCCTCATAGGCCCGGCCTGAGCCCGCCCGCCGGACAGGACCCTCCCGGCCCTGCCGCGCCCGACCCTGACGCTGCCCGGTCCGCCGTGAGGAGGAGGCGGGAGGGGAACGCGGGACACCGGGCAGAGCCGTTCGGGAGGGACGCGCCGGGACTTCCCGCAGCCATCCCGGAGCTTTCCCCTCCGCGGCTCGGCCCAGGGCACGGCAACGGAGCGCCCGGCGGGACAGGCAGCATGGGGGCAGCCCCAGAGCGGGGACTTTCGCTGAGCGCGTCCCTTGTGTGACGTAAAGAGATGTGGAGCGCGGGGATTGGCTGCGCGGCCGGGGGGCGGGGCTAAGGGGCGGGTTGGCGTTTCCGCCGTCGCCTCAGCGGCTCGGGCCGGGCCGGCGCGTGCGCAGTGCGGCCCCTCAGGGACGGAACCGAACCGGGCGGGACGGGACGGGACCGAACCGAACCGGGCGCTCTGCGGGTGCCGGAGGCAGCTCGGGTTCCCCGCCCCCCCCGGTTCCCTTTCAGCCGCTGTTTCCTCCCGCGGCCTCTGCGGTGCTGCCGAACCGGCCCAGCGGGAGCGGGGAACGCGTTCGGGTTGGAGTCCGAGAGCTCCCCCAAGGCCACCCCTGCCCCATGTCCCTCATCCCCACATCTCCAGGCTCTGAAACCCCTCCAGGGATGATGGGGACTCCAGCCCTGCCCTGGGCAGCCTGGGCCAGGCCCTGACAACCCTTTCCAGGGAGAAATTGTCCCCAAGCTCCAACCTAAACCTCCCCTGGCACCACTTGAGTTGTGCCAAAAGTTCCTCTTGTCCCATCCCTTGTTCCTTGGGAGCAGAGCCCGACCCCCCCTGGCTCCAACCTCCTCTCAGGGGGTTGCAGAGAGCCACAAGGTCTCCCCTCAGCCTCCTCTGCTCCAGGATCAACACCCCCAGGGCCCTCAGCTGCTCCTGGGCAGACTTCTGCTCCAGACCCTTCCCCACCTCTCTTTCCCTTCTCTGGACACACTCCAGCCCCTCAGTGTCCCTTTTCTGACCCAAAACTGACCCCAGGATTGGAGGTGCAGCCTCAGCAGTGCCCAGCACAGGGGATGATCCCTGCCCTGCTCCTGCTGGCCACACCAGTGCTGACACAGCCAGGATGCTGGTGGCCTTCTTGGCCACCTGGAGACACACTGCCTCGTGGTCAGTCACTGCCAGCCAACACCCCCAGCTCCTTTTCTGCCTTTTCTTTTTTCTGCCTTGTTCCTTGGGAGCAGAGCCCGACCCCCCCCCGGCTCCAACCTCCTCTCAGGGGGTTGCAGAGAGCCAGAAGGTCTCCCCTCAGCCTCCTCTGCTCCAGGATCAACACCCCCACTTTTCAAGTGAAAATCACTTGATTTGCCTTCTTACCCCCTCTGTGTGATCACTTAAAATTTATTTCTGAATTTAGTTTCAGCTGCTCCTGGGCAGATTTTGTTCTGAGTCCTTCAACCAACCTCAGAACTTCAACCAGTCCCAGGCACTCTTTGGACCCACTGAGCCCCAGCACCCTCCTGGTGACCCCCAGAGCAGGATGAGACCCCCAGGAGAGCTCCTGCCTTCCATCTGCCTGCTGAGCTCTCCAGAGACTCCAGTTGAGACTCAAGACATTAAATCCCAAAGAAGGGCTTTGGATGCCTGAAATATTTATTTTTGTTTCCTTTTTAACTGGCAATACCAGCATCTGCAGAAAAAAAAAAAAAACCCAAAAAAACCAAAAACCCAACAAAAACAACCAACCCTCTAAACATAAGACAGGAACTCCAGAGCCAACATTCCTCCTCCTTTAAGCTTTGCAATACGTACAGAAAATACAAACTTCAAACAGCTGCAAAAATAGTGTCTTTGGAAGAAAATAGAGTTTCTACATCAGATACAAGAAAATTGGCTTCTTCAGTACAACCCAGAGCCTTCAAAACACAACAGAAAATCCAATACTTTTGTTGCCAAGAGGTTTTACAATCCACATTCCCCTGGAGCTGGAGGGTGCTGGGCCAGTGCTGCTCTCACAGCTCCATGCACCAAACCCCCCCTCAGGGTAGGGGGGTCCTGACCCCCCAAAACCCTCCATCCCCCTCCCCCCAGTCCATCCCACCCCAGCCAGGCTGTTGGGGCTCATGGCTGGGAAGCAGCAAAACCCCCCCTGGAGCAGGGACTTTTGTGCACTGGGTTGGTTTTCACCTCCCTCATCCCAAGGCACCTGCAGGACCTTTCCCCAGGCACGGGGGGAGCAGACAAAGAATTTGTGACCCCAACACCTCCCTCAGCCTCAGCCTCCTGAGTTTTCCAGACCTGTGGGAGCTGCCTTTGGACACCTGCACTCTCCCCAAAGAGCAACTGAGGCACGGGAGGGCTCTGCTGCTCCCCTGAGGGAGAGGAGCTGAGTGCAGATCCTCATTCCCTGCTCCATTCCACTGCCTCCAGGCTCCTTCTCTTCCCTTTTCCCAGGGTTCAGCAACCCCAGGGCAAGCTCCAACCTCAGCTCTCCCAACTCCAGCTCCTTCACAAGCACAGCCTGCTCTTCACCAGGCAAACAATCACACAGGAAACAAAAGACAATTCAACACAGGAAAAGTGCTTTCCCCAGGGGGGGCTGGGAGAACCCTGCCTGTCCAGCAGGGAGGAGTCCCTGGGCACAACGACTTCACAGTTTCTGTCACTCTGGGGAGGAAAAACCACTGTGGTTCTCAGTCCCAGGGTTGTCCCTTGGCTGTCACACATCCCACCTTCAAGGCACTTGTGTCTCCACAGGCAGGCAGAGAGGAGCTGGTGCTGCCTGGCTTCCCCCCACCCCAAAAAAAAAAAAAAAAAAAAGGCTTCACACCACCAGAGAGCTGTGGAACACAACGTTCTCCTCTGCCTGGCCACGCTTCCAGTGTTCATAGCTCAGTGAAGAAGACTTGGACACCTCACTGAAGCTCTCCACAGCAGCATCTTTCCTCACCCCGAGGAAAGGAGGGGAAGCTGTGGGCTGGCAGGATGTAAACGTGTCCGTGGCAGGGCTGGAAGAAGCTGGGAAACCCCTGAAGAGGAAACCCACGTTTGGGAAGAGAGGTTTCACCAGGCTGACAGGGCAGAAGGCAGAACCCGTGGGGTTGAAGTGCACTTTGTTCTTATCTGGGCAGGAAGGCTGAAAAGGTTGAGCAGGGCTGGGGGAGCTGAAGGAGAGAGACAAGAGTGGACTTGATGATGGAAATCATGGAATCCCAGATCACCCAGTGCCCCCCCTGCCATGGGCAGGGACCCCTCCCCCAGCCCAGGGGGCTCCAAGCCCCATCCAACCTTCAACACTGCCAGGGATGGGGATTCCACAGCTGCTCCAGGAAAGCTCTTCCAGGCTCTCCCCACCCTCAGTTCTCCCTCCCATCTCCCCTCTTGCAGCTGCAAACCCTTCCCCCTCATCCCATCCCTCCAGGCCCTTGTCCCAAGTCCCTCCCCAGCTTTCCTGGAGCCCCTTCAGGTACTGGAAGGTGCTCTAAGGTCTCCCCTTTCTCTTCTCAAGGAATCCCAGACTGGTTTGGGTTGGAAGGGACCTCAAAGCCCCCCCAGTGCCCCCCCTGCCATGGGCAGGGACACCTCCCACCAGCCCAGGGGGCTCCAAGCCCCATCCAACCTTCAACACTGCCAGGGATGGGGCAGCCACAGCTTCTGGGGGCAACCTGGGCACCCAGGGGCTCAGCACCCTCACCCCAAAAAATGTCTTCCCGATGTCTGACCTTAATCTCCCCTCTGTCAGGTGAAAGCCATCACCCCAAGGGGTTGATAGGATGAGGGAAAAGTCCCTCCCCAGCTTTCTTGATTAGGAACAGGCACTTGTAAGGGCACTGAGCAGCCACAGGCAAAACTCCTGGAGCTGTGCACACATCCTGAGCTGCCTGAGCTGGATGGCTCTGGAGGTACAGAGAGCCTGCTCTGTCACACTTATTTACAGCAGAACCACCTCTTGTCCTCAAGAGGCTCTGCTGGCCAAGGAAAACTTCCAGCAAGGAATCACCTCAGCATGAAGAAGCACCTATGAAGAGAGGCTGAGAGAGCTGGGGGTGTTGAGGCTGGAGAAGAGGAGGCTCAGGGGAGACCTCATCACTCTCTCCAACTCCCTGAAAGGAGGTTGGAGCCAGGGGGGGTTGGGCTGATATCAGTGGGACAAGAGGGCATGGACTAAAGAATTTTTTCCTAATATCCAACCTAAACCTCCCCTGGCAGAGCTTCAGCTCTGCCAGGGGAGGTTTAGGTCGGATATTAGGAAAGGATTTCTTTCTGGAGAGGGTGCTCAGCCATTGGAATGGGCTGCCCAGGGAAGGGGTGGATTCTCCATCCCTGGAGATATTTCAAAAGAGCCTGGATGTGGCACTCAGTGCCATGGGCTGGGAACCACGGGGGGAGTGGAGCAAGGGTTGGACTTGATGAGCTCTGAGGTCCCTTCCAACCCAGCCAGTTCTAGGATTCTATGTCTGAGAGGCAGCAGTTCAGCTTTTAGCTCTTCTGAGCAGCCACCTTTTGGTTGGGAGTTTTTCCTGGAGGCTGCTCCCTGCTTTAAGGCCAGGGCAGGGGTGACAACTGCAGCATCAGGAGCTTCAGCTGTCCCCACCCCACCTCCTCCCCTAGGACCAACTGGATGGGATCTGACTTCTGCCACCAACTCCTCAAACTTACGAGGCTTCTTCAAAAGCCAGGACCTTCTCACAGCCCTCAGGAGGTTCCCGTTTGAACACGTAGCTGTGGTTGGGTCGAGGAGAAGAAGCAAAGGCCAGGACTGGTGAAGGGCTGCACTCTTCTGGCAGAGAAGACAAAAAAAAAGCTCAAAAAATGTCTTAAAAAACCCAAGAGCATCAGGATTGCTCTTCTAGACCCTGGGGCTGCAGGCCCCAAAGCTGTGGTGTTTTAGCTGTGTAGTTCCCAGCTCCCTCCCCCCTGTAGGACTGGAACCACCCAGCTGGAGGAAAATCACTTCAGAAATCCACCACAGTGACCCAAATTGGCTCAGACCCTCTCTACCAGCAGGCAGAGAGCAGCCATTGCACTGAGGCTGCTGTCACACTGTGTCCCCTCTTTGTGTCCCCTGTCACCCTCTGCTCTCAGTGCTCACCTTTCTCCTTTGGATCTGGCTGCTCCTCTGCTGCCTCCCTCACGGGGGGGTGTGGAGAAAGGTGGAGAGGCACAGAGGGAGAAGGAGAAAGAGAGAGGCTGCTGCAGCTGCTGCTGGCCTCCAGAGTCAGGGACACATCTTCAGAGCCTCTCTGGGCAGGTGCTGGGGCTCTGTGGCCATCTGGGACATCCAGTATCTAGGGAGGAAGCAAAGTTTTAGCAGGGCAAGAACCCTCCTGTCACCAGCTCAAGGGTTTAACAACAGTTACACCTCCAGACAGCAGCTGCTTGGGATCCAGACAGGGGCAGAGCCTCCACCACCCCTTCCCAATCCTGTGATGCTCTTCAGTTTTTAAGCCATCTGGGATCACTCTTCCCACACCTCCACAGCATCCAAGGAGCCTCTGGATGCCACTTTAAGATGGTGAAGACACCAATTTTAAGTCTTAAAGCTGTCACTGAGGTGTCCTCTCTCCTGAGATTACTCCTGGCTGATCTCTCCCAACACCAGCCAGTGTTCAGCAGGGAAGCCAGCAGCCATTTGACCCAAATTAAACAGTTACAAGCCTGGAACAAACTAAAACTGCACACAGAGAACATCCCCACGGCCAAGAAACAGACACAGGCTGTGTCTTTAGAGGAAAGGGTTTCCAAGACCCCCCCAGAAGGTTCAGGGCCATCCCATGAGCACCACTTACCCGCAGAAGCTCCTCATCTCCCTGTTCCTTCACAAAAACTTCCTCCAGTTCCTGGTTGAGCCCCTCCAGGCTCCTGTGCAAGCAAGGGCTGAGCCTCAAAATGAGAGCTGGAGAGAGGAAGCCTGAAGGGGAGTCCTGGAATAATTCAGAATTACAGAAGTCAGAGTTGTGTCTGATTTCCCCTTCCATCCCCTTCCCACAGCTCTCCAGGGCTCAGCCAACACCTTCCAGGAGGCTGCTGGCCCAAGGCTGACAGCAGAGCCACAGCAGCTCAGGAACTGCAGAGCAAAGCACAGGATGGGGAGAGAATTTTAAAAAAATAAAATCTCCCTTCTTAGGCATGGGAGCAGAAGTCTGAGAGCAGCTTGGACACCTGCCCACAGGAGCTTGCTCTCCACCTCCCCAGGACACATGGTGACAACAGAGCAGGGGAAAATGTGAACATACCCTGAGTGATCCCAGGACAGCATGGTCCCCCTGGAGGGGGGAGCTCTTCTCCTTTTCTTTGCCACTTCTGCCATTCAGTTTTGTTCTCTGGAGCTGTTGTTTCAGTTTGGCAATCTGGCAAACAAAGTTTCAGCTATAGAACCAGACAGGCCAACACACCTCAACCAAAAAGGATCATGTCTCATCTCTCTCTCCTCCCTCTCTCTCTTCCAGCCCACAAGGAAGTACCAAAAATAGAGAGGGTTTCAATCACACAAGCAGCAGCTCCAGCCACCTCTCAAAGGAAGGACCAGATGTACTTGCAAGACCTCATCACAACCCCCCCTCCCCTCCCCTCCTTAGCTGCAACGTGGCCAGCGCCCTTCCTCTGCTGGCTCTGGGTTATCTTCTACCTCCAGAGCATGAGGAACCCAGCCCTGCTGGAACCCACAACCACCCCACACCAGTGAGCAACCCCCTGGCTCCCAGTGGAGCTGCTTTCCCACAGCTTTACAGAGGAGGTGGCTCTGCAGAGGGTGAGGGATGAGAACAAGGGCTGAGGCCTCAGCTTCAGCAGTATCCTCATCCTCCTGCTCCCCCTCCCAGGCAAGCAGGAGTCTCCTATGTGTAGCAACCAACACAGACCTTACTCAGGGTTTACCTCTCTGCGATGATCTGTGCTGCTCCAGGAAGCAGAACGTTTGTGAGCACCTCTCCCTGCTTCTGCCTCCCGCCAGGACACTGGAGTCTGGAGTGGTGAGAAAGCACAACTCTGAGTGCTGGCAGGAGAGCCCTGGGGGTGAGTGATTCCTGCCCCTCTCCAGTCCATTCCTGCCCCTCTCCAGTCCATTCCTGCCCCTCTCCAGTCCATTCCTGCCCCTCTCCAGTCCATTCCTGCCCCTCTCCAGTCCATTCCTACCCCTCTCCAGTCCATTCCTGCCCCTCTCCAGTCCATTCCTGCCCCTCTCCAGTCCATTCCTGCCCCTCTCCAGTCCATTCCTGCCCCTGTCCAGTCCATTCCTGCCCCTCTCCAGTCAATTCCTGCCCCTCTCCAGTCCATTCCTGCCCCTCTCCAGTCCATTCCTGCCCCTCTCCAGTCAGTTCCTGCCCCTCTCCAGTCCATTCCTGCCCCTCTCCAGTCCATTCCTGCCCCTCTCCAGTCCATTCCTACCCCTCTCCAGTCCATTCCTGCCCCTCTCCAGTCCATTCCTGCCCCTCTCCAGTCCATTCCTGCCCCTCTCCAGTCCATTCCTGCCCCTGTCCAGTCCATTCCTGCCCCTCTCCAGTCAATTCCTGCCCCTCTCCAGTCCATTCCTGCCCCTCTCCAGTCCATTCCTGCCCCTCTCCAGTCAGTTCCTGCCCCTCTCCAGTCAGTTCCTGCCCCTCTCCAGTCCATTCCTGCCCCTCACCAGTCCATTCCTGCCCCTCACCAGTCCATTCCTGCCTCTCTCCAGTCAGTTCCTGCCCCTCTCCAGTCAGTTCCTGCCCCTCTCCAGTCAATTCCTGCCCCTCACCAGTCCATTCCTGCCCCTCTCCAGCCTCTTCCCATGAACACACACTCAGCAAGGTGCACTAAGTAAGGACCATTTGGTTGTGTTTGCTAAAATCAAGCCATTTGGGAAAGATTTCTGCCCAGTGGGGAAGGTGGATCTGACACCTCACACACCTCCGTGGCAAGAGCCCTGCCCAGGAGTCAGTGGCTTCATCACCACGAGGGTTTGGTGGGACAAACCACACCAAGCTGGAGAAGCAACCACAGCCACCCCCCTCTTGACCTTGGGTTCCAGAACTTGGTGTCCAAAGTGGTGTTACCAAGAGGAAAAGCCTCACCCTGCTGCTGGGAGAACACCCTGCTGCTGAGAGAACACCCTGCTGGGAGAACACCCTGCTGCTGGGAGAACACCCTGCTGCTGGGAGAACACCCTCCTGGGAGAACACCCTGCTGCTGGGAGAACACCCTCCTGGGAGAACACCCTGCTGCTGGGAGAACACCCTCCTGGGAGAACACCCTGCTGCTGGGAGAACACCCTCCTGGGAGAACACCCTGCTGCTGGGAGAACACCCTGCTGCTGGGAGAACACCCTCCTGGGAGAACACCCTGCTGGGAGAACACCCTGCTGCTGGGAGAACACCCTGCTGCTGGGAGAACACCCTGCTGCTGGGAGAACACCCTGCTGCTGGGAGAACACCCTCCTGGGAGAACACCCTGCTGGGAGAACACCCTGCTGGGAGAACACCCTGCTGCTGGGAGAACACCCTCCTGGGAGAACACCCTGCTGCTGAGAGAACACCCTCCTGGGAGAACACCCTGCTGGGAGAACACCCTGCTGGGAGAACACCCTGCTGGGAGAACACCCTGCTGGGAGAACACCCTGCTGGGAGAACACCCTCCTGGGAGAACACCCTGCTGCTGGGAGAACACCCTGCTGCTGGGAGAACACCCTCCTGGGAGAACACCCTCCTGGGAGAACACCCTCCTGGGAGAACACCCTGCTGCCTCCTGAGGCCTCAGGCTCTTGTACCAGAGCTCAAAAGCAGAGCTTGTCCCCACTGAGTGGCTCCTGCTGCTCCTCTCCAGCTCAGCTCCCTCCATCCACAGGGCTGGGCAGCTCTGATTCCCTGGATCCAGAAAATCCAACCTCAGCACCACACCAGGAGGCTGTTTTCCAAGCAACAGCTACACTTTGAATATCAATGGAAATCAGAAAGGGCTGGTAATCTGATCAGCAATGGGTGTGAACTTCCTTCCACTGAACTCAGCCCTCTCAGCAGAGCCTCCAGGGTCGGAGCAGTCCCAAATCACATCATTTTCAAGCCCAACCATCATTTTTTCCCCCATCATCACATTTCAGTGCCTCTCAAAGCCCTCACCCTGGTGTCACTGCTGCTTGCCATTTCTGGGGGAGGCTTTGGATGAGACTTCCCTCCTCCATCCTCAGCCAGGGGCTGCCAGGAGGTGCAAGGGCCTGAGAACAGTTCCTCTCTGAGCAGCTTAAGTGACCTCCCCAGAGGCTGCTGCAAGAACAGCAGCTGTTTTAAACAACACTGTTGAGTCACAGGGATGACAGAAGCCTCTTCCTTCAAAACAGGTTTTAAAACCTATTTACACCAAAGAAACAAGGTGAATTACCTCCTGAGGTACCAGATTTCCCTTTTTTAAAGGGATACAGATCATTTCTAGGCAGAAATACAACCCCCTCCTGACTTCACAGGCTCCAAATTAAAGCCCTCCTTACACACCCCACTGCCTGCAGTGTTCCCTGCTGCTAAAACCATTTATTGTCTCAGGTTCTGCTGTGCCATGGAGACACCACAGCACTGTTCTGTTCACCTGAGGAGCTCAGCTTGGTCTGAGAAAAGGAATCCCTCAGCCTGAACCACAGCTCCAAGCTTCCACTCAGCTTCAACCTGTTGGTCACAGCCACCCCCACCCCAAAGGAGAGCCCCAAACCAGGGCAAATCCCACAGCCAGGACCAACCTTCCAGCTGCAGCACATGGCACAGCTGACTTCATTTCCTACCTCAAAACATTCTCAACAACTCCACCATCATTATTTGGCCATTATCCCAAGGCACTGTGTCATTTTAGCATCTTCCAGTAGATGACACACATAAGGAAGCTCAGAAGAGGCAAAGGTCTAAGAGACAAGGCTGCAGCCCTATCCCACGTTACTGCAAGAAGCAAAAGTTCTGTGGGAGGCTGAACTCCAGCTGCAAACAACACTCCTGCTTTGCAGGATGTGACAGAAACTCTCCTCGAGTCACTGGAAGTCCCCTGAGAAGTCACTCACAGCAGCCTTAAACTGGGACACCCATAGCACTGAGCACTGCCCCAGTGCTCAGAGAAAAAAAACAGGGCCTAAAAAGGAAAAACAAAACCTGCAATAGGAAGGGCTGAAAGTGAGGAGTGTGTATGGGTCCCACCTCTGGCAGGCAGAAGGAAATTACAGAACTTTTTGTACCAACTGTGGCAAAACCACTTCCTCAGAAATAGTAGAGGGGGGGGAAAAAAAAAAAAAAAACCAACCCCAAACCCAATGCTTTACACTGCAAGAGAAAAGCCACAAGCTCCAATCCTGTGAGGTGCTGCCCATCCTCACCCCCACTATTCTGTCTCTCCCATAACCACCTCCCAGTATCAAATCTGCAGAGCTCTGTGAAGCAGCTGATCAGCAGCTGAATCAGGAGGGAGGTGAACGTGTACTGGCAAGCAGAGAAAGCCCCAAGGTTGGGAATTGCTGCCTGCAAACATGGAAGGAGTGGCAAAGTCCAGGAGGTTCTGAGGAGGAACATCCTGTCAATCCACAGGGCTGTCTAGAACCTAGGATTGTATTCCCAGCTTTTCCCCAGATGGGGCAATTTGAGACAAAGAGGTTTGTGTGTGAAACAGAGGAGTTGAGGGCTCATGTCACAGGCATGTTGCAAGGTAAAATTAACATTAGACACTTGCAGGTAACTGATGAAAGACTCTGGCACACCCAAACCTATCCACTGCTGGGGAGGCATCAGCTCCAGGCTCAGCAGAGCCTCACTCTTCCATCCCTGGAAGAAGGAGGTGTCCCTCTTCTCCAACCTCTTCCCCAAAAGGGCCATGTGCAAGAAGAACTAATCAGCCCCAAAATACTGGGATTAAGTGTTCCCACCATGGCTGATGAAGACAAAGGAAGACACTGCTTCCCTGCCTTGGAAATAAAGTGAGACAAATTCCTTCTCTTCCTTCCCAGCACGCCCTCTGCCCTCAGCAGTGCTCCTGGGCACCAGAACCCAAACAAAAGCAGGCAAGAAGCCTTCAGAAAAGGACAATGGAAGTTGGAATCCAATTGAGAACTTCCTGCAAACAGAACTGTTGAATAGCAAAGATCAAACAACAAGTTACCAGGGATTAAACGTGATAAATAAACCACTCTAAGCTAACGGATGCTCTTATCCTTCTAAATTCTTTCACCTCTGCAGATAGGCAGGAGCTATTTGCTGCCATACAGTAATATTTACAGGTTGCTAAGAGTTCCTCGAGATCTGGAGCTTTTCCATTCTCCAACAGAGTGAGTGAGCCCTTCTGCAGGAGCACCCTTGACTTCTCCCAGCGTGTGGCACTCAGCCCATGAGCCTTATGTAAGGACTTGGCCCAGAACTGCACGCCAGAAAAAAATCAAAGTAGCACTGAGCCAGTAGTGGAGCAGAAAGCCAGAGGCCATCTGCCTCCAAACAAGGCCAAGGAAAGTCTAACTCTGCACCAAAGTGGAATCCATTGAAGTCGAGAAGAAAAACAAAAAGGGGGGGAAAAAAACCAACAAAACCTTCCTAGAAAGCTGCAGCTGGAGGGATGGGATTTTAACACTTTCCCTGTTTACCCCCCAAAGCCTCTCCTGTCCCCGAGATTTTGAGGGCAGGCTGCAGGCCTGGCTACCTGGGTAGCTTTGTCATTCATGCATGAAGTGGCAGCTCCCTCAGTGTCTCGTGGCCACTGTCCCAGCAGGTAGGAGCCCAGGATGGTGTCCAGGGACGAGGTGCGCCAGACCCGGGGCTGCCGGGGCCGCCCGCTCTTCTCTGCAGCAGCAGCAGCAGCAGCAGCACAGGGAACACTGGCTGGGGAAGGGAGGAAAAGAGAAAAGATCAGCTTTCCACACCTGAATTAATAGAGAAAAGATCAGCTTTCCACAACTGAATTAATAAACTCACATTCATCAAAAAGATCATCAAGGAACCGACACACGCAGCCTGGAAAAGTCCTGTTTACTTTTTGGTAACCAAAGTCCCATTGCTGCTTCCCAACCCAGCTGCTGAGTTCCCAACTCTCAGGGCAGCTCCTCCCTGCCAAGGCCACGCAGCTGCCCTGCCCCATCCTGGGCAGGTTTGCTGCTTCCAAGGTTGAGACTGAAAAGAAACAGTGAGAAAAACAGCACTGGAGTGGCAGGGGGGGCACTGGAGGGCTGGCTGCTCCCTCCACCTCCTCTCACTCCTCTGCAGGGAGCAGTGCTGATGCTTATCACCATGGGATTGCTGCTCTGGAAGCAGAGGTTTCATTGCAGTCCTCAAGTGGTTGCTTGAAATCAGGAATCTGATGTTCCAGTTGAGGCTGAAGGAGCAGCTACACAACCCAGTGAAATACTCAGTGTGCCCACTTTGTTTTGTGTGAGCATCAGGAAAACCCCAACCACTGTGCTGTCTGTAAGGCTGGAGCAGAAAGCGAGGCTGGAGAACCCAGGCTCTGACTCAACAGCAAGAAGGAGCCTCAGTTTCCCCCCAAGGAAGAGCTGTACTGCTTGCTCCCAGTCTCAAGGAGGCCAAGAGAATGTCTGCAGAGGTTTGGATCCTCCAGAGCAGGACGTGAGCACTGGGTGCACCAGGAGGTGTAAGGTGTGTGCAGAGCCCAGAAAGGAGATGTGGAAGCTGCTCAGTGGCATTCCTGCTGGCTGGCAGGGCCCCAGCTCCAATCCAGGAGCTCTGGGGCTGCCCAGCTTCCACGAGATGGCTGCACTGCCTGGCCAGACACGACTTCCCTAATGGTAACCAGAGACATGATTAACAGAAAAGCTTTGTAAAGAAACCTGGTTTAAGTCTGTGTGGCAGCAGTGATGCAGAGCAGCACAACCCCAGCACAGGGTCCCTCCTGGCTGGCTACAGCAAAGGGAGGCAGAGCACAGCCTTTGCTCCTCTTCCTCCACTGCATCTCAAGCTCCACGCTCTCCCCACAGAATTGCTCTGGTTAGAAAAGACCTTTTAAAGTCATCAATCACATAATTTTCCCCATTGCAGCTAAAAAAAAAAAAAAAAAGAAAAAAGGTATCACCAAATCCAAAAAAGAAAGAGGTAAGTTCAAGGCAGCAGGAAAGTTTGGTTGCATTTCATTTTGATTAGACATGCAAATTACCCCACACATCAGAACCAGCCCTGGGGCCTCCTGGCAAGATATTAAGGCCATACACAGCTCTGCTCCAGGCACTTTGTGTACAGGTACTCTCTCCTTCCTCCCCAAAACGAGACCACAACAGACAGGTAGTGAGTTAACCACACCAACACCAGCATTCAGACTCTTAAAACACCACACTGTGTTTGCCAAATATTTCTGCAGAGGTGTCCTGGCACCCACTGCAGGCTGAGGCTGTTCCAGGGACACAGCCTGGATAATGCAACTTGGGTTTTTATCAGCTCAAAGACCATTTGAGCAGAGGAATTCGAAGTGAGAAAAAAGGAGAAACAAAAAGGCAGATGGGAAGGCAAGAGCAGCTTAGTCCTGACCTGAGCCACACCTCACAAGGTCCACACTGGATTAAAGGCTCTTTGTGTTGGGTCCAGCATTTCCAAGCACACTCCCAGCTCCCAGCAGTGAATGGGGAGGCAGCCACCAGGAACACTAATTTAGAAACTCGTTGGGATTTGCAGCTTCCTCTTTGGTGCCTCCTTGCCCCCCCAGGCTGTGGCACTTGCAACTCAATACCTAAGACTCCAGCTGCCTCTTCCTCTCCCTGGGCAGGCTGCTGGCAGCTGAATGCTCCTGCAGCCCCTCTCCCACACTGTCACAGCTCATGTCCCCCCAGGAACCCCCTCTGATGTCACCAGGGTGACCAGGGTCAGCTTTGTATTGCAAACCTTCAACAGGGAACACAGTCAAAACCAGCCTGAAGGAACCTCAAGAACACAGAACCTCAGGTTGGAAGGGACCTTAAGGCCCATCCAGTGTCACCCCTGCCAGGGGCAGGGACACCTCCCACCAGGGTGCTCCAAGCCCCATCCAACCTTCAACACTGCCAGGGATGGGGCAGCCACAGCTTCTTCCAGGAAACCTCTTCCAGGGGCTCAGCACCCTCACACTGCAGATTTTCTTCCTAATATCCAACCTAAATCTACCAAGATTTGATGACCAAGAGCAGGAGATGTCACAGCCTATGGGGACAACTGCATGCAGTGGCTGACAAAACACCTACAGCTATTCCTGGATGAACTGTCCCATCAGATACAGCTCTGCTACTGAGCCACTCAGTTTGGTTTGGAGCAGCAGGGAGAAGCCCCAGAGGCAGCAGGGAGCTGCTGGAAGGAGGGTGCCCAGCCTGGTGTTCCAGGCAGAGGAGAGGCAGCAGGCAGGGTGGAGTGTCCTGTTTACAGCTCCCTGCTATTATCATCCCTCTGCACCGAGCCAGCACAGCTGCCACCTGGCCACCAGCTCTGGAGCTTGTCCAAGCCAACTCTACAGCTGAGAAGTGTCAGCTTGGGGCACTTTTACTTTTTTTTCATGTGAGAGTGAAGCTGCTGCAGATAACAGAACCGTCGCTGTATCTCCAGGAGCCATTTGGCTGCCTCCTGATTGCTGCACAAGGCTTTTGAGCAGCCAGAGTCAGAAACTGGTGGCAGTGAAATGTCTTTAAAAGCAGAAAATTTGCAGTGCTGAAGTTCTGGATTTCCAGTGTCCCTAAACTTTCCCACCCACATCAACACCGGGGAGCTCAGAACTTCCTAAAGAGTCCCTCAAAGTCAGCCAATCTCTGCATCTAAAAAGAGAAAATAAAAACTTTATCCAAACTTTTAAAAATCCCCAGGTTCACTTTTCAACGAGGAATACTTAAGAGCTGAATCAATAACACAACTGGCAAGGAAAAATAAAGTTCCCATTACTACTTTCTTGAGTGTTGTACAATTTTCTTCCTCCCCTCTTCAGATTTCACCCTGGGGAAAGTGATGCTTTAGTATCAGAAGAATGTTTAGAAAATTAGGGACATGTTGTTCAGACTCTGACATTTTTGGAATATGTCCCTGCAAAGTTCTATCTTAAAGTGATGAAGCAGAAAATAAAACAGTCCACATTTAAATAAAATCAGCTTCCAAGTTAACCATGGAACAACAGGCAGGGAAGCTTTCCCTGCAGTCTCTCACCTCAAGGTGGACCCAATGGCTTTGGAAGAGTTTCTGGAAGAGTTGTTAAAGTTTGCAGGAGAATTTCTCAGTCAGGTTCAGATGGAACCTAAGCAACTCCAGCAACAGCTTGTGCAAATATCTTCCACCCCTGTGTAACAGAAATTACTGCTAATTATTAAAGTTCTGCATCAGCTTCCCCCATCTACACCTTTTAATAATCTTTCCATCACATGATGCTCCTGATTTGGGGAGGGGGGGTGAGACCAGCAAGATAACAGAAATGCCCAAGCTGAATTTCTCATGGGCCTGGCAAACCACAGCAGGACCCTGTGACACAGAAACATCTTTTAGACAAAACACTGACACCCAAGCAGGCTGCTGGATGTGGATCAGCAGCCCCTGCAGCACCACTTCCTTGATCTTTAACATCTTCCTTGACCATCTCACTGGGAGATCTCTAGATGAAACTTTTTTTTGGTTTTTCTTTTGCAGAACAGCTACTGGGACACAGCTGAGGTGGCACAAGCAGAAAGGACAAAACGTTGGCCTTGTGCTGGTTACCAGAGTAGGAGCTCCTGTAGCAGAAAGGAAATGGGTTGCTCCTGCTGCTCACCTTCAGGACTGAGCTGCTTCCTGAGCTTGACCCAACAGCTTTGGTGCTGAGTGGATCTTGGCCACAGCATCACCCTGAGAGAGCAGGAGGTGAGGCTGCTGCACAGCAAGAAATCCACTGCCTGCCTTCTTCTTCTTCTTGTTTTCAAATGTAAGTGGACAAGAGACACGTGCAGGACTTCCCAGAAAACCTTAAAAACAATGAGCCACAAACCACCCCAGGGAACTGCTCTTCATCTCACCTCACCCTGCAAGGTGCTACTTGATCAGAAAATATCTCCTCTGAGGATCAACACTTTAACCAGGCATGTCCAGGGGAAGTGTTGGGGAAATAAAGATGAAAATGGAAGCTTTATAACCCCTTTAAGCCTCATTTCAGTTATCTCTGCAGTTTCATCAGGGTCATTCAAGTTACCTGACAGGCTGTTGCCAAGCAGGACAGAAAATTCTCAGCAGCATGAAGCAAGTTCACAGTTTATTTTATCTGTTTCCTCACATGGAGCAGGTAAAGGAAACTGCATGGCCTGACTGCTGCACTGAGGTCATTATTTGAGCAGTCCCAGACTATAATGTAGCAAAGACTGAAACTCTTCACAGAGGAGGAGCTGCCTTTCCCCAGCTCTGTGCTGCTCTCTCTGCCTTCAGAAGAAATGTGAAGATTTCAGAAACTGTGCTTGCACCCATCACAGCCAACCCAGGCACTTCCTCATGGCCCACACCAAACCACTGCAATTTCATGCTGCTTCTGCAAAAAAAAAAATCTCCCAGAGAGGACCTCAACATTTCACACAATCTAAAAGCAATGCAGGAATATGCAAGGAATAAATGCTCTTGCTCTGGGAATCCCAGAAAACCTAAGAGGAGATGAAGAGGCAGTTTTATTTGTTCTTAATGATTTTATGCTTTGTGCACCACAGAAATCTGCAAATGTGCTGCAAACAGAAGCTTTTCACAAGAATTCATGGCATGGTCAAGTCAGGAGGGGCAAGATCAAGAGGTGGAGAGGTGCTGGGATGGAAGTTCACAGAAGCTGGAGAGAAAAAGATTATCTTCACCAAGGCAGCCACTGACACAGCTTTTTAAGGGCATCTCAAGCTTTAACCAGAAATGGAGTAGGAGATCCAGAGATATCTCCCAGAAGATGCTTACTCAAGGTACCAAAAGATGAGCAAGGTTACAAATTCACTACCTGAGGGGTCTTCATAAAAGTCCCACCAGAAAAAGAAGCCATGCAGGGAAACAGAGAGCACCTCCAAGACAAGACAGGCTGCAAACAACCTCTGCAGCTGGACTGTCTGCACTTTTTTAGGAAAAGACAAAAAATCCACTTTGTCCCAATAAAAGAAAGTTATGTTCAGTGGCAGTGCAATGGGGAAGAAGAATGCAGTGAGACACCCAGTTGTAACTGCTATGGATGGGTAGAGAAAAAGAACAATTTGAATGCTAAAGGGCTTCTAAAAGGAGAATTAATCTGGAATTTATAGCAGATGAGAAGGTAATGATATCCATCCTCCTGCAAGGGAATTAACATCTCCACAGCAAAAACTCGTGGCACTCAATCTTTTCTCCTCAATCCTCTGCAAAGGAAATATTCTGCATCTCTGGCAACATTTGGAACATGACAATCCCTTTGCCTTTAAAGATTTACAGCTGAAGGGAAATTCACACCCAGGCCAGGGAGGGATTTCACAGCTCTTTGCTGGTTTCAGTAAACATTAACACAGAAATGCAAAACCCTCCCAGCAGTGAAATCCATTGCACCTTCCGGCCAGGAGGCAGAAGCTGTGGTTAAACCACTCTGCCCCTCAGGACTCTTGCTCAAACTGGAGAAACACAGCCCCAAGCCACCCAAAAAAGGCCCCCCTGTTCCCAAAGCACAGCTCTCCACAAGAACCTTCCTCTGCTTCAGTGCTTGAGCAACCCAGAGAGAAGCAACTCAGCGAGGAAGGGGGTTGGGGGGTGTCAGGAAAGCAAAAAAGCCAAAGAGGATCCAACTCCAGCTTGGGGAGGTGGAATCCCATCCAACCCAGCAGGGATTTGCCCCACTGAACCAGCCCTGAGGGCTTCACCCTGGAGCAGAAGGGAAGAAATTCCAGGCTTTGTGATCACTCCCCTGGTTACAGCTGGAGAAGGCTGCCCAAAGGACACAGCATCAGCAGGCAGGACTGAAAGGAATAAATAAGGGAGACCAGCAGCTCAAGCTGGATGGGTTTTGGGGTTTTCCCCCCCTTTTTTGGACAGTGTTGAATTCCCTCCAACAGGGCTCAGGGAAACTGAACCTGAGCACCCTCCCTCCCCCATTGATGGAGGAAAAGAGCTGAACTCTTCACCTTTAACTTAATTCTTGCAAAGTTTGTTTTTCAAATAATAAAACTATCCGGAGAATTTCAGCATCCTCTAAGGTTTGGGTTGAAGTGCACAAGTCCTAAATCCAGCCTGATGCAAGGCACCACTTTGGTGGGATCTTCAAGTGAGCCCATCCCTTACCCACTGCTACAGCCTGGGAGTGCTTCTGGCCTGGCTTCCAACTCAAGAAATTTAAGTAAGAACCAGGAAAAATAAAAGCCACAGATGGGCAGGCAGCCTCTCAAGAACAATAAGTGGTTTAGAAACAAGCAAAAACTTGTTCAAACATTAAGTCTTGAGGACTTCTTCACTCTGATCCTGGAGAACACAGACTGAGGAGCTACCAGGATCACCCAAGTCACCTGTATCAGAGGAGTGAGACCCAAGCAATGAAGACAGAGCTGTGGGTTTGGGTTCCCCCCAATTTTTTTTTTTTTGAACCCAACTAAAATCAGTTCCTGACAAGCACCCAGGAGTCAAGATCACTGCAAAAGGCAAAGCTCTCACTCCCAAGATGAGAAACCTTTGATTCTCAAGCCCTTGGAAATCTTCCAGTTACAGATAAAGTAAAGCAAAACCAGAGCAAGACATCCTTGGTATTTCTAGTTATGGACAGGGTGGAAAACAAAGAAAAAGGAGGTTTTCTGTCCCTTATATTCACACAACCACATAAATCACATCACCTCCCATGCTCAGAGTCATCTTTCTGCTGGTTCCACTGAAGCCATCATCTGCCTGGAGGGCCCAACATGCAGCTACTGAAACATCTTTTCAGCAAAGTAAAAAACAAAAAAAAAGACAAATCATCTCCATACCTGCTGCTGACCTTCCCAGAGCCTTTTCTGACACCAAAGCTCAGGGTTCCAGCCAGCCTGAGGAGTGGGAGACAGCAGCATTCTGCATTGAGCATACCAGGAACCATCCAAACTCTGTAATTCCTGCTCCTAAACACTTCCATGGCACACAGACTGGGAGAAACTGAGGCACAGGGAAGAGATGCAGCTTGCCCAGAGCCATGCAGCAGGTTCCAGGAGGACAGAAAAAATTATCTCCCATTATTTGCAAAGAATGGGCTAACCACACAGCCTTTGATATTTTCCTTATTTCCTGCACAATAACCCTGCATTATCAGGTGGTTTGAGTGGAAGCACCACAAGCTTCATTTTTAATGCACAAAGCACCTGTTTAATACAAATTTCAAGTTCAAGGTATTTATATAAATAAAAATAAATAAATAAATAAATAAATAATAAATATATAATAAATATATAAATTTCAAGGTATTTATATAAATACCTTGAAAATATAAAAACCTGAAAATATAAATTTTCAGGTTTCAAGTTATTTAATATACATTTTCAGGTTTCAAGTTATTTAATATACATTTTGCAAGCTCAACACTATTGGTCTTTCTTGGAGATGCTTCTTGCACAGCTGTGGATCCCTCCAGATCAGTATTGTCACCTCACACTGCAGGAGCCACAAGGGAAGTGCCAAGAGCATCTTAGTCAAGGCACTGACACAGCATTTCAACACCCAAACTCTGCATTCAGAGAACTCTTTGGTGCTCAATATTATTTCCCTTGTTTTTTTTTCTTTTTCCCTTTGCACCCTGCAGTCAGACAGCAAAACTTCCCCACACCTGGCACAAAATTGCCTCCTCTCTGCACAGATGGGTGTCCAGGATCTTTCAGTTCTCCCACAGTGGTGGAATCCATGCTTTCAGCCCCAGCTGAAAGGCTCCTAAATAAAAATCCATCCAGGATAAACTACCTGAGAGCTTCCAGTTCCTCTGGAGCATTGAGAGGGGACAGCAGATCAAAGATCAAACCAACTGCACAGCCCCATCCCTTCCCTTGCTCATGGTTTAAATGCCATCTCCAGCATCTGAAAGCAGGGAAAAACTTGTTTCACCCACAGAAAGTCAACACAAGTCAAGATTAGTTAGAGTTGTGTCCTTTGTTTCCCCTTTCCCACACCCCTATCCAGAGGCAAACAAACTGGGAGCAGCAAGTTTAGAATCAAGGAATGATCTCTATCAGCTGAGCACTGCAATTCCACCAAGGGGCTCCAATTACTGCACCAGAAACTCCTCCATTACACAAAGCCACCTGCACTGCTTTGCCTCCAAACCTGAGCCACCTCCTGCATCCAAGCTGTGTTTTCCACAAAGCCCAGCTTGATCCCTTAGGACAGAGCCAGGATTCTTCCTGGCTCAGGCAGCACCAGGACATCTTCAAGATTTTTTCCCATCCTTCAACCAGTCTCTACATGACTGGTTTTTTCCCCCCTGACAGCTCTCTTACCTGTGTTTAACCCCTCAAATTTTATCAGCTTGCTTACCCCCAGCAAAACCCTAAAGGCAAAGGTGGAATTACCTGACAGTGAATCCCAAACTCTGGAAATGCAGAGCTTGTTGGAGCTGCTGTTTGCACAGAGCAGAAGCACCATTTTCCAGCCTCACCTCAGGGGTTTTGTTTCACTTTGGGAGAGTTTATAGCAACTAAAGTTTCTCTTTTGGAGAGTTAATACCAACCCTGCTGCTACTTTACTGAGACAGCCTGACTCTGAATCAGAATTTTACACTTTCCAGCTGGGGATGAGCAAGATGAACCTGTGTTCCCTTGTTCATCTGCTTAAGCAGCCCTTGAAAAACTACAGGTGTTAAAGAGCATAAAAGAAACCCTAAGAGGAGACACCACAAACATCTGCACCACTATTTTGGTAATGAAAGCTTTTATACCCATCCCTCAGGACACAAAACCCCATCAGATACCAACTGGTGAAGCAACCACAGCCAGGCCTGAAGCATTTCAGATATTTTCAGATATTTCAGAAGAGGATGGGGGGGAAAAGACCCCCATACCAAGCACTTGATGCCTGCAGCAAAGGAAAGAGCAGAGAAATAAATTGTTGATGGCTCTGCTGTGTCACTCCCATGTAGGCAGCAATCCCACTGCACTCTCAAGTGGTAAAGAGACATTTTTATTCCTTAAGAAGCCATTTTCATTTTGCTAAATATCCACTCAGTGTTACCTATGATTAGTGCCCCACTCATCTGCCTCTATAATATACACCAGGCATGGGTTTAATTCAGAGACCAAATAAAGATATTTGGCAGTCTGCTTGCTTGGCCTCTCTAGCAGGATCCACACAGCAAAAACAAGTGGACATCTCAAAAACAGGCAAGTTCAGCAGGCAAGCAACAAAATCCCATCCAGATGAGTCAGCTCAGCCAACAGTAACTTCCTGAAAAGCTAAAAGGCACCACATAATTCTGGGGTTGTAGGGGTGGTGGTGGGAAAACTGGTGAATTTTAAAGTTCTGGTGAAGAAAGATGAGCAATCAAACTTTGCTTTCACAGAAGGCTGAAATGCATGAAATGTAAGACACAGCTCTGGTCAAAGCCTCTCATTAAACCCTCAAATCAACCCCACAGGTGAGGACTTGCACCTCTGCACCCTACTGCTGTTCCTCAGTGCTGTTTGGGAGGCATCTTTTCTCCTCCCCAAAATTCCAGTCCAACGCTGCTGAGGAGCAGCTGGGAGGTAACTCCCAGTGCAGCTCGTTTACACATTTAATGCTGAAGGAGTCTGCTCACCTGAGCAGCATGACAGGACTTTGCTTTCCCACATTCCATCATCTTCCTCTCTGCATGAGCCCATTTAGACACCTCAGACTGCTCACAAAATGACACCAGTGGGTCTGAAAATTAAAATGTGAGCTGCAATTTAAATAGACCTACATCTTTTTTTTTTTTTTTTTTTTTTCTTGTATGATACTAGAAAAGACACAGAGATTTCTTGATGCATTGCTTGAGAAATCAAGTTCCAGACCTGCAGTGGTGGATGAGATCTGGGGTTACAGCCAGGCAGCAGATTCAGGAGTGCAAAGCCAAGTCTCAGGGAGGCTGAAGCCTGGATGTGAGCTTGGAGCCTCTCCCACCAGCACCTGCTCCTGCGTGGGGGCTTTGGAGACAACAACTGAGGCCACAAACAGCACCAGCACTGCCCTGAACCCACTGAAACTTCAAAGTCTCCACCACCAAAGCTCACAGGAACTTTGCCAGCACTGCAGCACCTGCAGAGCTCCCTCTGCCCCCTCCCAGCCACCCCCCCACCAAAGGGGGACACGGGGCTGGGTCTGCCCTGCACCTGAAGGGATCAAACACTCACACATCACCTGCTTCACCACCAGGAGCCACATCACAGATAGGGAATTAAAAGAAGACATTGACCCCAAGACACATCAGATTCACCACTACAAGTCCTGACCTTGAAACCCTGCATTTCCAACCCACGAGTCCTTTTAAAGTATCCTGAGACCTCCTTCCTGGCATCCCCCAGCTCTCCCTTTTAACAGAAGCCCTTTGAGAGACTCAGCAGCTGCTCCTCATCTCAATGGGATCCTCTATTATCAGAGCAGCTGCAGGATCAGCCCCTGGATCACCCTTCTACCTCTTCTTCTAAAACCCCAAGCCAGAAGCAGCAGAGAACTCCCCTGCAGCCATCCAGCACACAGCTCCAGAGCAACTCCCAGAGTCCAAGGAGGAAAAGAGGAGATAAAGCAATGGATTTCCATGCTGAGTGCCCAAAAGGTAGGAGCAAAAGTGTTAGGTTGTGACTCCCCAGGATACCAGCTCTGGGCTCAGCCCTGCTGGTTTCTTGCTGCAGCTCCCACACAGCCTGAAAGCAGCAAATTGAAGCTTACAAAGAGCAAGGAAGCAGAGAGGGATGGAAATTTAAACACTTCCAAGGCTGCAGATGAAATGACTTCGATCAAGAGGAAAAAATTCAAGCTCCTAAAGCCTGAAACTGTGAGGCACAGAGCCAGGAAGAAATGAAGAGCAGCAATTCTGGGTCGTGTCAGTGGAGTTCCAGCTGTTCTGCCCTCAAAAGCTGCATGGCATTCACCATGCTCCCAGGAGCAGGTACAGAGCTCAACCCCCCAGCTCCCAAGCAGCCTGGCTTTTTTTCTGGGAAATTTCCTTCCTTTTCATCATTTTTTTTTTCATATTTTTTTTTTCTTTTTCATCTGAAACTCCTGAGTAATTGAGAACAACTTCCCCTCGCTGGCAGCATACTGCTGAGAGGGAGAGAAAAGCACTCAGAACAATTTATTTTATTAACTCGTTTCAAGGGTAAACTGGGTAAAAAAGCTTTTTAATAGCTTTGCTGATCAATACCAACCCTGCCCGTGGCAGGAACAACTGCAAGGCTCAAACAGTGATGCAGGATGGTTCAGGAAGGACCATTAATTCTCTGTGTAGGATGGGCTGCAGCAACTCCTCTGAAAGATGAAGTAGCTGATGCATTAAAAAGAGAGCAGGGCTCTGAGCAGATGCCACCAGGATCAGGTGGACCAAAGCTTGACAAAGATTTCTTTTCCCTAAGTTTGCTTCATCTTACACTGAATTCAAAACGTGTCCTGTTGCTATTTTAATACTTCTTGAGATAATGGAACAGCCAAGCAAAAACCCGACATCCAAAAGCAGTGTCAGGAACAGCCAAAAGTAATATGGACATCGAGAAAAGCCAAAGACACCAAAAAGTTGTATTTAAACAAACATTCCTGAGGTGCTCAGATAAATCTCGGTCACGTAATTAAGGACAAATTGCCATTAGCACCAATCAAACGATTGCTTCTTTATCAAGCCAGATCAGCTGTACAGAGCACAGAGCTCGGGGTTGGTCGGTTGGGTTTTTTTTTTTTTTGGTTTTTTTGGTGAAACCACCTGGAAACAGGCAACTCCTCCTTGGGGCAGCCCGCAGGCAGCGACAGCTCCCGCCTGGGACCCCTCTGACCGACCCCCCCGGGCCGGGGTCTCCGCTCACCCCGCTCCGGGAGGCGGTCACAGCCCCCGGGCAGCGCTGGAAGGGGCGCGGTTCGGTTTTCCTCCGCTCGTGGCCTTTGCTGTCGTGTCCCCCCCCGCACCTCCACCCCGGTTTTGTCTTCCCTTCCCTTCCCTTCTCTCTCTCTCCCCTCGCCCCGGTTCTCACATTTCTCTTTCACTTCCCCCCACACGGCAGCGATGAGGAGCAGACTCCTCACCGGAGCTCTCGCCAACCCCGGGACCCCCCCCACCCGCTTTAGGGGCCGGGCTCGGGGCGAGCGCGTCACGGAGCGAGCAACTACCACTGGGGTAAGGAGCGGAGCAGCCGTTACCACCGGGCTGGAACCCCCACCCCTGGCCCCGGCCCCCGGAGCCCCGCCGCGGCTGCAGAGGGACACGCGGGTTCCCCGGAGGATCACACCGGGAGGCTCCCGCCTCGCTCCCACCGTTACCTGCCCGGCCCCCGTCTCCGCGGCGCTGCTGGAGCTGGAAGGGGACGGTGGCTCGGAGCGGCTGCAGCCCCCCCGCCCCTGCGCGGCCCCCGGAGCCTCCCGCCCCCGCCATGCCCGGCCCCGCACTGAGCCCCCGCCGCCCCCAGCGCCCCCTTATCAGCGCTCTGGGGGCGGGGCTAGCGGGAGAAGCCCGCAGCTCATTGGGTGACGACGCTCGACAGGTCCGCCCCCCCTCTCTAACGGGAGCCAATGGAAGCGCTCTCCGAGCTCCTCCCCCGCACGCGCCGCAACGGTAGCCAATCAGAAACGCGGTCACCGCAGAAGGGCGTCACCCGCCGCGCCAGAGCCAATCAAAGAGAGGGAAGGGATGCTCGAGCCACGCCCACCTCGCGGTACCGGCAGAGCCAATGACAAGAGGAGGCACCGCACTAAGCCCGCCCTACCGCGAATTGACCAATCACGATGCTTCCCTGGCGCCCCGCCCCTTACCCCGCAGGCAATGAGGGGCCCGGGAGGGGGTCACGTGGTCAGGGCCGGTTTCTCTTTCACCTTGGGAGGGAGGAGGGGGGGAGAGACGGGACGGGACAAGGGGGACCCGGGGGGGTCACCCCCATCCCCACCCCTCCCCCGGGGCCGGGGACCCGTCCCGCTGCGCTGGCCGCATCCCCGGGGCAGCGGGAAGAAGGCCCCGACACCCCGAGGCTTTACAACCCCCAGGGAGGCGGCCAGAGGGTCCCTTCCCCCCCCCCATCCCCATGGGTGAGGGCAAAGGTAAAAGCAAAAAAGGCGGCGAATCGGTAAAAATAGCTCAGACCGCAGAGCGGGCTCCAGCACGGAGCTTGCAGGGCCCCCGATCCACCCGCTGCCCCTGTGGGAAAGAAGCCGAGGCCTGTGCCAGCTTTTAGGTTGGGTTTGGGGTTTTTTTGCCCCCTTTCCCAGAGCTCTGCCCCCAGCACAGGGCTCGTCGTCCCACTCGGTGTTTGCCTTTAAACCAGGAAAAGCTCCTGCAGAAACTCCCACTGCAGGGCTGACTGCTGAGGGAATTTTGTGTAAACTCTTCAGCCATCAGAAATTCAAAATATCTCAGCCCAACCCCCACCCGGGCTGAACTAAAGAGTTTAAAAAAAATCCACAGATGGAAAAAAGGGGAACAAATCAGAGTGTGGAGGGGTTTGGGTGCTGGTCCCAGAGCATGCAGAGGCACTGGGGGGAGCAGAGGTGGCTCCATGATGTCAGCAGAGGCTTGGGCAGGACCAGGCCCTGTCACCTCACTGCTCCGTTCTGCTCTGAGATTTGATTCACAGAATCCTAGAATTGGCTGGGTTGGAAGGGACCTCAGAGCTCCTCAAGTCCAACCCTTGATCCACTCCCCCCGTGGTTCCCAGCCCATGGCACTGAGTGCCACATCCAGGCTCTTTTGAAATATCTCCAGGGATGGAGAATCCACCCCTTCCCTGGGCAGCCCATTCCAATGGCTGAGCACCCTCTCCAGAAAGAAATCCTTTCCTAATATCCAACCTAAACCTCCCCTGGCAGAGCTCCAGCTCTGCCAGGGGAGGTTTAGGTTGGATATTAGGAAAAAATTCTTTAGTCTGTGCCCTCTTGTCCCACTGATATCAGCCCAACCCCCCCTGGCTCCAACCTCCTTTCAGGGAGTTGGAGAGAGTGATGAGGTCTCCCCTGAGCCTCCTCTTCTCCAGCCTCAACACCCCCAGCTCCCTCAGCCTCTCCTCCTCAGGTGTACCCTGAGCTGCTGGGGGAAGGCTGCTGCAGGAGGAGGCTGGGGTTTTGAGGGCACAGCCTGAAGTTGTGGGGTTTTGAGTGTGTTTTGAGGTAAGGGAATGGGTGTTTAAGAGGAGAGTTGGGGTGTCAAGGAATGAGGAGGATGCTCAAGATCTTTCCCCAAGAGAAGAACTAAAAAAATGAAGGATTTATCTCTGTCTTTCCTCAGCTGCTGTCTCTGACCTTGGATGGGCTGACTGGTGTCTCTCAGGACCACATGAGAGCTCACTGGGAAAAGAGCCCAACCCCCCCCTGGCTCCAACCTCCTTTCAGGGAGTTGGAGAGAGTGATGAGGTCTCCCCTGAGCCTCCTCTTCTCCAGCCTCAACACCCCCAGCTCCCTCAGCCCTTCCTCACAGGACTTGTGCTGGATCCCTTCCCCAGCCCAGCTGCCCTACCTGCCTGCAGGGTCTGACCCTCAGGAACAGTGGGATCAGGGTGAGGACCCTTCTCCAGTCCCCTCTCCCACCACCACGTGCCCCTGGCTCTGGAGAGCTTTGCTGAGCACACGTTTCCAGAGCTGGTGCTGATCCCACTGGTCACCAGTGTCACCAGTTCCATCAACTGCACCCCCCAAACAGGGATAAAGACCTGAGAACCCTGCCAGGAGGCTGAGGGAACATCCCCTCGGGAATGACAAAGTCAAAGCTCTGGATAGGTCACAAGAAAAATGGAATGCTCAGGACTTGGGGTGCCAAGGATTTGGGGAAGGCAAAGCTGAAACCCTACATATTTAATCCACAGTTTTCCCCAGTGCTAAGCAGCTGGGAATCTGTCCCCAAAGCCCTTTGCAGGTTCAGGCTCCTCCAAGGTTCCTGCCCACCCCTTGTTCCTGGCAGGTGCAGAGGGAAAAGTCCTTCCACCTGCCCAGGGCTCTTGGCAGCCCATCACTCACCATCCTCTGGCCTCCTGCTCCTCAAGTACCATTTCTGATTTAAACTTTTGCCACTTAAACCTTGTGTTTATAACCTGCTGTTTGATTCCTTGAAAAGACACCATGCCATGCAGGCTTTTTCCCCTTGTTCTAGTCCCTTAAAACAAACTTTTAGCCTCAATACTCCTCAAATAAAGATTGCTGTGGTTCACCCTTTCCACTCACATCTCCACCAAACCCTCAAGCACCCTCTACCTGCTGCAGCTCAAGGTCTTGATTCTGCTGGTGAACCCAAGTTAAGGTGGGTTTAGGGAAAGGATCTTTCCAAGTGATAAGGGTGGGGCTGATCTCTCTGTCCCAGGAGCCTGGGAAGCTGTGGCACCACCAGATAAGAAGAAAGGGGGAAGAGGGAGGGGGGAAAGCATGAGGTGGCAAAGCAGCCCGGGCTCCCTGCCAACCCCTCTGGAGAGGAGAGGCTGGGAGAGCAGCAGTTGTGTCCCCCAGCAGCTATCACAGCAGAGCAGTGTTCCCCATCTTCTTCCTCTATCACTCTGCTCCCCAGGCTGGCAGTTTCTATTTGCATGTAATCAGGCAGCAGATGGGAAACTAAAGAGTTGTCATTTTCTAGAAAAACTCCACAGGGGGGGAGGGGGGGGGGTGAGAGAAGAGGTGGTGTGGATTGTGGAGTTAACCCAAGGCAAAGAGGGAACGTGGCTGCTGATAGAGGCAGAGATGAGACAGAAACCACAGCCTGGGTTATTAGAGCTTGGTAAACAAACAAAATGTCACCCATCAAATTAATCATTGCTATCTCTTCTGGCAAGGAGTGCTGTGAGATCTCTGATAAGGTGGAAAACTCAGTCACAAGAGGAGGCAGCACAGTGATCTCTGCTCGGGACTATCCTAAGGGTAAAGGAACATTCCAGAACAGCAGTAGTGTTAGGGGCCATTCCTCAGAGATAACAGCACTCACCAGGAGACAGTTCAAATTTTCCCCTGTTCACTTCACCTTACAACCTAAAATTAAGTTTTTCAACTAAACAAGGATCCTCAGGTGTCTGCAATGCCAACAGTTCTTCCTAGCCCAGCTCCCACTGCAGAAACAAGGTAAAACCATAAATCCTCTGGGATCAGCTTAAGATCAGGTAGTCTTCTCATTAAACAGGGAAGATAAGCTGATCTTTGAAACCTTGCTCTTTCTCTGTACACACACATTTCTTCATGTCAGACACTCTTCCTGAAAATATTTCCTTCCCAAGGTCCATAGTAGCTATTAGTAATGAAACAGGAAATGAAATGTAAGAAAAAGAAATGTAGAGGGAACTGTGAAGGTACAGGTGTTCAGAAGAGCATAAAACTGCAATCAAAAAGTTACAAATGCCAAACAGAGGAGTTTTGACAATGATTTTTTTCACTGGTTGCTCACTTTTTTCTAGGAGCCCTTCACAGCAAGTTCTTCCAACCTAGAAATTCAAATTCACCTTTCAGTTTCTCTGCCCCACTGTATTTTTAAGGCACTGTGATTTGCACCCAATGCCCACAGCTGGAACACACTAAAAATACCCATCCTCTGCATGCCACTTTGTTTTAGCATAAAGGAGGTCACACAGCTGTGCCTCTGATTGTTCTCACCAGATCTCCTGCTATAAATACAGTGAGGAATACTGAAAAAAAAAAATTAAGTGGTTCAGCAAAACTACACCAAGAGCTGCTCTGTCTCAAGTCCAAGTTTTGCTTTCATCAAATGCTTCCCTCAGGGTTTAAAAGCCCCCATTTTGCTTTATTATGTAGGAAGAGGCAAAAAAAGCCCCAGCTGCTCCCTATCAAAGGGGCTACAGCCATTCTAGCTCAGCTGAGTTGCCTATTATCAGCCAAACTTCATTTGCAAGAACAGGCCTTGCTGTATCTTTCCCCAACAAAGACTCAGACCACAGAGCAAGCCTTGGAAAACTCAAGTTCCAACATTCCTGCAGGCTACACTCTGGCCTACACAATGCAGTCATCTCCCTGTAATTAGGATTCCTAATGATGTGCTGCATAGTAGCAGCAGTAACACAATCTTTTACAACTGCTGAAGGGCTGTGGGTCAAGGATCTGACTTCTCATGCTCTGCCTGCTCATTTCCATCACTTGTGGTGCAGTGGTTCCTGGAGCTGCCTCTCCTGGCAGGGGAAGAGCTGATACCTCCCCCTCTTCCCTCCCCCCCCCCTCTACTCTCAGTTTTCAGAGCCTGAGAAAGTCATTTCATCACAATTAACAAATGCCACAAAGCTTCAGAATTATCAAATGCATCTCATGGCTCTGGATGTGTGTTCCAGAACACCAGAGCACTGTGTGTGTGACACCACAGCACTGTCCTCAGGATTCACAGCCATGCAGGAGAGTTTGTGGCAGGGGCCTGGCTGTCCCTTCCCCCTCAGACCCCTTTGGGTACCCACAGCTCCACAGCCCAGAACCACCACCCACCAGTGCTTTAGTGGTGCCCCTTGAGGAGGTGACAGACAAATAGGAAACACAAAGAGTTCCCACTGCAGTTCTGTCATTCTGTCCTAAATGAGATTATATTTCTGGCTGTTTGCTCCACGTAGGAGGGAGACAGAGCTTAGATTTAAAGTCCTGATCAGCTGAGCATGAACGTGGAAGATCAAAGGGTCATTCAGCATACAAGCAAAGCTTTCCCTCATTGTCCTTGAACAAAATTCCTCTCACTCTAAACTGTGGAGTAAAATGCCTGCCTGTCTGCCTCCCACTCGATCCCCAAGAGAGATGGCTGCATTTCACTGCTGGACAGTTTCTGCACTCAAATGTTTGGAGATGAAAAGCTCTAAAGAGCAGCAAGATAAATAAAACTGCAGTTTATTAAAAGAGACTAACAGATTATTCACCAGACCAGCCAAGCTATTTCACAGTCTGGTCATGCTTGCAGTGAAAACACTGTGAGTTTTGGGCACAAGCCCTGCTAAGAGTAAGGAGACATTATGAAATAGATGATTTTCACTAAGTCATGGAAAGACAGGAGCCCTAAGAGTCTGAATCATCAATATGTCAGGAAAAAAAGAGTGCACTTAAAAATAATCACTGATGTCCAGCACTGCCACTGTTGTAATAGAGCATGGAAATGAATACAAGGAGACCAAGTCAGTCAAGCATCAACAAATCAGTGCAGAACAAGCAAAGGGACTCAGAAAAGGTGTTTCATACCTGCTGCTGCAACATCCTCCACTGCTGCTCGGGTTGCTTCAAGCCACTACAAGAGCTCATCCTACTGCTGTGACCCTGCAGCTTCTCCTGTGGGAAAAGAGACACAGCAAGGATCAAGTTTATTGTCTTCTCTGGGATCTTTTCATCCTACACTTGCAAGAGTCTGGGTCCATGATTTTCCACTTTTCTTTTCTATGCCCATCAGTGCTGATGGTGCTCAGGACAAACCCCTGCTTTGTGGCAGGCTGTGCAGCTAAGCAAGAGCTGCCTCTGGCAGGTGAGAAGTGACACACAAGGTCAGCAGGATGCAGTGCATCCAGGGGACACCAGGACTTGGGATCCATGCTGGCAGATCCCACTGACCTCACCCTAAGAGATGCTCTTGCTTCTCCTCCCATGCCCAAGCACGTGGGCTCAGGAGTTAGCCAAGAGCAGAGACTTTGTAAGATTTCCCAGAATAATACAGGCTGCAGTGGATGTCAAACATTCACCACTAAGGAATGAGAACTTGCTGAGGAGAAAGTGTGCTAAGGGAATCCTAGAATCCTAGAACTGGCTGGGTTGGAAGGGACCTCAGAGCTCATCAAGTCCAACCCTTGATCCACTCCCCCCGTGGTTCCCAGCCCATGGCACTGAGTGCCACATCCAGGCTCTTTTGAAATATCTCCAGGGATGGAGAATCCACCCCTTCCCTGGGCAGCCCATTCCAATGGCTGAGCACCCTCTCCCTAAAGAAATTCTTTCTAATGTCCAACCTAAACCTCCCCTGGCACAACTTGAGACCTCTTGTGCCCTCTTGTCTTGCTGAGAGTTGCCTGGGAAAAGAGCCCAACCCCCCCCTGGCTCCAACCTCCTTTCAGGGAGTTGGAGAGAGTGATGAGGTCTCCCCTGAGCCTCCTCTTCTCCAGCCTCAACACCCCCAGCTCCCTCAGCCTCTCCTCATAGGATCTGTGCTCCAGTCCCTTCCCCAGCCCAGTTGCCTCCTTTGGACCTGCTCCAGCACCTCAATCTCCTTCCTGAGCTGAGGGGCCCAGAACTGGACACAGGACTCAAGCTGTGGCCTCCCCAGGGCTAAGTAGCTTTGTGCTTTTGTGCTTTTAGGAAAGGCAGATCCATGGTTTCTCAGCTTGCACAGAAGGGTGGCAGAAGTGAGAGCTCCAGTTCACCCATCAGCCCCTGCATGGCAGAGCCTGGCAGCTCAGTCCCTGCACTGCCCTCCTGTTGTCTGAAGCTAAAATGTCAGAAATACGACATAGAAACCAAAAATTTACTTAAAGGACTGCATTTGGCACAAATAAGCATCTCCTAGATCCTTCTACCTCCTAGATACAAGGCAGTCTCAAGACAAGCTCCCCAAGAAGTGCTGCTGAACTTTTCCAGAACATGGAACTTGTGAATTTGGAAACACAGGTAAATAAAACTGTGGTAACCACTGGCACAATGTAATTAGGAAAAAATGCAGACGCTGAAGAAAATCACCTACTTGGCTCACCTCAGAGCTCAGCAAGCCAAGAGTTCATATGGGAAGAAACTTGTTTCTTTTTTTTTTTTTTTTTCTTTTTTGCCATGAATAATTACAAAACCAGGAGTTTCAAAGGAAACCAGCAGTTCCAGCTGGCACAGAAACCTCATCCTAGGAACAGCCATTTTGCAGCAGCACACTTTTAATGGGACACAAGCCCCCAGAAAGCAGAAGCATTGCTCACCCCAAGCTGCACTTACCAAACTTCCCAATAAGACAATATTTTTTCCTAATTAGAGGTAAAAGGGAGAGTGATCATAGTGCATGATACAAACTATTGTAAAGGCTACTTCTCCCATCTTGTGCTAGGCTTCCTCCAGATATATCCTCCCATTCTCCATCCTTTCTGTGCTGGCAATTTGCATTCCATTTGGTGTTTCTTTGGCTCCTTCAGCATTAAGGCACAGAGCTAATCAGTCTCCTAGGAAACTAAGGGAAAGATAAACCTGCCTAAACAGAGAAGCAGCTAAATGGATGCATATTTGACATCAGAGTAAATCAAACCCACGTTAGAGTTGCTCAAAGTATCAAACTGGTCTTAGTTTGTTGTCCTCTAAACTGTTTTGCCAAGCTCTGGTTCTTTCTTCCACCATGTCTTACTCCAATCCTTTCTTACTCCTGAAGTTTCTTATTTTCCTCACCTTTAGCTGAGCCTCCCAAGTACACTCTACCCTTTAGTCTGGGGTGACACTTGGTTTCTGTCACCTGCTTCCTGTTGTCCCTCTGCATCTAAACACTTGGGACAACTTAAAACCATCCCTCCACCTCCACAACTGCAGAAAACTACCTGGGGTACAGCATATGCTGATTAGGGACCACTCTTTAATTAGTGGAGCAAGCAAAGACAACTTCTGTCAGTCCTCTACTCCCATATAACCTGTTCTTAACAGCCCCAAAGTTCTTATTACAAATCAAGATATTGTCAGCTGGAAACTGAGCTGTGAAGCCCCTGGCTGGCTGCCCACAGAACCACAGCCTGGTTTCTGAAAAAAAACTGCCCAGAGGATGAGCTCAGAAGTGCCAAACAGGATCAAGTTTTGCCTTTATTTCCCACATCAGTGTCATTTCTGGTGATAAATGTTTCTTACACCTGTGAAAGTTGATGTCATTGGGCTGAACAACATGAGCAGAGTTTTCCTTTAAGGAAGCATGCAGCAGGCTCCATTGATCAGGAAGCAAGGCATTAACATCAGTGCCAGGCAGTTGGAGAGCACTGCTCAGTCTGGAAGGAATGTATTAAAGGAGCAGATCACTAATCCTAAAGCAGACAAGAGAATTTAAAAAATAACCCATTTTGTCAGGAACAGGACAAGGATGGCATAAAAATATCTGGCCTATCAATAAGGTTTAGTCCTGCCAGGGCAAAAAGTACTTTTATTGCAACTATTTAATAATTAGATTATATGATGACACCCAGGGGAGGGAGGGAACCAGGAAGTGTGGCTATATTCAGCTGTAACCAACTGAAAAACTTCTGCTTTTAACAAAACTCAGACTGGATGATTTTTTTATTTTTTTTTTTTACAATAAAAACAAAAAAGAGAGAGAGAGATGTAGGCCAAACTGGAGTGACCTTGCTCCTGATGCCAGAAAACACAGACTCCACTCAGATGTCTGCATGCCAGAGCCCTGGGGAAAGAGTGAGTGCATGGATTGTGTTCAAGTTCACTGAAACTCCCCTCTCCTTGTGCTCTGCAGGACCTTCAGCTCAGTGCAGCCCATGGCCACAATTCTCCATACAGGGGTTTCTGTTACTATTTATACTACAGGTCAGTGTCCATTCAAATCTAAACCAGCTTCAGGCTCTAAAGAAAATAAACACCCACTCCCCCCAGCTGTCTGCAGAACTGTCTGCAAGCACATCCTCTCAAAACTGGAGTCCTCCTGATGTGCAGTAGCTGGTGAGTAGCTTTTTTGAAGTAAAAAAAATAAAAAAAAATAAAAATACTATGCCAATCTGCAACTAAATCCCACAGCCTAGCCTAGCTTCAGCACTACAAGTGTCTGAATGAAAAATTCTTTGTTGGGTTTGCTTCTGAAATGTCCCAAAGCCCCCTGGGCTTCTTCACAAGTCAAGACTCAAACCCACACAGGGCCAAGCTTGTTGCTAGCTCAGGTTCTAGCTCCATTTTTCTACATTTCATCCTGTGCCTTGCACCTCCTCTCATTTCTCTACACAGATCTGCATTTAACATCACTACCTACACAGCACTTTGTCAAGAAACTAAGTTGGAGCCTCTCAGTGACAATGAGAATTCAGGTCCCAAGCCCTGCTCAGAGCCAGGCACAACCCTGCAGGTTGCTCAGGCTAAAAAACCACAGCCAGCAAAGAGCAGCAAGGCCTCAGTTATTCTCTGGCAAAAAAGTGTCTTTGTGAGAGACACTTGACCCATCCCCACATCAAATGGGATCAGGAATTCTCCCAGCTTCACATGGTTGGGTCAGGATGTTCTCTGATGCTGCTCTTATCACCCAGAACTACTGCACCTAAAAACTAAATATTTACAAATATTAAGCTGGAGCCCAAAGCAGAGGGAAGCCAACTCTACTCACCTTCTGAAGATGTCAAATTAAACCAAGCAACTGTCCTGGATCTTCATATCCATGGAACTGTGCTATCTGTAGCACTTTCTCATTATCCCAGTCCTTCTGTAACTCTAGCCCCCAGAGATGGACTGAGATGACACCTAAAAGCAAGTGAGATGTATTCAAGTACAGCATTTCAGCTCTTTTTGTAGTGTATTTCCATTATCCAGCATTTCATAGAATCATAGAATCCTAGGGGTTGGAAGGGACCTCGAAAGATCATCTAGTCCAACCCCCCCTGCCAGAGCAGGGCCCCCTAGAGTACATCCCCTAGGAACGTGTCCAGGTGGGTTTTGAATGTCTCCAGTGAAGGAGACTCCACAACCCCCCTGGGCAGCCTGTTCCAGGGCTCCGTCACCCTTACAGTAAAAAAATTTTTTCTGATATTCAACTTGAACCTCCTATGCTCCAATTTACACCCATTACCCCTTGTCCTATCACTGGTCACCACTGAGAAAAGCCTAACTCCATCTCCCTGACACTCACCCCTTACATATTTGAAAACATTGATGAGGTCACCCCTCAGTCTCCTTTTCTCCAAACTAAAGAGCCCCAGCTCCCTCAGCCTTTCCTCATAAGGGAGATGTTCCACTCCCTTAATCATCTCAGTAGCTCTGTGCTGGACTCTTTCAAGCACTTCCCTGTCCTTCTTGAACTGAGGGGCCCAGAACTGGACACAATACTCCAGGTGTGGCCTCACCAATGCAGAATAGAGGGGGAGGAGAACCTCTCTTGACCTACTAACCACACCCTTTCTAATGCACCCCAGGATGCCATTGGCCTTCTTGGCCACAAGGGCACATTGCTGGCTCATGGGCATCTTCTTGTCTACCAGGACCCCCAGGTCTCTTTCACCTCCACTGCTCTCCAGCAGCTCAGCCCCCAACCTATACTGGGACATCGTGTTGTTCTTCCCCAAATGCAAAACTCTACACTTCCCCTTGTTGAATTTCATCATGTTTCTCCCTGCCCAACTCTCCAGCCTGTCTAAGTCTCTCTGAATGGCAGCACAGCCTTCTGGTGTGTCAGCCACTCCTCCCAGCTTAGTGTCATCAGCAAACTTGCTGAGGGTACATTCTAGACCCTCATCCAAGTCTCTCACTTGACTGAACCCACCCTTCAGCAGGTGAAGCAGCTGCAGGAAGGCACCCAATGACAGAGCCTTTTCAGTCAGTGCTGTAACACCGATCAAGCACTTTGCAAGTGGAAAACCTGGAGTATTTCAGCAGCGTTTCTTCTGCTTCAGAACAACCCTGACATAAACCTGCTTTATATTCTAATATCACTGATAGGTACTTAAGATGCTGCAGGCAGCTCACTCAATGCCACATCCCCAGAGCAAGTGGGAACCAGAGGATCAGTTTTAAACCTCATTTCAATCTCTTGATGCTTGTTCCTCTTTATGAAGATGAGTTTGGGTGAAAATTACATTTTCACTGCCTGTATTTTCCAAGATTCATCAGGAGCTACTTTACTGCATGTTAAATCACAGAAAGTTAAATCTATCAAGGAGCAGGAAATTCCTCATTTTCTACATGGAAAAATCTGACAGGGCTAAGAGGCTGCAAGTCTGCCTCAAGAACATTATTACCAGGAGTTTAACTCCAGTTGAGATCCTGTGAGCAGAAGCTACACCAGGTTTGCACCCTGAGGAACTGACTCCCCCTCTTCCCAAGCAATTCCCAATTTCCATGGTTTGCTGAGGGTGAAGCAGGAGTTTCCCTCACTGACATCTGCTGGTGATGCCCACACGAAGGCACCTGCAGCCTCTTGTTTTGACCCAAAACAGACCCTCACATTTCAGCTCCAGTGAATGCCAAGGCTGGAGTTTCCTCAGTACTGATCACTGCCAGGTGGCCAAGGGCTTTACACAACCTTCAGATACAAATTAATAAGGAAAAAAAATAAATTATTTCTGCCATAAGATTCCAAAAGTTTGGGCTGATTTTGAGCAGTTAAAACCTTGCAGTGTGTTCTACTGGTAGATACAGACAGAAATGTTCTTGTAAGCTCTGCTTTCATAAAATGATCTGATTTTTGCTCTTCTGAGAGCACAAAGCATTTAGCAGATCCAAAGCCACCTGCCCTTCCCATGCCCCCCCCCCCCCCCACACTGGATGCTCCAGGTTTCTGTCACTCTGGTGTTGTAACTGCACAGGACTCCAGGTTTGCATGAGCCTTGGAATTAACCAGCACTGGGAACTGGATTCCTGGCTCCTCCTGGCACTGCCACCTCCAGGGAAGTTATTAAGCACCACTCACTGCTTTTTGCTTTGTTTTTCCCAGTAGCATCCTGCTGGGGGTGATAATTCCTGTTAATGTGCATCAGAATATACAGATGCTTCAGAATATACAACTTCTCTCAGACAGAAGCTTCAGGAACACCCAGGAGCTCTAACTAACATTTTATCCCTTTAACTGATCCAATTAAGCACTACAGCTCTCACAGAAGGGGAAGGTTTGGAAGGAGGAATCCTTCAGCTGCCATCAACAGGCAGGGAGTGCAGGGGGATGTGGTCATGTAATTTGCATGTGGTTAGAGTCCTAGAATCCTGGAACTGGCTGGGTTGGAAGGGACCTCAGAGCTCATCAAGTCCAACCCTTGATCCACTCCCACTGCAGTTCCCAGCCCATGGCACTGAGTGCCACATCCAGGCTCTTTTGAAATATCTCCAGGGATGGAGAATCCACCCCTTCCCTGGGCAGCCCATTCCAATGTCTCATCACCCTCTCCCTAAAGAATTTTTTCCTAATATCCAACCTAAACCTCCCCTGGCAGAGCTGAAGCTCTGCCAGGGGAGGTTTAGGTTGGATATTAGGAAAGAATTCTTTAGTCCATGCCCTCTTGTCCCACTGATATCTGCCCAACCCCCCCCAGCTCCAACCTCCTTTCAGGGAGTTGGAGAGAGTGATGAGGTCTCCCCTGAGCCTCCTCTTCTCCAGCCTCAACACCCCCAGCTCCCTCAGCCCTTCCTCACAGGACTTGTGCTGGATCCCTTCCCAGCCTCCTTGCTCTTCTCTGGACCTGCTCCAGCACCTCAATCTCCTTCCTGAGCTGAGGGGCCCAGAACTGGACACAGGACTCAAGCTGTGGCCTCCCCAGGGCTGAGCACAGGGGCAAAATCCCTTCCTTCTTCAGTCCTTTTCATTCAAGCAAATCTGCACCTGAATTTGGATATTTGCAAGGTGCAAATAGGTTGTGTTAAAAGTCTTGAATTGCCCTTTTTCTACCACAGGACGATTCCATTTAATGCAAGAAGAGATCAAAGATGAATTTGCACCCCACAAGCTCTCTGAATCTTTTTTACTGCTCCTGACTGCCCCACATTTCCACGAGTGCCCTTCACCCATGTGCAACATCACAACACATTCACTCTTGTGAGGCCTGAGCTTTGTGTCATGGAAAACAAGCTCCAAAGTGCTCACACTACCTCCTCCTTTTTCTTTCCATGAAGGGACAGAGCACTATTTCTCTTTGTTCCTCAGGCCCTCTGAGGCAATGCTTTAGTTCATACCAAGTTCATCTTGGATTAAGCATTTCAAGTCAGTCTCACGACTTCAGAGCATGACATTCCTTACTGCAGCACTAGATTTTGACCGAACTCCTCCTCCTCTTTTTGTCTTCTTATAACACAGGAAGAATTCAGGCATTCCTACAGCAGTGTTTTCTTCTGCAGCCACCTCTCACCAGGTCTGCAGACTACCAGGACTTCCTACAGAGTTGTGCAACCCCCCTGAGTTTCCCTTCCCTTCCTGGGTACCATTTCGGACCAGTTGGATGCTTATTTGCAACCAGGAATGAACACTCCCACTTCACATACCACACATCCTGTTTCCCATTCCTCTCTGCTTGGGCAAAAAGCAGAGGTAAATCATCTTGACTTCTTCAGAAGGTTTGCTTTTTAACGTTTCGCTGGGGATTGGATACACCTAAGGGCAACAACAATTTGTAAAGAGAGAAACAGTCTCACTGTCATTCCTAAGGATGACTTGTGCTCCCGGGGATTCTAGGATTTGACCCCGGGAATTTCATAATCTCGGAAGATGACCGTAGCTGGAAAGAAATCATGTGTTTTAACTAAATACCCTTCTTTTTCCCCAAGTCTTCACATAAAGCAATATAATATCGCTCATAAACAGCGTTATCACATTAGCCACCCCCGGAGAACCACAAGGTGCCTCGCCAGCTCACGTTGGCCTGGGAGAGAACTCCGGGCAAAGCTTCACTAAAAGATAATCCCTCCCCCGGATGGTATTTTGAGAGCGGAAAGATTAATTAACGACAACAGCCTTCTCCGAATAAGAGCTCGAAGCAGCACAGGCCCGCCCAGGCCCGTTAGGCCTCTGACAAGACCCGCCCCAGGCCGGCCCAACGCGGAGCCAGGCCCCGGGCAAGGCCTCGGCACCCCCCTCAGCAGGAGGGGAACCTCCGCCTGGAAAGCAACGGGGACTCACCGCCTTCCTCCACCCAATCACTCCATGGACCCGAAGAGACGTCTCTGCCCGGCCTTAAAATGGCCCCAGCGGGAGGGTCGGGGCTGCCCACACCTAACATGGCTCCCTGGGGACAAGGCCCGGGCAGGCCGCTGACTTCACGCCCGGACTCAAGATGGCGGCCGCCGCCCTTCCCGCCCCGCCGAGCCCCTTCAGCCCGAATCCAAGATGGCCGCGGGCGGCTTCACTCCGAGCGGCGCCGCCGGGATTTCCGCCCGGATCCAAGATGGCGGCGCCCGCTGGCGTGAGGCTGCCTGGCGGTCACGTGACGGGTGGTGGTTGGGGGGGGTGGGGGGGGGTGTGGGCCGTGTCCCGGCGGAAGCGTGAGGGACCGAGCAGGGAACAGGGGGTGGCGGCGGCGGCGGCGGGAGCGGGGCTGGCGCCGCCGGAGCAGACGTGCCGCAGGACGGGAGACACGGCTGTCACCACGGAGCCCGCTAACGCTAACACGGCGGCGAACGCCGCTTCGCGGGCTGGGGGCGCCGGGGACCAGCCGACCTCGCTGCCCCCGCCCCCGCCGAGGATGCCGCGCAGGAAGGTGAGCGAGACCGGGGAACTGGGGAGGCGCCCGGCGGGGGAACCGGCGAGCTCGGGGCCGCGGCTTTTTTTCCTTTTCCTACTCTCTCCGCTCTCTCTCACGGGCACAAAACCGGGGGGAAAATAGCGGCCTTCAGCCCCCGGCGCCCGCCCCCCTCGCTTTCTGATTGGCTGCCGCACGGACCCTCTGGGCGCTGATTGGCCGCTTTGCCCGTCACTCGTCGCCCCCAACGGTTCCCGTTTCCCCTCCCCCGCGCCTGCGGCCCGGCCCGCCTCTTGTCTTTTCCGATTGGGCGGGCAGTTGGGGAGCTGCTCACGCATTGGCCGGGCTGCCTTGTCGGGCTGGCCGCTGATTGGCTTCCGCGCCTGCCCATCACGCCCCCAACGGTCACCTCCCCGCGCGTGCCTTGTTTCTCCCCCTTTCCCTTCCCCCATCTCCCCCCCCCCCGCGCTGATGTTGCTGTGGGAGCGAGGCTCGCTCTGATAGGCTGCCAGGTGCTGTCAATCACGCCCGCTGGCTCCGCCTCTTTGCTTCCTAAGCTGCCCATTGGCCGGCTGTCCCTTTGGTCCCCGCCCTCTCTCCTGTGATTGGTCGGCACCTGCGGGGCTCCGCTGGACGCAAAACAAAGCGGCGCGGGGGCCGCGTTCTCTGCGCTGTTCCCGCCCTTCTCCTCAGGCGGCCGCCGGCACCTGCCTCACCCCCGGCACCGTCCCCTCAGGGCTGGCGGCTGCTCGGGGCCACTCCCGCCGGTTCCTGCCGCCCTGACCCAGACCTCTCGGCGTCCCCCACGCCTTGGTTGTCCAGCGAGAGCTGCCGGACAGGGGAGGGAGGGATCTGCGGAGGCCTGGTGGCTGCCCGCCAACTCCTGGGGTTCGCTCTCCTCTGAGAGCCGCCCAGTCACGCTGCATGGTGCGGGAGGCCGCTCTGGTGGGTCAAGGCGAGGTGAATACAACTGTATTTTCAACCCCTTTTTGGCTCAGCTTCTTCGCTGGGTGCCCTCGGTTTCTCTGCCTGGGTTGCAGCGGGGAGCGCTGAATTGCTGAGTGCTGAGGACTCGGTTCGGCCGGGTCTGGAGCCCATCTGTTTGCTCCACCACCTGCTCCCTCGGTGCCTTGTGCTCTGCGGGGCTGCCTCTGCTGCTCTGAACAGGCAGCTGGGGTGGGAGTTCTGTTGGCAAAGTGAACAGGGTCAGATCCTGCCCAGCCTTGAACCTTTGTTTACCTTGTCAAATAAAATCGATTTTTGCTGGGACCTTAGTGAATCAGTCTGCAGAAACTATTTTTATTGGAGGCACTGGCATTACCTATTTATTACACTAAAATACTTTCTCCAGAGCAATACACTCGACATTTATTATTTTGTATGTGTCGTTGTGTCAGCTTGAAATTAGCCAGCATCAAATAGTCTCTCTTCTCCCCAAGAGTATAAATACAAGTTCAAGCAGCCCTGTGCTGATGTCTGGCTCTGTGGTGTTGCAGAGAAATGCAGGCAGCAGCTCAGATGGAACAGAAGATTCTGATTTCTCCACTGATCCTGAGCACACAGACAGCTCTGAAAGTGATGGCACATCACGGCGCTCAGCCCGGGTGACCCGTTCCTCAGCCAGACTCAGTCAGAGCTCCCAAGGTAAATCCTTTTTTTTTTTTTTTTAAGGAAAAGAAAAGCAGCCCCTTCAGCAACGAGAGGCTCAATGTACTCCACATTCCTGACCTTTAGATCTTAAAGATGCAGAGGTTATAAATCCTAAATTAATTTTTTCCCTTGGTGATTAATGGATCACACTAAAAAGCAGTCTTTGTAAGCTTAAATTGCACAAATGTGGAAATGCACTCTAAAGGTGACATTGGTGGGGGAAGTCAGAGCTCAGCTCTCCTCTGAAGATCTGCCTGCTTCTTAAATGGGAATCCAGCCCTGTGGTTCTGCTGCTTGGCTTCATTTTTCTGAGCACTCCAAAAATTTGCTTGTGGAGCCAACCTAGAGAGTGTTTAGAGGTGAAAGTTGTTTTTGTTTTCTTTGTTTGTTTGGGTTTTTGTGTACTGCAGGGAAGAGGATATTTTCATGGCCACCCTGACCCAGCTCTGCAATAAATGTAATCAACATATTGCCAGTTATTTTGTTTACTTCTGCTCTGGCATCACACACAGAATGTGTCCACCTCCTCCTTTTTAGTGTTAGTGGAGTAATTTTTTGGCTGCTAATTAATAAGCTGCCATCTGGCATCAAGGGAGGGAAATAACAGTAGATAATAACATCTTTCCATTGCTCCATGTATGCTCTTTGATTAAAAAAATCTATTTTGCCACAAATTTTAGTGCAGATAAGAAATAGACGTGTGATCATCTGGTCATTAGGTCTTAAAAGCAAGAAGGAAGCCCAGGTAGCCAAGAAGGCCAATGGCATCCTGGGCTGGCTCAGGAACAGCGTGGCCAGCAGGTCCAGGGAAGGGATTCTGCCCCTGTGCTCAGCCCTGGGGAGGCCACAGCTTGAGTCCTGTGTCCAGTTCTGGGCCCCTCAGCTCAGGAAGGAGATTGAGGTGCTGGAGCAGGTCCAGAGAAGAGCAAGGAGGCTGGGAAGGGATCCAGCACAAGTCCTGTGAGGAAGGGCTGAGGGAGCTGGGGGTGTTGAGGCTGGAGAAGAGGAGGCTCAGGGGAGACCTCATCACTCTCTCCAACTCCCTGAAAGGAGGTTGGAGCCAGGGGGGGGTTGGGCTCTTTTCCCAGGCAACTCTCAGCAAGACAAGAGGGCACAAGAGGTCTCAAGTTGTGCCAGGGGAGGTTTAGGTTGGACATGAGAAAGAATTTCTTTCTGGAGAGGGTGCTCAGCCATTGGAATGGGCTGCCCAGGGAAGGGGTGGATTCTCCATCCCTGGAGATATTTCAAAAGAGCCTGGATGTGGCACTCAGTGCCATGGGCTGGGAACCACGGGGGGAGTGGAGCAAGGGTTGGACTTGATGAGCTCTGAGGTCCCTTCCAACCCAGCCAATTCTGTGATTCTAAAGAAAAGTGGTTTGGATGTGTATGGCATGTCTGTGATCTTCCTAATTATGAAAGCACTATTTTTAATGGCAGCTAATTGTTTTCTAGTCTTTATGATCATTAAAGGATCACCAGACCACACAGAGGGCTTCAAATGCAGCTCCACACCAGCAGGAGCTTTGCTGTTCCCGAGGGTTACCTAAACTAACAGTTCTTTAGCTTTCCAAATACAGTTTGTAATTACTAGTTAATTAAGTCCAGAGAAAGCTTATCTAATCCCAGATTCCTCACTGTTGGGAAAAGTATCCAGAGCTTTAAGCTGGGCAGAACAGAGCACACCTTGTGCTGAGAGGCAGCTCTGGGGCAGGGCTCTGCTGCTGCCCAGATATCAGACGTTGGCGTTTCATGAGGCGAGTTTTGGACTGCACTGCTTCTCGTAGGTGTAATTATGGTGTTTCTCTGGACTTAGATTCCAGCCCAGTCCGTAATCCCCCATCCTTTGGAGCAGAAGAACCTGTGTATTCCACAAGGAGGGTGACCCGCAGCCAGCAGCAGCCAGCTCCTGTGACTCCAAAGAAATACCCACTGCGCCAGACTCGCTCCTCTGGCTCAGAGACTGAGCAAGTGGTTGACTTTTCTGACAGAGGTGGGTAGGGTTGGACTTGATGATCTCTGAGGTCCCTTCCAACCCAGCCAGTTCTAGGATTCTCTGATTTTGCCTGTGACAATTGATTTTCTGAGTTTCTCTCCACTGCCAAGAATGGGTTTTCTTTTTCCTGAAGTGAAAGCAGAGCCCAATTTTCAACTCCAGGCTTTACATTAGTTGTTGCTTACAGTAAATACTGTGCATACAACCAGGTAAGGCTAATTTTATCTGAGAACATCTGTGTGATGTAAATACAAATATATGCATAAAAACATCTTTTATCTGCATATATGTACACATAATAACACTTGTGTTACAGTACAGAAATGTATTATTCTGTGTAGTGAAATGAGGCAACCAGATGCCACTAATTGCCAGGCACAGGTGGGCTTAACACAAGCTCATGCCCACTACCTGGCAATTAGTGGCACCTGGTTGCCTCATTTCACTCCATTCTATGTATACATTATTGTATACTAAGCATATATGATAATGTTTGCATGAGCAGTAACTTCCTATTACCATTTTGTTTTTCTTTCCTGTCACAGAGAATGCAGCTTCCTGCTTTAAGGATAACCTGCTCTGAATGTCAATGTCATTCATAAGAAATGTAGACTTAGATATTTACAAAAAATAGTTGGTTTTAAAAGTAAAATTACTTTTCTCTCAAACTGTGTTTGTGTAGAGGAAGATGGAACTACTTCACCATTCCAGTGTGATGCCAGATCTGATGAGAAAAGGGTCCCACTCTCAGTATTGTATTTAATTTGCATGGTGCTTTTGTGATACCTGGTAGAGAAGCTAGCAGTAATAAGCTAAGCTAATAAAAAAAAATGTAAATAAATAATAATAATAATAATAAAAAAAGGGTGCAGTGAGGTGTTCTGAAGGTTTGGCAAGTTGGAAAGAGTCTGGGACTCCATTCTCTGAGGGCACAACGGGATATCCTGAGGACAGAGGGTTTGAGACACAGCTGTCTGGAGTTGCTTTACGTATTTTTTTTGGAAGCTTTTTTTGCAGGCAGGATTTGTAACATCTTGATCCTTATTCAGACACTAAAAATGCAGCGGATCACGATGAGTCTCCACCTCGTACCCCCACCGGGAATGCCCCTTCCTCAGAGTCTGATATTGATATCTCCAGTCCAAATGTGTCCCATGATGAGAGCATTGCCAAGGACATGTCCATGAAGGATTCTGGAAGTGACCTCTCCCACCGCCCTAAGCGCCGCCGCTTCCATGAAAGCTACAATTTCAACATGAAATGTCCCACTCCTGGTTGTAACTCTTTAGGTAATTCCAGCTCCAGGATTAATCTCTTGGGGTTTTGCCTCCCTGCTGTGATCAAGTCCTCCCCTCAGAGGAGTTGTTCAGCCTAACAGGATGCACTCAGGAGCAGAAATATTACTGAGAAGTGGGTATAGAGGAGAGACAGGAAAGGTATCTGCAAGTGTATTCTTCCTGGAGGTGTTTTCTTGGCTAGGAATGTTTGGGGAAGATAGGATAAGGAGAAAGTTAGGAGTATGAGCACAGTGTGGGAGGAAGGTCTGGCAGGCAGATCTCTGCCAGAAGCAGGTTTTCAGAAACAATATTAATTTAGACCTCAGACATACCTGGCTGCTTGCATGGAGTGCAGCTTCTGAGTTAGTGTGAACAAGATTTTCCTTTGTTCTTAAAGTGCCATGAACCACAAAGTGGTAACAAGCTGAGCATGCTCCTTGAAAAGCTCATATTGAATTATTTTCCCCCTCTGGGGTAATTTTTAAACCTCTTGATGATGTTAAGAGGTTTTGTGGGTTTTTTCTGATTTTTTTGCAGGACACCTGACTGGAAAACACGAGCGACACTTCTCCATATCAGGGTGCCCACTCTATCACAATCTCTCAGCAGATGAGTGCAAGGTACATGAGTTTTCTGGTTTATCTTCCTTATGTTTTCTTGGAACAAAACGCCAAGACCTCTTATTTGTAAAGAAAAAACAAAGTGAGCACGTGTCAGGTGAGATCTTCAGCAGTGAGACAGCAGCCTTTGTGTGTTGGCTCCCCTGGAGTTACATCGGAGAGAGGAATCCACCTGGATGAGAACAAGGATGAAACTGAAGGCTTTGGCAGGGCTTTTCTGCAGCCCTGACAGATGAGTTCTGCCTTCCAGGTGCGAGCACAGAGCCGGGACAAGCAGATTGAGGAGAGGATGCTGGCCCACAGGCAGGATGACAACAACCGCCACGCCACCAGGCACCAGGTGGGCACCTGCACCCCGTGCTCTGCCTGCTCAGTTAACAAGTGGGGAAAACCTCAGCTTGTGCTTCCCAGTGATGATGATTTTCACCTCATCTCACAGCTCTGATGAACTGTTGTGCTGGGTCCTGGGTTTGTTTCAGCAAGGGCAGTTCCTTGTGTCCCTTAAAGGAGAGGCTGGAGGAGGCTGTGAGAGCAGAGAGGTGACACTGGCCAGTAATAATACAAAAAGAGGCTGGGGCTGCTCTCAGGATGAGCTTTTCTGGGTGCTTTGATGGTGTAGGACAGGAGAATCCCTACAGAACTGTAAACTACAATTTGTCTGACTGAACAGAAAAGAATGAAACAAGGGGAATGACATTTTTTACTTCACGAGTCTTGGACTTGAGTCAGGAGGACTTAATGAGTCAGCTCAGAGCTTTTCCCCATGATTAAGCAGCACAGAAGGAGTGCACCCTCTCTTGTGGGACTGAGATGCATTGGCAAGCTGTATTTAGTTGTAGGAAGCAACATTTCCTGTTTTCCATACCTGTGTTGGACCTGCAGTGCCCTGTTATTAACACAGGATTTGGTTCAGAGGCAACAAACATCAGAAAATGAAAGCCAGGCCAGAGGTCCTTTGGGATGGGAAAGGGAAAAAAAAGGTTTGAAGTAGATGAAGCCTGGTGAAGGTTTCCCTCTCTGGTTTCTTTCAGGCCCCAACAGAGAGACAGCTGCGGTACAAAGAGAAAGTAGCTGAGCTCAGGAAGAAGAGGAACTCAGGACTAAGCAAGGAGCAAAAAGAAAAATACATGGTAAAAGCAGTAATTTTATTTTTTTTGTGTCAGGCCTGGAGTGCGGCCTCCCAAAGTTTGGCTTTCCCAGTCATCCTGCAACATTCTCAGCTAAAAAAACTGCAAGATCCAACAGCTCAGTAGCATCATAGCAGCAAAACCTCCTCTTCTTTTCTTGTTTTAGGAGCACAGACAAACTTATGGCAATACCAGGGAACCTCTACTTGAAAACCTGACCAGTGAGTATGACCTCGAGCTTTTCCGAAGAGCACAAGCACGGGCTTCTGAGGACCTGGTGAGACTTCTGACTCAGAATAAATCTCACAGCAAATGGCTTTGGTAGAAATGTGAACACATTCTGGGTTTTGTTGTACACGTGGAGGTAGAATCAGAGTTTGTGAGAGCAGCTACAGCCCAGCCAAGTCAGCAGAGTTACACTAGGGGTGATGCTTAAGTGCTGAAAGTACAAGCAGAGCTACCCCTTTGCAGCCATGAATGCTGCAGTGCCTGCAAGAGGAATAATTAGTAACAGTCCTATTTAATGCAAGTTTGTTTTCAATGAAACAAAAGGCAGCCTCACCTGCTGGAAGAAATGCCATAGGTGTGATGACAACAAAAGACAGAAGCCATCTTGAGAGGAGCCAGTGCCTGTGGATGGAGCTGAGGCTTCTGTAGGCACTTTACAAAGCCACCTTCCATCTCCAGAGATGAACCAAAAGGCACCTGGATGCTCACAGTGACAATTTCAGCTGGGATGTCTCAGGCAGACCATTAGGCTGTGTTCCTCTCCCCACAGATTAGGAAGACTTGATGTGGCCAGGAGTTTACATTGGTTTTGTGACAAAAAGAGTGTGATCCTAGTGTTAGCTCAGCCAAGTGCTGAGCCACAGGACATTTCCTAATGGAAGGAGCAGTCAGTAAATGTGCTGCTGGTGGACAGGGCTCAGACTGAGCCTGATTGAGGAGGGGTCTGTGGGAGGAGGGATTGTTGCTCATCATCACACTGCAAGATGAATTTACAAGACTTGAAGTACATTATTTCCTCGGGGGAAATAAATAGGGCCCCTCTTCCTCTGTACTTTCTAATTTTAAATAACCTTTTTTTTTTTTTTTTTTTCCATTCACAGGAAAAGTTGCGGCTCCAGGGTCAGATCACAGAAGGCAGCAACATGATCAAAACAATTGCTTTTGGCCGTTACGAGCTGGATACTTGGTATCATTCTCCTTACCCAGAGGAGTATGCTCGGCTGGGCCGTCTCTACATGTGTGAGTTTTGTCTCAAATACATGAAGAGCCAAACAATCCTACGCAGACACATGGTAAGGAGGAGGGCAGAGCTGATTTCCTAAGCTTTTACATCTGATACCATCATGCCAACCTACTAAAACTGTTACTTTAAAACAACTGCATGTCTCCTCATATAGCCAGCTTTTTTTTCTGCCTTTAAAACACTCCCACCCTAACTTTGTTTTCCTGGCACAGGCAAAATGTGTTTGGAAACATCCACCTGGTGATGAAATCTACCGGAAGGGTTCCATCTCAGTGTTTGAAGTGGATGGGAAAAAGAACAAGGTAACCAAGTGCTGTCATTCAACCTTGAGTGCAGAGTCTGGCTTTCAAACGTGCTGGACACTGTTATTATGTAGAGAAACAGAGTGGAAATGGCTCTTTCTCCCTTTCATTGCTACTAGAGACTCATCTGTCCTTTCTTGCAGTTTCATTTGGATTTTTGCTGTGGTTATTCCTCAGCCCTGTTGTGCTCCAGCAGTTCCATCTCTTGTCTCCTACAAAGCTGAAACACTTGTGTCAAGAGCCCATATTGAAAGTTAGAGGGGAAGTTCCTGTGCTCAGGCTCAGCAGGTTCTGCTCCCCATCTCCCATTTGCTGAGGAATCAGTCAGGCTTGGGTTAGAGCCTCGTGTTAGGAGGGTGACCTCCTCAGCCCTGAACTCAAGAACCTGTAACTGCACTTTCAGTGTGAGGTAGCAGCACCATATTTGTCCCCTGTCTCTGCTTCTGCCTGGCCTTGAAGCTTTCAGAGGAAGGAATAAAGAAACAAATTAAAAAAGCTAAATTTTGCACTGCTGGGAGTTGGGAGGAGTCTTTTCTTGTTAAGCAGAGAACCTTGAAGCAGGGGATTAACAGGACAGTGCAAGGCAGCAGAGATCCAACCCTCTCCCTTCACTGAGGATGTGATATTTGGGGAATTAAGAGATTGATATCACAAACCTCAATTCCCACCCTTAGGAAGTGAAGCTTATCAAGTGTCATCACAAATGGAATTCTTTCCTGGCCCAGCTTCTCTGTTTGGAAGGAGGATGTCACTTCTCAGATAATTCAGAGCTTTCTTATAATTTCCCATGTTTGTCTGGTTTTGTCCACTCTTGGGATGTTCCCATGTAATAAACAATGTGTTCTGCTCTCCTTTGCTTCTAGATCTACTGTCAAAATCTGTGTCTGCTGGCAAAACTTTTCTTGGACCATAAAACACTGTATTATGATGTTGAACCCTTCCTCTTCTATGTCATGACAGAAGCTGACAACACTGGCTGTCACCTGATAGGATATTTCTCCAAGGTTAGTTGAAAATCCATATTTACTCATTGCTGCCTCACAAGGATGAGATTTAGGACACAAATTATCAGCACTCAGTTTCCCCTCTGATTTTTTGCAGTCTCAGGATTTGTTGCTTTTAGGAACATGGAAAGTTTCCAACTTAATCTGCACGAGTTCTGTGTTTGCTGCAGGGGTTGCAGGTGCTTTGCTGCAGCATCTTCCCTTGCAAAAAACAAGTCAGCTCATAGAATCATGGAATCATAGAATCACAGAATCCTAGGGGTTGGAAGGGGCCTTGAAAGATCATCTAGTCCAACCCCCCCTGCCAGAGCAGGGCCCCCTAGAGTACATCCCCTAGGAACGTGTCCAGGTGGGTTTTGAATGTCTCCAGTGAAGGAGACTCCACAACCCCCCTGGGCAGCCTGTTCCAGGGCTCCGTCACCCTTACAGTAAAAAAATTTTTTCTGATATTCAACTTGAACCTCCTATGCTCCAATTTACACCCATTACCCCTTGTCCTATCACTGGTCACCACTGAGAAAAGCCTAACTCCATCTCCCTGACACTCACCCCTTACATATTTGAAAACATTGATGAGGTCACCCCTCAGTCTCCTTTTCTCCAAACTAAAGAGCCCCAGCTCCCTCAGCCTTTCCTCATAAGGGAGATGTTCCACTCCCTTAATCATCTCAGTAGCTCTGTGCTGGACTCTTTCAAGCACTTCCCTGTCCTTCTTGAACTGAGGGGCCCAGAACTGGACACAATACTCCAGGTGTGGCCTCACCAATGCAGAATAGAGGGGGAGGAGAACCTCTCTTGATCTACTAACCACACCCTTTCTAATGCACCCCAGGATGCCATTGGCCTTCTTGGCCACAAGGGCACATTGCTGGCTCATGGGCATCTTCTTGTCTACCAGGACCCCCAGGTCTCTTTCACCTCCATTGCTCTCCAGCAGCTCAGCCCCCAACCTATACTGGGACATCGTGTTGTTCTTCCCCAAATGCAAAACTCTACACTTCCCCTTGTTGAATTTCATCATGTTCCTCCCTGCCCAACTCTCCAGCCTGTCTAAGTCTCTCTGAATGGCAGCACAGCCTTCTGGTGTGTCAGCCACTCCTCCCAGCTCAGTGTCATCAGCAAACTTGCTGAGGGGACATTCTAGACCCTCATCCAAGTCCTTGATGAAGATATTGAACAACACTGGTCCCAGTACCGACCCCTGAGGGACTCCACTGGTCACACACCTCCAACCAGATTCTGCCCCATTGACTACAACTCTCTGACTCCTTCCTTTCAACCAGTTCCTGATCCACCTCACTACCTGATCACCAAACCCATTGCTCAACTGAACTGAACTGTTGTTGCTAGGAAACAGGGGGGTGCCTGAAATGCAGGCAAAAGTAAGGTTCAAGCAAATGTAAAGAGAAATACATTAAAATAAGTATTAGTCACCATGTTTTGGGTTTTTTAATAATGTACTTGGAGGAATAAAAATTCTTAGGTAGAGAAGCTGAGTCGTGACTCAGTTAATTCAAACAGATCCCACAGTAAGTTGCTGGCCAAGCTTAGAGTAAGGACCCAGTTTTCTCAGCTGGTTGCTCAGACATTTTGCCTGCCTTAAAAAAGAGGCAATCTGTTTGCTTAACCTCTGCTGCACATTAGTGAAAGACATTTCCTGGTTGTTCCTGCTCCCATGCAGAATAAGTGATTACCCTTCCAGACATGGTGATACCACACCATGCAGATTACACATTTCAGTCAGTGAAATTCTGTAGGGAGGAGAAGACTCTCCCAAATAAAGTGCAGGAAGCTATATTCCTTAAGTCACCTGAATTAAAACTGAACAAATATCCAAACAAAAATGAAATAAAGCTCTAAAGAAAAATCCAGCATGGGTCTGAGGATAAATGTGTGTGAGTCACCTTTGAACATTTCATTTGTGACCTCACTTTCTTGTTGCATGTAAACCTGGTGGCTGACAGAGGTGGCAGAGTGTTACTGCTCATTCTCAGGAGCAACTCCATGGGCAGCCATCCTAGGCCTAAAATTGTGCTCCTAAATCCAGTTTAGTGCCTGATAAAGTAAGACACTAAGCCAGGTTGGTAGGTGAAGAAGGATTGTGTTACTTGTTGTTGGGCAGGTTTTTCTACTGTGGCTCCTTCCACCTTGCATTGTATCAGCTGCACAGGCTTGTTCAGTCTCTTGGGATTATGATAGAGCCATTGTTTGTACAGATCAAGACCTGTTTATCCATCCTCTCTCTCTTCTTGTTTTTAGGAGAAGAATTCTTTTCTCAACTACAATGTTTCTTGCATCCTGACAATGCCTCAATACATGAGGCAAGGTTATGGCAAAATGCTCATTGACTTCAGTAAGTACAGAGAGAGAGCTTGTGGAAACATCCTGTCCAAAGTGACAATTCCACCAAAAAATCTACCATAGCTGTGGTGGTGGGTGAGCAGTTTTCATTAGAGCTGATTTCTGCTGCTGCTAAAGAGGGTAAGGGCCAGGAGAGAGCAGTTTCAGAAGGATAAATGAGTTTTCTTTCCTTTACAGGCTATTTGCTTTCTAAAGTAGAAGAAAAAGTTGGCTCTCCAGAACGTCCTCTGTCTGATTTAGGTCTCATCAGCTATCGTAGTTACTGGAAGGAAGTTCTTCTCCGTTACCTGCATAATTTCCAAGGAAAAGAGATCTCTATAAAAGGTGTGTTTTCAAGTCAACTTGCAGTGAGTTGGTTCAGAACATACCCAGGCATCTCATTCACTCATTTCCCTCAAATGTGAGACAGGTCACACTTGACTCATTCATCCAGGTGTTAGTGGAATATTCCTGTGGTTGGGCATGGCTCCTTTCCAATCCTGCCACCATTAGAGATAAGCCCAGCTTGCAGCATTTGGAAAGTATGTAATGGCTGCTTTTAAAAAAATAAATTAAAAAACCCAAGTAGATTCAGCAAAGAACTATACCCATCTCTAGGTACCAATATTAATTTTAAAAAGGAAAATGGCTCCACTGAGAGGCTTTTAAATGCTTTGGAAAAAAACAATTCTAGGTTGCTGCAGAGGAATTGGTTTCTGTTCTAATGTAAAGTGATGCTGGTTTGCAGAAATCAGCCAGGAGACTGCAGTCAACCCTGTTGACATTGTCAGCACCTTGCAGGCACTTCAGATGCTCAAGTACTGGAAAGGAAAACACCTGGTCCTAAAAAGACAGGTAAGATTTCTGAGGGCTATTTCTACATTTTTGTTTCTGTAGATTTAGCTGTTAGTTTGATATGAAGTCACCAAAATCAGTATTTCCTTTGTGGCAAGCTGCTTTTTCCAGCCTTTTGGTGCTAGTGGGGGAGCACTGGAATTTTCAAATACAGTAACTAATAAAATATGATGTGGGCATCCAACCTGATTCTGCAGTAGTGTAGGAGTAGACTGTACTGAGTTTCTGATGTGTGGAATAATGTTGCTCACTCTAAGTGGCTTTTTAGGGGAGCAATGGATCAACATTCCCATCATGCTCCTCCTCATTCCTGCCCTTCACTGGGCAAAGGGATGACATTGAAGTGAGCTGAATTAATGGAATCCCAGTACAGGTTGGGGGCTGAGCTGCTGGAGAGCAGTGTAGGTGAAAGAGACCTGGGGGTCCTGGTAGACAAGAAGATGCCCATGAGCCAGCAATGTGCCCTTGTGGCCAAGAAGGCCAATGGCATCCTGGGGTGCATTAGAAAGGGTGTGGTTAGTAGGTCAAGAGAGGTTCTCCTCCCCCTCTATTCTGCATTGGTGAGGCCACACCTGGAGTATTGTGTCCAGTTCTGGGCCCCTCAGTTCAAGAAGGACAGGGAAGTGCTTGAAAGAGTCCAGCACAGAGCTACTGAGATGATTAAGGGAGTGGAGCATCTCCCTTATGAGGAAAGGCTGAGGGAGCTGGGTCTCTTTAGTTTGGAGAAAAGGAGACTGAGGGGTGACCTCATCAATGTTTTCAAATATGTAAGGGGTGAGTGTCAGGGAGATGGAGTTAGGCTTTTCTCAGTGGTGACCAGTGATAGGACAAGGGGTAATGGGTGTAAATTGGAGCATAGGAGGTTCAAGTTGAATATCAGAAAACATTTTTTTACTGTAAGGGTGACGGAGCCCTGGAACAGGCTGCCCAGGGGGGTTGTGGAGTCTCCTTCACTGGAGACATTCAAAACCCACCTGGACACGTTCCTAGGGGATGTACTCTAGGGGGCCCTGCTCTGGCAGGGGGGGTTGGACTAGATGATCTTTTGAGGTCCCTTCCAACCCCTAGGATTCTATGATTCTATGAATGAGTGTTGCTTGTAGCTTCCTTAGACAAAGTGGTTTATAAATCCCCAAATGTGACACCTTCTCTCCTTTGTTCTCCCCTCCCTGAGCCTTCTCTTTGTTGCTAGGTGTGGCCTTATCAGTGTGATTGGGAAGGCTTTGAGAAAGCAAAGGAAGTGTTGTTTATCTTGGTTTTGTCGTGCTGAGCACTTAGCAGGCTCAATACCTTCAGATTTGAGGATTTAGCTGCTGCACCTTGGATAATTCTCCATCTTGGGATGATTTCTTTTCACCTGCCCTTTCCATACTCTTTTCCTTAGGATCTGATTGATGAATGGATAGCCAAAGAGGCAAAAAGATCCAACAGCAACAAGATAATGGATCCCAGCTGTCTGAAATGGACCCCTCCTAAGGGAACTTAACTGTCTCTCACTCCTGAAGCCAGTGAACCCCAGCAGTAGGAAGTACCCTAGGGATCTCTGTCGTATCTGTTGCTGTTGTGATTGGCTGGTACAGTACCCCCAAAAGATCAGTTCCCCTTGGTACTGTTCTGGCCCAGATCTTTTGTGCACACCACAGACGCTGGTTCTGAGGAACTTGATGTTTCGGCCTCAATGAGGTTGCAAGGATTGGATCTGTATAGGACCCAAACGAAGCTCCTAGCAGCTCTGGCCCAAGGAGTTCTGATATCTGGTACTGTACCTGTCCAGTCACTGGTCTTACCCTCATGTTCTTCTTCTGATGAGGTTGTGTTGTGTTCTATAATCTGGTTGTTTCTTCCTTCAGGTTCCTTGCGTTCTAAGTAATGGAGAGAGAACTTCTGTGGCTTTTGAACAAGGTCTGATGATGCTTTTTTGGGGAAAGCTGCTTTCCCAACAAGCTGCAGTCACACTGACTTCAGCATTTTTTACTAGTCCTGTCTGATGGGCTGTTCCATTCCACGGATCAAATAGTTTTAGGAAGATGACACCTCCCCCTTTCAGCAGTGTGTTCCATAGAATACAGCAGCTCTTCACAGAGGTGGGATTGTACAGTCAGAAGCTCCCTTATCTTGTCACTGGGTGGTGTGGTTGTGAGTGTTACCTGGTGGGGTCAAGTGTGTGAGAACATCACAGTCTGAGGTGTTTCATGGAGTTACTCTTGGTGTGCTCCTGGAACTACTACAGTCCCACGTTTGCTTTGAGTAGAAGTTACTGTTTTTTTCCTGGTTTATCTCTTGGAGTTAGTGGATTCCTTTACATAGAAGCACCCTGTTCAGTATATTTCACTGGAGATGTTTTTCTCAGAATAGTCTTCCTTGAACTGTAGGTTTCTTTATAGTGGAGAGGATTTTTGTTCTCTCTGGGCTGAAGAAATAAAAACTTTAGACAGATGTTTTTTTGCTTGCCTTGTCCAAACAGCCACAGAAACTCTACAATGCAAATATTGCCAGTTGTTGGATTGCCTCCAGTGTGCATTCTGTGCATCAGTGGCAGCCCCAGTTAGCTCTGTGGATGGTTTGCTTCTCTGACAGTGCATTCCTGTTTGTCTTTGTAAAAGAAAAAAAGCTTTTACTTCCTCTCTTCCATCAGCACCACCAGAAGAAAAACTTATTGTACAATGGCTTTCAAGTATAACCACTGTCCTCGTGCCACAAGTTTCCTAAATGGCTCCAGCCTGATTAAAAGGGGGGGACAATCCTGGGGTAGGTGATGGCAGCATCATCTAGTGCTGATTTCATTGAAACTTTCCAGTGCTTCCTCATGGAATGAATGAAATGAAGCACTTGGCATTGTGTACCAGTAGGTAGGAGCCTTTGCCTGGTAACCACTGACACATCCTCACGTGGAAAAGTTCTCTACTGCTCTTCTGATGGTTGTCTGCCTTCCTCTGCCACCTTCAAAAAAAGAAAAAAAAGAAAAAGAAAAAAAATCTTCATCAGTACATGGTGTGTACCTTGTGGGCATTACTGAATTTTGCTGCCTCACCCCCTCTGCTCCTGTATTGTAACAAACTACAGATACTCCTGAAACTATCCAACCAAGTAGATCTCTTGTGGAGCAGGGATGAAGGCCATCCTTGTGCAAAAGCTAAACCCTGTTCCCATGATGTGGTAGAATGTGCTATTCTTGTATCCACTTCTCAATAAAGCATGTTCTCTGCTCAAGTTTTTGCCTGATTTTAATTTTTGTTTCAGTTGGATGCTATTCTGCATCTCCAGCTGGGTGAAGCTGCTTCTTTATGTTCCAAGGGACTTGAATTTGGAGCCCATCTTTGTGCCTGGTGTCTTGATTGTGACTACAGCTGCCTTTGGGTTGAACCTTTCACCAACAGTCTGATTGTATGTTTATTCTACAGCTTATTGTGCACAGGAGGCTGTCTTGAGGAGTACACTGAATGATCCTGGTTAACTTAAATGTGATGCAAAACTCTGATAGCATCTGTCAGCCTGCAGTTCATTGAAGAAGGATGATTTAGCCCCAAACCCTAGATTTTTAGCCTTGCCTTTGTGCTTCTCTGACCTGGTGCTGTGGGAGGACTTGGGGCAGGGAAGCCTCTGATCTTCAGACATGTTTGAAGTTCAGCACATCTCAAACATTTCAGATCTTGGATAAAATTTCTGGTGGTTGATTTGCATGTCCTTGCTCAGATCCTTCCTTCTTTTCTACATCTCACCATTTTTTATCCCCAGACTCTTCCAATATTGGTACAAGAAGAGTTTTCACTGAGGTAAACTGGTGCCTCTTTTTTCACTGAGAAGATCTGGGTACATCTCCAGGAACTTTCTGTGGCTGCTGCTCCTTTTGCTCAGCTGAGCACTGGCAGTTCTGCTGGCTTTTCCTTTTTGGAAAGGAAATTCCACCCTTTTTGGATGGAATTGTTTGGGGCAGGATGTGGTCTTGTTGTGGCCACACTGATGATCTGCAGGGAAGGAATAGGTGGTTGATATTCCTATAATGAACACCAGAGGAAAAGAGACAGCAGGGAAGCAGGAAGGAAAGGAAGCTAAATATGTCAAATTACTTCAGTTTTTTTCTGTTGTGATGGCTGTGTAGCTCTGAGCTTAGTTTAAACACATGTAGGACACTCCAGCTGCCAGTAACTCCTCCCTCCTTGTTCCAAAGCTATGGAAAGAACTAGAACATCTACCTCTCACATCAGCTCACAGACAAGGGGAAAAGCAGCTCTATTTTTGAGAGCTTCCCCTGTAATTAGATCTGCTTTTTCCCCCTCCCTCCCCTGGGCTCCTGCCCACACACCACAAGAAAACACCCAGCCCCAAGTCTGGGATGACAACAGAGGTGTAGCAAAAAGGGAGAAAACAAAAGGAACAGAAAACATCCCCAGGAAGTGAATGGATCTCAAAGGGTCTCGGGAGTTTTCTAGAGGGAAAGATTTCAAATCCAGAAAAATTTAAACTGGACTTGACACCCCTCTCTGGCATCACAACCAGCTTGTGCTGAACAGTAGTAAAATACTGTTCATTTGTTGCTGCTTTGTACACATGGCCATGAGAGCCACAAATCACAATAATCCTGCATCAAAGATCAGTGGTTGGTGGTAAAAAAAAGCTTCTGGAGCTAGAGCACATATCCTGTTATTTCTAGAAATTTACCAGTAATAGAATGAAGGTGCTGAGCTAGGTAAGACAACTGACACCCTTTAGCAGCAAACATCCTTCAGCACTGCTCAGTTCTGTGGTTAAAATGGAGCTGTCTGGAGACTTTGGTTTGGTTTGTTCTGAATTCCCTGGTGTTTGGGTGATGGATCCCCCAGAGCTGGTGGAGATTAACCAGGAACCCGAGTTAGGGCTGGCAGCTGAGATCAGTCTTTAGCATCACACTGGGGTTGTGTGGGGAGGTCTGGGGAGCTGTGTTTTTGTCAGCCACTGTCACCCACTCAGTTGGGCTGAACAAGGAAGTTCAGTGGGTTTCCATTTCAGGTGAAATTTTATCTGAAAGGATCATAGAATCCTAGAATTGGCTGGGTTGGAAGGGACCTCAGAGATCATCAAGTCCAACCCTTGCTACCTGTACAGCTCCAGCACAAAAAAGCTCAGGGGGTTTCAGCTCTGCTGGGTGTTATTTAACTAAAGCAACAGAAACTCACCACTGGAAATTCTGTTGTAAGACTGTTTCTACTCATATGAAAAAAAAAAAAAAACAACTCTGAGGAGGTTTTTCACTGCTTCTGAGGCAGACATTACCAGAACTGCACCTCAGGGGAAAAACAAGAGGCAAAAGCAACCTTAGATCCCATTTTTATATGAGATGGCCCAAATAGCTCTAATTTAATATAGTTTTCTGCAGGCTACTGAGCAAATTGCTGGTACAACCCCCCCTCCCATGACTTCTCATCTCTACAGTAAGAGTTCTGATTCTTCCAGCAGCCCCTTTGCAGGCAGTGGTGGTGTCTTCTCTAGAGCAGGAAAGAGGCCAAGTTGAGGTTGTCTTATCTGATCCAACTTCCACTTTTCAAGGAAAATATTTAAGCACAGGAGGGCACTTCCAGCATTGTCCTGGGCCACATCCAATCGTTGCCACTAGTGCCAGGCAGAGGTAGGAGGTTGGTTTTGACACTTCCCTCTGCAATAAGGACACAGCATGCATTAAAATCACTGGAAATCAGAAGAGATATGTCAGAAACAAGGTGCAGGTGAAGCTGGGTTTGCTTGGTATTTGTTAACCTTTAGCAGTCTCCTCTTTGATCAGACAGTGCTGCTGTCTAGCATTCAGAAGATGTTCTCCATAGACCCTAAATACTTCATTTTTTGTGTTTTGTTGACTTGGTTAGTTCAGCCACATATAGATAAGGGATTCTATAATTCCAAGGTCTGTAGAACTGGAAGCAGGAAGCTGTTGCTATTTTTTGAAAAGTTTTCAGTTCAAACTCACCATGGCAATTCATTCTTCTCAAATTTCCCATTAAAAAGTAGACACTTTCAGTGAGGCTGGGAGAAATACATTCCCCACGTGAGTTTGATTCAGATCACACTTAAGAATCCTAAAATCTGCTTTCCCTGCCAGATGAAGGATGTATTTATTACAGAATTACATTGCCAGTTCACATACTTCACTCTCATCACACACTGCCTTGCTTTCTAGAATCAAACAGTTGCTTAAAAGGCTTTTTTAAGTTAATGGATTTTTTTTTTTTTTGTTTCCTAGGTTAAATTTGATAATTTCTCATGCTTAGCTAGCAGAAGAGGCACTGCATACACGACTGAATGCAAACAACCACAAAACTCCCTGGAAATCCCCAGCATAAAAATATCAGGAGGTTTTGCAGCAAGGTCTGGTTTGCTCGGAGAGGGCAGCAGAGGGTGCTGCCTCCCCAGGGCAGGGGAGGTCGCTGAGCACAGACACTGCCAAACCCGGCAAGGAAGGGGAGCTGGGTTTGACTTTTCTCTATCCCTGTAGCTGCATTTTCTGGGCAAAAAATAACCTTTTGCGTTCAGGGGTGTTTGGTTTGTGGGAAGGGCATGATGAGAGTCCTCACTGCTGCACTCTCCAGTGTATGTTTTTAACTCCCACCAGCTTTAGAGGACACCAGGACTGGCTCATGCCTTAGGGAAGGTGCAGACTTGTTCTCAGAGCACTGACTGGTGCTTGAGAGAAAACTTTGGGTTTTCTTCCCAGGTTTGGCACAGGCAGATGCTGAATGTGGCAGTGGCTTCCCCAGTGTGCAGGTAGGTGCTCTGGTCTCACGACAGAGACCTTGTCCTCTGCTCCAAGTTTGGGGGTGCCTGCTGCTCCTGTAATTCCCAGGGACAGGACATCAGCCCTGGGGAGGCCACAGCTTGAGTCCTGTGTCCAGTTCTGGGCCCCTCAGCTCAGGAAGGAGATTGAGGTGCTGGAGCAGGTCCAGAGAAGAGCAAGGAGGCTGGGAAGGGATCCAGCACAAGTCCTGTGAGGAAGGGCTGAGGGAGCTGGGGGTGTTGAGGCTGGAGAAGAGGAGGCTCAGGGGAGACCTCATCACTCTCTACAACTCCCTGAAAGGAGGTTGGAGCCAGGGGGGGGTTGGGCTCTTTTCCCAGGCAACTCTCAGCAAGACAAGAGGGCACAAGAGGTCTCAAGTTGTGCCAGGGGAGGTTTAGGTTGGACATTAGAAAGAATTTCTTTCTGGAGAGGGTGATCAGGCATTGGAATGGGCTGCCCAGGGAAGGGGTGGATTCTCCATCCCTGGAGATATTTCCAAAGAGCCTGGATGTGGCACTCAGTGCCATGGGCTGGGAACCACGGGGGGAGTGGATCAAGGGTTGGACTTGATGAGCTCTGAGGTCCCTTCCAACCCAGCCAGTTCTAGGATTCTATGATCTCTTCTCCTCCCATTGAGGAGGTTTTTCATCCCAGACACTTCAACAGGAAACCAGTTTTCCAGCTGGGAACCTGGGTGGGTTCTCTGCTGCGAGGGGATGTGACCCATCTCCCACCACCAGAAGTGACACTGAGCTGTGCTACCAGGGCTGAACCCACTAAATTGGGCACTTTCTTCCCCTGCAATGCTTTTTCCCTCTTCTTAGCTACCTGGTGACAGCTGAGAGCTGTCCCTTGAGGCAGACCCATCCCCAATCCTGTCCCTTGTCCCAGAGCAGCATGGAGAGGAGCCAGGGCAGGATGTGGCCCACAGATGGCACTGCCCTCCCACTGTCACTGTCCTTGGGCAGCACACGACAAACCCAGCTTAAGCCTTGGGCTGCCAACACCACCTCTGGGCCCTGCAGTTCTTCTGTCACCGTTTGGCATTGGAAGTGGGTGGTTGAAGGTGTCACCAGCAGGCTGCAAAGCTTTATTTTATTTATTCTGATAATTGCGCCGTGCACTTAAGGAGGGAGCCTTTGGGTAATCTGCTTCCTGCAATACATCCAACACCCAACAGGAGGCTCCCCGCACACCAGAAGGGACTTGGAGGTTCAATCAGTTCAAGTCAAGCTCCTCTGGTTTTGCTGTTTCACTAAAATGGACTAAGACCTTCCCCAGGGTGTGGATGAAAACAATGCTCAGGGTTTTCCCTACCTGGAGAAGGACTCTCAGGCTGAATGTAGGAGCTGTTACAGCTCAAGAGGCCACGGGGTTTTTTTTAAATTTCAAATTTCCCTTGTGTTAGCTCCTTGGTGCCCTAATTAAGATACAGACATCATTGTACCACTCTAGGAAGAAGCAGTGGAAGGTGCTGTGGGACATGAAGATGTCCATGCATTGGTGTCAGGAGGTAAGGGGGGAGTTGAAGGGCTTTGAAGGACCTAAATCTCCTCCCTGAAGGAGCAGATGTTTTTTTCCTTGCAACCAGCTCCAAGCTGATGTGCTGCATGTTGTTGAAAATCTGGTTCTGGCTGTAGGCAGTAAACTTGGTGGAGAATTTTAACCTTCTGGCCAGAAGATGACCACTGACAGAGTTCAGAGGACAGCAGTAAACTGGTCTGGAGCTTGAGGGACTGGTTTGTGACAAAAGGCTGAATCAGATGGTGGGGAGAGGCTGATAGGAATTCTTGGAAGATGCCCAAGGAGGGAGAAAGACTTTTTGGGGACACAGAGAGGTAAATAAATGGAACTAAAGAGAGGGGAAATATAGAATATAGACTTTCACAAAAAAACCCATGAGCTCTCTGAGCCTTAGAGATGTTCCTTTAGCCTTGGGAGAAATCCCACCACCAAGTTCACTAGAAAAGACCCGAGGAGGCTGTTTTCTGCTGACCCTAGAGAGATGAGCTGGGTAGGACTCCAAGAGCCTTCTCTTTCCCTGCCTTTCCTGTGATTATTGATGTCATCTGAGGCACAGAGTGGGGTCTGCTTTAGAGTAACAGTGCTGATGTGGTGCTTTGCCAAACAAGTGTTGAGGCTGCACTGGTGAGAGTAGGGAGGACATGAAGTCAGGGTTTGGTCTCATCACTTGCATCAACCCCAACCTGCTGGAGTCAGCAGGCTCTGCCTGAGGGGGGGTTTGGGGGTGGCTGAGGCTGATGGGCTGCATCTCAATGCAATAATTCCTCAGCCATGGTCTGCAGGTCAGTGGGGAGCTCAGCATTTCCAGTCCACAAGTTTCAATTGACCCAGGAATGAGAAAAGCTCAAGGTGAGCCCTGAAGAGTTCAGCCAGGACTTTGCCAAGTTCCAACAGAGGACAGGGCACCATCAGCTGAGATTTCATTGAGCTGTATTTGTCCCTCCATGGATTACCTGTGGGGGACTTGGCAGTGCTGGGTGAACGGTTGGATTTGATGAGCTTAAAGTCTTTTCCAACCAAAATGATTCTCTGGTTCTACAGCCCACCCTGGCCATGCCATTCTCTTTGCCTCACCTAGGAATTAGGGGTTGCTCTGTGTGGTGGTGAGGACTGTGAGATCTCCTTCACTGGTAACCATCAAATCAGGTGTTTCTAGTGTAAGGATTTTTAGTTTACTACTTCTCATCCTGGGAATGACTCCCTCCCTAATTCCACCTCTGCTCAAAGCAGGAACCCCCCGTTGGAAAGCCTGGTGGAAAATGCCTGCCCCAAGTACTTGTTGGAGAAAAGGGCTGGATAAAAATGGGGGATCTTACTCTGAAAGGCATCACTGGGGCAGAGATCTTTCTTACTGATAAAGGACCCTCGTTAGTGTTGTCTCCATCTGTTAGAGCTGTAATAAACCACTGCAAAACAAGTTTACAGGATGTTCCCAGCTTTCACCCCCTTTGCACCATCAGATCCAGGCTCCCAACCCATATTGCTGCTGCTTTGGGCTCTCCCCACTTCTGCCATCTGCCAATTTTTACTTCAGTCTGAGGGAAGAGGGAGGGCAGCACTGGGGATGTGATCCCTGCCTGGTTTTGCAAATCTGCATTCATGGGATGTGATGTGCTCACAGCTAGAGGAGTGCCCGAGGCTGGGTGCCTGTCCTTGCTCCTCCTGGGTGCTTCTCCACCACCCGTGGCTGGGTGAGGGTGCTGCAGCATCCGGTTCGTGTGGTGTTCAACTCTTGAGCTCTTCCCTTATTCCACCACCTCCTCCCACACGCCAGGAGATGCTGCCAGAATGCCAGGGGCAGGGCAGTGGGGAGCCAGAACTGCTCTCCTGAGCGGGGAGCCAGGCAGACAGAGAAGGTGCTGGGAGGAACAAGGGAGAGCCAAGGCTGCCAGACAGACACAGACACAGGCAGAGCTTCTGTCCTGCCCAGACGGACAGATGGAGACTATCAGGCTGAGCAGACAGATAACCAAAGCTCCTCAGGCAAAGGGAAAGGGGGAAGCACAGCCTGCCCTGTCTTGTTCCTGCTGTGAAACCACCCGAGGGCTGCAGTGGGAGCAGGAGTGCAGTGCCCAGCCTGGCAGGATTCAGCTGGAGGGACAAAACACAGGACATGGGGAGCTGGGTGCTCATCCCAGCTCTGGCTGTGCAGCCTCAGGCAAGTCACTTCTCCCTGTGCTTCAGTTCCCCTCCATCTCTTAGGAAGGAGCTGCCCCTGGAACAGGTTGGCACAAGAGCAAGAGCTCAGGGTCTTCACATGCTTGCCAGGCACAGTTGGATCCCTATTAAACCAGGAAACCTCCATGCACCAGAAATCCCTCCATCAGGAGTGTTATTGAGCAAAGACAGCCAGGGCAGGCCCCATCTGCAGCTCCCACAAGCAGAGTGGTGTTTGGCTTGGTCAGTTGATTTCTGCCTGGGAGTTCTCCCCAAGGAGCTGGCTGGGGCAGGAAGTTTTGGTGATGATTCAGCAGGTGATGTTCTGCCCTCTGAGTCACTCCCAGGAGGGCCAGGAGGGGGGAGATGATGCTACTGGAGATGCTCTCAGCCAGACCAGCTTCAAACCTGATGGCTTAGGTCATTAATTGTGCTGTGATAACTTAGGATACCACTTATCTGAAACTGATAAGAGGAATTGCTGTGTGGCTCCTCTGCTCCATCCCAGAGGTGGAGTCATTCTGAGGGAAGAAGTGTGAATTTGCAGTCAGTGAAGAGCAAAGGTCTCAGGGCTACTTTTTCTTGGCCTTCCACTGGGAAAGACACTTCTTTTCTCCCTGGAGTTTTAACATTTGTGAAAAAAGAAGGGGTCACATCTGGGAGCTTGATGCTGAGAAAGTAATCCCTGAGGCAATCAGGAGAATATCTAAATGGTAACAGGATACAGGACTTCAGAGCTGAAAATCTCTTGTTGCTCTGCACCTGCCTGGGACCCTTAGAAGTGGGAGCCTCTGTGCTGCCTTTTCATCTTCACATCCAAGGTTTCAGAGCCAAACAGGGTCCTGGGCTGACTGTATGTTAGCTCTATAGGCAACACTTGCAGTGTTTGGTTGGTGCAGGTATCTCACAGAGCTCTGGCAGGGGTTGTTGGTACCTTTGGCTGCCACAGTTGGGCTCTTGGGGCTCAAGGCAGCTCCTGGTCTCTTCCATCTTTCCTGAGAAGTTAAAATCTACCCATCTCTATAGAAGCAGTGAGCCTGGAGCCTCAGTTACTGCTTACCAGCAAGGCTCTGAACTCCAAACACCCTTTCCCTCTGTAATTACATTTTATTTTTAGGTGTCCCTTCCTTTTTCTATTTCCAGCCCGCATCCTCCGCAGAGTAAACCGGAGAAGGTGCACGGAGCCGAACCCGCTGTGTTTGGGAAGCAGTAAAACAAGGCTTCTAAACTGGGCTCGGAGGCGTAGGAGCCACTGGCCAGGGCTGGCAGGGAGCCCTGGCACAGCAGGGAGACCACAGCTCACCCCACATCAACTGGGAGAGCACCAGAGCCTGCGGGGAGAGAGGGTGGGGAGAGAGGGGCGAGGGGTGGAGCGGCTGCGGCTGGCAGGGGACAGCAGCACCCTCTGGTCTTTTTTGGGGAGCAGGTAGATGCATGCACTGGGGACCTCTTGCTTTCCCACCTGGGTTTCCTCCTTGGGTGGTTTGTACTCAAAATTTTGCTGCCTAAATACGTGGGGATTCGTGGCTGGAGTGGTGGGCTCCAGTTTCATCTTTGGAGGCGGTTGTTGTCCTGGTTCCACAGAGCTGCACTGAAACCAGGGCTTTTCTTTCTTGAAAGAAACTTGCAAGTCCTTTTGTTTTCCATTTATATTGATGTGGCCTGGTATTGGGCTTGCTTAGGACTTTGTGGGTTGAATAACACTATGATAGTGACGGAACTTTTTCCACACAGCAGCAGGAGGTCGTGAGAGCTTCCTTCCACCTCACACCAGTCACTTCCAAGCCCTGGGAGGGCTCTTACCTAACTGTCTGTCCCCAGGTCTGTCCCAGGTCCCTGCAGTAAGGACACTCATCCCACCACAGTTATCACCACAAGCTGTTGGTAGAATGTGCCAGTTTTCTCCTAGCTGCTATTGGCTAAACCAGACTTCTCATTGTACTGCACCTCAGGGCTAATAAATGCTTATTAGCCCCAGATTCCACCTCAGGTTTTCTCTACCAGACTCACTAACTCAGCCCTGACTTCTAGGAAACCCCTGAGTGCTGAGCTGAGCTTCAGGGGGGAGGCAGTGCTGGAATCCCTCCACTTTTTTTTGTTCCAAGAGACTTCAGCTCTGGCCCTCTCAGTTGCAGACTCTTCCCTGCTTCCCTAGGGAACAGCCTCTGGAAAGACAAGGGGGAAAAGGGAAGAGGTGCTGAGCTGCCTTTGTATTCCCCCAAGCAATGTTCAGGCTAAACCAACCCCTTACACTCAGCATGAATTCAAACAGCCCTGGGAGTGCCTTGTCTTGTAGCTGGATCCCACGGGACACGGCTGAGCCTGGAGCAGCCTGGAATCTCTCCTGCATCATGACCTGGGTTGTTGCATCTCCATCCTGCTCCCATCTTTGTCAGCCTGGATATTGGAGCTTCCAGTTGTCCTGAGCTGTATGTGAGACAATGGTTGAGCCCGGAATAGCAGATTTACCATTGCAGATGGTTTGAGTTAGTGCTCAAGACACATTAAAGCCAGCAAGGGTTTATATTTAGCTGGGTTGCTTTAAGAGGAAAGCCTTTTATCCTCCTGGCTGGTCATCCATCAAGCCCTTGGGAGGGCGGGGTCGGGTCTCCAAATAGATCCCACGGACAAGCAGCCACTGTGAAACCACATTTCCTCCTGGGAGGACCCTCCAGAGACAGACACTGCCTGTGGCCAGGCCTCTGGTCGCCAGCCTTGGAGCAGCCTGGTCACGGGAGCTGGCAGGGACACAGAGCAGAGGCAGGGACATGACCAGCTTGGGTACTGTCCTGGCATCATGGCATTTAAACTCTGATCCTCCAGTTCTTCCTTTTCCTGCCCGGAATGGAAATGAGGAGTTGGGAGATTTGAATCTGGTTTGAATCAATAAATCACACGTGGAGCTGATCTTAGTCGGCAATCGAGGAGCTCCTGGGCTGCGGAGCTCCTGGGCTACTGGAGGGAGAAGCAGCTGCTGTGATGGAATCCTCTGAGATGTCCACTGCAGCTGACAGCAATTCTGCTGCTTCTCAGGGCTCTGAGGCTCTGGCTGGTCAGAGCTTCCCTGGCACCAAAAGATCCTGATGGTAAAAGAAAAGTTTTATAATGCAACGCCAGGTCACTTTGCTGCAAAGGCCCCTGCAGCCCCAGCTGGGAGTTTGTCTCCAGGCATTTCTCTCCCTCTGAACACAGCCCTCTTGACAGCTTTGTTGCATTTCTGGATCTTCAGGTAGCATGGGGACATCACTGCTGGGTAGATCTTCAAGCTCAGCCCCATGGCATCCTCTTGGGAAGGCTCTAGAGATGGCTGGAGCAGTGCTGCAAGAAGGTCACAGAGCTCAGGCTTTAGCCAGGACTGAGAAAAATCCAGGGAAGGAGAAACGTGCTGTCAAGAACAGGAAAAGTTACTTGGCTGGGAGCTCCATTTACTCACACCAGTATAAATTTTAATGGATTTGCTTCAGGTTTATATTGGCATTGCTGAGAGGGGAGTTGGACCCTGTTTCTGTCTTTCACAGCCCCTGTGAGAGCATGAGTGCATTGGATGATTGCAATTCCCTTGGCTTTTCCAAAGACTGCATCACTGATGTTGTTGCAATTGCCACAGATGGATTTGGAACCAAAGGGTCCTGGTTTATCCCAGTGATTGCAATTCCCACCAGCAGCAGCATGGTGCTCAACTCCAGCAGGAGCAGGGGGTGATTTTTCAGGCTCTGGGGATGTTGATGTCTGAAGTACACAGGGCACCTTACATCTGAGGAGCTGCAGGACCCATCTAGAATTCCATGGATCATTTGAGAGAGGTTCCCTCCCTTGGGAAACTACCAGGGGACTTGGGAGGGGCTCTGTGTGTGCACAAGCAAAACCAGTTTGGAACTGGAACCAGTCTGAGATTAAACCATTTCCTTTGCTCTCTTTCCAAGAATGAACTTTATTTTTCCAGTTGATTTGAAGCAGGGAATATTGGGACTTGGTTGTTTTGGGTTTTTTTCTCCTTCCTTGTGTCTGGATGCTTTCCCAGAAAAACACTGAAAATGAAACATTTATTTTTCTTCCCAATGAGAGAGTTTCTTCTTTTCTGGGAAGAGGTGCAAGGGTCAGACTGGAACTCCTATCATAACTTTGTGAGGAGCAAACAGAGGTAGGAAATGCAGAGCCTGGGCACCCAGCTCCCTGCCTGGTGGAAGAGGCCAAAGGACAAGGTTGGGAACATGCCAGAAAATCTGCACTTGTGACTTAAGAGTGTACTCTGCACTCTTGGAGTCCTTGGGAGCAGGATTTCTGTGCTTTAGGAAGAAGAAAAGGGATGACATTCCCACTGGAGAAAACAGGGAGAAGCAGAGGAAGGAATATGCTGATTTTGCTCTCACTGGATCAGGTAGTGTTCCAGCTTCCAGGTAGGACCCAAACCAAGTGGATGCTGCAGAGGAGGTGTCACTGATTCAGGAGGGAGCTGAACACCTTCCAGGGGAGGAAAACGAAGGCTCTGCAGCCCAGTGTGGTTCTCTGCTGTCCTGAGATGGAGATGGAGCAGTTCACAGGGGAAGGTGCAGCAGGAGATGCCCAGGAGATACACAGCACCTCGTTCTCTCTCTGCTTTGCTGACATGGTTTGTTTTCCAGGTCTCCCATTTCTTGTTTTGCCTTCCAGGTAGGGGCAATCTCTTAGCTGAGGGCCACCAAGTGTCTCTGCAATGCCAAGAACAGCAGTGTCACTAACTGTTCCACTATTATCCTGCAGTTTTGTCCAGGACCTGATGGTGACCCTGCCAGTGAGCAGGTCCAGCTCTGGAGGACCACACAAGACTGTGGTTCCTGTTTTCCAGGCTCAGCCATGCTCCCTTCTCTCCAGGCTCAGCTTGCTGTGACAGCAGGGGAAGGGGCTGACTGTTCTGCTTTGCTCCCCCACCTCTCCCTCTCTGAAGACCTCCCAGTAAGTAACCCAAGCCCAGTGCTGTGCTGGCAGATGCTGCTGGGGAGGAACTTCAGACTCCAAGGCTCGAAACCACCCAAGGACCCAGCTTCTTCATCCCCCACAAATTACAGGCTCCTGCTTGCCCTTTACAGATGAGCAGGGAAATGGATGAGAGAGAGCATGGAACAACCCCCTCCCAGCAACCAGCCCCCCGTGCACCCCTCCTCTCCTCAACCCCCTTCTCCAGGTTGGTGGACGAGGCTCTCAGCAAGGCTGATGTGGCCTCCTCTGTGTGCCTGGGGATTAAACCCCCCCAGGGAAGGGCTGCACTGATGTGTGAATGCTGGGACCAGAAAGAGATGGCTGGAAGCACAAGCTCACCACAGTCTCCCCTTCTTCCACCCCTCTCTCCAAGGGCTCAGACATGTTGTGGCACCTCCACAGCAGGTGAGCAGAGGGTTTGGAATATAGCAGGCACAAAACAGGGAAAAAAACCTCACGTCAGGAAGGATCCAAGCAGATGCTCAGGGGGGTTGTGCCCTCCCAGTCCTTCCAGAAGCAGAGTGGATCAATGTGCTGGGGAGGGAGGGAAGGAGGGAGGTGGGTGTTTTCACTTGCTTTTGCCAGCAAGCTGCAGTCCTGGATAGCCACATGAGCTCATCCTCTGCAGATGGGCAGCAGGAAAGTTTTTTTGTGGTTAAGGTATTGTGTTGAATTCAGGAGATCTGGATCTAAAGTCCAGTGTGGACTCCTTAGATCATCCCCATGCCCAGTTCCTTCCTGTGAAATGAGGTAATAACTCAGCTTCTCCTTTCTTGGGCCCAGATTTTCAGGTGTGCTCAGGTGTTGCCCCATGAAGTCTAAATTTGTCTTCCAAAAATCTGGACCCGAGTTCTTCCCCATTCTGTGTCTTGTGCAATGGCCTCTTCCCCTCAACAAGCAGCTATGGGCAGAACCAGAACCCTGGTAGATAACAACACAGAGACAGATCACTTGATGGATGCTGCTCTCCAGCTCTGGCAATGGAAATTAAATTCATCTCCACAAGGTGCTGACCCAGAGAAAGCCTCAGAATAAGCTTCTCAGTGGCACAGCACAATCAGCACCAGAGCTGGGTCCCAGGGATCTGTGTAAGAAACCTCAACCTGGAGTTCAAACTCAGAAGGGTGGTGAGAAAACTTAAAAAAAAAACCACCCAAAACCTAATGAGAGAAGTGGGTGGCAAGGCCAAAACCTGGATGAGGTGATGCTAAGACAGTAAAGAGCTTGGGTGAGGTGGCACAGGGCTGGAAGGCTGGTGCCAGCCAAAGAGCTTTTGGCAGAGTCTGGGTGTCTGATTCAGCAGCTTTGAAACCAACTTGGAGGCCTGGCTGGCTCTGCTCTGTGCTGAGGGGTTCCTCTGGAGCCAGGCTCCACCACAAGCAAGCTCAGATGCTTTGCTGACTTTTCTCCAAGCTCTGGTTGTGGCCAGCACTGCTCTTCTCTGGAGTTCAGCTCAGGTCTCCTTGCGAGCTGCCCCATTCCCTTGGAAGCTGGAGGGAGGGAGGAATGTTTAATAAGGGCAATGTCCAAATTAGGAGGTGAAGGAGGGCTGCAGATGCTCATAAATACTGCCCTGCTTGTCAGAAATGCTGTTTTCCTGCTTTTATTGCAGCCCCTGATGCAGGAGCTGGGCTGGGTGCCAGGCAGGAGGAGCTGAGTGTGTCAGTGTCTGTGCAGTGTGTGTGTGTGTGTGTGCACACCTGCACATGGAATCCTAGAATCCTAGAACTGGCTGGGTTGGAAGGGACCTCAGAGCTCATCAAGTCCAACCCTTGATCCACTCCCCCTGTGGTTCCCAGCCCATGGCACTGAGTGCCACATCCAGGCTCTTTGGAAATATCTCCAGGGATGGAGAATCCACCCCTTCCCTGGGCAGCCCATTCCAATGGCTGAGCACCCTCTCCCTAAAGAAATTCTTTCTCATGTCCAACCTAAACCTCCCCTGGCACAACTTGAGACCTCTTGTGCCCTCTTGTCTTGCTGAGAGTTGCCTGGGAAAAGAGCCCAACCCCCCCCTGGCTCCAACCTCCTTTCAGGGAGTTGGAGAGAGTGATGAGGTCTCCCCTGAGCCTCCTCTTCTCCAGCCTCAACACCCCCAGCTCCCTCAGCCCTTCCTCACAGGACTTGTGCTGGATCCCTTCCCAGCCTCCTTGCTCTTCTCTGGACCTGCTCCAGCACCTCAATCTCCTTCCTGAGCTGAGGGGCCCAGAACTGGACACAGGACTCAAGCTGTGGCCTCCCCAGGGCTGAGCACAGGGGCAGAATCCCTTCCCTGGACCTGCTGGCCACGCTGTTCCTGAGCCAGCCCAGGATGCCATTGGCCTTCTTGGCCACCTGGGCACACTGCTGGCTCCTCTTCAGCTTCCTGGCAATCCAGACTCCCAGCTCCCTTTCTGCCACTCTGTGCCCAGCCTGGAGCTCCCCATGGGGTTCTTGTGGCCAAAGTGCAGGACCCGGTCTGGACTCTGGTTTTCTGTCATTCAGAGGATTTCCAGACTGCCTGGAAGGCCAGGCTTTACGGGCTGGGTTGGGACAAACTCCCAGTGCACTGAGCTCCTCTCAGTCCATCCCTCTGCCTCATCTTTTTTTCCTGCACCCTGTCACTGCTTTGCCCATGAGCTGTTGGGGAGGTTCCCTGGGGTGGAAGAAGCACAAGATGAGTGGGGTTGTGAGATGCACATGCAGCTCAGCTGCATCAAATCCTGGAGATTAAACTGCTCTCTCCCAGGTATGGAAATGTTCTTGATTATTTTGGCATTCGCAGACAGATCTAGTTTTAAATTGGCAAGTGAATAAAGTGTTGTTTATTTGGTATATTTATAAGGTATTATTTGATTTCTCCTGAATACAGAGGTTGTCCTAAGCCTTATTAGTTCCCCAGGCCCAGTGCTACTGTAAAATCCTCTTGTAGACAAGCAAATTGAGTAAAAGAAAGTGTGTTTGGTAGTTCTTAGCAGTTCTCTAAATTAAATTTCACTGAAGTCACTGGCAGGTTTTGCAGTAGCCTCTTTCAGTGTGAGGGGAGACAAAGTGACCCTGAACACTTGTAAAGACCTTTTTGGTTTCACACCAGCAGGGCTGCACCAGCCTGAAAATTGGATTAACTTCCAGCCTGCCTGTTGTGGTTTATTGATTGCCAATTGTGGGCAAAACTGCCTGCCTGAAGGAGGGGGTGAAGCATCCAGTGAGGAACAAAACATGAAAATTGATTTTCCTCCTGATGGAGTTAATGGGCTGTCAGCAGACTGCTATGGCTTGAACTAAGGAGCTAAACCCCTAAAACTGTTGGGTTATCAACCAGATATTGGTTAACAGGTTATCAGCCAGGAAGATTTTATGTGGGGCAGTCTCATCCTGATTTTTACTCATTTCCTTCTCCTGGCTGGTTGGAGATGTTGGCTGCCTGCTGGGAGGGATCCACAGCGTGGCATTTGGGAAGGAACCCTTCAGGCCTGGGACAGAACTGTGCAAAAAAAGAGCACCAAAATAAAACCTCTGCACCTTCACTTTTTGGGAGAGCAGCTCTGCCCCCCAGACTGACTCCAGGTGGAAAGATTGGCAGAGAGAGCAGGAGCTTGCACTGTTTACAAGAATCAGCATCACCAAACACCAAGCCTAAGGAGTGTGATTCTGTGATTCTGGGCTTACACACCCGAGTAAAGCTGAAGGAAACAAATCTGGAAGGCAGCAGGGGACAGAGCCATCAAGAAGACTCCAAGAGATGGCAACTTTGCTTTGGTAAGGTGTCCTCACTCCATTACCTGCTTTGGTAACAATTTGCAGCACTTATTTCTTCACCACATCCACTCACTGCACTATAAATTTACACCATCGAGCAGCAGCAGGGTGGATTTTTTTTTTATTTATTTTTATTTTTTCCTTTCACAGCCCCCCAGGGTTACCCCCAAGCGTGTTTCCAGGTGGGTGCCAGCCCACCAGTGGCCACTGGGCTCATTTTCCCTGACTCATCACTCCCAGCTTCCCATTTCAGTTTGCCAGTTCACGTTTTATTTAGCAACTGCTGTGACTCACCCGTGATGACAGTGGGGAGATGAAGTGATACTGATATTTAATGCTCAGTTTCTTCAGGCTGAACACTTCATGGGCTGAAAAAATTCAGTTTTGCCATTTACCATTCCACCCAAGAGGAAAGCAGGGATGTCTGCAAGGAGGCACAGAGGGATCCTCAGCCTCTGCTCCGGGCCAGGAGGGAGAAGGAAGCATCAAGAAGGGATCCCATGAGGCTGAGAAGAAGCCAGAGCTGTGCAACATCAGTTACAAAACATGAAACTGGGCTGAACTTCCCTGGTTTCAGGTTTCACATCATGCTTTGGACTTCATCCAGATACCTTGAGCCCGGCCTGGGGAATTTTGGGGGGTGACTTCCCAGAGATCTGACAGCATCAGGGGAGTCTTGCAGGTTTTAGTATTTGTCTTAGAACTCTTGGTTGTTTTTTTTTTTCAAAACCAGCCTTATGGAATCTGCAGGTTCTGTAAAGTAACATCAAACAAGTTTTTAGGCATCATAAAGCAGAAAAAGCTCTCAAAACCAGCATCTAGTGTGTATTGTCTAAACTGCAGAAGGAAAAAGGAGTCTATCAGTAATTAATTTTGTAGAAAGACTCAGGATTGCTTTGCTATTTTAGCTCTCTAGACTGATGACATCTGATTCAGCATGGCTGGAAGGCCTATGATTGTATATAATTTATATTTTTAGTAACTTAACCAGCTGAAATTCAGTTGCATCCAACCAAAGGGCTTACAAAATGGGCATTTTCATCAGTACTGAAATATATTCCTGATTTCAACTATATTTTTACTGCAAGATGCTTCATCTTGATTTTATTGTATCTGACCTTAATTTTTATAAAAAATGCCATTCAATATTCATTCATATTCCAATAATACATTTTCTTTCTAGCAATGTTTTATAATTCTCCATATTGCCTCATGCCTTTTACCACATTCCAGCCTTGATGTTCCAACACCAGAAACTTCCATGGAAAGTAATTTCGATAGCCAAAACCTGTGGGTTTTTTTTTTTTTTTTTTTCACAGATGAAGACCACTTCTCCCTCTGGTTTGGGATGAAGTTTGGGGAGGAACACCTTGACATCATTTCCCACTGGAAATTTCATCCCTTCCCAAATGGAAACCTGCTCTGCTTCACCAACTCGCATTTCCCAGTGGGATCCCTGTTTTCAGGGCACTCCTCCTCCTTTTCTGCCCCACTTCTTGCCTGCCAGAGTTGCCTGGATGCTTTTTCCAGGATCAGAAACAAGAGGTCCAGCTCTGCACTGAATTTTTTGGGCTGACAGGTGTAAAATGCCCACAGGTTTCTTCTTCTTTGCCACTCCGGGCTTTGCCTGCAGTGGCTCCTTCCCCAGCTCCTGCAAAACCTTTTCTTTTGATCCTGCTCTGCTCTGAGCTGCTTCAAACAGCCTGGGAGGAGGAGGATGGTTCAGCCCGGGCGGTAATTACACCCTTTTGCAGCTCAGTGGGACTGCAGCCCCTTTGAAGTGATTTTACCACCCAACCTCCTCGCCAGGAGCCACACGCAGAGCCCGGAGTTCAGGCTCCCGAGCAGCTCTGCCCTTGGGGCCCTATTGGGGGGGTGGGAGGGGCCGGGGGACAAGGAAACGAGGTGGATTAAAGATTTAAAAAAAAAAAAAAAAAACAAAAACAAAACACACACACAAAAAACCAAACCAAAACAAAAAAAAAACAAAAAAAAACAAAAAAAACCACAAAAAAAACCGAAAAAAACCCCGAAATCCCCCCCAAAAAACCCAAAAAAACCCCCAAAAAACCCAACAAAAAAAAAAAAAAAAAAACAAAACCAAAGCAAAAAAAAACAAAAAACAAAAAACAAAAAAAACCCACAAAAAAAAAAAAACGAAAAAAACCCCGAACCCCCCCCCAAAAAACCCAAAAAAACCCCCAAAAAACCCAACCAAAAAAAAAAACAAAACCAAAACACCAAACCAAACAAAAAAAAACCAAAAAACAAAAAAACAAAACCCCAACCCCCCCCCAAAAAACCCAACAAAAAAAAAACAAAACCAAAACCAAAACACCAAACCAAACCAAAAAAAACCACAAAAAACCAAAAAGAACCAAAGAAAAAACAAAAAAAACCCACCCGAAAAAAACCCCCCAAAAACCCCCAAAAAACCAACCAAAAAACCAAAAAACCAAAAACAAAACACAAACCAAAACCAGAAAAAACCTAAAAAACAAAAAACCAAAAAAACCCAAAACCTGAAAAAACCCAAAAACTAAAAAAAAATCAAAACCAGAAAAAAACCCAAAAACAAAAAAAACCCCAAAACCTGAAAAAAACCCAAAAACCAAAAAAAACCCCAACCCCCCCGAAAAAAAAACAAAGAAAAGAGAACAAACCAAAACCAAAAAAACCCCACCAACCAACAAACAAACAAGAAAATAAACCAAAAAAAAAAAAACCCAAGAAACCCAACAAATTATCTACCAAATATTTTGTTAACCCTTCAAGTGCCCACGCGTGGCTCTGTGTGCTTGCAACTGGTGAGGCCTCACCTCGAGTCCTGTGTCCAGTTCTGGGCCCCTCAGCTCAGGAAGGAGATTGAGGTGCTGGAGCAGGTCCAGAGAAGAGCAAGGAGGCTGGGAAGGGATCCAGCACAAGTCCTGTGAGGAAGGGCTGAGGGAGCTGGGGGTGTTGAGGCTGGAGAAGAGGAGGCTCAGGGGAGACCTCATCACTCTCTCCAACTCCCTGAAAGGAGGTTGGAGCCAGGGGGGGGTTGGGCTCTTTTCCCAGGCAACTCTCAGCAAGACAAGAGGGCACAAGAGGTCTCAAGTTGTGCCAGGGGAGGTTTAGGTTGGACATTAGAAAGAATTTCTTTCTGGAGAGGGTGCTCAGCCATTGGAATGGGCTGCCCAGGGAAGGGGTGGATTCTCCATCCCTGGAGATATTTCAAAAGAGCCTGGATGTGGCACTCAGTGCCATGGGCTGGGAACTGCAGTGGGAGTGGATCAAGGGTTGGACTTGAGGAGCTCTGAGGTCCCTTCCAACCCAGCCAATTCTATGATTCTATGATTCTATGAACTGTTTCCACCCCTCAGCAAAACGAGGCTGTGCCAAGAAGAGGTTCCTCATCAACTGGAAGGAACTGGAGAGTTCTCCCTGATGCTGGCTGGGCCTGAGCTGGCATCTCTGCCACTCTGGGATGGACACATTCCCCATCACCCTGCAGCAGGATGAGAGTTCCTCTTGCTCCCTGAAACCACTCTGGGTGACTTTACTGGCTGTGATGCTTTTAAAGAGGTTTAGGTTGGACATTAGAAAGAATTTCTTTCCAGAGAGGGTGCTCAGCCATTGGAATGGGCTGCCCAGGGAAGGGGTGGATTCTCCATCCCTGGAGATATTTCAAAAGAGCCTGGATGTGGCACTCAGTGCCATGGGCTGGGAACCACGGGGGGAGTGGATCAAGGGTTGGATTTGATGCTCTCAGAGGTCCTTCCAACCTGGCTGATTCTGTGAAATGAGAGAAAAAGAACATTTTCTGTGAATTAAGATCCTGCTGGGCAGGGTGGTGATGGGTTGATGCTTGGACTTGATGATCTTAGAGGTCTTTGCCAACCTTAATGATTCCATGACATCTTCTTAGCATTCTATCCCCCTACTTCCATTTGCACAGACTCATTTATTTTACATCTTCCTTTGTCCCCTGTGGCCACAGAGCCTGTGTTATGGTTATGTTGGTCAGGTTATGTTGTGCTTCCTCAGCTGCCTCTCTTTTCCCTCCCTAAGAACTACTCACCCAAAGTGGCTCAGATGACTGTGGCACAGCAGGGACCATCCCAGTGGGACCCTCCAGACCTGAGATGAGTGTCACAGTGCTGGATTTACAGCTGGAATGCTGGATTTACATTCTTCTCTTTGAGGCTGAGCTGCAGGCTGCAGTGTGAGCACAAAGGGAAAAGGAAACAGAGCCTGGGATGGCCCAGACCTGCTCCTGGTTCAACACTTTCAGACGTGCTGTCTGTTCAGCACTGGGAGCACCTGTTCATCTGTGAGAAATGTTGAAAATTCCCAGTAATCCACCGACCTGGAAGGACTGGAAGCAACTGCTCTGAAGCACCTGGCACCAGCTGCACTTGGAGACAGGAGTCTGAGTGAACTGGACTCTTGTTGGGGCTTGGAAATGCCCATATTCTACCTGACCAGGAGCTCATGATGGCAAACAAGGATTTCAAGGGCCTCCCACTCCCTTGCTTTGTCTGCTGGAGATCACAAACCTGGGTGTTTGTTCTCTCCTTTGGCTGCAGCCGAGTGTCTCCCTGATTACAGACACAGACCAAGTTCTTTTGGCTTGAAAGTAATTGGATTGTGCCCTGGCAAACCCTGCTGGAGCCACGCAGTCCTAGACAACTGCAGAACCCTCCTCCCCCCTCACCACCACCTTAATCACCAACTCTACCATCAGCAATGCTCAAACATGCAATTGTCTGGCAGACACATTGCTGTTCTGAGGGCTGCTGAGGGGTAGCTGGAGGGAGCAAAGCCAAATGTGTGTGAACTGCAGCCTTCTGGCTCCTCATCTCCACCAAAATGCACGAATGGTCTTTGCTAACAGCTGGCATTCCAAGATTTTGGGTTATCCCAGGTTTGCTGGGGCAACTGGTTTGGGTTTGGAAGGTTGTCATATTCCAGTCTTCCTAAAACTGGAGGGGAAATCTCACTGTCACCTCCCAGTTTCCCATTGCTTCCTCCAGAAGGGCTCTCTCAGACCTCCAGTGCAAAAGCCAGGCCCTACCCAAAGCAGAAGCTCCTGCCTCTCCCATCAGGGACAGCAATAATTTGGAAGCTTTCCCACCAATGTCAAGGCAAGGCTGGTGCATCTCTGTGCTCGTTTGAAAAGTGAAGCTCTGGCTGAGCCTGAAACTGGTTTTGCAAAAGCAAACACGGGTGTATTGAGTGCCTTCCCATGAGCCTGATCTGCACTGGTCACCAACGACACTTCAGTATTTGCTTTCTCATTTAACCCTGGTATATTTATTGTTAGAGAGGCTCAAGCCAAAGTCCTCTTTCCCTTGACCATGGACATTCCCTGATTTGGATTGTGTAGCTCGGGGCCATCTCATGGTTGTTGGATTTGCTTGTGCAATGAACTTGCTTCCTTAAAAGAGATGCTGCAGCTCTGAAATGCAGTTTTTTTGGGTTTTTTGTTTGTTTTGTTTGTTTGTTTTTTGTGTGTGTTTTTTTTTCAAATTGCTGGTCGTGTATTTGCCCCTTACCAGGCAGAGGATGGAAATGTGTGTCCAGTCCTGACAGGCACAGCTTGGATGTGACTAAAAGGTGACTGGAACGACTGGAGCTGGGAAGTGGCTTCCAAATGGGGAGAAACAAAATAAAACTTCCCTGCTTGGAGAAAGGATTTGGTATCATGAAGGTTCTACAACATGAAGTGTGTTTCAAACCCACGAGAAGTAGGGGGGGCCTAATGCAGTTATCAGGCACATTATTTAAAACAAGAAAAATAAAGAAGAAGCTGAAAGGCTGGACCAGGGGAAGGTGAATTCCTCCTCTCCCTGCATCAACTGCAGATCCCTGACAGAGTTTAAGCAGTTCCCATGGTCCAGGATGATCTGGTTGCTTCTATACTTTGCTGAGTGCCTCTTGCTCCCAGAGCCAGGTGACTGTGCAGTCCTCATCCCAAATTCATGGAATTACGGAAATTTTGGTTATTTTTGTTTGGTTTAATCTCTAGCAAGAAAACAGGTAGGAGTTGGGCTGGGAAAGATGCTGCAAAGGCCAGAGAAAAAGTGCAGGGCAGTTTTAAGAATAACATTGCTCATTGTAATTTATGGCCACCAAGAAATTTCCTTTTGTGCCTCCTTGGTATCGGTTGGAAAGCTCTGGAGCTGTCGAGAAGGCTCAGCAGCCTCTCCCAAGCTGAGTCTGAGTGATATTCCTGCTCCTGCTGGATGGGATTGATGGGTGACACTACTCAGGATGTCACCTGAGGTCGTCAGCTCTCCAGGAGCTTGGCTGACAGGCAGCAGTTTGGGGGTTGGTTTGGGTCTCCTGGGGAAAATATTGCAACAGATGCTGTCGGTTCTAGGAGTCAGGACTAAAACTGGAGCTCTGGTTTTGCTTATTCAAGAGCTGGGACACAGTGGAAAACAAGGAGCATTTCCATAGCTGTGGAAAGAAGGAGGCATGGGAGGTACCAGAATGTCTGTCTAGTCAGCAACAGAGAGAGAGGAGAGAAGGCAGGGCAAGGAGGAGATTGCAAGGAGGGTTGGGAGACAAAACAAGGGCAGGGACATCCCAGGGGTGGAGGTGAGCAGAGCCTGCAGGGTGGGGACTGACTTGGGCAGCAGAACGACTTCCAGTGTTGTTTGCTGCATTCGGCAGTTCCCTTGAGGTTTTTTTTCAGTCTTGTGGTTGCAGAGAAAGCTGCAGTGGTGCCAGGCAAGCCAGATGCAGGGGTGGAAAATGCATCATGCTTCCTCCCTGGAGAAAGTTATCTTTTGTTTGACCTCCCGTCAAACAGCCCTGGAGTCATTGTATCTGAGACAGAATTACTCTCTTCTGGTGCTTTTCCCAGTGTCCCAACTCCAGGTATCTCTGTGCAAAGGTTGAGGAGCTGTTTGCCCCCTCTGAACTCATCCCAGCTCCCAAACTCTCTGAAATCAACAGGGAAACTTTCATCTTTCATTTGAACCTGGGCCTCTGCTTAGCTTCCCTCCTTTGCATGCTTTTGTGTGCTGATAGAGGGCAAAGATAAACCACAAATAATTAGGAAAATGTAAAGCCCTCATTAGGAAAATGCAAACCATTGACAAGTTGGGAGGGTCACAAGAGACAAAAAGAGGCTGAAGGAACTCCAGGCTGGTGCAGACAAACTGCAATTGCTTTTGGTGGCTTAGAAGAGAAGATGAAACCAAGCTGGATGAAGAAGGAAGAGTGAGGAGAGCTGAGGATGTGTGCTGAGCCAAACAGCAAGTGGAACACCTCAAACCCGTGCCTGCCTCCAGCTCAGACACACCAGACCCTTGTTCCTTACAACTGGTTTGGGGCTGAGAAGCTTTTTTTTCTCTTGCAGACCCAGCCAAGTGCAGCTTGGAGTTTTCCCAGGGACTGCCCCAGCTTTTTGCCACCAGCATCTCCTCCCGCCCTGCCAGCGGGGCTGGGGCAGCTCGGGAGAGGGCTGGGACATTTTTGGGGAGAAGGGTGCAGGCATTTTGTGGGAGAAGCAGGGAGCCGGAGCACTCACCTGTCTGACGTGTCAGCCTTTGATGCAGACGCCTGAGGACAGATGGCTCAGCTGGGAGGCCAGCAAGGAGCTGCTGTCTCTTCTCCTCCCAGCCCACCCTCCTACCTCTCAGAAGCACCATCCCCACCACCCCCTCCCAGCTCTGGCACTCGCTGGCTCCTCGCTGATTTCCCGGCTCCGTCAGCGCTTTTGGCAGCCGTGGGATGCCGGGTGCCCCGGAGGGGTCCGTGGGGGTGTGGTGAGCTGGAGACGCCCCGCTTGTTTATTTGGTTACCGTTTTGTGGTTTTCGAAAGGTGCCTGCAGGTCTGCAGGAGGATCTGCTGCGAAATGGGCCTCGCCCTGTTCCCGGCTCCTCCGAGGGCTCCGGGTTTCCGTGGCTCTGTGTGGACATGAGAAAAAGCGAGTGAAGCAAACCCTGCGGGGACAGAGCCCCACGGGGCCACCGCCACCTCCTGCCACCTCCTCGGACTTTGCGAACTCGGGCAGCCCGTAATTAACCCCGTCCCTGCCAGCAGCAGCTTTTGCGAGGTTAGTCAGAGCAGAGGACTCATTCGTGGCTTTTAGAAGGAATCCTAAAATCCCTCATCCAAGGTGGGAAGAGGGCAGTGGATGGGTCAGGCTCTGCTTCCCAACCCTCTGGAGTTTTCACCCCACTTTGGGAGACAATGACAAAGGCTGCACCTTTGTCCCTTTTCTCGTCCTCCTAAGAGATCCATCTTGGAGTATTATTCTTGGCTTAGCATAAGATACAAAATGGATGTAAGACAGAACAGCTAATTAGAGCAAGAACTGCACTTTGGAGTTTTTGCATGATGCAACACCAGCTTATCCCATTTTGCTTTTCTGTTCCTCTTACCTGGGTGATGCTTTCACATGGGGACCCAAGGAAGAGCAGAGATTCCTTCTGATAAAAACTGCACAGACTGCCAGGGACAGCTGCCCACCTGAGAACCCCCCTCCCCCCCCAAAAAAAAGACAAAAAAGCATGATTGCTCCTGCTCACAGGATCTGAGGTGCAGGGGAAGGACATATTTCCCATAGGCCTCCCAGCTAAGAGGTGATGCAGATTTTCTGATTCCCACTCAAGAAACTGAGCCACACAATCATCCTTTTCCTCTCTTGCAAACCATCCTTGCAACACCACTCCCATGCAGACCCTTCAGGGTGATGCTTTGCTCCCTAACACTGCCAACCAGTTCAGTAATGCCTGCTCCAAAACCCCAAAACCAATGATCCCTGCCATGTGTCATCTGCTGTGCTGGAACCTGGGCCACTCACAGCATCAGGCACAGCTTTTCCTCCAGAGAGCATCAGGGATCATCCCAACCAGCAGGTCCCAGTCACCACACTGAGTTTCCCACTGCCCAGAGGGGAGAACCCCACCCCTGAATCACCCTCCCTGCTTCCTGCAGCTCCTCACTCTTCCCTCTCTGCTTCTCCCACCCAGCCCAGGCCTCCTGAGCTGCTTTGGGCTGCAAACCCCCCATGGGAGGGCAAGGGGCTGATTTTCAGGTGGGGTACAGGAAGCACTGGGGGCAAAGAACCTGCTGCTTCCTAACAGTGCCATCACTCAGACCCCTTTGCTTGGTGGCACTTGATCCCAGATCTGAGAAGCTGTGTTGCAGGGCTTCAGTTGGTTTCAGGACCCAGGATGCTGAGCCAGCTGGCAGAGAGGATAAGGGATTGTTCCTGGTTCCTTCTGTGTCAGCTTGCCTGTTTGCAATCTCCTAGTGCTTCCTTTTCCTCTTGCCTGGGCAGAAGCTGTTGGCATCCAGGATTTGGGCTGGATGGGCTGTGTAGGTGTTGCACGCCCTGTTCTGGATGGGGCTGAAGGAAGTTTCTGATAGCACCCAAGACTGCTGTGTGTGGAAACCTCTGAGGTTGGGTGGTGGTGGCTGAGGTGATCTAAGGGATGGCTGCTGATCACAGCTGGGTCAGGAAGGCAGCACCTTTATGCTGATTTAATCTTAACTTAAGCAGGGAGTTGTACCACCTACAGAGAAAGCTTAGCAACCAGATTTGGGGGCTTTTTTTTGAGGGCTTGACTGCTGTGGGCACGACCAGTGACGTGACACTGAGAGCTCCCTAGAACAGGCACTGTCTTTATTTTGGTTTTTTGCAATGCCAGCAGCATGGGATTGTCATTTCCGACTGCAGATCCAGGGCTTTGCTGTTCAATGGACACTTGTAAATGAATCAATGGTGAACCCAACCAGGCAAAGAGCCCCTGGCTATGAGGAGGATCTCTGCTTTGTGAGCTGCAGTACCAAAGTGCCATTGTGTGGGCCTAATCCTGCCTTCCTCACCCGTATGAGGTCAGTAGGTTGCACCTGCTTCAAAAGCTGGGTTGGGAAAGAAAACTGTAAAATAACCTGCTGGGTTTTCCATGCTGAGTTCAGGGCCTCCACATGCTCCACAGGAGCCCCTCCTGGATGGTGGGGTCTTTATGTGAGGTGCTTATTTTCTTTTTTTTTTTACAAACAGGTGGGTGTGTTGGGGAGGCTCAGCTTGGCTGGACAATCCACAGTGCATCTGGAGTTTGGGAGAGGAGGAGGCTCAGCCACCAGCAAGAAAGGTCAGAGGTGTTGGGGGATGAAGGAGATGGGAAAGTGCCTGATATCTCCTTAGCACCCATCTCTGTCCAGTATTGATCCTGTGTCTGTGTGAGAGCCAGACTTGGTGTCTGCAGGAGAATGGGGATACACCCAGTACCCACCCAGTTTGAGTCTTCACTCAGGGGAGAACTAAATTCATCTTTCAAAGAGAGCCAGGCTCACTCTGGGGCTGTTCTCATACAGGACCTGGGGGCAGGAACTGCACAAGTTGAGATTTAATTTGCTGTTTCTGTAGACAGAGTTGCAGAATTGAGAAAATTAATTTGGCTGGACATCCAGATTTTGAGATAGGTTGGAAGCCAGGTCAGAAAGCAAATACTTCAAGGGGAAGAAGGTGTGAGCAAAGAAAGTAGGTGTAGTTTGAAGTTTCCTGCTTCAAACCCATCGGTGATGAAGCAGGAAAACGTTTTCCTGTGCTGGAAAGTGGGGATTAGAACCTGATTCTTTTCTAGCTCTTTGTTTTCTGATTACTGTGTGGTTTTATTGTGTGTGTACCTGCTGTGAGGACCCCACCAATCCTTTAATCCCCCCTGCTCTCTGGCATAAATCATGATTAAGACAGAACTTGACACGAGGAAAAAAAGAGTTCTTTGGTCTTTCATGGTTGTAGATGACTCCCCTGACATCCCCTTGGCTTCACACCCTTCTCATCTCTGGCTGGCTTGGACTTGGGATGGGATCTGTGCCAGCAGAGTTTCTTTACTTAACATCTTGTGTTTATCTTGTGCCTTTCTGGCAACGAGCACAAAGAGCCTGTGCACAAACTGGTGATTTATGCTGTGTTCCTGCAGCTGGGGGTCACACCAGCATCACTTCTCCTCTCCCTTTTGTTGAGCTGAGTGGGGGTGAAGTTCTCTGTGTGGTGTCACCTCGAGAGGCACCGGGACAGCTGGAAATGCAGCTCCAGAACTCTCTGCACTCCTCATCCCCACCTCTAACCACTGACAGCTGGAATGGTAGCTGGGAACAGGATCCCAGGAGCTTGAAGTCCCTGAAGCCAGGAGCAGTCTGACATCCTGACTCCCTTCCTATCTCACACTCCCACCCACAGCTGGAAATAGACCCGAGGAGCCCTGGCCAAGAGCTGCTGCTCCAGCCACCAGCACCTCCTCCTCTCCCTCTGAGTCCCAGTCCCAGTGAGAACATCGTGGTTGTCTGACAGTCACTTTTTTTTTTTTTTAATTTTTTTTATTTGTCATTTCCTTAGTGCTGCCCACTCCCAAAGCAGTTTTTCACCCTTTAATCCTTGAAGACGTGGGGAGGAGGCAGGAACTGTGCTGGGCTGGGAAGGCATTGATGGGGGGGGGGGGACTGATCCAGTCCATGAAATCCCATCTGAACTGTGCAGTGCTCTCCCTGGTGACTGAGGGCAACAAAATGATAGATTTCTCTCTCCCTGGAGGTTACAATTTCATCCTCCCCTTGCAATATTCCCCTGCAGCTAATGAGCACCCTGCCTGCTCTCAGGAGGCTGCTGTGGCTGGGGAATATGGAAAGCCAGAGAGTCTGGAGCTTTCTAGGATTCAGAGGGAAGTGTGGTAGGAGCAAGGACTGGTCAGGAGCTGAGCCAAGCATGACCCAAAGAAATGGAGCTGAATTCAGAGTTCCTCAGAGTTCCTGATGCTCTGTGCTCACCTTGGGCCTGAATCATCTCCAGGGGTTTCATGGACTCAGCTCTGAGCATGGCAAACTGGCTCTGTTTTATCCCAGACTTCATGTGGGAGGCTTCTTTATTTTTGGAGACCAAGAAACCCATAGCAAAATCCTACCTCTTTTAAATTTAATGACCAAACACCCCCGGATCTAGAACCCTGTCCTGTTATTTAGTTTTTTTATTGTGTTGCCAACTCTCCCATCTGATGATATTTGCCATTTTCTTCTGGACACAGGTTCTGGAGATGGCTCTGGGAGCTCAAACTTCCCTTGTCCTCATTAAGGTGCAGTAAGCCTGAAAAGAAACATTAACCCAACAGCCTCAAAAGCCATGAAGCAAATGCAGGGAATAAAAGTGGTATTTTGATAAATTTTGAGAGCTAATCCATGGTCTGGGAGCACAGCTCATGATTTCTTTAAAAACTGCATTGGACAATCCTGCTTTTGGCTCAGGTCCTGCTTGCAGGCTCCTGCTCTCATTAGGAGAAGCTGCTCACAAATGATGAAATGTAGGAATAAAATCTCTGTGAATTCAAGTTATTTGGTGTCTGGATTCCATCTGGATTTGGCCAAGTAATTAAGCGTGGAATGAAAATGTTGTGAGAATGTGTTGTGTTTAATTCCTGTTTAAGTCAAGAATTATCAATATTTCAATAAGTAGTAAGTACTTCAATAAGTAATAAGTCAAGAATTATCAATACTTCAATAAGTAGTAAGTACTTCAATAAGTAATAAATCAAGAATTATCAAGACTTCAATAAGTAGTAAGTACTTCAATAAGTAATAAGTCAAGAATTATCAAGACTTCAATAAGTAGTAAGTACTTCAGTAAGTAATAAGTCAAGAATTATCAATATTTCAATAAGTAGTAAGTACTTCAATAAGTAATAAGTCAAGAATTATCAATATTTCAATAAGTAGTATTTCAATAAGTAATAAGTCAAGAATTATCAATATTTCAATAAGTAGTAAGTATTTCAATAAGTAATAAGTCAAGAATTATCAATATTTCAATAAGTAGTATTTCAATAAGTAATAAGTCAAGAATTATCAATATTTCAATAAGTAGTAAGTATTTCAATAAGTAATAAATCAAGAATTATCAAGACTTCAATAAGTAGTAAGTACTTCAATAAGTAATAAGTCAAGAATTATCAATACTTCAAGCTGGGCACATTTGTGAGTGGGGTTTTGGGGGATGAGAGCTCAGCCTCCTAGGACTGAGGATTCCTGGGGGTTGAAGTCCAACTTCCTCAAGGTTCCTTCTTACCAGGTGTGTCCTCCACCCTCTAGTAACACAGTAGTAATGCTGCTAAAGCCCTAACCCTGCTAAATCCCAGCTCTCCCAGGGAGGTTCCAGTTGTAGACCTCAAAGAGTAAAAGAGGCTTGGTGCCCAGAACTGGAAACAGGAGTCTTGAGTCCAGCAATCCAGTCTCTGCCTCCAAGCTTTATAAATTATTGCTAATTATTTACTGTTAATTCTTTCTCATAAATGGAGAAGGAAAATGCATTGAACAGGAGCAGTGCCAAGGGTCTGGAGTGGAAAGGCATTTCAGGGATTCCCAGCTGTACAATCCAAGGTGTTTATAACCCCCTGAAGTACTTCCTCACTTCATTATCTCTTTTATTTTGTTTCTGCAGCCTCCCAGGAGCTCAACCTCAGTGTCAATACAGAGTCTGATGAGCAGGTCCCTAGGATGGGCCAGGATGTGCAGGTGTGGAAAATGGAACAGAGCAGCATCCTCTGTGCCTGCTCCTGGGACAAAGGGACAGGAGGAGCCCAGCATGGGGCTGGAGCAGGAGGGACAGAGGTGGTGTTTGTGGGTTATTGCCCAGCTGAACTGACACAGAAGGAGAAATGCACAAGGAAATGGTTGGAAGAGCTGAGAAATTGGACAACTGAATGGATTCCAGGCGTCTCATAGAATAGAATCATAGAATCATAGAATAGGCTGGGTTGGAAGGGACCTCAGAGATCATCGAGTCCAACCCTTGAACAACTACTGCCACAGTCACCAGCCCATGGCACTGAGTGCCACATCGAGTCGCTTTTTAAATGTCTCCAGGGACAAAGAGTCCACCACCTCCCCAGGCAGCCCGTTCCAATGTCTGATCACCCTTTCCATGAAAAAATTCTTTCTAATATCCAATCTGAACTTCCCCCGGCACAATTTAAGACCATGCCCTCTTGTCTTGCTGAGAGTTGCCTGGGAAAAGAGCCCAACCCCCCCTGGCTCCAACCTCCTTTCAGGGAGTTGGAGAGAGTGATGAGGTCTCCCCTGAGCCTCCTCTTCTCCAGCCTCAACACCCCCAGCTCCCTCAGCCCTTCCTCACAGGACTTGTGCTGGATCCCTTCCCAGCCTCCTTGCTCTTCTCTGGACCTGCTCCAGCACCTCAATCTCCTTCCTGAGCTGAGGGGCCCAGAACTGGACACAGGACTCAAGCTGTGGCCTCCCCAGGGCTGAGCACAGGGGCAGAATCCCTTCCCTGGACCTGCTGGCCACGCTGTTCCTGAGCCAGCCCAGGATGCCATTGGCCTTCTTGGCCACCTGGGCACACTGCTGGCTCCTCTTCAGCTTCCTGGCAATCCAGACTCCCAGCTCCCTTTCTGCCTGGCTGCTCTCCATCTCCTGCTGATCTGCACCTTCAGGTCAGCGTGTACACCAAGACTGGTCTGAAAACTCCCACCTGCAGAGCTTTCCATAGGGAAAGTTGTTTTAAAGGATGCTTTAATTGTGGCCATGTTTCCTTTCTAACCCACAGATTTCAATTCCAAAACATTTAGAAATCTGCTGATGTTTCCATCAGAAAGTGAAGGAAATTTCCATGGGAAATCTGATAGATGGGAAAGAATGTGTTTAAATTGTGTGAGAAAATCTATCTGGAGTAAGTTGTGAGCTGTCCCCTGGCTCTCTCTCTGGCACTGAAGGACATTGCTGAGAGAAGTCAATACTCAGCTCTTTGGAGAAAAGATGGTTTGAAGTTCTTGAGATGATCCCTAAGGAGATATTCCTGCAGGGCTGATTTTATGAGGATGCTTCCTATTCCTGTCCCTCCTAGAGGTGATGTGGTTGGTTTTTTTTTCTCTGTGCCACTGAGTGCTGGATTTCAGTGTTTAATATTAGGTGCTCTGGTTAGAAAAATGTTTGATTTTTTTTTTTTTTTTGCTGTCCCCCAGTTCTCAATTCTGTGTCTCCAAAATTAAGTACATCAGAGGGACCTGATTCCTTCCAAACTGAACATCCCATCCCAGATCAGCATCACCAGAAATGCTGGGAATGCCAAAGTTTAAAAGGCTGCTCTGAAGCCATTTGCTTGTGAGGCATAAACCCCCTCCAGAAAGGGGAATTTGTTGAACAAGGGAGGAGATCATGAACCCTGTACAGCAAAAAGAGCAAAGCATCAGGACAGGGAAGGAACAGGGGAGACTCTTCCCAGGTGAGGGATTCCTGTGGGGCTGCTGGTGTTGGAGCTTGACAGCTCTGAAGCCATAAATCCTGCAGATGAATTTGAGTCAGAGAGGGAGCTCTGGCACCTCTTGAACATGTTCTGCTGCTGAAGGGGGTTATTTAGGTCTCTGCCACCCACGATGTATGATGTGAAAGACATCACCCAGGTTCCTGTGGAAACATTAAAAGAAATATGAGGGCTGGCTCACTTTCATTTGCCAATTACAATTTAGCTGAGTTGCATTTGCAGGTAGGTGCAGGCTCAGGAGAGAGTGAGCAGAGATTTGGAATGAATATCTTGTAGCCCAGGGCCTCTTTGCAGCTCAGGGGGATGATGAACCCTGGGGATGGGGAATCGCTTGGGTTTTACCCCCTCCAACCACTGAAGCTCAGATTTTAGCAGAGAAAGTCCCCAGCTCAATCCTCAAAGGCTGTAGTGGTTTTGGCATTGGATTCTGCACACCCAAATTAGGAACTTTCTGATAATTGGGGGGTCTGATATCAGGACCCTCCTGTGCAAGGTGCTGGAGAAGGGGGAGGGACGGTCCCAAACCTGGGAAGTGTAAAGGGAGAAACCAGAATGGATGTGAGATGTGGGAACCAGGTTCTCTCCTCTTGCTGATATGCAAACAAAGCACAAAGAAGGCAAATGAATTTGCTCAGGGCTATGCAGGAAGGCAGTGAGGGAGCCAGGAAGCAGAGTCCCATCCCCAAGCCCCATCCCATCACTCCAGCTGTTGCCCTCTCAAACGCTCAGTTCCCTCCACCTAAACCATCCTTCTTTATCCAACAACACAGAGAGGCTCTGCTGGGGGCTGGAGGGGGGATAGAAATTCCCAGGGGATGGGGATTGGAGGGGTTAAGGGCTGGGAGTGGGAGCAGAGGTGTCCCTGGCAAGGGGAGCTGCCAAGCTTTGTTCTCTGCAGCCCCTGGGCAGAGGGAAGGAGCAGAGCTGTGGAGGGAGCCAAGGCCAATCCTCCCTGCTGGAGGGGAGATTCTTTATGAAAGTGAGGAAGGAAAAAGGAGGATTAATGAGTGCAAAGGGTGGGGATAGGGCCCAGGGCCTGAAGATTCCCAAGCAATAATATCTCAGGTGTGTACATATATATGTATATAAATATATGGGAACTGCTCTGAAGGTTGAATGAAGGTTCAGTGCTGTACAGAAGGAGGGATGACCCTGTGGTTAGAGTCTTGGCCTGGATTTCCCAAAACCTGCTCTCCTTCCACAGTTCTCAGTGCAGCTGTAGACAAGTTGTTGAGCTTTTCCCTGCCTCAGTTTCCCAAACTACCTTTTATCCACTGCATCCCTTCCTGTTGTCCATTCCTTGGAGGGAGGGACTGCATCTTCCTTTCTAGCCCCAGTGTTACTTGTGGTGGGGCTCCAGTCAGGTAACTCATCTGGATACTGGGGTAACCCTGCAGGGAGTGAGGTACACTCAGAAATATCCCTACAAAAGTGAGAAAAAACTTCTCCAAAAAAAAAAAAATCTCCTCCAAAGACTTGGAGGAATGGACTATGGAAGCTTCAGGCCACCCCACCTGATGTTTCTGTAGCTGAAAACTCTGCTAAATTTCTTCTGTTTTGGTTAAGATTTGCTTTGCAAGTTTTCTGCCAGTTGTAAATTCTGCATTTCCATAACTCTGAGGCACCAGAGGGGGCAGAGAGCTGAGGTTCAGCCTCGTCTTAGACATCTGGAAGATGGAAAGCCTTTGGAGATGTTTGACTTGCTTGCTCACACTGTGGAGTGGCACCAGGGCCTGGGGTTCAGAGCCTGGTGGTGAAAGGGCAACCAGAGAGGGAGATTAAAAGTCCAGACAGAGACAGGACACTGACAGCTGGATATTATTTCACTATTTCAGCAAATCTTAAAAGCTTTGATAATCCCCATCTCCCCATCAATCCGGGTCTTCACAGGATGCCAAAGGGAGATTTCTTAAGGCATTCTTCAGGAATGGCCCCTGGCTCTGCTTTGTTACTCTTCCCATCCCTTACCCACCATGGCAGAGCCATGGCTCCAGGTTTACCACTTCTGCCCACCAGAGTGTCACAGAATCACAGAACATTTAGGTTGGAAGAGACCTCCAAGATCATCCAGTCCAACTTTGACCATCACCATAATCTCCCTGCAGAGCTCTGCCTTTCCATGGCCACACCAGGAGGTGAGTTGAGTCTCTGTGCCCATCCAGCTCTGGTACCTGCTGGTGAGTTTGGTTTTACAGCCACCAAGTGATGGGCAGCACTGGTTTCCCATGGCTCTGGCTCTCACTCAAACCAGGCAAGAGAAGAAACATCTCCAGGCTCATTCCCATTCACTTTAGCCACCTGCTCCAACGTTGCTGGAGCCTTCCTGGCTTTAGAAAAAGGCCCAGCTCGACTCTTTGTGGTCTCTTCCCTTCTGCCAGGCTCCGGCTCCTCTTTCATCCCATGCCCGCCCCCTCATCCCCTTTGATTCTGGGACCTGCAGACTGGTTTAGGGAATGTCTTGTCAAGTCCACCTCCCCCCCCTCTCCCTCCCCAAGGGCCTTCTGCATCGTCTCCCTGTGGTGCAGACTGGAGCCTGGAGATCAAAGCCCAACCGTTTTTTTTTTTCTTTTTTTTTTTTTTTTTCCTTTTCTTTTTTTTATTATTTTTTTAGCTCGGGGAGGAATGCAGGATGCTGCCTCCTGGGTGCTGCCTCCTGCCTGTCGCCAGCTCCAGCCGAGTTTTCCTCTCGGTAACTCGAGACTCCCAGCCCTGGAGGCGGCTCCGGGCCTGACAGGTGACACAGAACCGCTCCGAGCAGGCAGCTCCTCGGCAACAAGTCTGACTTTGCAGGGAGAAATTTGCCGTCAAGGGCTTGAAGATGTCTGCGGTTAAGATGGGATGTGCCTCACTCATAATGCTCAGCTCTGAAAGAACTTACCTGGCTGGGATTAACCCCTTCCAGAGCTTAACCTTGGCTTTTCTGCTCCCAGTCAGAGTGATGCTTGGCCTCTTCTTTTTGCTTTCTCTCCTCTCCACACTTGCCCAGCACACAGCATCCCTTCATCCCTCGTTCCCTGTTTCCTAAGATGCTCACCCAGATTTGCTGGGGTGACACCTCCATGCCACCAGGCTTCACCAGCACCTGGGATCTCCCTCCCTGGAAGCACAAACTGCACATCCCTTGGGCTGGAAAATGGCTGGAAAATGGCTGGAAAATGGCTCCAGCATTTCCCACAGGAGCAGCAGGTTCTGAGTCAGCTGCTGAGGGAGTTCATGACCCTTTCTGACCTTGAGGGTTACATCCAACCCCTGTGTTTTGCTGTGGAGAGGAGATGTGTTTAGTATACAGCTGGTACCTTCTTTGAGGCAGATTCAGACTCAGTTTCTACACAGGAATTGTTCCCAAGCCCAGCAGCGTTCTGGGCAGGGACTGTTGGCATCCAGAAGGCAGCAAAGATGGGATTCCTAAAACCCTGGAGCCTGGGGCAGGTTTTCTGTGCCTCCGTTCCTGGCAGGGAGCTGCCAGTACAACCCAGATAAAGACTTTGCTCAGAGGGCTTGTTCATTGAATAAATGAAAAGGAAACAGCACAAGGAGATGGGGGGGAGGGAAATTCTCTGCCCTTATCACGCCCTTGATTAAGAGAGACCTCAGCCAGGGGAGTGTGTGCAGTGAAGCAATCCTGTGTGTTTAGGATGTTTATGCATATTGTTTGGGCGTTTTTCTTGGACTGCTGGAGTCAAATCGTTCCTCTGGTACATCCCCTTCAGCACATCAGAAAAGGCATCTCCTTCCCCTGGCCCCTTTTGTTCATTTTGTCTGTCCTGGGGAGCTCTTTAGAGGGGGCTGTACCCTCTGGGCAGGTACCAAGCCTGGTGAGGGGCACAGCAGCACCAGGTTTGAAGCAAGGACTAAGCCTCTGAAGGGTTTGTGTTCCCCATCCAAAGGACCTGCTGACCCTTCAGGATGCTCTAACCAGCCTCACATGGCAGATTTCCTCAGCCTGATTTCTTCAGTGGGGAAACTGAGGCACAGAACAGCACTCTGGGGTCATATGCTGATTCTGTGGCTGAGCAGGGAATGCAGGCAAGGTCTCTTGCCTGCTGGGCTTGTGCTTTAGCCACAATCCATCTCCCTGCCCAAGGCCCTTTCTGTGTTCAAAGTGTTCCACAAACAATTGAGGTCTTTGAACTCCTCCTCAGCCTGGTTAGTTTGAAAGTGGAGGCAGGGAAGGAAACACCTTCCTAAACTTAGCCCCCAGCCAGCCAATACTTTGGGAACTGTGTTTGATTAGGCCTGGGGAGCAGTAATTTGGTCTGAGGTTTAGAAAAAAAAAAATAAAAAAAAAAATGTTTTCCTCTCTGGTTAGAAGGCTGTTTCTTAGGAACAGAAGGGTTTAGGCAGTGTCTTCTCCAAAGCAGAGCTTCCTTACAGTGAGAGTCACTCAGACTTGCTCCATCACAGCCCCTCCTCAGTGCCCCTCTTTGCCAAAGCAATATTTGCCCTGACCCCCATCCCTGGGCTTTCTTTTTTAGAGCCAGAGCAGGAGCAGGAGAGAGGAAAACAGGAGCTCTGCTGGATCTGCTGCCAGGCTCTGAGCAGTGACACAGCCTCTCAGGAGCTGGACAGAGAGGTTGGACCATAGGAAACCATGGGGTCTGCCCCAAGGATGCCCACTGCTCAGCCCAGCTCCTATGCAACAGGACAGACAGGTCCAAAAAAATAAAAATAAAATTAAAAAAAATTTTAAAAAGCTGCTTTTGTCGTGGAGCAAATGAATCTCAAAAGCAAGAATGGGGCAGGACAGCCCCTCAGCTGAAGTGAGGGTGGATGCTGTGCTTTTCTAACCAAGCCTTGCCAGGACCTTCCAAATGTCCTCTTTTTTCAGTTTCCTGCCAGAGCCAAGAGGGAAAGGACTGAAACTGGATGGGAAAAGCTGATTTGTGGTATTTCCTGCTTGGACTGGAAGGCAGCCACCCCTGAGGCTTTGCATGAGATCCAGAGCCCAGGAAAACACCCAAGGCAGAAAGCTCAGCTTGAGCCCCCCTACTTCCAGCCCCACACACCCTGGTGTCCAAAGCACTTGGAGTTTGTTGGGAAAGCAAAAGTGAATTTGGATTTCTTGATTTTTCCTGCATGGGACTCAGCACAAGGCTCTCACCTGGTGGAGCTGACTCTTCACCAAAAAATGTGGTATTATCAATCTTCTATCAATCCAGGGACAATTTTCCCCTGGCTTTGGGGTCTTTATCCAGGGCTCAGGCTCATGCACAGCCCAGGCTCTGAGTGGCCAGATTTTAAGCAAAAGGAAAATAGAATCATAGAATTATAATAGAATAATAGAATCACAGAATGTTAGAGGTTGGGAGGTTGGGTATTGATCATCTAATCCAACCCCCCTGCCAAAGCAGGATCACCTAGGGATACAACAGGAAAACATAGAAAAATTAGAACTGTAGAATAAACTAAACCTCTGCCTACAAATCCAGAGACTCTGCAGCCTTCCAGTCCTCTTTCCCCAGTACAAAAAAAAAAAAAAAAAAAAAAAAAAAAAAAAAAATCCCAAAAGAACACAACTTTCAGGTGTGATTGTAAGCAGGAGTGGAGCTGTCAGAGGAAAGGGATTGGGTCTTCTGCACCTGGGGGAGGTGAGTTCTGTACTGAACAAATCACCAAACCTCCAATATCTGCAATATCTGAGCACCCAGAAGGGCAGCAGCAGCCCCATGCAGGGCTGGCTGGGGGGGACTGGTGGTTCCCAGCTTCTCCTGGACACCCCAAGGGGCTCCAGGAGCAGAGGTGTCAGGGGAGGTGTGTGGGGGTGTCTGGGCTCACGTCCATGTGTGATTCCCACCTTCAGAATTACTTGAAAAATGCAACAAATCAGATTCCACCAGGCAGGGGTTATCACTGGATAGCAGCTCCAGCTGTCCAAGATGTGTGTTCCCTGCAAGTGCTTCCTAAGAATGGATGATTTTAGCAGAAGCAAACTCTGGAAAATAAGGGAGATCTGGCTCGGAAGTAATTCCTGATTATAAAGCATCCAATGGTTGCTTTTCACAAATGGTTTTTCCCTAACAACAGCAGCTTTAGCTAAAAGCTGTGGGTTATTATTTCATAATTTGTGTTCCCACTTCCAGTGCCATATTCTGAACTGAAAGGCAGATTTTGAGGGGTTTGGTTTTGGTTGGTTTTGTGTTTTTGTTTTTTTTTTTCCTTTGTCTTTGATGGAAACACATGACTTCCCTGAGATGAATTCAAGTCTTGTTGGTTATTAGCAGCTGAAGTTCCACTCCCATGTTCTTAAATAATAATAACAATTGTGATGCTTTACAGATGCCCTCAGGCCCCTGAGCTTACTTTTTCTTTTCATCTGTGTTTACACAGCAGTTAGAATAGTGGGATCTGTACTCTGATAAGGGCTTTTGGTCATTGCAATAATACTTAAAAGTAATCTGAGATAATAGGGAAGAGGAAGAGAGCTTGTAGGAAAATACTTGGCATGCCATCTCTTTTTATTGATTTCAAATATTGAGAGACTGACAGGTTCTAGTTTGGAAAATTGCAACTGGCTCTTCCTAAGAGTCTTTGCTCCATCCCAGTCAGGCTCCCAGCCACAGTCTGTTTGCTCCTGTCCAGGCCCCTGAGATGCCAACGAGCCTGGATGCAAAGAAAGCCAAAACTTTCATCCCTGTGCTACCAAAAAATACCAGAGCTGGTCTGATGCCAGCTGCTGGGGAATGGTTTGGGTTTTTGGTTTTTTTTGGTTTTTTGGGTTTTAGCACCTCAGTATTTCTTACAATTAATTCTGAGCATTTTACTGAGTCTTGCAGGCACAGCAGTGGGTGGAGAGGGAGCTTGTCTGGGGTGGAACAGGGGAAGAAGCACTTGGTGCCTTTGTGCTCTCCTGATGGATTCTGGATGCTAAACCTGTTTTCCAAGCCTCACCTCCTCTTTGCTGCCATCACCCATCTCAAGATAAAGGTGGAGGGCAGGATCTGGAAGGGCAGCAGCAGAGCCCTCCCAGGCAGTGCAGTCATTCTCTGCTGCAGAGCATCCCCACGACAGCCCCCCCAGGATGTTTGTGTAGGGTCCCAGGAGGGGAATTTTGCAGGGGAATGAGTCCCTGCGGAGCTGCAGGGAGGGCAGTGACCTCCCAGAGTGCAGCTCCTGGCTCGGTTGTGGGTTTTCTGGCTGGGTTTGGATAGGGCACATCTCTCCTCAGTGTCTTAACACCTGCCAGTCCTCTTGCCACCACCTCTGGATTTAGGGTGCTGCTTCTCCCTTACCTCGCAGGCAATCCTGGCAAGGTGTGCAGGTACCCTAAGCTCAGATCACAGCAGCTGATCCTGATTGTCAATATTTACCCAATGAGTAGCCCTGGCAGCAGAGTTTCCTGCCACAGGTGAGAGCATTCCCCATCCCCAGGGATCATTTCCCATCCCCTCCTGCTGCCAGGTTCCCCATCACCACGAGATGTCTCTGTTCAGCTGCACCCAACATTTTTGCCACGGGATGGGTGGTGGTGGTGGGGGGAACTTCAGCCAGATGAGGGAAATCTTCTTTGGCTTAGAGAGGAAAGAGGGTGGGAAATCTCAGCACCTTCCCAAAGATCTCTTGCTTGATCCCCCTGGTGTCCCCTCCCAGGTGCTGTGCTAAGCTCCTGGGTGGGCTGCAGCCTTCTCCAAAGAGCTGTGAATCCCTTTGGCACCATGGCCAGAGCCTTCCAGGCCTTGGGGTTGCCTTCAGAAAGACTTTCTTGAAGCCCTTGAGCAAGCAGCTTCGCTGGGGGATCACATAACTCTGAGAACCTTTGCATCTCCACACGTGTCTGAGAGGCTTCAAGAGACCCCACCTGGACCAAAGTCATTCCTTGGTGAGAAATAACATGGAAGGAGCTTCAAGGTCCCCAAATCCTTGTCCCCTCCTCCAGGATGGGAGGATTGCACCTGGGGACTCTTCCCAGCTGTAGTTATGCAGCCCCAGCAGCAAGAATCAGGGACAGCCAGGGCTGGTTTGGGGCAAGGAAAAAAAAGCCAGGAGGAAGTTTTTGGTCACCCACTTTGTTTTCAGGAGGGGCTCTCAATCGACCTGGCTCCATAGCCCCAGTGACAGCACCTGTCCTGTCCCTGTTTGTCAGCACTGCTGGGACCTTGAACCACCCCAGGGACAGGGAGCAGTTGGGTTAAAAAGGACACGGGGCACAATGCCACCCAGCTGTGCCATGCTGCTGGCTCCTGTCTCAAAGGGTGGCAGGAGGAGGATGCTCACAGCTGAAGGGGGTGCAAATGATTTGTAGACAAGCTGGGACCCAGCTAATGAGGTCCCTGGGGGAAAGGGACAGCACTGTGGGGTTTGGCAGAAGGCAGGTGGGTGGTTCTGTGGGTGCCACCTCTGTGGGGGGGGAGGAACCTCATAGAACTCTTTGCATTGAGAGGGTTCCTATGGAGCCACGGATGGGTCCCCTCCTTCTGGCATCTCCCTGAGTGGAGCTGGGAGCTGAAGAGATCTCCAAGCTGGAGTGAAGCAACCACCATCCAGTCTGAGGCACTCCTGCTGGGCTGGGCAGAAGATGGTGCTGTGACCCTTTGTGGCTGTCCCAGGGGCTCCCACGTGTTGCCACGTGCCTTGGCTCTAATTCTGTCCTAGTGCTAGCACCAGTCTCCTGGTGGCAATTGCTCCAGAGCCCAAACTGCTCAGAAATGACCATGAGATTCACTGTTCTGGAGTCCAGTGGCCGCCTTCTCTTCCACCTTCTAAAAGATCCTCTTAGCAAAACCCCCAAGAAAGTCTCCATCTCTGTCTTCCATTGCCCAGAAGCCTTCTCACTGCTGGGAATGAGGGATGCCTGGAGATGGGCAGAATTACTTTGACTTTGCCAATCTGCTCCTGGCATCCAGAGGGACCAAGTCCATCTTCTGTAAGTGCCCATTTGTGATCTGAACATCAAAGAATTCAGCTGAGCTTCGGGGATGGGATGTACCCAGGATGGATCCTCAGATCCATCTCAGCTCTAACACCCCCTCACTCATCACCAGGCTTCAAAGTGACTCTGAGAGTGTCAGAGGGTGAGGTGACACACTCAGGGACAACACCAGTGGCAAAGCTGAAGCCTGCACTGAGGGCTGGAACCACTGTCACAATATTTATTCCCTGCTCTGGGTCTCAGTTTCCCCTCCTGGAAGTCCTTCTAAGCTCCAGGTGTGAAGGAAGAGGAGGTGGATGAAGAGCACAGGGCCACATGTGCTCGGGACCCTTGTGACAAAGAGCGTGGCCACCTCCTGAGCCTGCTGGGCCACTTGGCCACTGCCAGCTCAGATCTTGGCAGAGATGGTGCCAGCAGACACCAAAGTGCCAAGGGCAGGTTGGAGAAAGCAACTTCTTCGGGAACCCGACCTCCCAGCCTCGGAGATGAGATCAGGGGATCCGGGCAGAGGGTGCAGTTCAGACTCTTGTCTGGAGCAATGTTTTTATTCCTGCCTGGTAGGAAGGACCTCACTCAATAGGTGGCCTGGCTGGGGTGGAGGATGTTGCTGGAGCTCCCAGGCAGCTACCTGAGCAAATAACTCTTTGAGGAGAGGAGCCAGGGAAAATTCTCTGCTGGTTGCATCTCAAAGCCACACGGTGCCGAAACCCTCATTAGCACATCCAGTCCTAATTGTGGTGTTTGCATGTGCTGTTCTGTACTTGCCTTTCTAACAACAAGGGAACTGACAGGAAAAGCAATAGGGATGCCCACGGCAGTCTGGGCTTGGATCAGCTGCAGAGATTTGGATTTCTGATAAGGTGAAGCCCTGGTGATTTATACCCCTTCCACTTCCTTCCTCGTGGGGATGAAGACATCCCGGAGGAGTCCTCTCCTTCCCAGGACATTCTTGGGTGATCTCATCTTGCTCTGCCTCTGCCTGGGCCGGCACCAGCAAAACCAACACTCGGGCTTTGCACTGGAGCCCAGCAGCTTCGTGGTGGTGGGGAAACTGAGTCACGGAGAAGTGAGTGGCCTGCACGAGGGTTACCCAGGGCTTATCAATGAGACCTGACCCAGTGTTAACTGAGCTGATGGAAAGACTCTTCCAGTGACCTTAGAGGACTTTAGATGGAGTGCTTGGACAAGGAGGAGTCCTGCCTTTCCTTTCCTTTTTGCCCCACACATTGGAGCAGGAGACAAAGGACCCCCTTGAGCTCGTGGCATCCATCCAGGGCGAGGAAATCCTGACAGATTTGGCCACTTGGGAGTTCAGCTCAAGGCAGTGGAGCCACAGGCTGGAGGTGGGAACCCTCTGTGACCCTGGGCACTTCCCTGAGCCTCACTGGTCTGCTCCTCAAGGTGGGGGTGCTGGGGGTAATAATATTTCCTTTGTCTAGGGAGCCTGGAAGCCTGGCAGGGCCGGGCTCTCTCTGCATGTCTGTGCAGTGCTCAGCACAAGTGGGGCTTGGAGCTGGGTGAAAGCCCCCAGGCACTATCCTAATATAAATAATAATGAAGCCTGGCTAGAGATAAAGTTTAACCAAGAACACCAGAATGAAAACAATGCACAGGACTCATCAGGAGACACTGGAGCCCCAGAGAAGATGAGGTTGAGTGTGATCTTCCTGATTTCCAGCTCATCTTAGGGAGCAGTGGGCTGCTTAAGCTTCACAAAAACTGGGATCTGTACTTCACACCCAAATTGGAACCTTTTTTTTTTTTTTTTTTTTTTTTTTTTTCCTGGGGAATCTCACCCTAAATTCCCTCTCAGTGCTTCTGGATCTCTCCAGTGGAAGCGTGGGGAGAATCCATCAGAGGAGAAACCTCAGTCTGGTGAGGGGAATGATCAGAGCCCATTATCAGACTTCTCAAAAAAAAACCCCTGTGTCATTTGTTTCCTTCTGGACTTTTATCAGCCAAGCTCAGCTTGCAATTTCACCTGCAGCTGCATCCAGAGCTGGGGCAGAGATTGTCCTGTGTGGGTCCAGTGACTTTATACTCCAAAAAGAAAGAAACTCCTTGTTGGCACCACTGTGATCTCTAGAACAGGCAGAGATGGTGGTGGGGTTTTGTTGTTTTTTTTTTTTTTAAGAACTGAACAAAGCCTTTCTGGTGAAAGCAAATGCACCAGGAATGATGTTTCAGGGCATGATGATCAAAAGAGAGACCAAAAACTACTCAGGAGTTTGGATTGAATTTGGCAGTTTAGTTTGGAGAAGGCAGGAGGGAAAATCTGGAGGAAGTTCAAATGTTTGCTTTGTTTCAAAAAGATCAGAAATGAAATTAAATTTTGGGGGTTCAAAGCAGTGTTTTGATTTCAAATTAATCTGGGTTGCTTGGGGTTTTTTTTTTAAGGTGAAAAAGACAATAAAATAACTTGAGGTGAAGGCTATACTCCAGCCCAGAACATTTTTCCTTTTTGTTCAGCCAACAAACATAAATCCCATACACAGACTTCTAGGTAGGAAAGTAGAGGGGGCTCCTGGTTATCTTGTATTCAAAGATAATGAAAGAAATTTCTATTTGCCACTTCAGACAACAGCTGAAATAATAGAATATCCAGAGTTTAAACTGGTAGCCTGATGGCCTGGCTGATCATATTATCCTTGAACATGCAGCAAACCCAAATGATTATGTCCAATAGGGCAAGGGAAAGATGCATTTTGTACTTGGAAAAGTAGATGCCAGTGTCTGAATGAAACAGCTGCCTCTCTGGGAGTGGTGTAAATAACCAGGACTGTACCAAAAGAAACACCTGACTCATGGAATCAGTTTCCCCTTCTAACGGAAACACCCTGGCAAGGCCCCAGAAATTGGGAAACCACTCAGGCCAAGGAGGGAGCCAGAGCAGCATCACTCCCAGCCACTGAGCTGGCTGCAAGGAATTATTTTATTGGCTTTATTTGTTTAGGTGTTTTGTTGGTTGTTTTGTTTTTTTTTAATGCTTTTAAGTTTGTTGGTAAAGAAATGTGAGTCTTCACCATGACTCTTTGCTCATGTGCTGGTGTGGTTGAGGTGCCAGGGATGGGTGAGGGGGTGGTTGGGGCAGTGATGTTGGGTGAGCATCGAGCTCATGGGGCCAGGACACGAGGTGCTGAGGTTATGGAGAGGGTGAAGCTAAGCCAGCTGGAGGAGAGGTGCTCCAAGACCTAAATCTTGCTTTCAAGAGTTGAGGAGGGAGCATTTGTCCTCCCCAACTCTTGCTCTCTCTGTGCATCCTGCCTGGAGCCAGCTGAAGGGTTCATCTTCCCCAGGAAGCTGCTGCAGGACAACCCATGGCAGCTCAGCACCTGGTGGGGACTGGGATCAGAAGTGGATCCTTGGTACCAAACTCGCCCTCCTCAAGCTTGTCTGAAACCCAGTTCTCCACATCACATGGAAAAGTCAAAGGGGAATGGCTGCAGGTTACCCCTGGGGAGGTCCCTGTTGAACATCAGAAGAAATTTTTTCATGCTGAGACCAGTCAGGCACTGGGATCATCTCCCCAGGGCTCCCCAACACTGGGCACTTTAAGACTCAGCTTGACAAGCTCCTGGACCATCTGATCTAAACTCTGCTCTTACTTGAAAATGCCTGATGCCCAGATGATCCTTGAGGTCCCTTCCAGCCTGGCACTCTGTGATTTCCCCAAGGCTCCAGGACACAAAGCCACTTCACTCCCAAAGTGGGTTAGCACGGTACCAACATGGAATAAATGCAGCCAGGCCAGTTAGTCCAGGCTTAGCCCTGCTCCAGCCTCCCAGCTGGTGGCCACGTGGCTCGGAACACGAGTGTCAAACACACAAACCCTCCCGGATCCCCCTGCTTCACCCCAACCCTGCATCACCAGGGGATGGTCCGGGCGTGGAGGTGACATCCGAGGGAGGAGGTCCCACACCCCGGGGTCCCCTCTGCTCCTCTCTCCTCCTCCTCCTTCCCTCCCACCCTCTCCTCTTTCTCAACCCGGGTGTTGTGTGGAACAAACAGACCATCCCCACGCTCAGCCCCGACCTGTTCTTCCAACCCACACCAACTCTGGCACCTTCAGGATTTAGGAGCGGTCTGGCCCGGGGCCTTCCCACTTCACAGGGCATCTGGGTGCCCTGGAATGCAGCTGATCTGGCTCTCACCTCCCTGCCAGGTTCCTCCGTGGAGCCAGTCGGGAGCTCCAGGCTCCCTCTCCTCTGCCACAGCCCTCCCAGGTAGACCCCATCTCCTCTAGGGTGCTGGGACAGGAGAGACACTGAGCCCCAAGCTGGGGGCTGTGGGGGAGCTTGGCCATCTCCTCCTCCTTATTTCCAGAGGGATAAGGCTCAGAGGTGGAGTTTACCGGGAGTCCCAGCAAAGCCATGGGATCAGGAGTGCTGAGGGAGCATTTCCAGCCTGTGCTGGAGCCCGGGGATGCTCTGCAGAAGCAGCTCCTTTAGTGGCTGCTCCTGCGTTTGTTCAGGGTTGGTTTGTGCACGAGAAAAAAAAAAAAGCAGTTTATGTTTGTGTGACCATCATCCCAGGCAGGCAGGCAGGTTGGCCTTGTGGATAGCAAGGTATGAAGTGTAGCATGGATCAGGTTACCAGCAGGGATTTGATTTACTGCTCCCAGCAAAGTGCCCGAGAGAAATTCCCCGATGGTGATGCAAGGTCAAGCCATGGAAACTTGCAAGCCTCTTCATCCTGCTGGAATGAAGAGCAGCATGTCAGCTCCCCCAGGCCAGGGTGGACAAGGTGCTTGTGGACGCGGGGTGGTTGTAGAGCTGGGAGCAGGGTGAGGGGTTGCTGGGGTCCATGGAGCAACGTGGCAGTGCTGGAGCTGGGACAGGGGATGATGGTGACCAAGCTCAGCAAACGATCTGGGTGATGTTCACACCCGTCTGGTGGAGGGCTGAAGGATTTACTGGGGTTTGGGCACCATCCTGGAAAGGAGCAGAGTGCAGAACACCCCCGTGGCCCAGCCCTTGCTCACCATTTCCCTTCTGCAGGTGGAGAAATGGGGACACATCCACTGACTAAGAGGAGCTGGGAGGAGATCTCAGCTCTCCTAAATCCTCATCCCGGGTTGTGTGGCCCTGTCTGGGGGAGGGGAGGAGCGGGGAGGTAAGATGGGAGCAGATGCTGCACCGAGGGCGGGTCTGTGCTTGGCAGAAGGCAGTGGAGCAGCTGATGTTGCAGAGGAAGGACTGGGGAGGTCGGGAGCAAATGGGGAGAAACCATCCCTGCAGAGTCTGGACAGGGGAGTCTGGGTGCAGAGGAGCCCTGGGAAGGGTGGGATTGGAACCTGGAGATCACCTGGCCTGGCAGCCCCTGCTCTTGTCCCTGGTTCATCCAGCTCGGTGGCTCAGTCCCCAGGGAGCAGAGAGAGGAATTCACAGGAGCAGGGATGGGGCAGAGCTAGGAGTAAGCTGCTCTTTTAAACATGATGCCCATGCAATCTGGTTAACAACTGAAAATCAACTGCAAAAGCTGCTTGACTGCAGAAGCCAGATTTGCTCTCAGTGCTGTAGGCATCTCCCATCCCTTTGCTGGGTGCTCAGAGCCTTCCCCACTCCACCTGTGTGTCCTGATCCACGTGTCTCTGGTGACACCCCTGGTGTCTCTTGGGGTCAGTGACACATCCTGGTGCTATGCTGCTTGCCCAGGATGCAGGAGGGGGACCCAGGGCTGCCCGAGGGGCCACGTCCCTGGTGCCAGCCCCATGGAGGGTGAGGGCTGAGCTTTGCTCTGCTGCTGCATCCCGTGGGCTCCTGGGCAGCCAAGGGACCTGGTGAGGAGGTGACAGGACCCTCCAGCTGTGGCAGTGACTACAGAAATCTGATTTGTTTTTTTCTCTCTCCTCTCACCCCCCCTTAACCCCTTTGCCACAACACCAAGAGCTGGAACCACCAGCCAGCCCCAGATCTCTGCTGATAGAGATCTTCTCTCCTAATTACTCAGCAACCCACAAATCCAACCTCTGTTAAGCCCCTGAGAAGTTGGTACCCTGGGCTACCTCTTCTTGTCCTCCATCCTCCATCCTTCTTGTCCTTGCTGTGGTGGAGCTGCCAGGGCTGGGTCTGTCCATGCTTTGGAGGGGTGGGGTGGGAGAGATGCTGGAGGGACTGGGTGGACTGGGAGGGCTGTGGGACTCCTGGGGCTGTGACCTGGGAGCATCCACAAGAAAAGAGCAGAGAAGGAACATTTCCCTGCTCCCTTGTGTGGAAGGAGACGCCTGGGAGAGGAGGGCTGGGTGCCTGAAGTCATGTCAAAGCCCAGGGTGTGTGCCTGGGGTAAGGAGAGGCATGGAGCAGAAACTGTGGATTTTTACAAAGAAATCCATGGGCTAAGTGGGCTGCCTGGACCCTTGCCAGGGGGGTTTGTATGGGGTGAGACCAGATCAGAGGCAAAGCTCATGGCAGTGCCCAGCTTTGTGTTGTGGAACCCAGCTCAGGGTGAGAAGCCCGAAGCTGGATAATGTTTATGAAGTTACAGCTTTAGCAGAGCTCCTGTTTAGGGCAGAAATTTCGATCAGGAGGTTGTGGCTACCCCATCACTACAGGTGTTGGAGGGGGCTTGGAGCAACCTGCTCCAGTGGGAGCTCTCCCAGCCCATGCTGGGTGGGACTGGGTGATCTTTAAGGTCCCTTCCAACCCAAACCATTCTGATTTTATGACATCTCCAATCCTGGACTGACAGGAGGCTGACATTCCCCTTCTGGCATTCCTTCTGTGCAGCCTGAAAGGGAAAGGAAAGGTGAGGGCAATTACTGGCATTACCTACTGACTGCAGAGCTGGTATTTATCTGTGGGGTTAAGTACACATGGCACAAAATCCCTTCGGATCTCATGTGCATGGGAAGCACCTTGGCACCATCCCAACTGGCAGGGACAAAGCAACCAAACCCCCCCTGAACTTTCCTTTCCAAGCCCTCAGCCAGGTCGCTGCCTCTTGCAGGTCCCTGTGGTGTCAGGGTCACGGGGGGGGGAAGGGAGTGGTGGGTGCTCTCTCTGTCCCTCATCCTCCTCCCAGGGCTGGGGAGCTGAGTGCTCATGACTCAGAGCAAACCACGGGAGAGGTTTTTGCATCAGAGTTGGAGCTGATGCTCACGTGGCTCCCGAGGCTCCTGTGGGATGCAGTGACTGGTGAGTTGGGATTTTTAAGAAGGAACGGAGCATGTTAGGAAAAAATGTCCTGGGAGAAGGCTTTGCTGCTCTTGGAAGTGTTTGGGGCTGCCTGTCTGATACCTTTGAACCAGTTTGGGGGCTGAATTTCTAAGAGAGCCCAGCACCCAGCACCCCCAGGCTTTGCATTTTCAAAGAGCTCCTTTTCTTCAGCAGCTGCGCCAAGGGCTGAGCTCCCCAGAGCTCCAAAGTGCCAGGTTTTGGGATCCTTGGGAGCCTTTGGCTGCTGGGGAGCTGAGCAGGACTGTCTGGCCCCGTGGACCGTGTGCTGAGCTGGCTGATCCCCTGTAGATGGCATCACAGCATCTCTGCTGTCCTGCAGGGATGCTTCACCCCAGCGCAGCCCCAAGAACCAAACCCACACCAGGAGGAGAGGGCAGCGTGGGCTCAGCCCAACCACCCCGGGGTCCCTGGCAGCCTGGGCATCCCTGCTGGAACCTGCAGCCTTCAGGAGCCCTGCTGGTTGGATCAGAACCACAGGAGCTGCTGGCAGACCCGAAATCCTGATGTGGCCAAAGCTGGGAGAGAGCTCCAAGTGACAGCTTGGTCCCAGTCCAGATCAAAACTCCCCACTGGTTTTGTTGGTGGACTTCAGTTGCATCTCTGCTTCCTCTAGCAGGGTTTGTCTACCTGGGGACATTCAGGAAGGTTAATCTGCATTCACTTTGAAAGTGGATAAATTAAACCACATTAAACATGCTTATTGAGAATTAAAATAGCTTTAATGTGGTTTAGTTTAATTTACTTTGAGAGTGTGTTGAACCAGATTAAATTAAAACCATTTTAATTCCGAAATCTGAATCATGAGTTTAACGGGCTTTAACTGATCAACTTTAAATTCATACTTTTAATTAATTTGAATTAATTTTCCGGAGTGGCTCCACGTCGACAAGCCTGGTAGTGAGAGAAAACCACAGAGACACAGCCAGGTTCTGTGTAATCATGTTTACTATCTGTGATAATGTCTGTTTTATGGTTGCAGCAGGCTGGAGAGGGACCTGAAGGAGCTTTAAAGGAATTTGCAGGAGATGAGGAGCCAGAGAACCCATTTTTTATCCCGCTGGAGTCCTGGGCCCAGTTTGCTGCAGGGAGATGCAAAGACACAGGGCCTGGCCAGGCTGTTGGTTTGCTGGGTTTTGGATCTCCCCCAGAACTCAGTATTTAAGGAAACTCCAGCCTCTGATCCTCGTGTGGGCAGTGGCAGGGCAGGAGGAACCCTACAAGAGCTCCCTGGCAGCAAATTTTAGGCTGTTTCACCCATTTTTGAGGTTGCTTGTTGGTTGGTTTTTTTTTTTTTTTCTTTTTGTCCCTAAACCCTAAAGAGGGGTTGTCCCATTCTGGCTGCTGGTGGTCACTGCTCAGCCCTGGATGCCTCCTGCATCTCTTCCATCTGATGCTTGAGCTGGGCCAACCCCGGGCTTCCCATCCCCTCGCAGACCACACATCCCGGGTGTGACCATGTGTGTGGAGGCTGAATTCCAGTCAACTTCCCCTGGATTTCAACATTCCTGTTCCTCCAGCCTGAGGTGTCCCAGAAATCCAGGTCACAGCGTGGTGGACACGGGCAGGGACCAAAATGGGGCAATGGTGTGGGCAGAGGCCAAGCTTTGAAGGAGAAATCCTGGTGCTGCTGTTGGTTCTGCAGCCTCAGGCAGACCTCAGCTGTCAGCTTCCCCATCTCCAGGGAGAAGATAACACTTAGATGGCCATTATAAGAATTAATTAATGTTTGATTAGTTCTTTGGAATTAGAAAGCACCAGATAACCATTATGGCTTATTCCAACCCAATGCACCTTCGTGTTGCTTAAAACTTTGTTGAATTTCTCACCACTCCAGGGAGTTTCATCCTGACATCTGGAGCAAAGACCAGAAAATGGAAGCTTACTTGTCCCAAATGAACTGAAACTCCCAGAACAGGAAGAGTGAGGTTGGGAAAATCCCTTAGCCTTGGGAATAAGTCACTGGGGCCCTGTTTGGATCAGGTCTCAGGCACTGAGACTGATGTGAGAACTGATGTGTGCATTCACACGTCACACAGAGCAGCCTCTTGTGACTTCTGTGGCATCACTGAGAGCTGAAGCATGACCAGGACCCAGCCAGAGCAGTGCCCAGGGAAGCAGAACTTTTGAGATTTGGAAGAAAGAAAAATGAGTCCTGCTAAGATTTGCATAAAGCCAAAATAGTGAAGACACGTGGAGGAAACCAACTCCTCTGCTGCTCACTCCCATTCCCTGCTTGGCAAATCTGCTCTCCCCTATTTTTATAACTCTGTCACCTCCTAACACACAACAAAGAGCACGGGATCCCTGTTTGGTTTTCACTCACTGCAGCATCGTTGGGCAAGGACATCCCAGAGGCCACGTGTCACCCAGGGAGTGTTCCCCACAGCAGCCCTGGCCCTGCAGGACCAGGCGGGATGGAGGGATGGAGGGATGGATGGATGGAGGGAGGGATGGATGGATGGATGGATGGAGGGAGGGATGGATGGATGGATGGATGGATGGAGGGAGGGATGGATGGATGGATGGATGGATGGATGGATGGATGGAGGGATGGATGGATGGATGGATGGATGGATGGAGGGATGGATGGAGGGATGGATGGATGGATGGATGGATGGATGGAGGGAGGGATGGATGGATGGATGGATGGATGGATGGATGGATGGAGGGATGGATGGATGGATGGATGGATGGATGGAGGGATGGATGGATGGATGGATGGATGGATGGATGGATGGATGGAGGGATGGATGGAGGGATGGATGGATGGATGGATGGATGGATGGAGGGATGGATGGATGGAGGGATGGATGGATGGATGGATGGATGGAGGGATGGATGGATGGATGGATGGATGGATGGAGGGAGGGATGGATGGATGGATGGATGGATGGAGGGAGGGATGGATGGATGGATGGATGGATGGATGGATGGAGGGATGGATGGAGGGATGGATGGATGGATGGATGGATGGATGGAGGGAGGGATGGATGGATGGATGGATGGATGGATGGATGGAGGGAGGGATGGATGGAGGGATGGATGGATGGATGGATGGATGGATGGATGGAGGGAGGGAGGGATGGAGGGATGGATGGATGGATGGATGGATGGATGGAGGGAGGGATGGATGGATGGATGGAGGGAGGGATGGATGGATGGAGGGATGGATGGAGGGATGGATGGAGGGATGGAGGGATGGAGGGATGGATGGAGGGATGGATGGATGGATGGATGGATGGAGGGATGGATGGATGGAGGGATGGATGGAGGGATGGATGGATGGAGGGATGGATGGAGGGATGGATGGATGGAGGGATGGATGGAGGGATGGATGGAGGGATGGATGGATGGATGGATGGATGGAGGGATGGATGGATGGATGGATGGATGGATGGAGGGATGGATGGAGGGAGGGAGGGATGGATGGATGGAGGGAGGGAGGGAGGGAGGGAGGGAGGGATGGAGGGATGGATGGATGGATGGATGGATGGATGGAGGGAGGGAGGGATGGATGGATGGATGGATGGATGGATGGATGGAGGGATGGATGGATGGAGGGATGGATGGATGGATGGATGGAGGGAGGGAGGGATGGATGGATGGAGGGAGGGAGGGAGGGAGGGAGGGAGGGATGGAGGGATGGATGGATGGATGGATGGATGGATGGATGGGAGGAGGGATGGATGGATAGATGGATGGATGGATGGCAGGTACCATCCCACTGGAAGAACCAGGTGGGCAGGGGAAAGGATGCACCCCACCCTTGGTGGACATTCCCATTACCAAACTCTCCTCCCCGAGCTTGATTGGGGTTGCAGAGCTGCCCAGAAATTCTTGGGATCCTTGGAGCCAGGCCAGGAGGGAGGGAAGGAGCTGGTGAGTGGTGTGGAGGAGAGGGAAGGGCTGGAATTTCCATCTTAGCCCCAGATATTTACCTGTCCCTGGAAGCACCAAAGATTCTGCCAGTCTGGAAGTGTTCAGCAGAAATCCTTGTGCCCTTCTGCATCTCCCAGTGGGAAATCCCAATGTCCTTGCTCCCTGACCTGTGGGACAGAAGCTGGGACATCACTGCTTCCCTGTGCCCAGGAAAGCCTGGAGCAAAGGGTCAGGAGGTGGATTTGTGGGGCTGCCTTCACCTGCAGGGTGCTGAGGACAAAACATGCTGCCCTGTTTTTAAAAACCTCCTGCAAAGAGGCAGTGTCAGGTGTCACAGCTGCCAGGGGAGCTCCTCACACCACTGATTTATTTACTGAAAAGCAGCATCTTGACAGCTCTAATCTGACTGCTGGCCCTGCTGCTCTCCTGCTCCTCTCCAGCCTTCTGCTGAGAGGTGTTTGCTTACACCGTGACTCACAAGGATCTCTATTTATGGTGTCTCAACCCTTTCCATCTCAGTCCTTTTCTTTTGTCAATCTCTGTGTTCTCCCTTTGTCTAATTTGGATGACAAGGCCTTCCAGGCAGGAACAGTATCTCCCTTAATCTCTTGAAAATGCCAGCCACTCGTTACAATGCTAGATAAATATTTAATGATAATAATTGAACTTGACAGTAACAATACCCGGCCACACTTACATTTTCTAAGCCCTTTCAGACACAGGCTAATTAATTAATTGCAAATTTACAAACAGGATAATTAAAGGATGCCCTGGCTGAGCAAGAAAATCTGCTGAAAGCAGTGCAGGGTTTTTGGAGGGATCACCATAAATCACAGTGGGGAAAGCTGCAAAGGTTGCACCCTGCTAAGCCCAGGGAGTAGGAGGTCTGAGGACATTCTCAACCATTTGCTTTCCAAAACTGGAGCCCATTCATGATCCTACCCCTCTCCCCACCTCCCTCCTATAATTGCATCATTCCTCCTCCCTCCCCTAAGGGAGACTCAATTAAAATAGTTGGGTTTGATTTTTTTTTTTTTTTTTTAATTTCTTTTCCCCCCCCCCCTTCTTTCAAAGGCAACCAGTGCCCATTATTTGATGTAAAAGTTGTCAGATTTGGAATGGCAGAAACCAAAACTCCTTTCATCCCCTCCTGAACCAGCAAACCATCCTCCTGAAGCCTGAGCTCTTTGCACAGGGAAGCCCATCCAGGAGCCAGCTCTGATCCCCTTTATCTGGCCCAGACCTCAGACCACCAGGTGGGAAAAGCTGGAGCAAAGCACCAGGAGGATGGGATGCTCAGAGCTGAGAGAGATCCCCCCACCCAAAGGAAAAGTGGGATGGAGGAGCCTTGTGAAATAGCTGGACCACAACAAGGAACCTGATGTTTTCACTGCATCTTTGCTTTTCATTACAACACTTTTTCTTCTTGCATTCTTAGCTCTATTTCTCTGCCTTTTGGGATGGGAACATTTTCAGCTTGTGAGTCTCCGTCTCCATTTCTTTTTTTCTTTTCCACAGTCTCCCCAACAGAATATGAGTGAAATTTGAAAATTTAGGCCCCCAGCAATTGCTGTAACATTTCAGCTGAGCCCTATTCACAAATCCATTAGCAACTTAAAAAAAGAAAAAAAACAAAAACCAAAAACCAAAAAATAAAAAAACAACAAAACAAACAAACAAAAAAACCCAAAAAAAAAAAAAAAAAAGGAAAACAAAAGCAGCTCTGGCTGAACTCGGAAATCATCATTTTGTTGTTTCGCAGCAGGATTTGGATGGTGATCAGGTATTTATGCAGATGTTCATAATCTGTGTCATTTTCCCTCATTTCAGCTCTGGTGTTTCTGCACTTGGAAATCTATTTCCGGAAAGCAATGGGGGAAAGTGAGTTGCCCAGGGCCATGCTGCCAGTCGGTGGCAGAGCCAGGAACATATCGCTCACTTCCCACTCCTGTCTTTTAACCACAAGATAATCTTAATGAATAATAATAATAATTCATGTAAACACCGGGCCAAATTCATCCCAGGAGCAGCTCCAGTGCTGCAATTGGCTTTGTATCAGGAGCAAAATGAGCTGGTGCCCTCGACTCTGCCTCCTCCCTCCTACACAGGAGGAAAAGGGGAAGGTTTGCCATGGATTTCCTCTTCTGTCCTCCTCCCTCTCCTCCTTCCTCTCAGGGATAAGCAAGGCCCACGCCGGGCTGGATCAGAAGGTGATTCCAGCCAAGCCACTCCTACGTCAGCATCTCTGAGCCCGGCATAATTATTATTTATTATTTGTGTTGTGGCAGCACCAGGAAGCCTCAAGTCACCGACCGGGGTCACGTTGCTCCCCGCACTGTACGGATCTCAGGGAGATATCCCCAAAAACACCCAACTGAGGCTGGGAACAGCAGGCAGCAGGTGATGCCAGGCAGCCAGGGGAGCCTGGGGGTAACGTGGCAGCATCCCTGCAGGAGCCTGCAGAGTGCTGCCCGTGGCTGGGCTGTGCTCCAGCTCCGTCCCCTTGGCTGCCACCCAAACGTCCATCCCCTCGGGACCCTTGTCACCAGCTGTGGGTGACCAACAGCAAAGCCCTGACCCCCCCTGTGCAGGCAGCCTGGTCCCTGCCTCCAGGATACTCGGGGCTGACAGCAAACGAGGAGGCTCCAAGGGGCTGATTCCCATTTTTCTGAGCACCCAGAAACAGAAGTGGGGAGGTCATATGACCAAAACTGCCTGGCAGAAAATGCTGAAGTTAACCAGAAGAACGAGGTGCACAGGAAAGGCTTCGGCTGTGGGGAAAACTGGTTGTACCAGAGCTGGTTGCTCTGACTTCTTGAGCTGCCCAGGCACTGTCTGGTTTGCCACAGCCAGGAGAACCCCATCCCTGCTCGAGGTGCTCACAACCTCCCCATCCCAGGTGCCTGCTCCATCTCCACGCTGCACGTGGTGGCACTGAAGGTCCCTTTCCCATCTCCCTGATGGTTTCCCCTCCTCCCCTGCAGCTTTGCTCTTCTTCTCATGGGACACTTCACCTCCATCTCCACATTTTCCCCTTGGATCTACTTTCCAGATCATTTCAGCCAGGAAAGGCAAGATTGACAATGGCACCAACGTGAGGGTTTCCTTCTCCTCGTGAAAATCTTGGGGGGCCCAGAGGGGGGAGGCAGAAGTCTCAGCACCATGTGCAGGGTTGTGTAACCCTCCTGTAAAACACGTTCCCTGACTCCTCCCTGCAGCCACCCCCCCACTGATCCTGTTCCTGGAGTCAGCCCTGGGATGGCTTCAGCTCCAGGGCTTTGCCAGGGTCCACTTGGGAGCAACAACAACAACCAAAAAAAAAAATTCAAAAAAAGAATTTCCCTGTCCAATGTGGGAATGGACCGTGGGAACCTCCCTGGAGGATTGGTCTGGGGCACCAACACTGGTGCTGATCTGGGCCCTGTCTGCTCCCTGAAGAACATCAGGAGTGGCCACTTGTCCCTGGGATGCAGCCAGACCTGTGGGTGGCTGCTGTAGGTTTTGGGCTGAAAAGCTCCACAGAAGCAGCAATAGATGCCACAGGGTTTCTCTGACCTCCTTCAGCACCTGGGAATCTCCAGCACCAGGGTCTGCAGGTAGAGGAGCTCACCTGATGGAGATGGGAGGGCAGGGACAGGTTGGGGACACCAAGCACCCTCTGAGCAGAAGCTCTGCAAATCCTCTCCCGTTTGAGCAGAGCTGGTCAGAGCTCTTGAGACCAAACCTGGTGCTCTGCTCTTTGTCCTGGCCACGTTTCAGCCCCAACATTTTTTGGCCCTTTTTGATGCTTGAACGAGGAGGAGCGATGATGAAGGGTGACCAGAGCTGGCACCTCTCTTGGGGAAAGCTGTAACTTAGATCTACCCAGCATTTTTCCAGCTGCAGAAACATCAGAATCTCCCCCTGACCACTCTGGCTGGAGGGCTGAGCTCAGTGAACCCAGAACCCTGCAGGATGAGGCCCTGGGGTGACACGTGTGTCCCAGAGCAGGTACTTGGTGCTGCACATCCCCATCCCTGAGCAGAACAGGGTGACAAGTCAGGACTTGGAGCCAAGGAAACTTCCTTGAGACAGCTGGAGTGATGCAGCTCCAGGCCTGAGCTTTGCAAACCTAATGGAAAATCCAGGGCTGTCCAGGGGTGTTTTTCCATAAGCATTGACATCTTTTGGGCCAAGCCTTTGATTCAGGAGCTAGCCCCAAACTTTTCCAGCTTTTTCAGGTGTTGGCAGATGGTGTTCCAGCTCCATTTCCAGCAAGACTGACTTGGATCAAAGAGACAAACACCCACATCTGCACTGTGCTCAGCTCAGCCTTCCAGCCACTCCAGGACAACACATGTGGGACAAGGTGACCCATCACACTCCAACAGAACCAGCACCTGAACACAACCAGCACCTGAACACAACCAGCATCCTCCCCCCCATCATCCCATCTCTTTTGGAGTGTCCAGCCCTGAACATTTTAATTTTTATTTTTTTTTTCCAGTGCAAGAGGGACTGACAGGCGTGTCGGGACACACTCTGGGGCACAGACTCATCTCTTTGGGTCCTTGAGGATGCACAGGAGCTGTTGAACAACAATGATTAAGGGCTCGGAGGAAAAGCTGAGTCACCCCAAGGGCATGCTGTTACTCCTTACCAACCAGGGAGCTTGTGTGGGGAATTTGCCTGGCACTGCTTCACAACACGTGAACTCACATCCTCATGTGACACCCTACAGCAAGTGTTGTGCTGCCCGTGGGCTTTGCTCCTCAGATCCCAGGCCTGGCCCAAAGGAAAGGGTAAAAACCCCTGGGAATCTCTCCCTGGGCTCCCTGTATCCCCAGATGAGTTTTATCAGGTTTTTATCAGGTTTGATTGCTCTAGGTGCAAGCAGAGAATCCCAGTTTCAGTATTTCCCCACCTTGTTTGAAAGTTTTTCCAAGTTTCCTTTTGTGTCCAGACAGTTCTGAAGACCTGATACCCAGCTCCTCAGGATGAGGAGGACACCAGGGATGGGACCTCGAGTGCTTCTGCCTCTTCCCCCCCCATCAAGCATCACTCCTGGTGGTGGAGCTGAGGTCCCATCCTTGACAACTGCAGCTCCAGCTTCCCAGAACGTGGAGGCTCCTGCTCCATCCCAGCACCCCAACAACCAGAGGTGGGAGAGAGGGGGCAGGGAGGCAGGATTTATGTAATAACCTGCAGGAACCTTTCTGCCTCTGCCTTGAATGGAGAAACCAGAATGCAGCCAAGGTTTCTGCAAGCTGGGCAAAGCTCCCGACCAGAGGAGGCTTTCTTGAAACTCCACTCTTCCAGGCGGTGCCTTTCTTGGCTGTTGCTTTGGCAGCACTCGGCCAGAATGTCTGGAGGCTGTTACAGGGCAGGACTGCTGCCTCCTCTGTTTTCTTATGAAATACACCCACAAAGCAACCTGCAGAGGCTCCAGTCTGCCAAATCAAAGGGATCGCAGTTGTCCCTGGGCTACACACTCAGCAGCATTCCAAGCAAAGCTGCATTTCTAAAACCTGGGCTGCAAAAATTAAAGGCACAGGAGGCCTTTCCTTCCCCCCCCACCCCCACTGCCTGGATCCCAGCCCTTCCTCCCTTTGCTCCCCCATGGCCAAAAATTGACAGGAACTGAAAAAAAAAATAAAAAAAATAAAAAAAATCAACCACTTGTCCAGCCAGCACCAAAATCCTGGCCCCTGCATCCATTCTTGGTATCAGTTCCCTGGTGCTGAGTCCCTTGTGCTTGTGTTCCCCCACACAATCAGATTGTGTCTCTCTCTTCTTTTTCATGTAGAGCTTCAGTTCTTTTATTTTATTTATTTTTAAAAATATCTTTTTCTTCTTGAATTTTTCCAGTCTTCTCCTTGCACGGGCAAAGGGGACATGAGGAATTGATCCCTCTTGCCAGCAGAGAGATTTCCATCATGAGAAGGCTGGAAAATGAAAATTAAAATGCCTGGATCCGTGTGGAGCATCTGCAGGGGGGCTCTGGGATACAGATACTGAGCTCTCAGCTCAGCCCCTGCAGGACCAGAGGCCTCACATCCCTTTTGTGAAAGAGGTGGAAACCTCCCTTGAGCAAAGGAATTGGGAAAGAGAAGAGGAAATAACTTTTCATGGATCTGGATTTCAGGCTGGCCTCATTGCCATTGCTTTTCTTCCTGGAGGTGACTGAGTCAGGGGAACAACTTCTGGAGACACCTTCCAGCACCCATGGATGGACAAGGAAACCTTCACAGGGGGGCTCATCCCACTCAACATCCCTGCTGGATGCTTGAGGAAGCTCAGGGACCACTTCTCCCTAAAGATCCCAGGTGGGACAGATCTTGGGATCAGATCCTCCTTCCCTAACTTTAAATCAAGGCTCTCCCAGGACTGGGTTCTGTCCCATCACTCCTGAACCTTCTCCTAAAGCTGGGCCATGTCAGTCCAGTCCCTTTTTCACAGAATGGACCCAATTCTTCACTTTCTTCAACCTCTCTGCAGCAAAAGCACTTTTCAGCCTCTTTGCCCCAGGCTAAGTGGCAGTTTCTGGCATGAGGACACACAAAATCTTTCCTCATATATTGTGTTTTCTTAATCCTCTTTATTGTTTGTGTTGTCTTTTTGGATTCATTGATGTCTCTAAAAGTGCACTGCCCAGAAGTGGATACAATGGGATTTAAGTCAGTGTTTCCCTGTTTCCCACTCTTGGAATTCAAACATTCTCTTGAAATCAGTGTTTGCTGAAGAAAAATGCCAGCACTGAGGGAAACCCATCATCTGGAGAAGCTTTTCCAGCTAAAAAAGGTTGATTAACTCACCAGTTTTCTGGTAATTGAATGTCTGGGCATTTTTTCTGCAAGATTAGTGGCTCATGACCAAGTCCCTCCAAGACTTTCTGTTTTCTTTTTTGTTGTTTTCTTTCTTTTTCTCTCCTACCCAAGGTGGAAGAAGCTTATCTGAGAGAAAAGGAGACCTTTATAGGAGCATCCCAGAGAACATGCCAAGCCTTGGCACCTCCAGAAAAGCTGTGGATTCCAAAAAAGCAAGGAAGATGAAGGGTGGGAGGAAAGGAAAGAAAACTGGAAAAAAAGAAGGTACCACACAGGAAAAACCTTGTCCCAAAGGCTGCATGGAGCAAACCTGAATCCAGGCAAGGGCAGAGCAGGGCTGACCTCCCACTTTCAAACTCTGCAAGGATGGGGAAATTTCTTTAAATTTCAGTCCCTGGAGCTCCTGGGTGGGATGGGACAGCAAAGTCCTTCCCTTCAAATCGTGAGGCTCTCCAGGCTGGAATCTCTGCCTTTTCCTGCAGGTAGAGAGGCAGGAGCAGGGCTAAAAGGAACCTCTGCTGTGGGCTCAGCAGTTTGCAGACAAGAGGAACTCTGCCTCCTCCTCAGCTTGGAGAACCTGAAGAACTTTGGCTGCTTTCTTAACCTGCTTGAGGTTTCTGGAATGGAGAAGGTGAGGAGTGAGGCCAAACCCCTCACTACAGAGTCCTCAGAGGCTGGGGACCCAGCAAGTGACTTTTCAATCCTTTAGATGAATGCCCTGAGGTTTTCAAAGCTCCCATGGCACCAAGTCCTTGTGAAACTTTTCTTCCCAGTTTGGGTGCTTTTGAGCACTTTTTCCTTCAAAAGCTCTGTCCAAACCTGGTGAGAGATGTCTCCACAGAGTCTGCAAGACTTGTGGTGCCTTTGGCAGAACAACACCTGGATGATCATCTCCTCCCAGGAGGCCTCACTCCTCACCTTCTCCATTCCAGAAACCTCAAGCAGGTTAAGAAAGCAGCCAAAGTTCTCCCAGGATCTCTGAGTGCAGAAGATCAAGTTGAAAAGACCCAAGGTGGCTGTGGCTGGAGCTATAAAAGGTTGTAAAATCGGTAGAAAACTCAACATCTCATTCAGAAGGAGCCAAAAGGACAAAAAGGAGTCAGCCAGGACTGCACTGGTACCTCTGCCCAGAACTTGAGCCAGAAGGGTGGCAGCCCAGTGGCCATCACATTGCTCTGGTTTCTGGTGGGACTTGCAGAGTCTTCAACAGGTTGAGAGTTAACAAGAAAGTTGTGGTTTTTTTAGAAAAAAAAAGAGTCCAAGAGAACAACCTTTCAGTGCCTGAGAGGAGCCAGGAGTGGTGAATGTCCTGGGAGAGCTGGGCTGTAATTCCTGCCAGCTCAGCATCAAAGGATGCTCCGAAACTTTACCTTCCTGGTGATGTCTCTTCTTCCCAAGGAGAGGTGACCCAGGTGACCTTTGATTGAATGTCTTGATAGTCCAGAAGGCAGAGAGCAAGATAATTAGAACCATAACATCTGATCACAGGAGAGAGGTGAAGGCAAAGGTAGGGCCAGAACAAAGCTGCTTTTCAATAGGGGTGTGACAGGGGGGCTGGGAGGGGGTAGGAGTGCAGGGTTTAAAAGGGGGGGGTTAAGCAGCTTATTTTTGAATAAAGGGTGCAGGAAGCTGGTTGTTATCTTCCTAGGGCCATTCAGGCTGCAGGTGTGACTTAATCTCCTGGCTGGGGCAGATGGGTGCTCTGGGTACCAGCTGCCTTCCCCAGGGTGCAGAGGAAGGACCTGGGTTTCCCATCCACTCAGCTGAGGGACTTTGGGGTTTGTGTTTTAGGGTTTCCCATCCACTCAGCTGAGGGACTTTGGGGTTTGTGTTTTAGGGTTTCCCATCCACTCAGCTGAGGGACTTTGGGGTTTGTGTTTTAGGGTTTCCCATCCACTCAGCTGAATCATAGAATCCTAGAATCCTAGGGGTTGGAAGGGACCTTGAAAGATCATCTAGTCCAACCCCCCTGCCAGAGCAGGGCCCCCTAGAGTACATCCCCTAGGAACGTGTCCAGGGGGGTTTTGAATGTCTCCAGTGAAGGAGACTCCACAACCCCCCTGGGCAGCCTGTTCCAGGGCTCTGTCACCCTTACAGTAAAAAATTTTTTTCTGATATTCAACTTGAACCTCCTATGCTCCAATTTACACCCATTACCCCTTGTCCTATCACTGGTCACCACTGAGAAAAGCCTAACTCCATCTCCCTGACACTCACCCCTTACATATTTGAAAACATTGATGAGGTCACCCCTCAGTCTCCTTTTCTCCAAACTAAAGAGACCCAGCTCCCTCAGCCTTTCCTCATAAGGGAGATGTTCCACTCCCTTAATCATCTCAGTAGCTCTGCGCTGGACTCTTTCAAGCACTTCCCTGTCCTTCTGGAACTGAGGGGCCCAGAACTGGACACAATACTCCAGCTGAGGGACTTTGGGGTTTGTGTTTTCCAGATGAAACAGAAGGAGCCTCCCTGCTTGGCCCAGGCTCACTCCATTGCCTTGACACAGATGGGAATTTGAGCCTAGGATTCAATATTAGGCGTTCAAGACTCTATAAATCCTTTCTCTCTCCCCAAAATGACAAGTTCTGTTTAAACTCCACAGCTTTTGGGTGTCTTCTCAGGGTACATAAGCCTCATCTCCAAGCTCTGGAGATGCCAGAAAGAGAGATTCTCCTCCCAACAGGAGCTGAAGCTTCCAGAGGTGGCACAAGACTCAGAGCAACACTTTAAGATGTGGTAAAAATCCATCCTCTTCATCCCTGCCCCAGCATCAGCTCCTCACAGATGTCTTTTCAGCCATAGAAGTTCTTCCCCAAGATTCCTTTTATTTTTGACAACTCCCCCTTCACCAGCCCCTCCCCAACACTGGAGCTCTCGTGGCTTGGGTCTCATCCTGCCAGGAATAAGCTGGGTGTATTTCCAGCCCTGGATCCTGTTCTTACCCATCACCTGGAACCTCACTGCCTCATCCATTCACATCCAATCTCTTCAGATCCTTGTCTTTTTTCTTTTCTTTTTATTTTTTTTCACCTCCTCCAGACAAGAAGCATTAAGTGAAAAATGATAAAAAACCCAAATCCTACAACTGAAAGCTTTTGCTTCCCCTTTGCTGCTGCCTTTTTACCCCCACCCCATTTTTTTTTTTTTTTTTTTTTTTTGCTGGAGCCCCAGGAAGCATCCCCACGAATGCAAAATTATTTCCATGCAGGGCTCTGCTGGTGTTAAAACTTTGCTGCTGCTGCTGCACTGGTCCCTCCAACAAATTGGACCAATTTGGAGTGATTAGTGAAGAATTCACATCTGGTGCCCAGCCAGCCCAACCAATTGCCTCCTGCAGCCCATTAAGAGCCATTTAGTGTGATGGGCCCATTTGTCTTTGGTGTTGGTTCTGGCAGGACCAGTGACAGATCTTTGGCTGCCACTGGGCCAACCTCTCCCTGACATCAGCTCAGGGGGAAGAGGGCAAAGCTGGGAGGCTGACACCAGCTGATGGATGTCCCAAGGAGCCAGGCAGGGCTGTGGGGACCTTGCCAGGGAACAGGAGGAGGAATTGTCACTGGGGGTTCCCACTGGGTACTGGTGGCAGGACCCAACCATGGGGTGGTTGTGGGACCTGCTCTGGTGTTGGGTGCCATGGCTGTGATGATGAGCTGGTGACCCAGGGACAGAGAAGCAGGGAATCATTGAATAGTTTGGGTTGGAAAGGACCTTAAAGCCCCCCCAGTGCCCCCCCTGCCATGGGCAGGGACCCCTCCCCCAGCCCAGGGGGCTCCAAGCCCCATCCAACCTTCAACACTTTAGGGATGGGGATTCCACAGCTGCTCCAGGAAAGCTCTTCCAGGCTCTCCCCACCCTCAGTTCTCCCTCCCATCTCCCCTCTCCCAGCTGCAAACCCTTCCCCCTCATCCCATCCCTCCAGGCCCTTGTCCCAAGTCCCTCCCCAGCTTTCCTGGAGCCCCTTCAGGCACTGGAAGGTGCTCCAAGGTCTCCCCCTTCTCTTCTCATGGAATCCCAGACTGGTTTGGGTTGGAAGGGACCTCAAAGCCCCCCCAGTGCCCCCCCTGCCATGGGCAGGGACACCTCCCACCAGCCCAGGGGGCTCCAAGCCCCATCCAACCTTCAACACTTTAGGGATGGGGCAGCCACAGCTTCTGGGGGCACCCAGGGGCTCAGCACCCTCACCCCAAAGAATTTCTTCCCAACATCCTCATCTCCCCTCTTTCAGTTTCAAACTGCTGCCCCTCAGCCCTATCCCTTACAAAGAAAAGACCCAAAATTGAAGTCTTTTGGGGGTCACTTTTGGTGACAGCAAGCAAGTAACCCCAGGCTTGGTGCTCCATGCTTCTTGTAGCTCCATCAAAACATGGAAAGAAAGAAGCAGCAAAGAGCTGAGGACCTCAGGAACAGAATTTCACTGTTATTAGAGCTGACCAGTGGCACCCATTGCCTGTGGGCACATTCCCAGTGGCAAGAGCAACTTGCCAGGATGGTTCTGGTGAGGGAAGGTGAAGAGGAGAAGTTGGTTGAGGTGTTTGCCCTGGTGTGATGAGACCCAGAGCAGGGATTATCTGTACCTGACATATAATAATGTAAAAAATTCATAGCCTTGAAGTGACACAGGTGCCACAGCTTCTGGGGGCAACCTGGGCACCCAGGGGCTCAGCACCCTCACCCCAAACAATTTCTCCCTCCCTCCCTCCCTGCCCAAGATCTCCTCTCCATCTCCCCTCTCCCAGCTGCAAACCCTTCCCCCTCATCCCATCCCTCCAGGCCCTTGTCCCAAGTCCCTCCCCAGCTTTCCTGGAGCCCCTTCAGGCACTGGAAGGTGCTCTAAGGTCTCCCCCTTCTCTTCTCATGGAATCCCAGACTGGGGAGCAGCAGCTCCAGGTGAAAGCCAAGGGCATTGCACAGGTTTGGGTTTAGGATGAGCCAACCTGGAGAAACTGCCCATAATTGGAGCTTTCCAAAGGTTTGATATTTTCACTCTCTGGCAGTTTAAAAGGTTGGAGTTTTAATTTTTTTTCCTCCTTTGTTTTGGGTTTACCCAAAGTCAATTTTCTGGGGGAGTAAAAGGAAAAAAATCAAGTGGGTGGCAGCTGGAATTTTTTCCTTCAAAAAACAAGATTTTGAAGACTACTTCATGCAAGTTAACCCAGTCTTTTAATGGCACCTGATTTGGGATAGGAAGGAAGCTGTGAGATCTTAATATCATAACCAAAATATTTTACTCTTTCAATTACTGTTCTGATGAAGAGAATCCCCTAGAACTGCCATGAAACCCTAGGAATGATGAGAATTTACAATTATTTGCAAACAAGACATATCTTGTTGCCTCCTACCCATGCCCAGGTCATCTTTTAAATGGCACTTTGGGAGTCTGACCTGGTTTGAACCTTTCTATAAAGGCAGAAAACTTATCAATACTTTGATTTTAACACTTTGGTCCCTCTGACAGTGCCAGCCTGGGAACTGTTTTGTGCTGACAGCTTTTATTGTGGTCATCCAGGGTCATTAAGAATTTGCTCCAGAGCTTTTAAACTACTTCAAATGACAGCAGCTCTCTGAAGTAAGACACTGTCAGGGCTTTTTTTGAAGAGAAGAAAAAATTTCTGGCCCAGGCCATAGGGCACCAGGACACCTGGGTCCATTCTGAGCAGATTCAGAGGCTGCTATTTAGGCATCTCCTCAGCAATTGGGGTTATTTCAGGGATTGGGGTCAATTATAACCAGGTTTCACCTGTCTTGCTTCCAGAGAGAACCAGATGGCAACCTGTGTGCCCAGCATCTCCTGTTCCCCCTGGAGAGATGGATGTGGAGCTTGCAGTGTTCCCAACCACCCTTCAACCTTGGTTTAAATCCAACCATGGAGGTGGAATGAGAGGAAAAGAAGACACCCAGTCCATCTGCTTAACATCCCAGACAGCAATAATCCCACTGGATGCTACAAACCTGGCCCCAAGCACCCTAAAATCCCCTCTCAGATGGTTCTGCCCAAACTACAAGGCTGGTAAGTAAGTTCCAGTGAGTCAGGTTGGGATTCCATGACCACTTTGGGCTTGATCTGTCGTAATTTTTCTGTCCAGGGCCAGCCTGTAGCTGCTGAGAAGGTTGTTTCCATGCAGGAGTGGATTTAGGGGCTTGTACATTGGAATTAGGCTCTGAAATGCTATTTCTGCTTCCAGTGATTCCCCAGGCAGATTCCAGCAACATCGTGGTGTCTTGTCCCCCCAGTTCCCATGCTGGGATGTCACCTTATCATAGAATCCTAGAACTGGCTGGGTTGGGAGGGACCTCAGAGCTCCTCAAGTCCAACCCTTGATCCACTCCCCCCGTGGTTCCCAGCCCATGGCACTGAGTGCCACATCCAGGCTCTTTGGAAATATCTCCAGGGATGGAGAATCCACCCCTTCCCTGGGCAGCCCATTCCAATGCCTGAGCACCCTCTCCAGAAAGAAATTCTTTCTAATGTCCAACCTAAACCTCCCCTGGCACAACTTGAGACCTCTTGTGCCCTCTTGTCTTGCTGAGAGTTGCCTGGGAAAAGAGCCCAACCCCCCCCTGGCTCCAACCTCCTTTCAGGGAGTTGTAGAGAGCGATGAGGTCTCCCCTGAGCCTCCTCTTCTCCAGCCTCAACACCCCCAGCTCCCTCAGCCCTTCCTCACAGGACTTGTGCTGGATCCCTTCCCAGCCTCCTTGCTCTTCTCTGGACCTGCTCCAGCACCTCAATCTCCTTCCTGAGCTGAGGGGCCCAGAACTGGACACAGGACTCAAGCTGTGGCCTCCCCAGGGCTGAGCACAGGGGCAGAATCCCTTCCCTGGACCTGCTGGCCACGCTGTTCCTGAGCCAGCCCAGGATGCCATTGGCCTTCTTGGCCACCTGGGCACACTGCTGGCTCCTCTTCAGCTTCCTGGCAATCCAGACTCCCAGCTCCCTTTCTGCCACTCTGTGCCCAGCCTGGAGCTCCCCATGGGGTTGTTGTGTTGAACCTCATCCCCTTGGGATCAGCCCAACTCTCCAGTCTGTCCAGGTCCCTCTGCAGAGCCCTCCTGCCTTCCAGCTGATCCACACTCCCCCCAAGCTTGGTGTCATCTGTGAATTTGCTGATGATGGACTCAATCCCCTCATCTAAATCATCAATAAAAATATTAAACAGAACCTTTTTCATTACTATTGTTCTAATTAATAATAATACTGCTTCGTAGAGCCTTGGGGAGCATGATAAGACCTCAGAGTCCCTTGGTGGCTTTGCCTCAGAGAATCCTTCAGTTTTAGGAGAACCTTAAAAAAAAAAATAAAGGTATTGTGTCATGGCAGGGACTCTCTAGATGTTTGCCATCCCCTGCAGCACTCTGTGAATACATCACCCAAATAATTCCTCCCCCTTTAGTGTCTCCTGGTCTTTCTCATGGTGTTTTTGGGTGCAAAAGGCACCAGCTTTTTGCAGGTAATTTCCAAAGAGCCAAAATTTCCCCCGTGGATCTGATTTTCTCCTGCCCTCTTGTGTTGTCATTGCACCCTTTGCAAAGATACTTGGCACCTCCTGTCCTCATTTTTTTTTTTTTTTTTTTTTTTGGCCCTGCTGTGGATGCTGTGGCCTTGCCCTCAGCACAGACTCATCAGCTCATGGCTTTGCAATCCTCTGGGGTGATTCAGATCAAACTCTGCAACAACAACCAACCCAAGCAAGTGAAATTGCCCAGGTGCTCCCAGCTGAGGACCTGACCCACAGATTCAGTGCTGGGTGAGCTGTCTGTGGCCCTGGGATCTCTCAGTTGCTCAAGAAGAAACAAGAGTGGAAGAGGTGAAATTATCACCTTGCCCTTTGGGGTGATGGCTCAGTTGCAGTGGAATTGCCTGGGTGCAGAGTCACTGGAATGAGTTTTTTGGTCAAAAAACCATAAGATGTGTTTGAAAAATGTGTCAGTTCTGAGGAAATTTCCAGCTTCTCCATCCCCTTGTTGGTTGCCCTGCTCTGGACCTTCTCTACCTCCCCATCTCCAGACATGGTGGCCAAACCCACTTGTGGCCACCTCAGGGTCTCATTCAGTAGCCAAAGACCACCCTGTGGTTTATCCTCTGCCTGGGGATGCCCAACCCTCTGGAATTTTTTGGCTGCCCCCATATTTGAACTCAATGATTGCAGAGAATTGTCAGTGATGGCTCCAGGATCCCTTCCCTGAGCTGGGTTTCCATTCTGACTCCAGCACTCTTTAGGTGATTTTTTTTCCCTGGGTGTGTTAATGTTCTGAACACTCAGATCATTTCCTTGATTTTTGCTCACTTATTTAGTTTTGTGAGTTCCTCACTATTGGTTCAGTGTCATCCTCAGACTCTTTCAGGATGAAGCATTTCACTGAGCAAGAATAATTTCCCTTTTTACTCCATTCTGGTAGAAATTCCTAAAGGTTTTCTTCATTTCCTCTAGGAAGACTATTTATTTATGCATTTTTAGTTCCACTGTTTTCCATTAAATGAGGAAAAAAAACCATTTTTACTGCTCTCTTCTTGCAGCATCAGCTCTTGCCGTGATTCAACAGAAACAGATTTGGGGGTGAAATCTTCTTTTGGAATGTTTCCATTTTTCTTGTCATGTCCACATTGATCTGGGATGGGGAAAAAAAAAAAAAAAAAAAAAAAGGAAGAGCCTTGCTTCCCAGCAAATAATTTAATTTATGGAGGCCTTGCCTTGACTGTGTCTGGACCTCTCCAGAAATCACAGGTATAGTTAAAAAATCATTGGATAAAACTGCTCTGTGGTCCCTCTGAGTCTCTTTGGCAAAGTGTTTCCTGAGAACATGAATGAACTCAGGGCTGCTGAGAAGCCAGGAGCATTTCCACCTTAAATTCCAAAAGCTGGGACCAGATGTTTCAGCTCAGTCAAGGGGGGCAAGAGATAAAATTCAGAGAGGAACTTGGTGGCAGTGCTGGGACAGGGGGTGAAAGCTCAGTTTGTGCTGCTCTCTGCAAGAGCAGATAAATCAGAGGAGCTGAGCTGGGGTAGAGCAAAGGGGGCAGAAGATGCCCCCAGCCAAGCCCAGGGGGTTTTGCAATACTGAAATCATCTTCTGATGAGCCCTCCCCTGCTGGTGTCTCCTCAGGTTTTCTCCATGGGGGTTGTGGAGCTGCTGTTTCTTGTCTTTCTGGAGCATTTTGCAGCCTGCAGCAGCCAAGGGACCCAAAAAGGGGAAATGATGTTTTTAAGGAATTTTTAGCCCTAGGTTTGGGGCTGGAGAGATGCTCCAGTGACCCTGAGCCTGGCACTCTACCCTAAAATACCCTTTGGAAGATTTTCTTGGCTCCTGGAGGCAAACCACCAAGAGTAAGGGATGTGTCCTGCTGACAAAAAACCCATGAAAAGCTTCAACATCCCCCACCTCGTGCTTGGAGAGAGTCACTGACCTTGAAGAGAGTGAGAAGAGCTGAGGGATGAGCCCTGTGCCCACCTTGCTGACCTTTCCTGACCTCCCTTGCCCCTCCCTTTATAATGATGTTATAAAGGAATTTGTAGCCCTAGGTTTGGGGGTTTGTTTCTGCTGGGGTAGAGCAAAGGCCACTGCATGGGCAGAGGATGCCACCAGCCAAGGCCAGGGGAGGATGCAGCAGGGAGGTCAGGTCAGGTCTCACTGCTGAAGGAATTTTGTCTGCTCTGAGACCACTTTTCTTCAGCCCTGACCTTAAACCTTTGGGAAGTCCAAGACCCTTTCCTGCCTGGGGACCCAGTAGGATTTCACCATCTTCATCTCTGAGGAACCCTTCTGAAGGGACATTGGGAAGGGCCTCTGGAAGGCCACTGAGTCCCTGATTCCCTGGGGGATGCAGGCAGATCAGAGGCTCAGAAGAGCTTCCTGGAAGCTCTTGTACCAGACACATCCTTAGGTGGCTGGGGGGGTTTTTGGACCTGCCCTAGGGGGATTCTTCCTCCAAAAATCCAGAAACTCAGGGCCCTGAGTACACCAAGAGATCCTAATGACCCTGGGCAGCCTCACCTGGGGTCTTCACCCTCTCCATAGGCTGAGGAGCTCTCTTTAAACTCAGTCCCTGGGCTTGCAGCTTCTCTCTGAGCTAAGCTGGAGGTCTGTGTGTCTCTGGGCTGGTTTACTGGATGGCTTTTGAACCCAGCCTGTTAGACCTACCTCGTGCATTTGTCTCTCCTGTTGGATGTTTGGCTGGACCCGAGGGTTTGCTTTGCCTCCTTCAGCCCCTGCTGTGGTCACCCTGGGCTTCCCTGTTCTTGTTCCATCTCCTGGGTGATGTTCAAGGAGGACTGACAACCACTGGAGCCAGTGGAGTTGTGGTGCACCATGATTAAAGACTTTGCAGTCATGCAGCTCTGGTGGGAATGGCTGCAAAGATCTGAGGAAACTTCTCCTTGTCTCTAGAGATGCTGCAGCTGCTGCTGGGTGAGGTTAAGAAGGAAGAATTTCTGAGTCTGAAGCAGTTACAAAAAAGATGGAAGTTTGGAGGACCAGATCAGAGGAGAGGTGCCTCTGGATATCTTACAAGCCTCAACAGGAAAGAGCAGAGGCAGGAAGAGGAAATACACCCTGGGCTTGTGCTCTTCATCTGAATAAATCAAAACACTTTGCAAAAAGTGGCAGTGGTTTCACCCCCTCCTTTATGGGGGAAAATCAAGAGATGTTGTGGGCAACGTGTGGAAGGTTGGAAGTGGTGGAATTCCTGCAGTTGTTCCCAGTTTGCATTTTCATGAACAGAGCCCCCACCCTCCAGCTGCTGTTCAGGACCTCTCCAGGCCACGCTGACAAGATCAGGTGCTGGCATCCACCCAGATCATTAAACACCTTTTCCCCTGGGATCCTAAATGTCCCCACCAAGCTTCATGTGAGCTGGGGCAGATGAAGAAGGTGCCCTGAGCATGGGCTGGGATGGACCAAGACCTGGGTGCTGCAGAGCCCTGCTTGCTCAGAGCCTTGCTGGAGGGCAGGGAGCACATCCTGAACCTTGGGCTCACCTGGAGAAGGTGATGGTGTTCAGCCAGGTTTTGGGCAGGGAATAACCCCCCCTCCTGAGATAAAGCTCCTTTTGTGTTCACCTGGGTGACAGGGTGGGTTTTGCTGCTGAAAGGGGAGGGCAGAGACCTGGATGAATTCCAGCAGGGGGGAAGCCTGGCTCTGGACATCCCTGGTCATTCCCAGGGCTGATGGAAACCATCTGGGACCCAGAGATGCCACCCACCAGCCTGGGGGAGCAGGAGCTCTTCTGATGTCCCCACCACCCCAGACACTTTGTAGGGTTCAGGGGCCTGAGTCTGAGTTTTTCTCCTGCCTCCAACAGCACCAACTCCTCCTCTCTCTTCTGCTGGCCCTGGCCCTTGGGCAGGTGCCCCTGGAGCAGCAGCTCCCCCATGGTTCCCCTTCCACCTCCTCTTTGCAAACAGAGCCAGAAATGTTTCTGCTGAGCAAAAGCAAAGCCTGATGTCATCCCCAGCCCGTGCGAGCCAGGGACCTGAGCAAAAGCCTGGAGTGTCTGTATCTTAATCCAAGTGTGGTTGTTCCTGCTTTCCAGCCCTTATTACCTGCCGACTGCTCTGCTAGGAGATTGCTCAGACATCTGAAGAGATGCAAGCTGGCAATTTCACTGCTCCCCTGCAACAGCTCCAGCAAAACACCCGCCGGTGCCAAGCCCTTGGCTCCTCGACCTGTTTCTCCTAAGTAAGGAGATTTCCAGGGCGAGTCTGAGTTGGCCCTGCAGGAGGCATCTTTTCTCCTGCCAAGGCTGAGGCTGAGCTTGGGTTCTCCTGAGCTGTCACTCAGGGAGCAGGAATGCAGGCGAGGCTGCCCTGTGGTTAGGAGGACTCCACCCCAGAGACAGAGGAAGGCGCCCAGGTACCAACACTGGAGACTTGGGGCTCATCCAGGGGTGCTGATGACAGGCACTGATCTGCTGCTTTAACCCTTTGGCTGCCTGCTGGCTGGGAGCTCAGGGTGGCCCCGTGGTGGAGGGGGTGGGAGGAGGTGCTGGATGGGGCATCTGTAAAGATAAACAGGGATCCAGAGCTCTTCCTTCTCATCCTTGGGTCTAAAGGATGTTTCCCAGCTGGAGATTTGTTTAGTGGAAGAAAAGCTGCTGCTATTTTTGTCCTGGAAGGCTGGAGAGCTGTAGTGTGCTGAAACATGAATTCTATTGGGGTTTTGGTTGTGTTCTTTGGTTTTTTGGGTTTTTTTAATACTTAGGGTTTGGGTTTCATGTTGTCTCCTCAGAAGTCTTGGAGTCAAGGGTCTAGAGGATGTTTCCCAGCTGGAGATTTGTTTAGTGGAAGAAAAACTGGTGCTATTTTTCTCCTGGAAGGCTGGAGAGCTGTGGTGTGCTGAAGTATGAATCTTGTTGGCTTTTTGTTTGGGTTTGTTTGTTGGGTTTTGTTTTTTTTTTTCCTTTCTTTTAGTGCTTAGGGTTTGGGTTTCATGTTGATGGTTCTGCTGAGCTCTCCTCAGAAGTCTTGGAGCCAAAACAAAGATGGTTAACCCACCCAGGGGCACCATCCTTCAGGAGCACCCCTTGCCCATCAAGTGGGCAAACCCAAATGTGCACCTTCTGCCTTGGTGAGAGTGCAAGCCCAGAAGTTTTGGAAAGTCTGACCAAGGAAATGTTTCTTGAGCTCCCTCACCCACGTTTCAGTTGCATCTTGTGATGCCAACATCTCCCTGACCCCCCAGGTCCCAACTTCTTGGTGGAGTGACCAGCCCAGCTCAGAGCATGCAGCTCCAAGCACTGGGATAAATCCCACTTTAATGCCAGCTCTGAAGTTTGTTGGGATCTTGTGTGATGCTCCTGTCTCTAAGCCCCAACTCCCCATCCTTAAAGCAGGGATGGCTTTTGTCTGTCCTCCTAAGATGTGACATTCTACCTAAGTCATACCACTCCATGTCCTCAACTGGGACCCAGAGGCTCTACTGGTATCCAGGTCTTCAACTGGTTGGATTTTTTTTTTTTCATTTCCATCTGCCTTGTAGCTTCTGCAGAAAAACCTCAGAGGCCTCTCCTCCAGGTATCCTGCCTGGTTCTTCCCTCTGCAGATCCTGAGTATTAGAAGATTCCAGGTTTTTGGGCTGCTTCTCGTTGTTCCCCTTATTTCCTCACTGCAATACTGAAATCAGCTTCTGTCCTGCCCCTGAAGATCCCTCCCCTGCTGGTGTCTCCTCAGGTTGTCTCCATGGGGGTTGTGGAGCTGCTGTTTCTTGTCTTTCTGGAGCATTTTGCAGCCTGCAGCAGCCAAGGGACCCAAAAAGGGGAAATGATGTTTTTAAGGAATTTGTAGCCCTAGGTTTGGGGCTGGAGAGATGCTCCAGTGACCCTGAGCCTGGCACTCTACCCTAAAATACCCTTTGGAAGATTTTCTTGGCTCCTGGAGGCAAACCACCAAGAGTAAGGGATGTGTCCTGCTGACAAAAAACCCATGAAAAGCTTCAACATCCCCCACCTCGTGCTTGGAGAGAGTCACTGACCTTGAAGAGAGTGAGAAGAGCTGAGGGATGAGCCCTGTGCCCACCTTGCTGACCTTTCCTGACCTCCCTTGCCCAAGGGTCAATGTCTACAGGTCAAGAAAGTCCTCAGGAGACCAAGAGAAATTTCCCTCTGTGAAGCAGAGGGGTGGGAGAGCTCTTGGACCTCTCCACGTGTGTTCTGCCAGGGGTCTGGGGCCCCAGCACATGGGAAAAGTTTTTCAGTGGGCCTGGTGTGGGTTCTGGGGTCTCAGTTCTGATGTGCTGGCACTTCCCTTGCATTCCTCTCCTCCTGCTAAATCGTTTGCTTCTCGAGTGGTGGCCTGAGGATGTTTCCCATGTGCTCAACTGCTTTGCTCAGAACCTGATGGAAAAACCTTGAGGAGCAGAGATGCTCCTTTTTTTCAGCTTAATGAGCTTGTGGATGAGGTTTCCTCCAGCCCTGGAGTGCTCACCAAGCACATTATCAGCAGGGATGGCTGTTGTAATGAAAAAGCTTAAAAAAATAAAAAATAAAAAAAAAATCAAACCCACCACCAGCTCAAGAGATGAAACCCAGGCCACTAAAGAAGCCCTTGAGGGACAACCCAGTCCATGGGGGAGGTTGCTGGATGGAATTCACCTTCTTTCATCTTGGCTTTCCAGTGCTGCCTCTGACACAGGGACCACCATGGCCTGGGATCCTTGATGTTTTTTTAAGGAGAAACAGAAGCTGCTGAGCTAAGTGTGGGTGGGAAGGGTTGACTGGGAGTGAACCAGTGAAACCCATTTTCAGTCTGGGGACATTTGGCTGCCCAAGGAGAGCTCCAGCCTGTGAGCTGGAGAGAGATTGTCTGGGTTGGGCTGGGGATTTTGAGCTCTCCTCCTCTGCTGCCCTCATTTCCCTGGCCGTGTCAGGGTGACCCTGGCCAGTTTTGGGGATGTTGCAATCCCTGGTGACTTACAGCACGACCTGCTCTGTGGGCTCAGCCACAAACCCTGGTCCCGGGGTGATGTCACGGAGGAGCTGGCAATGTCACCTCACGCCACAACACGCTTCTGCTGACACAGCTCGACGTCACCTGGGCACCAAGATCTGCTGGGCATGGACCTGGCTGCACCTCCTGCCAATGCTACCAGGGCAGCATTCGCACCACCAGCACCTTTTGAGCTTGCTGGGTGCTGCTGACACACCACTTTGAGACCTGCCTGCTGATTCTCTGTTTCATCCTCGCCACCTGGGAAGCTCCATCAAGTGCTTAGGTCTTGGGTTTGGCTGCAGGGATGGAGCAAGGGCAGCTGAGTTTGCTCAATGGGAGCTCTTTGCATCACTTGTGGTTCTGCAGGCTGGAGTTCTGCTCTGGCTGAGGGATTCCTTGGGCAGCAAGGTGAGCCCAGAGCCTCCTGGCAGCATTTGGCTGGTGGGGGTCTGCTCAGGGACAGCTCTTTGGTTGAGCCTCCTGGCAGCAGCAGTGGCTGCAGCTCACCCAGCAGTGCAGAGCTGCAACACCAGGGCTGGTTACTCCATCCTTACTCCTGGCTTGCAAGTCTGAGGCTCCTCTCTGGGGTTCCTTGCTCTAAAGGTCACGCTGAACCAAGCAGAACTGGGCTGGAGCAGATCTCCAGGGGTCACTGACTGACATCAAAGGATTCCCCAGAGAGCCCTGAATGCCTCTGTCAATAGGACTCCCTGATTCCTTGTGGCACAGAGCCTCTCCTCAGTTTCCAGGCAGGCTTTTTGTTCAGCCCCTCAGCTTGGTGCTGTGTCCTTGTCATCACCAGCTGGATGGGTGACTCCTCTCTCCCTGCTAGGACCCACTGCTGGGAGCATCCCAGGGCCCACAGCTTGGCTGCCTTTGTTCTGCTCAGATAATCACAAGGGGCTCTTTCTCCTCTCCTTTTGCTTTGTTCCATTTCTTTATCTCAAGAACAAGCAGGGTATTCATCCCAGCTCCAGGCCACCTACAAACCCAGGATCTGCAGGAGGGACCGTGGCTCCTTCTCCCCAAGGACACCCTCATGTCAGAGGAGGTGACTGATGCCCAAGGTGACTCCTTTTTGCTGTGCAGAGCTCAGAATTTCCCTTGCTTGCTGAGAGGAGTAATTAGGACACCAATGCTCTACTCTTCCAGTAGGCTTTGCATGGCTTTTGGGTTCTTTGGGGTTTTTTGCTACCCTGAGGAGGGTTCAGCTGATTCCTGATGCTCCTGCCTTGCAACCTACCCCATCCATCAGTAGCTCCCCAGGCCTGGGAGCTGCTGTCTGGTTTTGGGGTGGTTCTGTGCCCTCATATAGCTTCACCCACCCTTGTCCCCTGGTGCCTTCATGATGCTGATAACTGCATTCACACACGGCATCTCATTTTTTCCATGTTTTTTCAGCAGCAGGGGCTTTGACCTGGAGCATGAGGAGCTTGTGCCTCCCTGTGTGGGCTGTGGGGATGCAGCAGCCTGCTTGGGGCTGGGTCCCTTAGCTCGGGGCTCATTGTGTGGTGTAGACTTGTCTTGCATCTCATTAGAAGCTCATTTCTCCCCTTCTTGTCTGTCACTCATCCCTCTCTTCCCTCGCAGCCTTCAGAGCTGGTGCTCAGCACAAACAGTCTGAGAACAGCCTCCCCTGCTGCTTTTCTCAGCCATTTCAAGTCCTTTGGGGTTACATCTCCCCCCCAGGCTAAATCCAACCTCACCATCCCTTGGCATGAGGGGGCTCACCCTAAAGTGACCCAGCTGAGGGGATGTCCCTTCCTTCTGGGAGCTGAGGCCACTCAGCTGCACCAGGGAGCTTGGGGCAGAATCTCTGTTGTCCCCATGTCCCCTGAGACCTGAGCACCAGCTCCCTCTCCTCTCTTGCTGCTCCTCCTGGGAGGGAGTGCAGTGGCTTTCAGTGTGTCCTGGGTGCTGGGAAACCTTGCCAGGGAGTCAGAATATTTAGCAGAGATGTTCTGCAGGTGATTAAGACCTGGCTCTGATTGCCTTAGACCTGATGTGCTTTGTAAACCAGGGGAGAGTTGCCTTCAGATAAGCCAAAATTACACTGGCAAGACTGAAAGAAGGTTCAGTGATGCTCTGCTGCCCCAGCAATGGATGTGAAACCTCCCAAAGGATCAGTTCTGGGGTGTTAGTTTCTTCTTTAGTCTCATCCAGCATTGTAAAACTCAAGTCAAAGCCCCTGATTTCAACACCAGCTCTTTTCCAGCCCAACAGAACATCTCAAGAATGTGCAAAAAAAATCGGTGCTGAAAACCCAGGGAAGGTTTTGCAGGGGGAACCTCTTTGTGTGCTTGCAGCTGTCCAACAATAAAAATAAAAACATTGAGAGGATGAAACAGTCCCCAGAAAATGGATGGACGTGCCTGGAAATGCCTTTAACCCTGATTTACTGCAGGGTTTTGTGGTTGGAGAAGCTGGGAGCCTCACCTGGACTCTTTGGTCCCCACTGAAATTACAGAGGGAGGGAGAAACCACCCGACCATCCCCATGGGCTCTGCCAAACAAGCCCAGAGGAAAGGGGATTTTGTTCCTGCAGATTAAATCAGATTTAAAGCTCTCTCCTGCCATGGCTGCAGTGGGCAAAGGGAAGGAGGGATGGCCCAGCCTCTCCTGCCTTGCTCTTGTAACTCCTGTGGGTGTGGAGTCCTTTTTTTTTTTTTTAATCACAGGGACTGATTCCACCTTCCCAGGCCCTGGAATTAGCAGGATGAACCCACTGGAGATGATGGCACAGGAACCCAAGGAGAATGGAGCCAAAGGTTCCATGAAAAGCTCCTGTGGGAGGGAATCCCAGGTGTCCCTGCTCAGGCAGAGAAGGAAACTGAGGGATCAGAAGCATCTTGCACAAGATTGCACAACCTGGAGGAGCTGGCAATAACATGCAGGTCTCTGGTTCCCCAACCTTCCTCCAGGCAGGTTGCTCATGGCTTCTGGAGGGAGCCTGGTCTTGCTTGATGCCAAAATCCACAGGAGTAGAGGAAAAAGTAAGTGATCTTGTCAGCAAAAACACCATCAAGGGGATGAGTCTTGTTTTGGAAGCCACGTGGATGTGGAGGAAGAGCTGGTGGCTGGAGATGCTGCCATCTCCAAGTACACGAGGTCACCTGGGTAGTGGGGAATGAGTCCATCAGATTCTGTCATTTGGGGTTTTTTTGTTTTGTTTCATTTTAGTGATGAGCAAAGTGCTCCTGACTTTACTGCTGTGGTGCTTTTGAGCAGCAAAGCTGAGCAAAACCTGAGCTCTGAATCAAGAGGACTTCCCAGGAGAAGGTCCATGGCTTGGAGCTGTGTGTGTGCAGCCTTTTTCTTACTAGAAAATAGGTCTTTTTCCTTACTAGGAACAGGTCTTTTTTTGCTAGAGACAGGACAAGTGACAACACCACAACTTCAGTCTCCATCTGTGCCACTGCTTTGGGGTCCACATTGCACCCCAAACCCTTCCTGAGCATCCTGGAGCCCTTCTGGGTCACAGGCAGCTGGAAAGAGCTCAGAGGAGCTGTTCCCTCTCCTTTTTTTGGGGGGGACTGAGGAGAGGAAGGAGGTTTGGAGCAACTCAACACCCCCATGGTGGCCTCCTGGGGTGGGGCAGGTTTTTACCATCATGCCAGAAGATGTGGCAGTCCTTGGAGATGTTTAATTTCCCATCTCCTCAGTGCTCAAATTGCCCTTTAGCAGTTGGGCACAGGAGGGGAAAGATCATTAACATACAAAGGGCTCCTCTTTCAACACCAGCCTTGCAAACTTTCATGATTTTTAGCTCTGTCTCATCACATTTGTTCTGCCTCGTTACTTGGGGCTTGTTTTGTTGGGTTTGTTTTGGTTTGGTTTTTTTTTTTTTTTCTAAGAAGTCTTGGATCTTGGAATGGGGTAAACAAATCAGAATCTCAGCTTTTGTCAAGGGCTCCTGATGGCTGGAGAGGGAAATCACAGCTTCTAAAGATGTTACAAATGGTGACTGGGCTTTGTCCCCTTGGCTTATTTCTGATTTTTGCAATATTTGAACAAATCTTTCTGTGGGGTGGGCAGGGAGCAGGGTGAAATTGCCACTTCTGCTTGCTTAGGACTGATGGAAACCATGGAAACCATTCCATTTTCCACTTTTTTCACTTCTTTGGCTGCTTTCCTTCTTTTTGTCTCACTCTCCCACCTCAACGAATTAGGTTCAGGCTTTGGATCTTCTCCTGGGAATATTGCTAAGGATTGGGTCGTGGAATCACTGCTTCCCCCTCTGGATTCATGCAGGACAGGTCCTTTGCTGGGGGCAAGGCAACTTCTTTGGCTGTTTTCTTGCTTTCTCAGGTGGGATTTGTTCACTGCCATGGCCAGTGGTGGGGATGGGAATCCCACTTGGTGTTGGCATCACAGCATCAGGGTTGGAGGTGCTGGTGTGGAGCCATCCCACGGTTCTGCTGGAGCTGCCACCCACTTAGGGTCAGGCATTTGGTGGCTCCTGCCAGAGTTATTCAGGTTAAACACCTCCAATGGTCCTTGGGGCCACCCTGACAATGGGCCTGAGGGGAAATAGGTCATGGGGAATGGGGATCTGTGTCACTGTGTTGGCTTCAAACATTCCTAAATGCAATCGGTGAGGAGATGCCAGAGGGCTGACCCATCACCTGCTGCTCCTCCTGCCTTCCCCTTCAGCCCTGTCCTGCTCCTCATGGACCACACAGGAAGGATGGAGGCAAAAAAGGAGCAAAAAATGATGGAGCTTCCCCCATCCGTTCGTCTGCAGCCCCCTGAGCCTCCCCCACCTTTCATCCAGGCTCCTCCTGACATCACGGACACCTTGGAAAAGTCTTGGCCTCTAAAGCATCATTTGCCTGCCAAGGGATTCTGGAGGAATTGTTCCAGAGCTGTCACAATAAATGACACCAAAGTTTGTTCTGATTCTCTGTGGTTTTGCCTCTTGCTGGGCTGTTGAGATCCTGGTGGGGTTTGGTGTCTGTGCTGGAAGCCCTCTGGTTCCTGGCCTGGTGGGAATCCTGATGGAATGGGAGGTTTTCCCAAAAAGAAATGTTTGTCTGGAGTGGAGAAGAGAAAGAATTGGTTTAATAATCTTTTCTTTCTTTATTGCCTGTCTTTGTGTTCCTTACACCCAAAATACTTATGGAAAATGACAGGTTTCCACCAAAAAAAGAGGGGGAATTCATTAAAAAATATATATGCAAAATATAACTACTTTTTTTTTAAATGAAACTGAATATTTTATTACTGGTCTTTGCTGTTCCTGTTTCCCACCTCTGCCACCATCAAAACAGAGCAAAGGAATCAAAGCTGAGTGACTGGAATTTTAGCTTTAAGTTGTTCAAGGTGTTTTTTGAAGCAGATTTTTCAACCAGAACGATATGAACGAGGTGGGGTTTTTTCCACCTTTTTTTTTTTTTTTTTTTTTTATTTATTTATTTAGCTTTGAACCAATTTTTCCAGTGCTGGAATGCAGAGGGTGTCCTTCCCCAGGCTCAGGTGAGTCCCTGGGCTTCTCCTCTCCTCCCACATGGACCTGCAGAGCTTGTCCTGCCCCGTGTCTCCACACAGGGTCTCCCTACCCTTGGACAAGGCTGGAAAGACATTAATTAATCTCAATTAAAATCCAAGGCTTTGGCCTTGGTTCTGCTGCTGGAGTCAGTTTGGCTGTGAAGGAAGGGGATTCTCAAGTGTTTATTAACTCCAAGGAACCCAATGGTTTTCCTGGGCATGGGATTGCACAGTTTTTCCATAGCAAAGGGTGGAAAAGCATCACACAAAGCAGTTTGGACTCTGGCAATGGAAGGGATGTGTTAGGAGACAAGTGGCAGGGCTTGTAGGGAGCTCTCACAACACAGGACAGGCTGGGGACAGAGTGGCAGAAAGGGAGCTGGGAGTCTGGATTGCCAGGAAGCTGAAGAGGAGCCAGCAGTGTGCCCAGGTGGCCAAGAAGGCCAAGGGCATCCTGGGCTGGCTCAGGAACAGCGTGGCCAGCAGGTCCAGGGAAGGGATTCTGCCCCTGTGCTCAGCCCTGGGGAGGCCACAGCTTGAGTCCTGTGTCCAGTTCTGGGCCCCTCAGCTCAGGAAGGAGATTGAGGTGCTGGAGCAGGTCCAGAGAAGAGCAAGGAGGCTGGGAAGGGATCCAGCACAAGTCCTGTGAGGAAGGGCTGAGGGAGCTGGGGGTGTTGAGGCTGGAGAAGAGGAGGCTCAGGGGAGACCTCATCACTCTCTCCAACTCCCTGAAAGGAGGTTGGAGCCAGGGGGGGGTTGGGCTCTTTTCCCAGGCAACTCTCAGCAAGACAAGAGGGCACAAGAGGTCTCAAGTTGTGCCAGGGGAGGTTTAGGTTGGACATGAGAAAGAATTTCTTTCTGGAGAGGGTGCTCAGCCATTGGAATGGGCTGCCCAGGGAAGGGGTGGATTCTCCATCCCTGGAGATATTTCAAAAGAGCCTGGATGTGGCACTCAGTGCCATGGGCTGGGAACCACGGGGGGAGTGGATCAAGGGTTGGACTTGATGAGCTCTGAGGTCCCTTCCAACCCAGCCAGTTCTAGGATTCTAGGATTCCATGAAACTCAGCTCTGGAAGGGGAACACCAACTTCTTCCAAAGGGTTTGGGATCCCCAGGGAAACTGAGCTCTGGATGGGGTCACCTGGAGGACATAAATTGATTTAAGCCCAAATCCTGGGATGGAAAGGGAATGGATGGAATGGGAGGGTGGAAGGGAGGGTCAGACTTGATGGAATTTTCCAGTCTCTCCTTGGAGGGACAGAGGAGCCCAAATGAACTCTTGGAAAGGATCAGCACCATGGGTACCTCTTTGGGAGGTGGAAATATGGGCTGCTGAGGTTTTTTGCCTGCTGTGTGCCAGGGGGATCTGTTTCCCATTGACTCCTGACCCTTCAGAAAGGGATAAAACAAAAGAGAAATAGCTGGCCAAAGGAGTGCTGCTGAGGTTCATGGTCCCACCAGCTTCAACAGGACCATGGTTCAACCTAGAGGAATAAAATAATAATAATAATAATAATAATAATAATAATAATAATAATAATAATAATAATAATAATAAACCAAACAACTAGCCTCTCTGAGCTAGAGAAGTATAAAAAGTAGAAAATCTCTTGGTTTGGGACAGTGGCTGGACTGGAAGTCATCTTCTCAGCTTATCACTGTACTGGATCAGGTCTGCCCAGGATGCTCTCCTGGAAATGGATTAAACCTTTTCTGAAGGTGGAGAATTCTCTTGGATATGTGTAGAATCTACACAGTCTCAGAGAGGACCTTGGTGGGAAATGGGTTTGCTGTCCACATAATATTCCTAGATAAAAGAAAAGATGTAAAATATCTTTTTTGTGGGGAAAAAAAAAAAAAAAAAAGTCCAGAAAAGAAAATGGCTTGGTTCTGTGCATGTGGCCTTTATTCAATCAGCTTGAAAGGTTTAATTGAGGTGGAGCTTTTCAAAAGTCTTGTAGGAAATGGGAGAAATAGAAAATATGGGATAAATAGAAAAATGAGAAAATGTGGTAAAAAGAAAAAAGTTTTCTAACCAATGTTTGGGCCAGGTCTAAATAGTTCCTGCTCAGTCTCCTGTGCAAGTCTCTGGAGTCCTGGCAGATTTCTCCTTCTCTTTTCAGAAACTTTCACAGCAGAGAAGCTGTCTCTGGGTCTCTGACTTGCACCTTTCCTTGGCTGAACCTCCCATCTCTGAACATCTTGACCCTGAAACTTTGACCTGCTGGGTACCACATCCTCTTGCAGCTTTTGTTCCTCTGCAATTGAAGTCTCCAAAATCCTTCCCTTTACCTGCCCAGCTCTGAGCTCCCCTCCCTGATGCCACCAGTGATCTCATCCCAGAAGCCACCATGGGGCTGAGATCTCCCCAGTATCCCCAGTATGGTACCAGCAAGAGCCCAGAACCTTCCCTGGGGATGTTTTATTCCCATTTCCTGTGCTGATTTGGGTTTTTCTTCCAATGGGTTTCCCTCCATCAATTGATTTTCCTCCTTTTGGTCCCAGCCTTGCAAACCTCACGATGCTTCCAGAGACCTCCTCACCCTTCCCACAATCCCAGCTGGAGATTGCCATAGCCAGAAGCTGTAATCACAAAAAGAACCCCCCTAAAGCAGGGAAAGGAGCAAGAAGATGAAGTTCTCTGCTGGGTCCTTGAAGTTCTCTGCTGGGTCCTGCACAAGCATCAGAACCTCAGTGTTTTGCAGCACTTGGTACCCAAAAAATAGGAGTGGGAGGATGCCATGAACTGGCCCCATGGGGATGCTCCTTGGAGGCTTCCCATCAATCCCAGCAAAGTTCTGCCTCCTTGTCACCTGTGTATGGAATTATTTCATGCAAATAAACCAATCCCTTAATTACTTGGGTAAAGGTTGCATGCTCCTTCCTCTCTCATTTTTTTTTTTTTTTTTTCCCTTCCATGACTCTCTGTTTCCTCTGCTGGCCCCCAGCAGGGACTCTGCCACCCATGGCATGACACCAGTGTCAGGTGGACCAGGAGGTGCTTTTTGCCTGGTGACAAGTGACTCAGTGCCTCAAGGGAGCCAGGGAGCTGATGAAAGAGCCCAGTGGGGAGAGAGAGAGAGGTGCAAGGGGAGGGAGAGAAGAGGAGAAACCTTTTGGGATGGGATGGGATGGGATGGGATGGAAGGGAGTCATCTGACAGGTACTGCCACCAGGCCAGCCTGTAATTAAAACTCACCTTGCCTGGTGTCTCCACCAGATCCTGTGCCAGTCCTTCCCTGTGGCATTTTCACACTCCTTATCTGTCAGAATAGAAATTGCTTTTTTTTTTTTTTTTTTTTTGCTTTTTTTTTTTTTTTTAAGAACGACTTTGAAGGCTTCATTCTGGCAGGGAGAGGAGGGGGGGCAGACAGTCTGCTTCCCCACACAGCTCCTTGCAAGGGGTGAAGCCATCCTTGCTTTGTGGGGGACCAGATTTTCAAGAGATGGGAGCTGGTTTTTCAAGGTGGGACCAGGTTTTCCAAAGTGCTTGGGTCCTGGCAACTCCCATCGTGTTTCTCAAAATGCACTCAGGGAACTGCAACTACTTCTTTCAAAAAAAAAAACCCCGTGGAAGCCAAACTGCCTCAAAAAAAAATCATCAAAATAAAAAATGGGGACTTCCTGATGGTGCAGACTGAAGTGGGGGCAAGGGTGGGGATGGGGGATTAGAGTCAGGAGACCCCAGAGCTGGTTATTTTCTTGGTGCTCAGTTTACCCTCTGCAGGCAGCTTTGAGATCCCTTGGCAGGAGAACCAAATGCACAAAAGTGAGGCAAGAGATGAGGTCCTGTTTTATTAAGAAATCACTTGGTGGGTCAGGGTCAGCTCTTTGGTGGTGGTTTCAGTATCATCTGAGAATTAGGGACTGGATTCAGATGCATGAAGTGATGCTCAGAAATCAGAGAATGAATCATGGGATGGTTTGGGTTGGAAGGGACCTTTAGGATCATCAAGTTTCAACCTCCCTGGACACCTCCCCTTAGAGCAGGCTGCTCAGGGCTGAAGGCCTCCCACATTTTCAGAATCCTGCTAAGGGTCTTGAATCACTAAAAATGATTCTATTAATCATTAAATCAAGTGATTTGCTAAAAATCATTCCTGCTAAGTGAACGAAATGGGGGGGGGTTGCTGGTTTCCTACACTTGGCTGCAGAAAGGGCCCAGGTCCCTGTCCTCCTGCACGTCTGAGATCCCCAGGGATTTTTGGACCAGATGCCCTGTCCCCAAGCCTCACTGGTCCCCTTCTCCTGTGAGGGAGGACTCGAAGGGTCCTGCAGGGGGTGTGGGAGATGCAGCCCTGCAGCCACACCAGGAGATGTTCCCCAGGAGCCACACGAGCTCACCCACGCCCAGTGCCCTCTCCCAAGTGGCCTCGCATGAGCATCCCATGACTCCATCCCCAGGAATGCTGCCACGGACCAAGCACCTGCTGGGGGATTGCATCAGGCCCCTAAACTCGTTCTGCACAGGATGGAGTGGCTTGGTGACACCTGCTTGTGTGCAATGTGGCACTTCTCTGGGATGCTCACCAAGGGCTGGGGAAGAGGGAGGTGAGGGTGAGGGTTCATTCGTCATCCTGGTGGTGTGAGCAGCATGGGGTGATGTCTTGCCAGCCTTCACAGGAGGTTTTGGGATCTTTTCTGCTCCTCCTGGAAGAAAGTCTTCCCTAGGCTCTGAGATGTCTGCAGTTTTTCCACTTCTCCAGATGAGCTGGGCCTGCTGAGCTAATGCCCACCCACATGCCTTAGGCTTTCTGGTCCTTACAGCTTCAAGCCCTTCCTTTTTTCTCCTTAAAAAAGCTGATATAGCCCTTGCTGCTTCTCCTCAGCACCACTGAGGAGATCACAGCATCACTCTGTTCTGACCTGGTCCAATCCTGCTGCCCTTTTATCTCTAACGATGCTGGGGGGGAGTCCCCCAGGGACTTCTGCAGGCAGACACAGAGGAGCTGATGCTGATTCCTTCTTACACCTTTTGTGCACATCCCATTGCCTGGAGATCTCTGAGGTATCAAGCCTGGATTCACCTCCCTCCCTTTGTGCAGCTCTCCCTGTCTCCACCGAGCCCTTTCCTTTGTAGTCAGGGATCAGCATTCCCAGGATTTCAGCTCTCCCGGAGCCAGGCACCTGGGTAAGGGGAATTACCAGGGCCCATTTCTCTCTCTCTGGACTGTAGACAGAGCCCCAGGTGCTCCTCTCTTAGATGCAGACATCCTCACCCTGAACTTCTAAAGCTGGGTGAACCCAACCACCACCCCTGATGTTTCTCACATACATTAAAGGCTGAGTGGCTGATAAGGAACCTGCTAGATTCCAGCCTAAATTTATTAATGTCCAATTTACACCAGCCCCTCCTCCCAGCAACGTTGTCCTTCACCTTTATGTTGCTTTTCCACCCCCTGGGTGCTTGGGTTGTGCTTCTCCTTACCCAGACCCAGACCATTCCCTTTTATCTCCCTGTGAAAGCCAAGGGCTCCCAGCATCTTCCTGCTGGGAAGGAGTTTCCATTCCCTTCCGTGCCCTGGAAGTTCTCCTCAGCCCTTTAGTTCTTCATCAAAGGTGATCAAAAGAAGATGCTGTATCCCAGATGAGACCCCTCAGAGCCAGATGGAGGAAATGCTGCTTTGTTTCTACTGGAAATATTAAACCTGATGAGCTGGGGGTTACATCACCCCCCACCCCACCACCAATTCCTGGGCATCCCAGGGCTGAATAATGCACAGGGATCTTTCTCTCTTCCTGCTGGAGGCAATTCCTATCTGCTCCAATCTGGAATGCTCAGGTTTTTGGTTTGGTTTTTTTTTTTTTTTTTACCTAAATCTTATGCCTGGACTATTTATCTCCAGGTGGGAAGCCTTATCTTGAGAGTTGCCCAGCAACCTGTGGAAAAGCAACTTTATGTCTGCCTTCACAAACCTCCTGATGCAAAAAAAAAAAAAAAAAAAAGAAAAAAAAAAAAAAAAGTGCTGAGAAGCTAAAAAGAAAATATTTTTTCCAAACCGTTTGACCTTTGAGAAGAAATAATTCCAGAAAAGAAAATGTTCTAGTATAGAATGAACCAGGCATCCCATTTGGCCAGACTTTGTTGAAACAAAATACTCTTACAGCCCTTGAGAAGTTGGGTTTGTGCATGGGGCTGGGAGAGAGATGTGTTCTGTGCTGTTTATTCAGCTTTGGGGTTTGGGAAATGCCAACATCTTTTTTTTTTTTTTTTTTTTTTTAGGGTGTTTCGTTTGCTTTCCTTTCTGAAAGAGTCAGAAATTTCAAAATCCTGAAACTCTTCCCAAAATGAACCAGCTGGTTATTGCTCAATTTTTTTTTTTTTTTTTTCCCTGTTCCTACCTCCACCCTCCTGATGAGTTATCCAGAGGGTGTGACATTCTGGGATCGCCCTGATCCCCAGGTGCTGGAAAGGGCCACTTCCAGCACCTTCTCCCTAAGTAGGGCTCAATCCTGCTGTCAGCTGGAAAACCTCTCCCTGCCAAAAGGAACATCCCATTCCCTTGGCTCAGGTGCTTCAAGGTGCCCTTCCCAGCTCTGTGGCCGAGCCACCTCCTAAAGCTGCTCCTGACCCCACGTCCTTTATCCACAGGGACTTGCAGAGCACTCGTTGCTCCTTTCTACCAACTTAAATAAAAGGCAAATCAAGCTGTGGGTGTCTCACACCTCAAGCATCAGGGCTTTCTCCTGCATTCGTAGAAAAGGTTGAGGTTATTACCAAAGAGGTGAAAATTAGATAATAGGTGATGTCTCAAGGGTGCCAGCCAGCCTGGGCTGCAGTGATTCTTTAGTTCACAGCACATCATAATTCACTGGTGACTGCTAACAGGAGCCTGGTGTCTTACTCTTATTTATGGGCTGCTAGTAGTAGATGATTATAGAAAATACAGTAATTAAAGAAGTACTTCGGCTGGGGAGGTTTGGCCTGGGAAAGAGTAAAATTAGCCCAGGCAAGATGAGCTGTTCCAAATTGGGAAGTCTGATTAATTTCACTTTCTTTTCTTGTAACATGCCTTGGTAATATCTGGGAGGAGGGTTCAGCCAGGGAAGGTTCTGAGTGGGGAATGAGAACCCACGGGCTCAAACACCTTGAGGTGATGCTCGGTGGTGATGCTCGGTGGGCCCCAGCTGCAGGACACCAGCAAGCTGGGCTTCAAGAGTAAAACTAAGGAAACCCAGTTCTTGGGACCACCTATTTACGATATTTTTGCTGATAGAATCTCTTGGAGGGAAACTCTCTTGGAGGGAAACTCTCTCGGAGGGAAACTCTCTCGGAGGGAAACTCTCTTGGAGGGAAACTCTCTCGGAGGGAAACTCTCTTGGAGGGAAACTCTCTCGGAGGGAAACTCTCTTGGAGGGAAACTCTCTTGGAGGGAAACTCTCTTGGAGGGAAACTCTCTCGGAGGGAAACTCTCTTGGAGGGAAACTCTCTTGGAGGGAAACTCTCTCGGAGGGAAACTCTCTCGGAGGGAAACTCTCTTGGAGGGAAACTCTCTCGGAGGGAAACTCTCTCGGAGGGAAACTCTCTTGGAGGGAAACTCTCGGAGGGAAACTCTCTTGGAGGGAAACTCTCTTGGAGGGAAACTCTCTCGGAGGGCAACTCTCTTGGAGGGAAACTCTCTTGGAGGGAAACTCTCTCGGAGGGCAACTCTCTTGGAGGGAAACTCTCTTGGAGGGAAACTCTCTTCTCTTTCCCCCTTGAGTTTTACCCCTCGTGTTCCTCTCCGGCCTAAGAATTCCCAGCAGATCCCAGGCCGGAGGTTGAACTGGCTCCAAAGCCAGCAGGAACCTGCAATTACCCAAACATCCCCGGGATGCCAGCAGGGCAGGATTCCCTTTGATGAAGCCTGGTATCCAGGTAACCTGTTCCTAATCAAACAAGCCACCTGGGTGTGCAGGAAAGGGCACTGCCGGCCGCTCCGGCTGCTCCGGGAGCCTCTTGTGGGCAGAGCAAACAGGAAGCCGAGGGATGGACCACTGGGAGCCACCCCACCTTTGCCCAGGGGTGTTGGGCAGGTGACGAGTCAGTCACTCAGAGCTGGTCCTTCTCTGGCTGTGACGCATTGTTTTGAACAAGAAATTCCAAGAGGCTTGATCGTCCTCTTGCTTTAGGGACCGGCGTCATCCCTTGAGGTTTTTGGGGTTGAAATCCGCAAAAGGTGCTGACCTTCCTCTGAGGAGCCCCCACGGGATTCGGGGTCAGGGTTGGAGCCTTCTCAGCCTGGAGTGTGCTGGAAGTGCTGAGGGAAGGAGGGTGGTCACCAAGAGAGGGTGGTCACCAAGAGAGGGTGGTCACCAAGAGAGGGTGGTCACCAAGGGAGGGTGGTCACGAAGAGAGGGTGGTCACCAAGAGAGGGTGGTCACCAAGGGAGGGTGGTCACGAAGAGAGGGTGGTCACCAAGAGGGTGGTCACCAAGAGGATGGTCACCAAGGGAGGATGGTCACCAAGAGAGGATGGTCACGAAGAGAGGGTGGTCACCAAGAGGGTGGTCACCAAGAGGATGGTCACCAAGGGAGGATGGTCACCAAGAGAGGATGGTCACGAAGAGAGGGTGGTCACCAAGGGAGGATGGTCACTAAGAAAGGATGGTCACCAAGGGAGGATGGTCACCAAGAGGGTGGTCACCAAGAGGGTGGTCACCAAGGGAGGATGGTCACCAAGAGAGGATGGTCACGAAGAGAGGGTGGTCACCAAGGGAGGATGGTCACTAAGAAAGGATGGTCACCAAGGGAGGATGGTCACCAAGAGGGTGGTCACCAAGGGAGGGTGGTCACCAAGAGAGGATGATCACCAAGGGAGGGTGGTCACCAAGGGAGGGTGGTCACCAAGAGAGGATGGTCACCAAGGGAGGGTGGTCACCAAGAAAGGATGGTCACCAAGAGAGGGTGGTTGCCAAGAGGATGGTCACCAAGGGAGGATGGTCACCAAGAGAGGATGGTCACCAAGGGAGGGTGGTCACCAAGAGAGGATGGTCACCAAGAGGATGGTCACCAAGAGAGGGTGGTCACCAAGAGAGGGTGGTCACCAAGAAAGGATGGTCACCAAGGGAGGGTGGTCACCAAGAGGATGGTCACCAAGAGAGGGTGGTCACCAAGAGAGGGTGGTCACCAAGAGGGTGGTCACCAAGAGGGTGGTCACCAAGAGAGGATGGTCACCAAGAGAGGATGGTCACCAAGAGAGGGTGGTCACCAAGGGAGGATGGTCACTAAGAAAGGATGGTCACCAAGGGAGGATGGTCACCAAGAGGGTGGTCACCAAGAGGGTGGTCACCAAGGGAGGATGGTCACCAAGAGAGGATGGTCACGAAGAGAGGGTGGTCACCAAGAGAGGATGGTCACGAAGAGGGTGGTCACCAAGGGAGGATGGTCACCAAGAGAGGATGGTCACCAAGGGAGGGTGGTCACCAAGAGGATGGTCACCAAGGGAGGATGGTCACCAAGGGAGGATGGTCACCAAGAGGGTGGTCACCAAGGGAGGGTGGTCACCAAGAGAGGATGGTCACCAATGGAGGGTGGTCACTAAGAGAGAATGGTCACCAAGAGAGGATGGTCACCAAGGGAGGGTGGTCACCAAGAGAGGATGGTCACCAAGGGAGGGTGGTCACCAAGGGAGGGTGGTCACCAAGAGAGGATGATCACCAAGGGAGGGTGGTCACCAAGGGAGGGTGGTCACCAAGAGAGGATGGTCACCAAGGGAGGATGGTCACCAAGAGGATGATCACGAAGGGAGGGTGGTTACTAAGAGAGGATGGTCACCAAGAGAGGATGGTCACCAAGAGAGGATGGTCACCAAGGGAGGGTGGTCACCAAGAGGATGGTCACCAAGAGGATGGTCACCAAGAGGGTGGTCACCAAGGGAGGATGGTCACCAAGAGAGGATGGTCACCAAGAGAGGGTGGTCACCAAGGGAGGGTGGTCACCAAGGGAGGATGGTCACCAAGAAAGGATGGTCACCAAGGGAGGATGGTCACCAAGGGAGGATGGTCACCAAGAGAGGATGGTCACCAAGAGAGGGTGGTCACCAAGGGAGGGTGGTCACCAAGAGAGGATGGTCACCAAGAGAGGGTGGTCACCAAGGGAGGGTGGTCACCAAGGGAGGATGGTCACCAAGAAAGGATGGTCACCAAGGGAGGATGGTCACCAAGGGAGGATGGTCACCAAGAGAGGGTGGTCACCAAGAGGATGGTCACCAAGAGAGGGTGGTCACCAAGAGAGGGTGGTCACCAAGAGGATGGTCACTAAGAAAGGATGGTCACCAAGGGAGGATGGTCACCAAGGGAGGATGGTCACCAAGGGAGGGTGGTCACCAAGGGAGGGTGGTCACGAAGAGAGGGTGGTCACGAAGAAAGGATGGTCACCAAGGGAGGGTGGTCACCAAGAAAGGATGGTCACCAAGAGGATGGTCACCAAGAGGGTGGTCACCAAGAGGGTGGTCACCAAGGGAGGATGGTCACCAAGAGAGGATGGTCACGAAGGGAGGGTGGTCACGAAGAGAGGGTGGTCACCAAGAACGGATGGTCACCAAGGGAGGATGGTCACCAAGAGAGGATGGTCACCAAGAGGGTGGTCACCAAGAGAGGATGGTCACCAAGGGAGGGTGGTCACCAAGAGGATGGTCACCAAGAGGATGGTCACTAAGAAAGGATGGTCACCAAGAGCCTTCCTCCTGAGCAAATGGAGGGAGAAGCCATTCCAAACCATGAGTCACTGCTTCCAACCACCCCTTTTGGGTGCTTCCAACCACCTCTCTTCCTTCCCACAGCCCATAGAGGGAGCTGAAGGTGCTTTGAATCACCTGGCATGAAATCTGGCCTGGTGCTTACATAAGATGCTGAAATACCTGCACGGCTTGGGCTTTTTGGAGCCACCCATGAGGCCTTTGGCCTCTCTTTGCCATGTGGCTCTTTGCCATGCTCCATCTCATGGTGCAGAGGGTGACATGAGGTGACTGAAGGCATTAAAGGTGCTGCTCAACATCTCTTCAATGGGGTTCCCCTTTCTTTTTGGGGTTTCCTTCCTCATCCGAGAAAGAGATGAACTCCTGACAATCTCTCTTGGAGGAGGTGGCTCTAAGGAAACATTCTGGACTCCAGGCATGGAAAGATGACTCCTGCTTTGAACATCAACCCTGCTGGAATGGGACGAGATCCCCTCAGATGTCCAGAGCTGCTGAAAGCTCTCAGGTTGAGACACGAGGCAGCAACCCTGGGAGCAATTCCAGCAGATTGCCTCTTGGGCCAGCGTGCAAGGAATTGGGCTGGGGCCATCCAAGCTGGCAGCAGAACCTGACCCAAAGCAGCCACAGCTGTGTCTGGGGACCTACAAGCTCTGTGACATGCAGAGGGACCAAGGGTCTTTCCCAAGGGTCTTCCCCAAGGGTCTTTTCCAAGGGTCTTTCCCAAGGGTCATCCCCAAGGATCTTTCCCATAGGTTTTTTCCAAGGGTCTCCTTAGGGATTGCTCCTCTGGACTCTTCTTCCACTTGCAGACACTTTGCTGTCCTCAGCACCTTGGGAGCAGGGAAGGGCAGACATCAAAAGCTGGATGGGAGCATCCAAAAGTTCATCTGGAGCACTCAGCCCTTCGCCTTGGTAACGGGAAGCTGGAGAGATTTCAAGCACTCTCATCCCACCTCCTGGCACTTCTGCTTCTGGTTAGGGCCAGACATAACCACAAGAAGAAGCTTTCTCACGGTGTTTCAGCACATTTCCTGTCGGTCCTGGAAGAAAACTGGAAGAACCTTTGCAACAAAGAGGACATTTACCCTTTGGAGAACCACAAAGAGTCTGCTTTGGAAATTGGCACAGGGCTTGGGGCTGGGGGTTGAGTGAGTTTGCTTTCCTGAACCAGTTTGCAGCATCCCAACTGAGAAGTGGCCCCCTCACCAAGAGGGAAGAGTTGATTTCATGTTCTGGAGCAATGAGTCACAGTCCTGCAGGGCTCCAGTGCCACGGGAGCAATCCCAGACTGGGATGGAGACTGGGATGGAGCAGCCTGGTGCAATGGGGCACCTTGGAGCCCACCAGAGGGGCAGAGATGGATGTGAGGATGGAAGAACATTGCTGTGGAGGGAAGGTCCTCCCTGGTGCTGACACACCAATCAATCTTTTTTTTTTCTTTTAACTTGAAGGAGTTGGGCTGTGTGAAGCAGAGCCATGGGGAAACCTGGTTGGAAAATTGGGTTTGTGTGGGGTTGTGGGGCTTCAAGGAAACTTTGGGGAAGAGGAAGACATTTGAAAGGGTTTCATCAAACTGTTTATGTTGGAGAACATGTGGGTTTTGGGTTTTTTTTTTTTCCAGTGCAAGTTTGGCTGCATCTTCCCAGGGTTAGTTTTGTTGTGATGGACATTGGTAATCAAATTAAATCAAACCACAGGAAAAAAAACAGTCAACAGGAAAAGCCTTCAGCTCAGATCACCCCTTGGGTTCAAAAGCCCTTGGAGGATCCTTCTCTGCCATTGTCCCTGCTGGGGACTGGAGCATGAGAAAGAAGTTTTGGGCTGGGAAAAGGCAAACTAAGAAGCCACCAAACTTTGCTGCCAGCACAGGAGGTGAATTGTGGCCGTGGAGCCATCCAGCCACATCCTTCTGATTCCATCAGGTGTGTGCTGCACCTCTGGATTTAGCTTGGGGCTCCTGAAGGTGTCAATACTCATTTTGGGTGTATTTGGTTTGGGAGTCAAATCCTCACAATCTAACATGGGTTTTGTTGTTGTTTTGGGGTTTTTTTTTAAAGGTTAAAGAGTGTGCCAGCAGAGAAGTTTGGACACCAGCTGGAGGGTGTTGAGACACATCAGGAGAAGGCTCAAAACCACAGAGCTGGGCTGGGATTTAACATCATCTCCCCGTGAAGTGCAGGTAGAATTTACTTTCCCTGGTTTATCTTTGCTAAGCCTTAATCACAGAGTTGCTGCAATTCCTTCCATGAGGTTAAGTCCAAGGAAATCCCCAGGTCACGCCATCCTCTGCTCTCTCTTCCCATCCTCTGCCTGCACTTTGCTCGTTCCAGAAGGATGTGAACTGGGCTCAGCAGTGGGATCTGAGCTGCAGGTCTGGGGTGAGGGCACTGGGGGGAAGGGCTGAGCTCTGTCTTGCCCCTTGAGCCTGGCAAACCAGCAAAGGTGGGAAGGTGCCCAGGTTTGTGTTCTATAGGGAAAAGTTTTCTCCATCTCCCTCTCTTCCCCGGGGGAGCTGTGTCTGGAAAATCAGAGCCCTGCATTTGACATCAGCTGGGAGCTCAGGTCCATTTTCTGGAAGGAAGGAGTTGTCCCTGCAGTGGGGTGTGTAGGGAGCAAGGGGACCTCCTGCATCCCAGCTGTCCAGCTCCATCCTTTTGCTACTTTCCCTGTGCCCAGCAGAGCTCTGCAGTGAAGTCCTCATCTTCCTCAGCTCCTGGTGGTCCCAAGCCCACCCAGTGCAGCATGTTCTCCTTTTGCAGAGGGCAGATCCACCTCACCCAAGCAGTGGGACAGGGTGAGGGAACTTGCCCAAGACCACCCAGGGGCCAGCAGCCTTGCTTGGAGGAGCTCCCGAATCCTTTGGTTCGTTTGCCACCCTCAGGGCCACGCTCACCTCCCCCTTGGCCAAGGGGAAGTTTCCTGGGACAATCCTTTCTTCTTGTCAACATTTTTTTTTTTTAATTAAATGAAATTAAATTTCTGTAGCAGCTTTTTTTTTTTTCCTTTAATATTATTCTGTACCTTAGGCATTGCTTTGAGTCCACCAGGCTGAGCTGTAGAAGAGTGAGGAGTCAGGTTGACAATCTGCCCGCTGCTCCTCCCTTCCCTCCCCCTCCTCTCCTCCAGCCACCCCAGAGCTACTCAACACTCGCCCTGTGCTGCAGTTTCATCCATCCCCAAGCTGCACATCAAAGGTTGGGTTTGCTTAGCTGCTCGCTTCCCTGGCAGCTTCAGGGATTAATCACACCCCAGCCTGCGTGAAAAGCGTGACCCTGTCACGCTTGTTTGTCTCAGCTCCTGGTTATCTGAGAGCCAACCTTGCCTTGGCTCTTGGCCTTTTTTTTTTTTTTTTTTTTTTGGATGGACCATTTCCATTTGGATTTCTTCCTTTGGGTTGGCTGGAGGTGCCCTGCCTGCCCCGGAGGATGCTGCTGCAGCCACTGAACGACCAGCTTTGATTTATTGGAGTTGTTGTGGTACCCAGCAGGGGCCTGGCAGGGGAGGGGCACTGAAGGCAGTCAGGAGTCATTTCTGGCCCTAAAGCTTGGTAGAAAATGAGGAAAAAATGAAGGGATCCCTCCTGGAGAGCCTGCAGGAATGGGGAGACAACCCGAGGGGTGATGTGTGATGGGTGTCAGCCTCCATCCACCCCCAGAAGAGGAGGTTTTGGTCACCATGGGGCAGTTTAAAGCATCATTTAAAGCAGCATTCTGGCAGCCAGAGGTGACACTGGGGGGCTGCCTGTGTGCTGGTGACAACCCTGTGCCAGCAGAGGTTCAAGTGGCCTCTGTAGCCCCAGAGAATGGGAACCAGGAGCCAAAACTGCAGCTGGATGGGAGCAAGGATCCAGCTGCTGCCTGGCTATGGGCTGGTGCTGAGCTGACCCCTGGGAAGGGATCTGGGGGGTGTCTGGGCTGGTTTGCTGGGATCACCCTGCTTCTCCCATAGCCTTCTGCAGCAGCAGTGATGCTACAGGGTGGAAAGAGCCCGAGTCCACCTGGGTTGTGCTGGAGATTGACCCTGCCCAAGCAGAAATGCTCAGAGAGATCAGCAGTGGGATCTTGGGTTTGGGTGGGATTATTGCCTGGATTTTTTTTTTTTTATGTCTTGGGCATCATCTCTGGTGAAAGAATTAGCTCAGAGTTGCAGAGAGAAGCTCCAAGAGTGAGCAGCAGGGCTCTGTATTGAGAAACAGGCACTGCCCTGAGGAGCTTGTACAAAAAAAAAAAAAAAAAAAATTGGGAGGGGAAGTAAACAGAGCAGGGCTGGGATTGCAGCACCCTGGCCCCATCCAGCACCTACACATGGGGCCTGGGGCCCTCCTGGCTCTGTGACACCAGCACTGACCTGTCCTGGTGCTGCAGAGGGGACAGGGGACACAGGGTGGGAAGGGAGATGCCATGGGATGAGGCTGAGCAGGTCTGATGATGTCCAGCAGCTCAAGGCAGCCTGAGGATGGAGAAGCCCTTGGCAGATGGAGGAGTTGGGGCAGAGTTGGGAATTCCCTGTTTCCAAGGAATCACACGGATAAGACGTGGAGCAATGGGCACAAGGTGCTCCAGGGGAGCTTCTGATTGGACACAAGAGGTAAATTTGTCACCATGAGGACAGTCAGATATTGGAATGGTCTCCCAGGGGAAGGGGTGGACTCCCCCACTTGGGAAAGTTTGAAGTCTCAGCTCGAGAGGGTGCTGGGACAGCTCAGATAAACAATAATATTAGAACAATAATATTAGAATTTTATTAGGATGATGACCAGATGATCCTTGAGGTCCCTTCCAACCTCATGACATTCTGTGATTCTATTCCCAACATTCCTGCCAGGGGGGAGCTGGAGCAGCTGGTTTGCAAAGCCCAAGGGATGTGTGGCACCAACTCCTTGAGGCTGGGGCTGTGGAGCTGTGCTGGGGGAGAGGAGAAACCTGGAATTCTTACAGGGATGGGGACCAGCACCCTCTGAGCTGCCTGCAGGATCCCCAGGAGGATGCCTGGGTCCCACACCAGGATGGATCCAGGTGGCTGCTGTCCCCTAGCTAAATTCCAGCTTCCAGTTTAAATCCTCTGCATTTCCCCTCTCCCTGGAGGAGCCAAAGATCCTGGGCACACAAGGGTGACCCCCCCTGCCATTGCATCCCAGTCCCACCAGTGCTGCCTCTCCCCGTGGGGGAGAAGGGGGGCTGCCCAGGGAAGGAGGAGGTGGCTGCCTTCCTGTGGGAGTGTTTTGCAGAGCAGGAGAGAGAAACCAAGAGGGAGCAGACACCAGGCAAACAAGGTGACTACGTGGTGAGGAATGCAGGCACAGGCTCTGCTCATGGGTGAGATGCAGAGAGGAGATAGAGGGGCAGCTGCAAAAATGCTTTCACCAGCACAGCCCCGACACTGGCTCCCAAAATCTGAGAGGAAGGGTCCAGTCTCAGCATCTCCATCCCCAGGGAAAGAACCCGGACGCAGTTTGGGGTTGAGCTGCAAAACTCTTTGCCACGAGGCACTTGCTACCAATGGCTTAGCAGGGCTAATAAAGCTTTCAGAGAGGTGTTGTGATAGGAAGAGTTTTAAAATAGTAAGTTGTAAAAAGATAAAGGGGTTGGGGACAGATAAAATCTTTGTGCTTGAGCAGGCAAATGGCAGTGCAGGAGGTGTAGGGATAGGCAGGAGCTCATTTTGGGGCCAGGTTATCCCCAGACCACTTCCTCTAGGGTTCCCAGAGAGGGAACTGGAGGAATCCTAAACCTCACCCTGAAGTAGTTCTCCTTTGTGGCATTTCTCCATGGTAATATTTGATTTACTTCCCTGGAGAGGCTCCATCTCTGTTTCTCTAGGATGAAACAGGTCCTGGTAGCACCATGGCAAACACAGAGTGAGCTCCTGAGATTCCTTTCCTCTGGAAATCAGGCCCAAAGCCCAGCTTGCCAGTGGGGTGCAGCTGGCTGGGGATCACCCCGTTCCTCCCAGACAGGAGCTTTGGAGTTGGAATTTCTCTCTCTGGTGATCAAAGCTGCTTTGCTTCTTCTCTGGCACGGTTTGGGAAGGTGGGAAGGAGGGGTGAGCAGGGCAGTGGGTGCTGCCAGCAGGAGGAGGTGATGGGGACAGGAGGGCAGCGGTCCCCAGGGGGATGGGCATCCTACACCTCTGCTCCTGCCTGGAAAAATCAGGAAAAGGATCCTGTACCCTGCCCCTGGCCTCCTAAAGAGCTGAGGAGGCTGGAAATTTCCCTGTGTTTATCAGAACTGAGTGGTTTGTCAGACCCTGGCTCACGCATCTCCACCTCCCCGCGTGTCCCTGCACTCGGTTCCCAACTGGGACCATTCTGGATTCGGTGCTGGGATGAGCCCCACACTACTCAGCCCCATCCGCCTTTGATCTTAAGCTCTGTCAAGAAAGATGCTTTGGCAGGAATCTCACCCGTCAGGTACCATCCACAGGCGGCTGCAATGTCACAGCCCTGTGACAAAGCTCTGACAGCTCCAGGAGCTGAGGTGGTGCCAGGTTGAAGCTAAGCCTCCACCTTCTGCCCTGGGGCTGGGGGCAGGATCTTTTCCAGGCTCTGCAAAAAGCTTCTGGCTCCCTGCCTGGCCGGTTCAGGGGGCTCAGCTACTTGTCACATCCTGGGGGAGCCGCCACTGAGTGTCCCCCCCCCTCTCCCTCCCCCCCCGGTGTCCTGAGCCCTGGGTCTGGCTGTGAACCCCAAGACCGAGCTGGGGGGAGGAGCTGCTGCGTGGTGTAAGGTGCTGAGGAAGAGGATGCTGGTCCTGAGCAGTGTGGCCGAAGTTTGGCCATCACCCCCACCCCCCCCAAAATGAGCCAAGTCCTCGCTGGTCCCGAGGGTGGGGACCCCTGGGGTGTCACCGGGTACCACCGTGGCTTCACCCCCGTCCCATCCTTTTCCCAAATCATCCCGAAAGTGGCTTTTCCTCCTCGGCTCGGGGTGGGGAAGCCACTAGATGGCAACGTTACCTGCAGCCTGGCTGCCTCGCCGAGGATGGAGCGGGACCGGGACCGGGGATGCTCCTGGGGACCGGGGCAGCTCTGGGGTCCGGGACAGGGGGGGGATCCTGACCTGGCGGGTCCCCTCTTTAGCCACAGCTTAGTGACACGTGTCAAGCAAACGAATTACCTTAAAATGACTTTAATTCCGGGTCATTGGTTTCATTTTTACCAGCAAAGCCCCCGTGAGATGTGGCAGCACCGTGGGCTCACACGCACACCCGTGTCCACGTGTGGGCAGCCCTGGAGACTGCTTCCCTGCAGGATATCTCAGGGAATCCCCCAGCCTCTTGCAAACTTGGCCAGGTTTGCCCTTGAAGGACAGTTTGGTCCTTCCAGCCTGGTCAGCTGAGGCCTTTCAGCATTTGTCACACTTGCTGTGGTGTCACTGCTGTGGCTGCAGCCCTGAGTCCCCGGTGGTTTTGGGCTTTGAGCCATGACCCAATCCAGCTGGCCACGGCCCAGGAATGTGCAGCAGTGTGGAACCTGCTGGGAGACACCCCTCTGATCCCTTTGGATCCCCTCTCTGCCCCTCTTAGGTCCCTGCCAGGGCCAAGCTCTGATCTGTGAAGGGTTTTAGAACCTGCCGGGGGTGAAAAGCCACCTCGGGTTAACCCGGGCTTGTTCCCTTGGGAAGGCAGGAGAAAGGCTGCTGGGAGCCTGGAGGTGCTTTGGGCACGGTGCCCATCTCTGCTGGGTCCCATCCCAGTGCCCAGCGAGTTCCTGCAAGCAGAGAAGTTCCTGACCCTGAACCCCTGTGCCTCAGTTTCCCTCCCCACACCATGATCCTTGCTTCCCCTTCAAACAAGGAAGAGGCTGGGGTTGGTGGCACCTGGCCTGGATGGGGATGGTAATTAAGTCCCCATCCCATGGAGGCCACGGTGCAGGAGGAAATGAAACCCCAGCGTGGTACCGGAGAGCAGCCCTGGACAGAAAAGGGCTGTGCCCCTCACCCCAGGAAGGATTTATGGGAGTCCTGAGTCAGAGGGTAGAGCACTACAACAGCTCCTCCAATAAACACTGGGGGATGGAGCTGGGGCTTCCTCCACCAGAGCCTGGAGAAAGATGGATCAGGGGGGATTGGGGTGGGGAGGGAGGTGGGAGCAGTGCCCTGCCCAGAGCTCCGTCCTCCAACACCTCCCAAGTGGTCTGTAGTAATTTTTATTTTTTTTTTTTTTAATTTTCTTTTTTTTTTTTTTTTTTCTTTAGGGCTTTTTTCCATCCTCAGTCTCCACCCACTGCCCCCTCCAAGCTGTGAAAACTCCAAGTTTGGAAACCAGCCTTTGTCACCAAATCACCCCCGTCCTGCCAGCTGCAAACCTCCCCCTCTCCCTCTGCCTCTTGGAGGGGCCCCAGGGGTGGGACCCCAACTCTCTGAGCCTGTCCCAGGGAAAATGCCACCACCACAGGGCCAGAAAGGTGAGATTTGGGGCCAGGGGAAGGAGGGGAGGCCAGGAGGTCCCCAATCCCAGGAGCTTTGCTGCAGTGGAGACCAAGGGTGCCGTTCCCCCAAATCCTTCTCCACCACCCTGCTCTTTCCAGCCTCCCTGGGTGACTAAGAGCTGGCTGACACCCAGGGCTGTCACCCCAGGACCCCAAACAACCCCAGGGAGCCAAGAGGAAGAGGAAATCCTTGAGTCTCCTTCCTCATCACCCTCCTCCTCCTCTTTTTTGCTGCCTGCCAGCTGCTTTCCCCAGCCAAGGGGGTGGCCCTGGGTGGCCCAGCTGGGAAGGGCCTCTCCCTATTACTCATGGGGATGATGTTGGGGGGGGGGGATGCAGGGCTGGAAAGTTGGAGTCAGTGGAAAGTGGGCACTTGCTTCTGACCTTCTCATCTTCACAGCTGGAGCTGAGCTCAACCAAACACCCCGAGGTGAGGCCAGGGGTGGCAGGAGGTTGGCAAAGGGACCTGGAGCTTGGCTGGGGTTCCCCATCCTGAGCTGGGAGGACGTGGAGGAGTCTGGATTTACAGCTCCAGCCTGAGAGAAACCTCATTTTCCTGCTGCTTGCTGGTTAAGGATGTGTCTGGTGGCCACCATCAGAGCATCCCATGCCTGGGGATGCTCCCTCAGCATCTCCCACCCATCCTTCTGCCATGGAGAGGATTCCCAGACTCATGACAAAAATAAACCCCAAAGTAGAGGGAAGGCCTTGAAGGGTTCCTTAATCATACTGGGAGTTGTTTGAAAATCTTCCTCCCAGCCCTGGCTCCTCTGAGCCTTTCTCAAGCTCTGGGGGTATAAAGCTGCCTTGAAACCAAACCCCCCACAGCCCATGCTGGTGATTCCCTCACCCCAAGCTTTCCAAAATCAGGACAAGGATCTGAATTTCCCAACAGGAAGGTGGCCTGGAAGCTGAATCTGCAGCTCCTGGTGCCACCATTTCCAGAGATTTCCCAATCCAAGCTTCTGTGGGCTGGAGATGGACTCACTGCCCACCTCAAATCCTCTCCAGAGCACCCAAGTTCAGTAACATTGATATTCAAAACTTCTCCTTTGCTCAAAAGCCAGATTTTTTTTTTATTATTTTTACCTAAACAGAGTTTCCATGAGGAGGACATCCACAGAAGGACCAGAGCCTGGAGGGTTGGCATCTTCTTTACAGAAGGCAATGATGGATTTTTTTTAGAGAAAATGCAATTTTTTTAAGAAAAATCTTTTGATGTGAAAGTCTTGTGGTGGGTGTGACTCTGAGAGGGTGTGAGACATGGACCCCCTGCTCTCACAGTGGGGACAAATCCAGCTGGGAGTGCCACCAATGTCCCTTGTCCTCCATGAATGCTCAAGCTGCCAGTTATTATGGGATGGACACAACCACCTCTGCAATATTGCAAGGGGAATTTCTGCCTGAGTCCAGGTGAGCAGATTTATTTCTGGGAAAAATAAAATAAAGAAATCTTTATTTCCAATAAACCAGCATTTTCCTGTTATAACCCAGCAAACAAAACTCTCCCAAACCCTCCTGGATCACTTTTACTGCTCAGAGTGAGGCAAGAGCCAGATTCAAAACCATGGGCACATTTTGGGCTACAAACTGGATGAAACAGGACCCCTGGAAAGCCCAGGTGGGATTTTTGCAACTGGATGGTGAGACAAAAGCTGGGCTGACCTCCACACCAGCAAAGCTCTCCTGGGGGGTTCAAAGGGAGCTGTGCCCATGGTGCCTCCCACTTTTCCCAGGAGCAGGAGGAGGTGGGATCCAAGGGGTGGTTATCACCAGGTGATGCCTTCCCAGCTTTGTCCTGAGCTGGGATTGAGTTACAGGGCTGGGAAATCTCCTGGGCAGGTCGCAGGTGGATTAAGGAATTCCAGTCCCCATTCAGTGCCCGGTGAAGCACAAGTAATTTGGGAGCTGTAAAGAGCCAGGGGGAGGTGAAATGGGAGGTGGTGGATGGGAAAGGCTAGTGAGTGAGGTGAGGGGGAAAAAGGGGGAACTCCTCTGTATTCCAGGGGTTCCGGTGGTTCCCTAGCCTGGGTTGGGAGCCTTAGGAACTGGGGAGGGCCTGGGGTTCCCCTGGAATGCTGAGGGTGAGGGTGGTTTCCTTCCTCGGGGCTTGGGAGGTTGAGGGGTTTGGGGGGAAGAGGCTTGGGGGGTGCTGGCTGCTCCTCAAGGGTTGAGGATTCCTGGGATTTTTGGTATTCCTGGTTTTCTTTCAGCACCAGAGAAGGGTTGGGGCTAAGCTGGAAGTTGGCTGGTTGTTAGAAATGTGCAAGGGAAGGTGATGCTGGAATCCATGCAGGCAGGGAGGAAATGGTGGGATTTGCCATCCCAGCCACCCACCAACTGCTTTATTTCACCCGGAGCAGCCAGAGAGAGCTCTGGGTGAAGGTGATGGGGTGGGAGGAGAGGTTGATGTCTCAGCTCCATAAGGGGGATGCTTCCAGGGAGAGGGAAAATCAGCAGAGGTGGATTGTGGAGCTGGGTCAGAACCAGGCTACGTCCCCAGCACGGCTGGAGGTGGGCATGGAGCCCACCAGGGGCTGGAGGAGAGGAGCTGGGACATCCCCAGCATTGGGGAGATGCAGGCACAGGTTGCCCAAGGAAGTTGTGGATGCCCCATCCCTGGAAGTTGGATCCTGAGCAACCCGGGCTGGTGGGAGGTGGGGAACCCAGGAGGGTTGGAACCAGGGGAGCTTTAAGGTCCATTCCATCCCAACCCATTCCATGATCTTGGTGGTGGGGGGGATGTGGGCAGAGGTCTGAGGAAGCCATGGACCCCCCAGTGAGGAGCTGATGCTCCCAGAGGGCTGAGAGATGGGAGAAGGAGAAGCCAGGGTGTAGGAGCTGGTGAAACCCTGAGGTTGTGACAATGCCAGAGTGTGTGTGACACCCCGAGTGTGACTGTGAACGTGGATCAGGTGACAGCAACTCCCTTTTCCTGCCTCTTCACATCTGCCTCCCACCAGGCATCACCCACCAAGCCCAGGACTCGAGCTGGACCCTCTGGCCCCTTGCTTCAGGCCACTCCTGGGGGATTTGGACTTGAGGAGGACCCTGAACCCGAGCTGAGCACCCACCCATCACCTCCAGCTGCCTGGACACCCAGGGACTGTCTGACTCCCAGCTCCCTGAGGTCACCCCAAGGCCGTGGAGCAGGAGGTGGCTTGGTCTCTGTGTGTGTCCCAGCCCAGCCTGGCCTCGGGTGGGATGTCCCAGCACCACGGAGCCCCTGCCGAGGCCGTGTCCCCTGGGGCAGGTCCCCTGCACCCTCCTGGCGGTGCCTGGGGGGACTTTAGCACCCAAGAGCCGTCGGGGAGGCAGCGATCTCCTCCACCCTGTGCTCCCCGGGAGACTCCGAGGCGCCTCTTAATCGGGCTGTAATTATACACTTAACCCGCACCATTTTTTTTTTTTTTTTTTTCTTTTTCCTCCTCCCTCTCCGAGTTCACCTTCCCCAGGGATGTAAATCCCCGGCGCGTGCTGTGGGGGTTGGCAGCCCCACTGGTGTCCCCACGCGGGTCAGCGGGCTGGGGGAAGGGGGACGGTGACATGGGGGACACCTGAGGTGACACCAACCCAAACGGCTTGGCAGGGGTGTCCTTTAGGGCGGGCGGTGGCCCTGGGACCTGGGGAGGTGGCAGTCACAGACAACTCGTGTCCTCCGTGGGGACAGGGTTGTCCCTCTGGGTCCTTTGTGCAGCAGGATGAGACTCCAAGGTGGCTGCTAGCCCCGGGCACTAGCCAGCCAGGGGACGGAGGTAGCCACCACCAGACACCTCCAGCCTCGGGGGTGGTTTGGGGGTGGTGGGAGCCAAGCTCCAAATGTCACCTCACCGACTCTGTCCTTGTGGCAGCCCTGCCAGGGCCACCCCTCCCGTCTGATGCCCACGGCGCTCCCCGGTTCCTCCTCAGAGCTGCCGGGCTCCTTCTCCAAGCCCCGTGACGAGACTGGGACCACTTGGCAGGGATCAAACCCCCTTTTTGGGTGGGGGGAGAGCCCTGGCTGAGCATCACCTGGGACCCTCCCAGCAGCAGGCTCAGCCCCAGGGTTGGTTTCTGCCTTTTCCTGCTTCTGGGCAAGACCCCGACTCCTTTATTCAGGAAAAAAAAAAAAAAAAACCAAACCAAAAAACAAACAAACACAGAACACGACACTGAAAATTTTGCTTAAATTGAGCCTGGGAATTTGGCCCCAGAGGCTGAAATAATTCCTTCTGCGTGGCACACGCAGAGAACAAGAAAACAAAACCAAAGGGAGAAAAAAAAAAAAAACACACAAAAAAAAAACCAACCCAGCAAAACAAGCCAAAAAAACAAACCAGAAGCAGCAATATAAAAGGAACAATTTCCTTTACCACTAATTTTCTCTCTGTTAATTAGCAAGAATGTGGGGTCACTGATTATAATACTCTTCACATCTTTCCTAACCCACACATCCCCAGCTGGGGACAGGGAGTGACCACACAGCCCTGAGCCTCCCCAGCAGCCTCAGAGAAAATCCTGGGAAGGGGAGGGGGTACCCCCTGATGTTGCCTCTTCTGGGGGTAAATCCAGGACTCCAAGATTTTTTTATATATATATATATTTATTTTTTTAATCAAGGTTCAACCTGAATCTGCTCCCTCTGAAACTCAGCACTGGCTGCAAAGGAGGAGATGGGAGCCAGGGCTGGGGCTGCTAACAGAGAAATTTTCAGCAGGGCTTAAAAATATAAAGCTGGAATATGGAAAACAGAGCAGCTCCAAGTCCAGGAGCTTCTCCCTGTTCCCATCGTGCTGTGTCCAGACCCAGGGATGAGCTGGAGATCTTCAGGATACACACACAGCTCCCAGGAGCAAGTCACTTGGCTGGGAGAGAAAACCCCCATTGCCCCAGAGATCTTGAAGCTTTTCTGATTTATTGCACTTTTCCCTCTTAAAAACCCCCTGAAATAAGTTTTTGTGGGTTCGTTTTATGGTTGTTTGGGGTTTTTGGGGTGGGGTTTTTTGGGTCTTAACCACCCAAGAGAAACGGGTGCTTGGGGACAACGCTTTTCCTCAAAGCACCCAGGGAGTTTGTGGGTGGATCTGGGGGGTCAGTGGGAGGGTTGGGGTGTCACCAAATATGGGAAATGTCAACAGAATATCTGCTTTTCTCACCAAGAATTCGTTGAAAAGTTTCTCTTCCATTAGAAAAATGTTAGAGTGATTTTTTTTTTTTTTAATTATTATTATTTTTTTTTATTCCCTTTCTTCTGTTCACCTGCTCCAGGACTTTTCCCATGCCACCCTTGCCTCACCCACTACCACCCCCCCCGTAGCCACAAACTGCACCTCCAGCTCGATACGACCCAAAAAGCACTTTCTGAGGAATAAAAATCCAGGCAGGAGGGGTGATTAAATCTCTCTTTTATTTTCACCAGAGGGCAGGGGAGCACTGTCCCCCCCCCTCCTTGCCACTTCCAGGGAGCGCCGCGGGTTTCCCATCGCTCGGTTCCCCCCCCAACCCGGGCAAGGAAGCAATTTGCTGTCGTCAGCCATGTGTAGGGCTCCCAAATGAGGACCGAGCATGCTGCCAGCTGCCAGCTCCAGCCTTTCCTGTCGGCTCTTTAAACCCTCAGCAAATTCCTCCCCCTGCCAACCTGCAAGTCCCAGCGCATCCCGCAGCACTGGATGGGAACCGCTGGTCGGATGCAGAGGGTGTGGGGTCACCCAGATTTCCCCCTTCCCGTGCAAATGCAGCTTCAAGTGCTTGGGAAAAGCTGGGGAGGGTCCCAGGTGCCCTAAAATGGGGGATCCAGATGTTGCTTGGTGGCATCTGGACGTGGAAGCACCGCCCAGCACCGGCCCCTGGGAGCCAGAGGTGCCGATGCTCCCACGCAGCGCAGCCCCAAGACGGGGCCCCGAGGTGAAAGTCCCCAGAATGAAGCTCTCCCAAAAATAAAGGTCCCCCAAGTCTCCCCATTCACTCCTGACCTCAGCTCAGATCATTTCTCTGCACCAAAAGACAAGGACAGGGATTCCTCTGTCAGCTTTTGTCCCACCGCTCCGGGCAGTGATTCCCTGACCCGGAGCCTTTGGCCTTTCCCCAGGTTTTCTGGTGCTTGTGAGCAGCCTGGGCCGGGGTCAGGTTTCCTAGGAAATCTGGCTATTTCTTCCTGACCGTTAAAAAAAAAATAATAAATTTTTTTTTAAATTAAAAAAAAAAAAAAAAAAAAGAAAAGGAAAAAGAAAAGAGAAAAAAAGAAAAAAGAAAAAAGAAAAAAAAAGGAAAAAGGAAAAAGAAAAAAGAAAAAAGGAAAAAGGAAAAAGGAAAAAGAAAAAAGAAAAAAGAAAAAAGAAAAAAGAAGAAAGAAGAAAAAAGAAAAGAGAAAAAAGGAAAAAGAAAAAAGAAAAAAGAAAAAAGGAAAAAGCAAAAAGAAAAAATAAAAAAGAAAAAAGGAAAAAGGAAAAAGAAAAAAGAAAAAAGAAAAAAGGAAAAAGGAAAAAGAAAAAAGAAAAAAGGAAAAAGGAAAAAGGAAAAAGAAAAAAGAAAAAAGAAAAAAGGAAAAAGGAAAAAGAAAAAAGAAAAAAGAAAAAAGAAAAAAGGAAAAAGGAAAAAGAAAAAAGAAAAAAGAAAAAAGGAAAAAGGAAAAAGAAAAAAGAAGAAAGAAGAAAGAAGAAAGAAGAAAAAAGAAAAAAAAAAAAGAAAAAAGAAAAAAGAAGAAAGAAAAAAGAAAAAAGAAAGAAGAAAAAAGAAAGAAGAAAAAAGAAAAAAGAAGAAAAGAAGAAAGAAGAAAGAAAGAAGAAAAAAGGAAAAAGAAAAAAGAAAAAAGAAAAAAGAAAGAAGAAAAAAGAAAAAAGAAAAAGGGAAAAAGAAAAAAGAAAAAGAAAAAAGAAAAAAAACCCCTGCAAATGGTGGGACACTCCTCCCCCGATTCTTCTCACCCATCAAAACCTTTTGCTTTGAGAAAACGAAAGGGGTTTGTTCCATTTATTGGAATTTCAACAGGGGGCTGCATGATTTCAACCTGAAAAATTCCATCTTTTCAGTGCAACAAGTGACAGAGAGGGCTTTTCTTCCCCCAGAGCTCAGCTCTTCCTTCCATCCCTCCCAGTTCCCCTCTTGGGTTTTGCACCCAACCATTACCCACAGATATCTCACCATGTGAAAGCTGCAAACCCTCCAGAGGTCTCACCAAATGGAAAAAAAAACAAGAAAAAAAGTTTCAAGTGAGAGCTGCCTGCCCAGGAAAAGGAAAAAATATTTCTGCAAAGAAGAGTCCCCTGGAAATGGTGTAGAAAACCTGGCCCAAATCTTAATTTGGCTTGGTTAAGGCTCAACTCTGGGGGCAAATGAACCTCCAAAAATAGCTAAAAAAAAAAAAAAAGCCCAATCTGAAGTAATAGTGCTCATGATTTAAATGCATAATAAATTCCAGTTATCTAAAAATAAAATAAAATAAAATAAAATAAAATAAAATAAAATAAAATAAAATAAAATAAAATAAAATAAAATACAATACAATAAAATACAATAAAATAAAATAAAATACAATAAAATAAAATAAAATAAAATAAAATAAAATAAAGTAAAATAAAATAATTAAAAAATAATGATAAAAGGGACAATAAAATAATTTTAAAATAATAATAAAATAATAAATAAAATAATAATAAACGTTCCCCATGATTTAATTGCTTTGTTTGCAACACAATCAACTCACAATTTCCCTTTTACTCTGCAAGAGGAGAGGCAGGAGGGGAAGAGCACTGAGTGCTGCCCAAAGCCCAGACAAGAAGAATTTTATGTCAGCAGCAAGAAAAGCCCCATCCTTGGGGATTTCAGACTTTCTGGTGCTGCCCAAAGGATTTTCTGGCTCCGCAGCTGCCTGGCTTTGCCATCGAAGGGTTTGGGGCTGCGGGATGTCCCTGTCCCCAGGGCAGGACAAGGTTCAGTGGTTACCACCCTGTCCAGGGTGACGGGGAGGGAAGGAAGGTTAAAAAACCTCTTTGCCTGCTGCTCTTGTCAAATTAGCAGGGCAGGGTGCTGAGGCTGGGGGTAATGAATGGAATAATTGATTAAATCTGGCATATTTCTGCCCAGCAGGTTCACACCTTCCCCAAAGGTTTCCAGATGGGGCATAATTAGCCCCCAAAACTGGCTTCACACGCCGGGGCACCAGGGGAGGATCAGTGCCACGGGGAATTCAGACAGCAGAAATTGCTCCCACAATTAATCCCAGGCACTCAATAAATTCAGCAGAGAAGAAAAGAGATGGGGAGAGACCCTCTCAGGTTTTGGCCCTCCGTGTGATGCTGGTGTAAAGGTTGAGCCTCTGGATTTTTTGGGGAAGCAAAGCAGGCACCGGTTTTCCTCCTGTCCCAACAAAATGCCCCAAAAGGAAACTTCCCCTCTCCTTTGCTCCCTCCTTCATCGTGTCTTGTTAGGGGCCAAGTGATGTAAATCAGGGGGACACTATACCCCTGGGTATATTGCTGCTGATTTACATCAAGATCCTTTTCTTCTTTTGATTTCCAGCCAGCAAACCCCACGAAAATCAAACCCAGACCAGATCTATGTCCTGGAAAAGAGTTTAAATTCTAAACCAAAATATTTGCTTTACTGAGGAGGATGGAGCAGGAGGGGGGGGAAATGCTGCCTTCTTCTTCTTCTAAGAATTTTTAGCATCTCCATGATTTCATCTTGACTCAGATGGTGAACAAAGCAGGGCACAAATCCTGGCTGAGCTGGTGGCTCTTGGGGACATGGTGATTTAGACCATCTGGCTGGTGCCTTTGGTGATCTGCACCCACCTCTGGGTGCTGGGAAGCAAGAAGTCCCCCAGGGATCCAGGGCAGGGAGCTGGGTGTCACCCAGCTGTGACATTTGGGGCTGTGACATTTGGGGCTGTGACATTTGGGACAAGCCATTTTTAACTTCTTTTTTTTTTTTTTTTTTTTTTTCAGAAAAAAAAAAAAGAGGAAAAAAAACTTTTAAATCCTTCCCGGAGATGCCAGAGCTCCAAAAGTTAAAGGGGAAAAAAATATTAATACGGGAACTTGCTCTTCCCTGACAGTCCCTCTGCAAGCTCCCCATGGATGCCAGGTCCTGGGACCCTCTTGTGACAGCCAGCTTGCTGTCACCTCCTGGCTGTGTGTGTCCTCTGGGCCACCTCTGCACCTCCAGGTCACCTCCCCACCTGCAGCTCCCGTCTTGCTTTGCTCACGCCGGGGGAACAGGTCCTGGGTGCTTCGGGGGGTGTCTGAGAGCAGGCAGGGCACAACTCCTGCTCCCAGCACTTTTGGGGCTCCCCTCTGGAGCAGGATGAGGGCACCGGAGGCACAGCCTTTCCCCTGCCCTCCACCCCGCTTTAGGGGATGCTCCCAACCAACCTCCTCCTCCCCCTGTCCCCGGGGATAACTTTCCACGGCATCGTTCTGCTTGGAAAAAAAACCAAAAAAAAATTTTTTTTCGAGCCCAATCGTTTTCCTCACTGCCAACCAGCTAAAAAAAAAAAAAATTAAAAAAATAAAAAAATATTAAAAAGCCAGGGGAGGAGGGGAGGGGCCCAGCAGCCCAGAGGAGCACCCATGCCCCGGCACCCCGTCTCCCCGCTCTCCCCCGGGATTATTGCGGGGCTGCAGATAGCAGAGCTCCTTCCTTAGTGTGGCAGCGGTGGCGTGTGGGAGGGCAGACGCCAGGCTGTCTGCTCCCACTTTGTTGGGCTTGTTATTAACTTCTCCTTGGGCTGCCATTAACCCAGAATTCCTGTACTTGGCTTCAGGCTTTCCCCGCGCCGCTCTATCTCCAGCGCCTAATTACAGCTGTTGGGATCTCCCTTTATCTTGGAGGATCTTGTAGGTTTGGTACCTGGCACATGCTCTCCTGCACCACCAGCACCCCCTTCCCCTCCCTCCCAGCTCCCCGACACACACACACACCCTTTCCCTGCACCCCTTTTTATCCTTCCTTGCTTTCAGCAGCCTCCCAGGCACCGGCTACAAACCCCAAAACTTCCATCGCTCCGGTTTCACGCCGCATCCCCAGAGCATCCCCGGGCTGGCAGCACCCGGCGCCTTCCCCTGCCACCTCCTGGGTCTCTCGGCGTGTGTCAGCACCTCCCAACCAACCAAGCAACCCACCCACCCCGAGCTTCAGACTTTGAATTGGCTCCCAGCGTGGCCTTGATTTATTTTGGTTGTTGTTCTTAATTTAATACCGCTTGACTCCCTGTGTTTGTTTTGGCAGCGGCTTCCCCCCCCCCCCCCCTCAGCCCCCCAGCCCCTGCTCAAACAGCAGATTCTGGCCCTGCCACCCCACCCCGACACAAACAGGAGGGATGGGACCTGACCCCTGCTTGTCCCCAGGCAGGTGCCTGGGTGGCACTGGTGGCTCCTGCTCTGTAGCTGCCAAAGCCACTGGGATCCAGCTTCCCCCCCACCCCCCAGGGAGATGGGGCTGGGAGGTTTTTACCTCCTGGAGGCTGGGTGCCAATTCCTTACCCTGTCCCCAAGGGATGGGGGAGCTGGCAGTGCTGTCCCCATGATGGGGTTGGGGTGAGGTGTGTGTCCTCCCCTTCTTTGGATGAGGGTCAGGGATCGATAACTTCAGCCCCCCCCCGACCCAAAACTCCACCTGTGCGGGGCTGGGATGGAGTCAGGGAGGAAGAGGAGGGGAAGATGGGCTGGTTCTTGTCTGGTGTCACCACTGCCTGGTTGCTCACCAGGGCTTCCCCATGCCCTAGGACCCACTTGGGAATGGATCCACAGACTCTACAGCCAGGATCCCTCCTTGGCATCACCAATAAAACAGAGCTGAGACACCTTGTCCCAAGAGATCTGACCCTGAGGGTCCTCCTCCTCCTGCCAGATTTCACATGTTGCCCCAAAACACCCATGCAGACACCATCCTTCCACCAGCACCCAGCACCCAGGCTCCTCTGCTACATGGTGGAAATTTTTCAGCACCTTTATTGATATTTAATTAAGGTTATTTATCATTTCAACAACATAACAGAGGGGTGGGAGAGCAGAGGGGGCTGGGAAGGGGGTTGGGGTGTTCTGGAGATCCAAAGCCCCCAGTCCCAGCCCTGGGAGCCTCTCTGCCTCTGCATTGGGTGGGGATGGATCCCCCAGCCCCAGCATCTTCCACCCTCAGCACCAAGGGGAGCAGAGCTCCTGGCAGCTCATCCCAGCAAGCCAGGACCCATCCCCAGAGCTGGTGAGAACTGAGTCACCCCAGCAGGGAAAGTGAGGAGCTGGGAGAAAAGCAGATCAGCAGAGGTTTCCTTTGCTACTGATGGTGGCCGTGCTTCATCCTCAGTGCTGGCCAAGCTGGACTCCCTGGGGATGCCTTGGCCAAGGCTGGAGAACATCTGGATTTCTCCTTGTGACTCTTTTTATTTGCTGCTTCACCCCCGCTTCTGCCTGGGTGGGGTTGGGGGATTTTTCCTGTTGGCCACTGGAGTCGGATGGTTTGGGCAGGGGTGGGTAGGGCAGCTTCTCCCCACGCTCACATTCAGGGCTCAAGTCGGGGTTTTGAGCCCGGGTCAGCTCTGAGGACAGTCCCAGGGACACTCAGTGCTGGGATGGAGGGACATGGGGACTCCAAGGGGCCGGTCTGAGGGTCAGAAATGATCCTTACGGAGTCATGAGCGAAGGTTTGGGGAGGCTGGGGTGGGGAGAGGACAGAAGCCACCAGGTACAGAGGGTGGGAGGTGGGTGAGAGGAAGGGCTGCTGTATGGGGAGGCTGGGGCAGGACATGGTCCCAGTGTGTCCTGGGGTTAGCAGGGAGCTTGGCTACTTATATCAGAGCTCCTGGCCCCTGCTCTGAGTGACTCAGTCCCATGGCCAGATGGAAACATGTTTGGAAGATGCTCTAATGGGAGGGTGGGGACAGGGGACCCTCCCTGCCAGCACCCCCAGCTGCCTGTCACCCCCTCACTCCCATGGGGGGCTCAGACCCCACATGGGGTGGCAGCTGTGGACTCGTGGCCAGCGCTCAGCATGAGCCACCCCTCTCCTTCCCCACTGTGTCACCCCGGTGTCCCCAACCCCATCACCACCCTGCAGCCGGGGCTCACACACCCCATCCAGAGCCGGGATTGCAAGGGGTCCAAATCCTCCCCCACCAGCACCCTGGGGACTCCTGCTGACTGTCCCCAAAGGCCGTGACCCTGTCCCTCGGCCCCACTGGGGGGGTTTTACCCCCAGTTTTGCCCTGTCCGGCAGTCGGGGTGGAGGCCGCGGGGCTCCCCTGGGCCCCACGCACCCCGCCGGGGTCAGGGCTCCCCGGGGCGGTGGGAGGGAGGGGCCGGGCAGGTCGGTTCCTGCTGCCAGGAACGGGGCCCCACGGGGACAGGGACGCTGCCGGCGCCAGGGGAAGGGGCCTCCGTCTGCCAGGGTGGGTGGCTCTGGAGCTCCCACCCCACTTGGCACTCTGGGGGTCGTCTCCCAGCACCCATCAGCGTGAAGATGGGTGATGAACGGGGCTTTGACTCCGGCGTGGCCCTGGCCGTCCTTGTGCCAGCCCCGCACAAGTGAGCTGAGTGTGAGCGGTCTCAGCTCCTCCTCGCCCCATGGTCTGTCCCCTGGGTGTCCCCCCTCAACGGGACACATCCGCCCGAGCCCATGTGCCACTCTCCACCCCCTGTGCCCTCCATGGAGAGGGAGTCCCTAGGAAAGGGTCACTCCCCAACAAAAATGACCCCCCACGGATCAGCCCCTCTCCCACGGACAATCACCAGGACCTGGGGGGGCCGAAGGGGCCTCCCCCGGGCCGGGTGTCCCCGCCGGGATGGGGTCTCACTGCTGTGGGACGGGGCAGAGATGGGATGGGGGGAACCCCGGGGAGGGGGGCGATGCACACACAGAGGGGGCTTCCCGGGGGAGGGAGGTAGGGGGGCAACCAAGGGGGTGTCCCCGGGTGTGACGTCACGCTGGGCGGGTCCTGTGGGGGCGGGGCGGGGCGGGCAGGGGATCCCCCGGGTGCGGGGCCGCTGTGCGGCAGCGCGGAGCCCGTCGGGGGGTGGGGGGGTGGCGGGGCTCGGAGCGGCACTGGGGGCTCCGGGGGCTGCGGGGGCTGCCCGCCCCGGCCCGGCCCGCCCCGGCCCGCCCCGGCCCAATATGACCATGAGTTCGGTGGCCGAGAGCCTGTTGGGACCCGACCCCTCTAAAGCCTCTTTCCTGGAGCTCGGTCACCCCTCGCCCCCCCATTACCCGCTGCACGGTCTCCATCCCAGCGGACACCCCCAGCACGACCCTTCTTCGCCTTTCGCTTCTTACGGCCGGCCCGGGCCCTACCCTTACCCCACCGCTGCCCCCCCGCCTCCCCCCGGCGGTCCCTACCTGCCCTACCCGCCCCCCGGCTCTCAGCATCCCCCGGCCGGGCTGGCCCACGGTTCCAGGCTGCAGGACGCAGGTAAGGGGGGCTGGAGAGGGGGGTGGGTCTCCTCTCTGCACACCCAACCCCGCGGGGAGCCCCGGGGATTCGCAGGGAAGCTCCGGGACGGAGCCGTCGGAAGCGCGTCGGGGCTGCCCCGGGTCGGCGGGCGGGAGGGCAGCGGGAATGCGGGGCTGGGGCCGGCGGAGGGGACCCCGAGGGGACCTGCAGGGGGTAGGGGGTGATATGTGTCCCCCCGTTCCTCGGGTGCTCGGCCCCCCCGGAGCTTCGGGGTGCAGGAAACTCCGGGGATGGGGAGCAGAGCCCCGGCTGCCCCCATCCCGCTCCCGAGAACTCCCAGCTGCCTGCACCCTGCACCCTGAGACCCCCAGTTGCCTGCATCTCCCCTCCTGAGACCACCAGCTGCCCTCATCCTGCCCCTTGAGACCCCAAACATCCCCGTTGCCCACTGTTCTCAAAAACTGTTGCGGGAAACTGCAGGCTGAGCCCCCCCCAGAAAGAAGCAGCCCCCGGGGGGGTGTTCCCCGAGCCCTACCTGAGCCCCCAGGCCTTGTCTGTCCCTCCTCAGCTCCCCAGAGCAGTGACTGTGGCCACAGCAGACTTGGGGGGGCTGTCCACAGGGGCTCAGACATAAATCACCCATAAATCAGCCCCGTGCTGCTGAGCCAGGGACCAGCGTGTCCCCCGTGTCCCTCAAGTCCTGGTGGGTTTCTGCCCCACAGGAGCCACGGGGCCCAAGAGGGAGCCAGGGATGCTCGAGGGCACAGAGCAGCAGAGGTGACCCAGGAGGGGGGCTCAGACCTCCCAGGAGGGGCTGCACCCCGGGGGAGCAGCCTGCCCCCAGCAAGGCCACCCCAGAGTGGGTGCATCTGTCCTGCTGCCCCCTCTGTGACCCCATGGGACCCTGCCCCACCCCCACCCCCGTTGGTTGAGGGTCCTGTGTCCTGCCTGCTTTGGGGTTTGAACATCAATATTGAATCAATGATCCCATCCCTCCCTCTCTCCCTCCACCAGGTTCCCCCCAGCCTTATTCCCCTTCCCCTCCAATCCTAACCTCCAAAAAGCAAGACCCAGGGCAGGAATAGGATGGTTAGGGATTGGTTTGGGGTTTTGTTTGTTGTTGGTTTGGGTTTTTTTACCCTCCCAGCTTGTTGGTTTAACTCTCTGCACCTCTCTCCCCCTCTCTCCTCCCCCCCCCCCCAAAAAAAAAAGAACACGAGAAGCCCCTGGTCCTCTCCAACGGGGACCTGCGCCTCAACGGCAAGGGGAAGAAGCTCCGCAAGCCCCGCACCATCTACTCCAGTTTGCAGCTCCAGGCTCTCAACCAACGTTTCCAGCAAACCCAGTACCTGGCGCTGCCGGAACGCGCCGAGCTGGCCGCCCAGCTGGGGCTGACCCAGACCCAGGTACAGCTCCCACCAGGGGACGGTCACAGCCCGTGGGATGTGACACGGAGGGGATGAGAGGGGGTGTGTGTGTGTGTGAGGGGGGGGATTCATGCTTATCGCCACTCCCGGAGTGACTCCGGATGAAGTGACTCCGGATTAAGGTTGCGTCACGACGGCGGGGTGCAACTGGCAGGGTGCCGTGGGGCGGCGGGGGTGGGGGGGGAGCTGGCGCCGGTGAACCCCCAGGGCTGGGGTTTGGGGCGCCCCTGCTCGCACCTCCCAACGGCACCGGGACTTTCCCAGCCCCGAAGCCTGGCTGCCGGCCCGGCCGTGCCCGGTGCTGGGCGAGTGGGTTTTTGAAGGCGATGGGGAGAGACAGGCAGGCGGCAGCGGTGCAGCCCGGAGCCAGGGGCGAAGCGAACTCATAAAGCTCAGGGAAGAAGGAAAAACAAGTGGGAACCTGCCGGCAGCGCGGGGGGGACCGTGGGGAGGAATGAGTGGGGCCACCACCCCAGCACACCCGGCCCCATCGTGCCGCACCCCAAACCCAGCCCCGGCACCCAGCACCCCACTGGGCTGGTGGGGCTCAAACTGGAGGTCTTGGGTGGGTGGGTGGAGGGGGACATGGGGGCAGATGGGGATGTGAAGGGCTGGAGACTCTTGGCTTGGTCTCCTTTTATCACACGGTTGTCTGGGCTGCTTCTGCCTCTTCCCACAGTCTGCTTTTAGTGGAGTCTCTGGTGGCTTGTAAAGGGTTGGGCTCAGAGCCCGGCTTATCTCACAGACCCCCCCCCACCCCCCCACCGGGTCGGTTCCACCCCCAGGAAGGGGAGGGTGTAGCTAGGGGGGAGACAGGCACCCCGGGGGGGGGTCTGGAACGATTGATGCTGAGGGTTTTAGGATGGGGGGATTGGCTGCAGACCCCCACCCTCCTCACTCACCTCTCCCTCTCCCTCAGGTCAAGATCTGGTTCCAGAACAAACGCTCCAAGTACAAGAAGATCATGAAGCAGGGCTCCAACCTGCCCGACGGGGACCACCTCCCCACCACCACCTCCCTCTCCCCCTGTTCCCCCAACATCCCCCCGCTCTGGGACATCCCCGTGCCAGCCAAAGGGGCCCCCCTGGCTCCCAGCAGCTACATCAACAGCTTTGGAGCCTGGTACCAACCTCACCCACAGGACACCATCCCCCGGGCACCCATGATGTGACACTGCCAGATCTCCAGGGAAGGAGAAGGGAGGGGATGCTCTGCTGCCACCCCCAAAGGGATTGGGGAGCCCAGAGGAGCCCTGGGGGACCCCAATGAACAGAGAAGGAGGAAGAGGAGGAGGAAGGTGACCACGGTCTGTAGGAACCTGGGGAGCACCTGCTCCGTCGTGGTCTGAAGGGACACAACTCCCGGATAACCGTGTTGGTGGGACAGGACTTGACCTCCAGCCGTAGTCCCAGGTCCCTCTGTTCAAGGACATGGGGCAGGGGGGTCCCCAAGAGGAGCTGGGAAGTCCCTGGACCCCCCCTGTGGGTTGGCTTTATTTATAAATATTGTCTGTTGTTGTATGTGCCCCCCACTTTATAAATAGGCTGTTCACTTGTAAAGACTGCTCCTCCCTACCTGCCCCTCATTCTGGGGGGGTTCTCTCCCCCTGTTTAGGGGGGAAGATTTTCAGTCTGGGTCATCAGAGGCTCCCGGTCCCCAAAAGCTTTGGGGGCAGTGGGGGAGGGGGCTGTGTTCTCCTCCCCCTTCCTCACATCTGCACCACCGGAGCTGCAATTATGGTCATTGGGGGCCCCTCGGTGAGGGGCTTCTTGCTGCCTCCTCGGGGTAATTATGGGCAATTTGGAGCTGTTGAAGATGTCTCCTTTCTTTGGGAGGCTTTGGGGCCATGGGGCAAGCTGGAGACCCCGGGGTGAGCCTGAGGTTACCACCCTGCTCCCCCGAGAGCCCCCTGGGGAAGATCCCTGGGAGCTTTGGGAGCAGGCAATATGTTTCCTGAGGATGGGTAACATCTGGTGCTTTCCAGAGAGCAGAACCCAGCTAGAAAAATCTATATTCTTGTGATTTCCCACTATTTTCCCAATCCCACTCCAACGTTTCTCACCCACCATGATGGGGACAACCCCCAGCCCTGGGTGGCTGCTGCAGTGGGGCTGTGCTGAGCTTTGTTCCCAAACACATCCCCATCTTCTCTCCAGATATTCCCACCTTAATTCCCCCCTTTCCAAAGGGCTTTTTCCCTCCTCTCCGAGGCCTTTCCCCCTGCCCCTGGACCCTCGTTTCCCATCCCAGGGATCACACCAGGACAGGAGCAATGCTACCACCCAGGACTCTGGTTTCATTGCACCTCCAGCAGCACACACAGGGGCACAAAGATTTTTATTCCCAGGCACCCAGAATGCTGAGATTTTGGAGCAAAATATCAAAAACTGGGAGCTGGACAGGGCTGGGGATCTGGTGCCCAGTGTGGAAACTGCTGTCCCAGGGCTGGAGGTGCATTGGGGGGGTGGGGGGAGCTGTGTGTGAGCCCCCCAGCCCACACCCCCAGTTTGATCCCCCCAGATGAGAGGTTTGGGGTGCTGGTGGTGACCCCCTGGGACACAGCTCTGGTTGTCCCCAGCTGTGCCCAGTGATGGCCACAGGCTGGCTCAGCATCCTTGGGGACACCATGGCCAGGACCCTGTGGTGGGGGGCTGGGAGATGCCGTGGGGTGTCCCTTGCACGGGTCCACGGTGACCACGAGTGGGGACAAGTCCAGCAGGAGCAGGGAGGCACCCAGGGCAGGGCTGGCTTTATTTTCTCCAAGCAATGGAGCCCAATCTCCCCACCAAGGCTCTGGGGGGGGGTCCTTGGGCTCACTTTGCTCTGACCTTGGAGGAAAGGAGAATTTCTTATCCAGAGACAGGGAAAAATTCCCTCCCCACAGGAGGGCTTCACCCCAGGGAGGGGCTTTGGGCTTCCCTCCGGGGTCACTGTGGCCACCACGGCATCACTGGACCTGCATCTTCTCCCCCACCCAAAGTGTCCCTGGTTGGGGCCAAAAAGGCCAAGACACCCCCCCACACACCCCGAGACATCTCAGTGTGGTGTGGGAGAAACCCCCCCAGAGGTGGGGGTGTCCCTGGGCTTGTTGGGGTTCCTCTTCCCAAAAGAATCCTTTCCAGTTCCCAGGGTGGGATGCTGGGGGGATGATGCTGGGGGGACACCAGGCACTGCTGCCCCACAGCGTGGGCCCACGAGGGCTGGAAAACACATCTGAGCCCCCACCCCACCCACAGCCACTGACAAAAAACCCCTCCAAGGGGTTGGGTGTCCCCCCCATCCCCATCCTGGTACCTCTGCTCTCCATCCCTGCTGCTGGCAGGGCATAAGTGGAATAACTGGGATAACTGGGATGACTGAGACGATGGTCATTTCATTCCTTTGCAGGGCCAGGTGAGGGATGCTGGGAGCAGTGGGATGTTGGGGTCACGTCCCCCACAGGGCAGGGTTCTGCCTTTAGCTCTCAGCCCCTGTTCTGCTCTGTTCTAGGGCAGCAGAAGGGCTGTGCTTGTCCCAGGGGAGGGACTCCACCTCCTGTGGCCTCTTTTTGGGGAGCTCTGGGCCGGCAGAGCCATGGGGCAGAGCCCCTCATCCCCCTGTGGACCCCAGGACATGTTCTGTGTATGGGACAGAAGGGACGGGGGGGGCTACACGGGTGCCACATCTTCCCCATGCCCATCCCCGGGGTGTCGGGGCTGCTGGGGGAGCTGGGGCTGGCAGGGGAGCAGGATTCATGCCTGGCTGCAGGCAGCCATGTACCCAGGGTTTATATAACCCGTGAAGCAGTGGATACGTAACCTTCTTGGGGTTTTTTTATTTATTTATTTATTTATTTTTATTTCTTTTCTCCCCCTGCTAAATTAAAAACAAAAAAGAAAAAAAAAAAGGAAAAAGAAAAAAAAAAAAACCAACCCCAAAAAACAAAACAAAACACAAAGAAGATCCCAGTGCCAGCTCAGGCCCTGCCTCACTCCAGGCAGCACCACTTGGTTTCCTCCTCTCCCAGCCCAACTCCTTCTCCTCCTCCTCTTCCTCCTCTCCTGGCAGTTTTCCCCTGACAACCCCGGTGTCTCCAGGGTGTCTGCTCCGGGATGGCTTGAGCAGAGCCTCCAACCCCATCCCAACACCAACCCCATCCCAACACCAACCACCCCATCCCAACACCATCCCCATCCCAACACCAACCACCCCATCCCAACTACCCCATCCCAACACCAACCCCACCCCAACACCATCCCCATCCCAACACCAACCACCCCATCCCAACACCAACCCCATCCCAACACCAGCTCCATCCCAACACCAACCCCATCCCAACACCATCCCCATCCCAACACCAACCACCCCCATCCCAACCAATCCCATCCTCAACAAACCCCATTGTGAACCAAGAAATCCCCAACCACCCCCATCCCAACCCCAACCAGCGCCATCCCAGCACCGGCTCCATCCCCAGTGAATCCCATCCCAAAACCAACCCCATCCCAACCCCAATCAACCCCACCCCAACACCATTTCCATCCCAACACCAACCAACCCCATCCCAACCAATCCAGTCCCCAAGCAATCCCACCCCAATACCAACCCCATCCCAACATCAGCTCCATCCCAACCCCAACGAACCCCATCCCAACCAACCCCATCCCAACCAACCCCATCCCAACCACCCCATCCCAACCACCCCCATCCCAACCAATCCCATCCTCAACAAACCCCATCATGAACCAACAAATCCCCAACCAACCCCATCCCAGCACCAACCCCATCCCACCCCATCCCATCCCAAAATCGACCCCATCCCAACCCAAACCAACCCCATCCCAGCACCAACTCCATCCCCAGTGAATCCCAACCCCAACCAAGCCCATCCCAAGCCCAACCAGGGCCCATCCCAACCCCACCCAGTGCAACTCACGATGGGGATTTGGGGACACCCCCATGGGTGTCAGGTGGGTCCCACGTGGACTTTGCCATGGGAAGGGGTGACATGGAGACACTTCTGGGGACACCAAGGGGTGAGGGTGTCCCCGCTCTGGGGTCCCCTGGGGCTGGGGGTGTCACCAGACAGCACAGAGGGACCATCACCAGGGCCACCCACCCCAGGGCTGGGTGAGGAGCAGGGTGGGAGGACATGGGGAGCCCTCCATGGTCATTTGGGATGTGACAACTCAGTGGGGACAGCACCAGGGTGGACAATGGGGTTTGAGCCCCCCACCCTTTGCTGCACCACCCATGAAACAATGGTGGTGACACTGGGGACAATGGGGCAGGGGGACTGGTCCCCATCACCACCCCAAGGCCTGATGTTTGGGGGGGGCCTTAGGGTCACTTGAGCCCCCCCCAGTCCTATAACACCAATGGGGACCATCCCCATCCCCACGGGGGTGGGAAGTGTTGGCCCCATGGGTGGGGGCCATGGGGGGATGTGGGGTGAGCCCATGCCCATCACCCCTTAGTTGCCCCCCCAAAAAGGAGGCAGAGGGGCCACGACTTAACCCTTTGTTTCCCAAACTGGAAAAACTTCCCAGGTCCTCTGCATTCACCCCAAAACTCCCCAGAAAAAGGGGATTTGGAGCCTTCCCATTCCAACCCTGTTTATTAACCTTAATAAATCAGGTTTTGATTCCTAGGGAAGTCCCCATCCTTCCAGGGGGCTCCAACCAACCAAAAGTTGTTTTGTTTTTTTAAGGACAAAAAAAAAAAAAAAAAACCAGACCAAAACCACTTTGGTTTGAATCAGCTTTATACAAACAAACCTTATGTACACTCTCTTTTTTCCCCCCTTTCACCCCTATTTATATATGGCAACATAAATAAGATCCTCGGGACTGTACAAGACATATGAACACTTCTTAAAACCACACTTTCTGCTTTTAAAAAAATAGCATCATTCTCTTAAAAAATAGTAAAGAGGTTCTGGGTTGCTTTGGGTTTTTTTGGGGTTTTTTTTTTGTTTTGTTTTTTTTTATTTTTTTTTTATTTGGTTTTTGGTTTGTTTTTTTTTTCTTCAGTTGATTTCTGTAAAAACCAGGAGTGCTGCTGCGCCGGAGGTGGAGGCACTGTTAGAAAACTGTTAGCATTATATTTTTTTTGAAAAAAAACCAAAATAACTTAAGCCATTCCCCAACAGTTTAAATATTAAAATATCTTTCTCCCTCTCTCCCCACACACACACACACACACAGTTTTTATTTCTTTTTCTTTTTAAATAACCACTTTTTTTTTTTTTTTTTTTTTTTCCTTTTTCTCTGAGCACCGTCCCGGGTGATTCCTGTGAAGTTGTCCCAGAAGTGGTTGGGCTGAGGCTCCTGGTTTGCTCCTGGGTGAAAAGGGTGGGGGGGGGGTGTCCTTGACACCCAAAGCCCAGATTTTTGGGTGCTGGGATGGTGAAGAGCATCTGGTGGCATCAGCACCCGTGCTGCCTCCTCCTCCTCCTCACCACCTCCATCCCCAGCTGGGGGGTGCTCTGGGTGCCCCTCCTGGGTGCCCACCCATGCTTGGGGAGGGGGTTTGGGGCAGCCCCCCTACTAAGGGGGGGTTGGCTCCAAGGAAAGCTCCAGCGAGGGACAGCACAGTGGGAAGTGCTCCCTCGTTTTTATTAGTTGGTGGCAGGAAAAATTCAAAATAAAATTAGATGAATTCACCATTATTGGGTTTTGTTTTTTTTTTCTTTCCTCGCCTGGGCCCGGGGCTGAGGAGGTGAATGAACCCTTTGCAGTCCTCTTGTTCCTGAGATGAGCTGGGAGAGGATATATAAATGTATAGCTAGGGGTGCGTGTACATGGGTGTCTTTTTTTTTTTTTTTTTTTTTTTCTTTTAGGAAAAAAAAAAAAAAAAAAAGAAAGAAAAAAGTAAGGGGGGAAAAAAAAAAAAAAAAAAAAAAAGGCAAAGGAAGTTCTGCCACTGTCTCTGGTTCCTTTCCTGGCTCCTCCCGGCTGTTAATAGACGGCGCCGGTGGTGGGGGGGGGCCCCGGGGAGGTGTGATGCATCGTGGTGGCCGGGGGTGGTTGGTGGGGTCCGTGGGGTCCGCTGAGGGTCTGGGGGTGATACCAAGGGTTGTGCTCCTCCAAAAATCCCGGGGATGAGTTGTAAGGAAGAGGTTGAGGGAGAGGGGTCCGGCCCGGCGCGGTGCCGTGTGAGTTACTGTCCCAGACAGCCGGGGAGGGGGGGGAATTGCAGGCCATGGAGTCACTGTTGTTGGGGCTGTGCTCCAGGGGGACTTCGCCGTTCTTGTAGAGTTTCTTGAACTTGGAGCGACGGTTCTGGAACCAAATCTTCACCTGGAAGGGACCGAGAGAGGGGTCAGTGCCCCGGCAGCAATGGGGACGATGGTTGGGTTGGAATAAGGGGAGGGGGGGGTCCTGGGCAGGAGGATGGGGACACTGGGAAAGAGAGAAGGGATGTGGGTGGCGTGGGTGGTGTGGGGACCGTGGATGTAGAGTGGGAAGGGACACGGGTGTCACTTGGAGCCCAGACACGGTGTGGGAAGGGACACGGGTGTCACTGGGACCCCAGACACAAAGTGGGAAGGGACACGGGTGTCACAGGGACCCCAGACACGGTGTGGGAAGGGACACGGGTGTCACAGGGACCCCAGACACACCACGCATGGGGGGAAGCCCCCGTTGGTGACCCGGGTGTCACACCAGGCACCACGGGCGTCGGGAGCGTCCCCAGAGCTGGGCGAGGCGGTGGCAGCTCCGGCCGCCCTTGTCCCCCAGGGAAGGGGCGTGGAGGAGCGTGGAGAGGGGGGTGGGGGGGCGGTGGTTGTCACCCAAACAGGATGTCCCTCTGGGAGCGGGTGACGCGCTCCGTCAGCCCATTGCCGAGTGTCTCCCGATTGCTTCATCGCCCAAGGGAGGAGGAGGAGGAGAAGGAGGAGGAGGAGGAGGAAGGCCGGGTGCTGGGGAGCGCCAAGGGCGGCACAAGGGCGCCGGCGCCGGCCCCCGGGCAGGGACGGGGTGCGGGGGTGTCATAAGCTGTGGTGACAACCTGCTGGCCCTCACGCCACCAGAGCGACGGGGACAAGTTGTCCCCGCACCCGGCAAACACTAAAAAGCGAAGGGTTTAGCCCCAAACTGCGGGTGCTGCACGGGGAGGGCTCTGTGGTGACTGTCCCTGCTCTTCCAGTCCAGCCTAAAGTGGCCCCCCCAGAACAAGGTCCCTGGTGAGGTCCCAAGGCTCCTGTCCCCAAGTGTCTCCTCTCTGTCTGGGCCAGGCGGGACGGGGGGAGCTGGAGCACGAGGAGGACCCGAAGGGAGCCCCAAAAAAGCCCAGAGGAGGGGAGCAAGGTCAGATCCCCTGGATCCCACACTCTGAGTGGCCTTGGGGACACGACCTGCTGCTGGGATGGGGTGTCCCTAACACCCTGTCCCCAGTGTCACACTCTGATCCCATCCCAGCAGGGATTTGCTGTCCCCAGGAGCTGCTGGGTGGGTGCTGACCCAGAACCGTCCCTGGCACCAGGATTCAGCCTCAGCCCCCACCTGGGCAGAGGGGGGTCTGGAATAGGGCTGATTCTAGCAGGAAGGGTGACAGACCCCAAAAGCTGAGGAGTGGGACACGGGGGACTCTTTCCCCTCTCCCTGCTCCTTCCCTTCCTCTCCGCCTTTTCCCTGGTCCCAGAGCCAGATTTCCCAGTCGGGCAGCAGAGACCCCACAACAAAGTGGGGGGCATCCATCCCCGGGGATCCCCAGACCTTCTCCCACCACCCAGCTGGGAAGAGACCCTTCTCCCATCCACTACTTGGGGTCTTGCAAAGGGGGGGGGAGGAAGTGCAGCCCCAGCTCCCCCGTTCTTGCCGATCCCTCCTGCCTGCCGCTTGGAATTGGGGTGGTGGAGGGTGACCGGGGAGGGAGGGGGAAGGGGGGAGGGGGGCTCAGCCCTTACCTGCGTCTGGGTGAGCCCCAGTTGGGCAGCCAGTTCGGCCCGTTCGGGCAGTGCCAGGTATTGGGCTTTCTGGAAGCGGCGCTGCAGAGCTGCCAGCTGGTAACTGGAGTAGATGGTGCGGGGCTTGCGGATCTTCTTGGGTTTCCCGTTGACCATCCGCACCTCCGGCTCCGGCTCCTCCTTCACCGAGACTGAGCAGAGAGCGGAGGGGGGAGGTGAGTGAAGGCAAAGGGGTCCCTGTGCTGTCCCCCTCCCCCCCAGCTTAGGGTCAGCTCCGTCTGGTGACACCGTCCCATCACCCAGAATGTTGTCCCTGGGTGGTCGGGCTCCTTCCCGCTGCACCCTTCCAGCAGCACTGGGGGGGAGGGGACGGGACACAGAGCCCTGTCCCAACATCCCCCCATCCTTCAGCAGGGAAAACATCCCGGTCCCCAACTTGGGGACACTTCGAGGGGTGCAACCTCAACCCCGCAGCCACCCTGCTCCCAGTTTAGGGACACTCGGAGGGGTGCAACCCCAGCCCTGTAGCCACCCCATCTCCAACTTGGGGACATTTTGAGGGGTGCAACCCCTACCCCGCGGCCACCCCATCCCCCATTTAGGGACTAATGCAACTCTAATGCCGCGGCCACCCTATCCCAAACTTGGAGACACTTCCAGGGGTGCAATCACAACCCCGCGGCCACCCCGTCCCCAGGTTAGGGACACTTCGAGGGGTGCAACTTCACCGAGCTCCAACCAAAAGCCCAAGGGAGCACAGGGATGATCCCACCCCTCTCTCCCCAGCATCCTACCTGCTTCCTGGGCTGGGAGCTGCTGGTCCCTGAAGTGGCCGTACTGGCGGTAGGAAGGGCTGTAGGAATAATCGGATTTGGGCGAGTAGGTGCCGGCGGTTCCGATGCCGTTGAGGTTAAATTGGTGGTAGGGATAGTGGCTGACAGGTTGGCTGTAAGATTGCCCCGGATAGTAGTCATGTTGGCTGGTGTAGTAGCCCAAATCGGTGACGGAGGACTCGGGTAAGGTGGGAGAGTCCTTGGAGGAGGAGGCATGGCAGCTCAGCGAGCCCGAGAGGTCGGTGAGGATGCTGGAGAGCTTCTTGTCGAAAGAGCCGCTCATCGCTGGGCTTGAGGTGGGCTCAGGCGTTGTGGGGGGGGGAAGGGGGGAGCTGGGGACCCCCCAACCCAGGAGCTGCCGGCGCGGCGGGGCCTGGCGTGTCCCAGAGCTGACTCCTCCACACCCGCCTCTTGCGAGGAGCAACCGAGAGACTGTGCCCAAACCTCCAGCCCCGGCCGCCTGCTTAAAGCCTTTAATTAGGGAGCAGGGCAGGGTGGGTGCGCATTCCGATTGGCTCCAGAAATATTGCCTGGGAGGCAAAACAGGCTCCTGCCTCCTCTCCCTGTGTGTGTGTTTCTCTTTTTATTTCCTCCCCCCCCCCTCTTTTTTTTTTTTTTTCCCTCCTTTTTTTTCCCTCCTTTTTTCCCCCTCTTTTTTTCCCCCTTCATTTTCTTTTTTTCCCCTCTTTTTTCCCCCTTCGTTTTTCCCCCCCTCTTTATTTTCCCTCTTTTTTTCTCCCCTCCTTTTTTCCCCCTCCTTTTTCCCCCTCTTTTTTCCCCCCTTTTTTTCCCCCTTCATTTTCTTTCCTCCCCCCCTCTTTTTTTTTTCTCCCTCCATTTTTTTCTCTCTTCTTCTCCCCCCCCCCCCTTCCCTCCTTTCCTTCTCTCAAGAAATAACAAAAGAGTGGCTGAAGGAGGGAGAAAGGAGACATAAAGAGTGCAGGCTGCTGGCTGCAGGACTCTGGGGACACTGTGTTACTCGCAGGGGGACACTTTTGGTCACCCCCACCAGGACTCTTAGTGCTGGGGGGGGGGGGTTGGAGGGTTTATTGGGGGAGGAAAGGTTAAGGAGGAGGATGGAGACAGGCTTGGGGCTGGGGGGATGTTTCAGACCCTTCCACAGCTCCTCCCAGTAATCACCAGTGTCTCCCAGCTCAATGTCATCCCCAAGGTATTGTTCCCCGCCCCCATGGAGCAGGGGGGAACCTCAGGTACCCCAAAAGTTGCCCCAAAAGTTGCACCCCGCCCTGTGGGGACCTCAGGGGGGGTGACAAGCCTCGATTCTGGGGACACACACCCACCACCCCCTCCAGGACTCTATCCCCCTCTCCCACCCCCACTCAGGATGGGAGCCCCCCCACCCTAAAAGCCCCCAGCAGTGTCCCCCAGCCCGGGGTCCCATGCCAGCCCCTGCCACCTCCCAGTCTGTCCCCAACCACCCTCTCCACCCAGCACCGGGGGGGGGGGGAACTTTGCGAGGGGGATGCTTTGGATTGGGGGGGGGTCTCTGCCTCTTCTGTCGGACTTTTACCCCTGAGAGGGGCTGGAGGGGCTTCCCCTTCCCCTCCGCGTTAAGCCTGGTCGGGGCTTTTCGCCTCGTGTCCTTCCCTGTCCCCCCCTCCCGAGTGTCCCTTTGCCGTCCCCCCATCCCAAGGAGGGTCCCCTGCGGTGCGATGTCGCCACCTGGTGGCCCCAGCGGGCATTGAGCCACCCCGGAGTCACGGGTTCGAGTCCCGGCGCTGCCACCACCGCTGGGGTCAGGTAAGAGGGGGAAATGGTTTAAAATGTAAACGGAATGGAAAGAGGAAGAAGGGAGTAGGAGTAAGAGAGGAATAAGAATAGAAATATGTATAGGAATAGGAATAGGAATAGGAATAGGAATAGGAATGAGAGAAATAAAAAATGGAATTGGAACTCAGGAAGGGAATAAGAAATTGAAAGAGGAATTAAAATAAGAATTAGAACTAGGAATCGTAGAAATAGAAATAAGAATCAGAAATAGGAGGAATAGGAATAAGAACTAAAACCAGGAATCGGAACGGAAGAAACTGGAATTCCCATTAGGAATAGAACTACAAATAAGTAGAACTCAAGATGAGTTCAGAGGGAAGCAACTGGGCCAAAGCAGGAGGAGGGAGGGCGACCCAGAAGCCGTGTGTGGAGGCCCAGAATCTCCTCCCTGCATGGGAAATGTAATTTGAGATTTGAGGAATTAATTCAGAGGGGACAGAAACGTCTGGGACAAGCCCAGCCCTGCCGCCTGTCCTGCTTAGAGCTCGGCAGGGGCCTCCCTGGGGAGGTTTCCCAAGGTCCCAGTGGAGCCTCTGGGACATCCCTGGGTCCCCCCCCGGCCTGGCTGTCCCTCCAGCCGGACTGTCACCAGGGTTGGTTCCTTCTGGGACAGGGTTTCTCCAGCAGGAAAAGCCGGTTGGAGAGCTGGAGGCCGGGGCAGGCGGCTGGGGAGCAAAGAGGGAGCAGGTCTGTGCAGTCCTGAACCAGTTTAAGACTGGGAGGCACTGGTGCCTCCGGCTGCCTGAGGCTTCTCGGCCAGGTTGGCGCTTGCTGAAGCCCCAAAAACCCGGAGGGAGGATGGGGGGGGTGGTTCAAGGAGGAGAAGGGAAGTACTGGGTCCAGTTTGGGGGAACTGGGACAGTGGGGGTGGCAGAAGGGGCTGTACTGGGGCACCTGGAGAAAAGGGGGGGTCCCTGTGGGTGGGTGCATGTAGGGGTGGCAGAACTGACCACAACCCATCCCCCCTCCCCGTCCCCCAAAAAGCTGGGAGAGCCCCCCCCCTTTAGTCCCCATAATGCTGGGGGAGGAGGGGGTAACCCCCAGATGCCCTTCTTGGAAACTCCCCCCGCCCCCCCCCAGCCCAGCGGTACCCACGGGGGTCCCTTCCTGTGTCCCCCCCCTCTGTGCAACAGTGAGGGAGGGGTGCGTGGAATGGGGGTGCCGGGGGGGGACACCCAGCGCATTGCCCCCACTCCTCGCAGCATCCTTGGGCGGACGCCGCCATCTCGTGGCCTTTTTGGATAATGACACCCCCGCCCCCCCCCGGGGTGGTGCCACCCCCCTCGTTGGGTGCATACACCCCCTTTTGGGTGCAAACACCCCCCATTTGGGTGCAAACACCTTTCTTCGGGTGCAACCACCCTTCCCGGGGTGCTGCTCCCCCCCCCCAAGTCCCTGGGTGCTCCTGGGTGGCAGCCACCACCCCAGGGTGACCCCCCTGAAACTCTGGGCAGAGAGAGGGACCCACTGCACCCCAAAATGTCCCCAAGTCAGGGGAGGGGACCTGGCCACCCTGCCAGGGTTTTTGGTCCCATGCTTTGTCACCTGCCAGAGGGAAAACCCGAGGGGTGCGGGGGGGGTGTTTGGGGTGCCCCGAGCCGGGATCGGGCCCAGCCCTCGCTTGGGGACATGGGGACAGGGAGTGGGGGACAGAGGATGGGGGACAGGGGACGAGGGACGGGTCTGGTGACAGAGCCATGCAGGGCTGGGACTGTCCCCGCTGCGGTCACTCTTTCCAGTGACATTGTGCGACACGCGAGCTGTGCAGGGGAGCGGGGACATCGGGGGTGTGACACAGGACATCCTGCAGCCCCCCCCACCCAGCAGGGGGGTGTTACCCCCACCCACGGTGTTCCTGCCACGCGGGGAGGGGCGGGGGGGAGCAGTACGATGGCTCCCGGTGACCTTCGCCGGGGTTGGGGAACGTGACCTGGGGACACCCGGAGCCACCGGTGTCACCTCCCCAGAAGGGAAGTGGCGGTGCTGCGGCTGTCCCCAAGGACAGCGGGGTGTCCCTGTCCCCATGTGGGGGGGCTGCCCCCCAAAGGTCGGGCTATGGGGGTTCGGCCTTAACCCCCTGCCCCCCGGCCAGGTCCTTGGGGAGGTGGGGGGGGGGGGGTGGTCTGTCCGTCCGTGCCCCCCTCCCACTCCCAGTCCCCTGGGGACCCCCCCGATCCTCGTAGCCACCCCTGGGTGCCACAGCCCTCAGCACCCATCGGGGCGGGGGGGTCCCTGAGCCGGTACCGGGCAGGGAGACCCCAGGAGACGGTACAGGGCAGCGAGATTAGGGGAGACGGTACCGGGCAGGGGCACAGGGGAACCGGTACCGGGGAGGGCTGCCATGGGGAGCCGGTACCGGGAAGGATGCCATGGGGAGCCGGGACTGGGCAGCGAGCCCAGGGAATCCGGTATCAGGCATGGAGCCATGAGGAGCCGGTACCGAGAAGGAAGTCACGGGGAACCGGTACCGGGCAGCGAGCCCAAGGCAGCCGGTACCGGGCAGACGGCCGGCATTCCCCGCGTTCCCGGGCGGGCAGACGCCAGGGGGGGTGGGGGGGGGGGCGTAGGGGGGGGCGGGGATTGTCTCCCGTCCCGGCAGCTCCGACCTCCCAGCGGGGCACAACGGGGGCTGAGCCCATCCCTGGGGGGTCCTAACTTGAGCGTCCCCCCGTTGCAGGGGGTCCCGTCCCATCGGGGAGGGGGGGCTGATCCTGGGGGGTCCCATCCCTGGGGGCCTCATCTACAGGGGGGTGGGGCTGATCCTGGGAGGTCCCATCCTGGGGGGTCCTAACCCAACAGGTCCATCACGGTGGGGCGAGGTGGGGGGTCCCATCCCGGGGGTCCCATCCCGGAACTCCAAGGTTTGGGGAGGTGAGGTGGGGGGGGGTGCGGGGGGTGCCTGCGTACCCTATGGGACAACGCAGGGTGCGGGGGGGCGGCAATGCACGTACGTCCCCAGCCACCTGGAGGTTGTTTGGGGTTATAGGGGGGGAAGTGGGGTTATAAGGGGGGGGTGTTGTTTTTTTTGGGGGGGTCGCTGCGTGCGCAGGTGTAGCCCCGCCTCCCCCCTTGCGCACGCGCGGGGCGGCCCCTTCCCCTCCCCGCAGGTGCCCGGTGGGAGGGGTGAATTGGGGAGGGAGAGGGGGGGCTCTTAGGAAGGGGGAGGTGGGGGGGAGGTGTATGTATGCACTGCTGCTTTAAGGGGAGTGCCCGGAAGGGCGCACCCCCCCCACCCCAGGTCCGCCCCCGCCCCGCAGCGCACCGGCCCCGGTGGGGCGCGGTCCTGGCGCTCCGGCTCCGGTTTCTCCGGTACCTCCGGTACCGGGGCTATGGCGAGGAGCAACCGGTTGCTGCTCCTCCTCCTCCCGGGGTTGTTCCCGGTTCTTTTGAAGGTGACCGCCGCTTTTAACCTGGATCGTTTGTTCCCGGTGCTAAAGGAAGGTGAAACCCCCCGCGGGTTCTTCGGCTTCTCCGTAGCTCTGCACCGGCAAACAGAGAAGGGGAGCGCTGCCTGTGAGTGAGGGGGGGGCCTGGGGCAATAAAGGGGGAGGATTGGGGGTCTCACTGTGGGGAGGGGTCCCAGTGGGCTTGGATTAGGGAGTTCCGGGGGATGGGAGGGTCCTAATGGAGTGGGGGTCCCGAGGGGGCAAAGGTTCTGCTGCCGTAGGGGTAGGGATACACCCGGAGTGGGTGGTGGGGCTTGGGTGCAGGGGGAGGGGTGTTTGGGTGCTGGAAGGTAGAGGGCTGTCTTGGGAGGGGTCTTTCTTACCCCAGACCCCCCCTTCCCAGCAGAAGAATTGGATAATTGCTGTAAAACGGGCGTTTACCCCCCTGCTCGTGGCTTGTGCTTCGCACCCCTTCTCATCCTGACCCGGCGGCTCCCCCCTCCCCTTATCCCCATTGTGGGGTCCCCGAGCAGGACCCCCGGTGACACAGACAGGGCTGGTGGCACTGCGGGGACACGCTGGGACAGCAGCACCGGTGGCCACAGCCCCTGGCGGACCTCGGGAAGGGGGGGGGGGGGGGGAGGGGATACCCCCCCTTGGGGGGGCGAGTCCGGGCTGGATACCCCCCGGGGGCTGCGACATGTGTGTGTGTCCCCTCAGCTCCTGGCGAGGCTCGGGGGGAGCTGGGGGGGAACCTGTTGAGCTGTAATTCCTGCTGCCAGCCCCAACAAAAACCCCCTTTTCAGCCGGCTCATTCCCCGTGCCATCCCATCGCTGACCCTCACCGTCCCCCCCCTCCGCCTCCCATTGTTGCCCCCCATTCCCCCCCCCCTTTTCCTGGGCATCATCCCGGGCTCTCTCTTGCCCCGGAGGTGCGAGTTGCGTGGGGAAAGGGATGGGCTTGGGTTTTCCTCTCCCCAGGGCACAAGTTTGGGCTGGCTCATCCTCACCCGTGGGACTCCTGCTTGTGGGGGGGTTCCCTTTGGAGACCCCCAGGGTTCCCATCCCGCCTCCCCCCCCGCCCTCCTTCCATGAGGACCGGTGGCAGCTGCTGCAGGAGGCATGTGCTGCTCCACATTCCAGAGATGGATTTTGGCCGCTGGCCCCACCGTGGGATGTCTTCTTGTTGCTCCTGGCCAGGAGGGGAGTGAAGCTGCTTCCCCCTCGGGGGTGTGGGAGCCAGCCCAGCACCCCAGGGACCCCCCCCACCCCCCTCCAGCTCTCATCCATTCCCTTGGCTCTGGTGGCATCGGAGCAATGGGTTGGGGGCCACCAGGGTCGGGGACTGGGACAGATGGCTTTGTGTCCCCCTGAGATGGTGGTGGCCATGGCTTTGGGGGGGGCTCTGGCCCACATTTATGACATCCCCCCACCCCACCCCCCCCTCCATCGTGGGCCGTGTCCCACGCATGTCTGAGCATGAGGCTCCACGTTCCTCCTGGAGCTCTGAAGCCCCCACCCCAGGGGGGGGGTCTGAACCCCCAACCCAGGAACCCCTCGGTTGCCTGGGAGAGGGGGTGGGGGGCACAGGGGACCCTGATGAGGGGCCATGGGGGGGGTGTCCACCCCGGGGCCTTGGGAGGGGGGGGGGGGGGGGGGGGGAGGGCAGCAGCCCCGGGTGGGGTGTTGTGGGTGGAGGTGGTACAGGCACAAGCGTGTGTGCATGCGTGTGTGTGCATGCGTGTGTGTACACACCCCCCTCGGCCACCCCAGCCCCGAGCTGGGCTGCAGCAGCGTGGGGGTGAACCCAGTCTGGAGGTTCCCCTGCCCTTTGCTCACAGGTGGAGGGGTGGGGACAGGAAAGGGACACTTCCTGCACCATGTCCCCGACGGGGAGGTGTCCTGGTGCTTTTTATTATTATTATTTTTTGGTGTTGGGGGGGGGGGAGGGGCAGCTCAATGCTTGACCTCAGCTGAAGGTGGTGGTGATGATGATGATGATGATGCAGCTGGAGGGGTGGGGTGAGAGGAGAGGGATGCTCCGGGGTGGGTGCTGGCTCCGGAGTCTGGTGTGACTCCGGATTGTGTGTGCATGTTCATCACCCCCCTCTTCCCCCCCCCTCCGGCCTCCACCCTCGTCGTGTTTTTTTCACGTCCCGGAGCTGTGCCCAAGCAAAGGTTTGTTTGCTCGCTCCTCCCCAGCCAGGTGAAGGAGCTGCGGGGTTATCGGCACCCGGGGATTAGGAAACTCCTTCAGATGCCTCTGCCGGGTCCGGCCCCTCCCTCGGGGCTTGGATTGAGGTGGAAGGAGGGGGGGGAGATGGTTTTGACCTGTGGGCTCAGCTGGTGCCAAGAGAATCCCACCCATGTGGGTCTGGATGGGCTCTGGATGCTATGGGGAAACTGAGCACAGCGCTGAAAGCCCAGTGTGTGCTGGGGAGTGGGGGGGAGAGCAGCAGCACCCACATCTGCCAGCAGCACCCACATCTGCCAGCAGCCTTCTGGCTGCCTCAGTTTCCCTCCTGTGTGTGTGGCTGCTGCATGGGGTCCTTGGTGGTCCCAGCTGGCAGGGGGGCAGAGTGGGGCCGGCAGTGGGTGGCTCAGTTCCCAACTTTTCCCTCCCCCCTGCCTGGTGGTTTTTTTTCCTGTTGTTGTTGATGGCCAGAGCCCCTCCTGGCCATGCTCCCCCCCCTGCCCCCCCCCAAATCCTTGGCCGGGGGCCACCGGGGTCCTGCGGGGCTGCAGCTCCTTGGCAGGCAGAGGGGGGACGGATGTGGTGGGGCTGACATCAGGGGGGGCATCCAGGGGGTCATCTGTCCCTCTGTCTGTCTGTCTGTCCATCCATTCGTCCTGCTTTGAGATCTCCCCCCTCTGCCACCTCCCTTTTTAGCCTCTCCCCCCCCCCCCCCCAATATCACCCAATTTCCCTTCTCAGGGCTCCCCAGGGTGGGATCATTGCAACCCCCCCCCTCCCCACACCACCACTGTACTGGGGTTTGGGGCTGGCCAGGGGGGCCCTGGGGGTGGGCTATGCTGGGAACACCCCTCAGTTGCCTGCTTGAGGTTTGGGGGGGGGTGGGGGGTGTTTTGGGGTGAGATGTTCAAACCTGGAGCATCTTCCAGCCCTGGGATGGGGGAGGAGATCTGGGGGGAGGGTCCCCTGTGGCCCGGATGGAGTGGAGCAGGGTGGGGGCTGTGCCAGAGCCCCCCCCCCCCCCCCCCTTCCCGTACTTCTGCCCACTTTTCCCTGCCCTGCATCTTGGCACTCTGCCCCCCTCCAGTCTGTCAAGAGATGGATGAGGAGCCACACTCACTGCCCAGCTGCTCCCCACCCTGGGGAGGGGGCTGTGCCCCCCCTTCCCATCACAGCCCCCCCTGCGCACATCCCTCACTCCCCTGGCCCGGCTGAGCCTCTTTCTCCATCCCCATCCCATCCCCTCCACCCTGGGGGTACCCCCCACCCACCCCCCTGCCTTGGCCAGCACCCGGACCCCCCCCCCGTGTAACCCGGGCGGGTTAGGAGGGGGCACGGCCCTCACATTCCTGCATCCCTCCCTCCCTTCCCAACCTCCCCCTCTCCCTGCTGTTTGTCTGTCCTTCTGTCCCTCTGCTCTGGCTGTCCCAGCTCAGGGGCCTGGGCTGAGCCCCCCCCCACTGCCCTCACCCCCCTCCCCTCCCTTGCCCCCCCACTCTGTGTGGACCAGGGCCCCAAACTGGTCCCAGTCTCCCCAAGATGGGAGCCCCAGCATCCCAACTCCAGGCTTTCAAGCAGGGGTCCAGGTGGCAACATTGGGTGGGAGGCACCCTTCCCCCCACTTGCTCTTGGGGGTGAGGGTCAGAAGCCCCCCTTGGACCCCCCTCAGGAGCAGAGCCAATGGGTGGGCTGCTTGCTGGGAAGTCTTGGCTGGAGGCACTGGAGCTGCTTGGCTTGGATCTGCCCCCCCCCGCCCCCCTCCCCAACTGGGACTTGGGGGGCGCAGTCACCAAAGGGGGGGGTCAGGAATGGATTTGTTTGGAGGGGGGGGGTCTGGCCATTGCAGGACCACCCAGGGGGGGCTGGGGGCAAATGGTGGCAGCACCCAGCAAGGGCCATCTGGGTGTCCTTGTCCCCAGGAGCTGCACTGATGGAAGGAGGGGGGGGGGCATCACCCCCAGGGCTGGGGGGGGTTGGGTGGGGAGCAGGACCCCCCCTGATTTCTTCTCCCTTCAGCCCTGAGTCACAGCGTGGCTGCCCTGAGTCATTTCCCCTTTAGATAAGTGGGGACAATAGTGCCCCTTGTCCCCCCCCCATGTCCCTCAAATATCCTGGGGGGGGGATTAAAGGGGAGGGAAATTGGGGAAGGGGGGGGGGAGTTTCAGATTCTTTTGTACCAGGTTGGACAAAATCAAGAGACATCAACCCCCTTCTCCATCTCCTCATCTAGTGGGTGCTGGGTTTTTTTTCATTTTTTTTTTTTTTGGGGGGGGTGGGGAGGCTGCAGACCCCAGTCTAAAATGGGGAAAAGGGGGGACCACCCCCCCCCCCCACCCCCCCATTATCCCCCTTATTCCTGAGAGGTTTCTCAGGGGCTGAGCAATTCTGACTTCCCACCCCCCCCCAAAAAAAAAACAAAAAACCCAAAACCTGCAGCATCAGGGCTGACTCAGCCATGTGCCCATCATCTGGGGGGGGGGCCACCCCCCCCTTCCATGCCGTGCCCGGGCGGGGGCTGCCTGGGGGCCCCACATTCCTCCTGTGTTTGAGCTTTGAGTCACCCAACCCAGCCCTGCCTGGACCTGCCTGGCTTCTTCCTCAACATCCCCAAAATTCCTGCCCCGGGGCAGAGCAGGAGGATGAGGACAACCAAGGTGGGGGGGGGGACACGGAGGATGAGGACAACCAAGGTGGGGGGGGGACACGGAGGATGAGGACAACCAAGGTGGGGGGGGGGGGACACACAACGAGGAGCTGGGGTTGTCCTTGTCCCCTCCCCTCCAGGCTGGCTGAGACCTCACCAGCTCCTTACCCCAGGGAGGTTTCAGGGGTGCAGCAGCTCCCCGGGCGTCTTGTGGGGGGGATGTGGTGTCCCCAGTTTTTGTCCTTTTGGGAGAGGAGGAGGGGGGTGTGACACGGGGACACACGCTCACACTCTCACTCTCACACTCTCACACTCTCACACTCTCACACTCTCTCACTCTCACACACTCTCACACTCTCACACTCACTCTCACACTCACTCTCACACTCACTCTCACACTCACTCTCTCACTCTCACACACACTCTCACACTCTCACACTCACTCTCACGCTCACAGCACGCTCACGCTCACACACACTCGCACACACACTCGCACACACACTCGCACACACACTCGCACACACTCTCGCACACACTCTCGCACACACTCTCGCACACACACACTCACACACACACTCTCACACACACTCACACTCTCACACACACACACACTCACACACTCACACTCACACACTCACTCACACTCACTCACACTCACCAACTCACACTCACTCACACACTCACACACACTCACACACACTCACACACACTCACACACACTCACACACACTCACACACACTCACACACTCTCACACACTCACACACACACACACACACACTTCCTCTGCTGGCACGATGTCCCCGTGACTCCTCCACTCCATTGTCCCCGCCGTGCCCAAGGACTTCCCAGCGGAAAGGTTGGTCCTTCCGCACCCCCCCTGCCACTTGGGGTCCTCCTGACACCCCCCAGCCCACCCTGAGGTCCCCCCCACATTGTCCCCCTTTTTTTTTTTTTTTTTTAGGGGGGGGTGTGCTCAGGTGGGTGCTGGGGTCCCCTTTGGTGTCACCCTAAAGCCCCATGGGGTGCTGCTGTCCCCCCAGCCGTGTGGCACTGCTGTCACTCAGCTGGGATGTCCCTGCCCCCCCCCCAGGGACCTGAGTCACCCCCAGAAGGACACGGTGACCCGAGAGGGGGTGGGGGAGGCAAGGCTGGATCCTTCCTGGGAAGAAGGATGCACGTGTGTCCCTGGGGTATCTGTGCTGGGCACCTGGCCCTGCTCCAGCATCTCCTGGGGCTTCCTCAGCATCCCTGGTTGTTCTCCTCCATTCCCTGCTCCTTCTCCTCCTCCATCTTCTTATTCTCCTTCTCTTCTCTTCCCTTGTTCTTTTCCCTCGTTTCTCCTTCTCCATCCCCTGGTTGTTCTTCTCCTCCATTCCCTGCTCCTTCTCCTCCTCCATCTTCTCATCCTCCTTCCTCCTCCCTTCCTTCTTCTCCTCTTCTATCCTTCTATCTTCTATCCTTCTATCCTGTTCTTCTCCTCCTCTATTCCCTCGTTCTCCTTCTCCAATCCCCTGGTTGTTCTTCTCCTCCATTCCCTGCTCCTTCTCCTCCTCCAGTTCATCTCATCCTCCTCCTCCTCCCCTTCCTTCTTCTCCTCTTCTATCCCCTTGTTCTTTTCCTCCTCTTCCCTCATTTTCCTTCTCCATTCCCTGATTGTTCTCCTTCATTCCTGCTCCTTCTCTCTCCTCCATCTTCTCATTCTCCTCCTCCACTCACCTTCATTCTCCTCCTCTTCTCTTCCTTTATTCTCTTCCTCTTCTCTTCCCTTGTTCTTTTCCTCCTCTATTCCCTCGTTCTTCTTGCCATTCCCTGGTTGTTGTTCCCCTTCATTCCAGCTCCTTTTCCAGCACTCCCTGGTTCTTTTCCTCCTCTATTCCCTCATTCTTCTCCTCTAATCCCTCATTCTCCTTCTCCATTCCCTGGTTGTTATTCTCCTCCATTCCCTGGTCCTTTTCCAGCATTCCCTGGTCCTTTTCTCCTTCATTTCCCTCATTTTTCTCCTCCTCCATCCCCTGGCAGGCTGAGGGAGCTGGACAGACCCCAGCTGTCCCGTGGAGGTCCCGGCCTCTCTGCTGCTCCAGAGGTTTCCCGGGAAGGCTGCTGGGTGTTTACACAGCTGGGGGGGGCCCTTCCAGCTGCTTGGCCATCCAGGGTTTGGAGGGGTTCAGCCTCACCCCCCCTCCCCCTCTGATGATACCCCCCAGCTCTGGGCTCCAGCTGGCTGAAGAATCACCATGTCACCTCCTGGCCACCACCCCCCTGTCCCCAGAAATCCTGGAATCCTAGAACTGGCTGTGTTGGAAGGGACCTCAGAGCTCCTCAAGTCCAACCCTTGATCCACTCCCCCCGTGGTTCCCAGCCCATGGCACTGAGTGCCACATCCAGGCTCTTTGGAAATATCTCCAGGGATGGAGAATCCACCCCTTCCCTGGGCAGCCCATTCCAATGGCTGAGCACCCTCTCCAGAAAGAAATTCTTCTAATGTCCAACCTAAACCTCCCCTGGCACAACTTGAGACCTCTTGTGCCCTCTTGTCTTGCTGAGAGTTGCCTGGGAAAAGAGCCCAACCCCCCCCTGGCTCCAACCTCCTTTCAGGGAGTTGGAGAGAGTGATGAGGTCTCCCCTGAGCCTCCTCTTCTCCAGCCTCAACACCCCCAGCTCCCTCAGCCCTTCCTCACAGGACTTGTGCTGGATCCCTTCCCAGCCTCCTTGCTCTTCTCTGGACCTGCTCCAGCACCTCAATCTCCTTCCTGAGCTGAGGGGCCCAGAACTGGACACAGGACTCAAGCTGTGGCCTCCCCAGGCTGAGCACAGGGGCAGAATCCCTTCCCTGGACCTGCTGGCCACGCTGTTCCTGAGCCAGCCCAGGATGCCATTGGCCTTCTTGGCCACCTGGGCACACTGCTGCCTTCCTCTTCAGCTTCCTGGCAATCCAGACTCCCAGCTCCCTTTCTGCCCCTCTGTGCCCAGCCTGGAGCTCCCCATGGGGTTCTTGTGGCCAAAGTGCAGGACCCGGCACTTGGCCTTGTTGAACCAATGAAGTTATGGGGGTGGGAGGGTGGGTTCTCTGCACCCAGAGCACCCACCACACCCACCCACCCATCTCTGCTGCCCCTCCCCAGGCTGCTGGTGGGAGCCCCCCGGGACAAGGAGCCAGTGAATGGCACCCGGACGGGCGCTGTCTATGCCTGTCCCCTCACTGCTGCCACCAGAGACTGCCAGCGCCTGGACATCGAGCTGAAGAGTAAGGGGAGCACCCCAAAAATCTCCCCCCGACACCCCAAAAAAACCCCCCACCTGGTCCCCTCTCTGACGCTGTCCCCTCTCCAGGTGAGCCAGACAAAGCCATCATCGATGACATGTGGCTGGGGGTGACAGTGGCCAGCCAGCGGCAGCCAGCTGGGAGGGTCCTGGTGAGTCCCCCCCCCCTGCTCCCAAATTCTTTGCACGCCCCCCTCCCCAGATTTTTGACCCCCCTCCCTCCCTCCCGTCTCCTGAGGTGGTGCTGGCAGTGAGCTGGCACCTCGCACACCTGCACGAAGCCACCATGGAGCTGGTGTCCCCAGCGTGGTGTCCCCAGGCAGAGGTGCTGGGGGGGCTCCACTGTCACCTCCCTGTCCCCTGGGGAAGGGGGGGGGGTGGGGAGGGCATGGACACCTCTCCTGGGAGAGTGTCCTGGTGGGGATGGACTGAAGCTCTTGGGAACATCTCGGGAGCATCTCGGGTGCTTCCAGGGCTTGGGGAGAATCTCAGGAGCATCTTGGATGCTCCCAGGATCTTGGTAAAATCTCAGGAGTATCTTGGATGCTCTCAAGGTTTGGGGAGGATCTTGGGAGCATCTCAGGAGCATCTTGGATGCTCCCAGGATCTTGGGAACATCTCAGGAGCATCTTGGATGCTTCAGTAGCATTTTGGATGCTCTCAGGACCTTGGGAGCATCTCAGGAGCATCTTGGATGCTTCAGTAGCATTTTGGATGCTCTCAGGACCTTGGGAGCATCTCAGGAGCATCTCAGATGCTCCCAGCGTTTTGGGAGAATCTCCAGAGCATCTTGGGAGCACCTCAGGAGTAGCTTGGATGCTCCTGGGACTTTGGGAGCATCTCAGGAGCATCCTAGATGCTTTCAGTAGCATTTTGGATGCTCTCAGGACCTTGGGAGCATCTCAGGAGCATCTTGGATGCTCTCAGGATCTTGGGAGCATCTCAGGAGCATCTTGGATGCTCCCAGGGTTTGGGGAGAATCTCAGGAGTATCTTGGATGCTCTCAGGACCTTAGGAACATCTCAGGAGCATCTTGGATGCTCTCAGGGTTTTGGGAGAGGATCTTGGGAGCATCTCAGAGCATCTTGGATGCTCTGAGGATCTTGGGAGCATCTCAGGAGCATCTTGGATGCTTCAGTAGCATTTTGGATGCTCTCAGGATCTTGGGAGCATCTCAAGAGCATCTCAGATGCTTTCAGGAGCTCTCAGCTGGCAGGACCCTGCAGACCCTCACACCAGGTCACCTCTGGGCCCCCCAACACCAGCAGGATGGGCCAGGGGGTGGTGACCTGGGGGAGGAGGGGGCCGGATCCCCTCCTCGTTTTTTTTTTTTTGGGGTGCTGAGGGGCGGGATGTCCCCCCCAGGCCTGCGCCCACCGTTACACCAAGGTGCTGTGGTCGGGCAACGAGGACCAGCGGAGGATGGTGGGGAAATGCTACGTGAGGGGCAACGACCTCCACCTCAACCTGAGTGACGAGTGGCAGACCTACCACAACGAGATGTGCAACTCCAACACCGACACCGAGACGAGACCGGAATGTGCCAGATGGGCACCAGCGCCGGATTCGCCTCCAACATCATCTACTTCGGGGCACCCGGAGCCTATAACTGGCAAGGTGGGTGCCAGCTGCCTGGGGCACCCCCGGGGGACGTGGTCTGGGGGGGGGCAGAGGGGAGTGGGAGCACAGAATGGGGTTGTTGGAGGGGGGAAAGGGTGCAGTGGTGAAGGGTGGAGAAGACCTCGAAGGGCATCGAGTCCAACCGTCCACCCAACCCCATCCAACCACCCCCACCTTATCCATCCATGCACCCAACCCCCACCCACCCAACTCCCATGCACCCAACTCCCATGCACCCAACTCCCACCCACCCAACCCCCACCCACCTGACCCCCCCTGTCCCCCAAGGGCCATGTCCTACCTGATTTTCTGAAGACCTCAAAGGGCATTGAGTCCAACCATCCACCCAACCCCCCCATGTCCAACCATCCACACCCCCCCACCTTGTCCACCCACCCCACCATCCATCCAACCCCCCCATGTCCAACCATCCACCCAACCCCCATCCACCCACACCATCCAACCAACCCCACCTTATCCAACCATCCACCCACCCCCTCATGTCCAACCATCCACCCAACCCCCATCCACCTACCTGTCCACCCAACCCCCCCTGTCCCCCAAGGGCCATGTCCTACCTGATTTTCTGAAGACCTCGAAGGGCATTGAGTCCAACCATCCACCCACCCCCACCTTATCCACCCACCCCACCATCCATCCAACCCCCTCGTGTCCAACCATCCAACCATCCACCCAACCCCCCCTGTCCCCCAAGGGCCATGTCCTACCTCATTTTCTGAAGACCTTGAAGGCCATCAAGTCCAACCATCCACCCACCCAACCCCCCCATGTCTCCCAAGTACTTAACAAGTCCAACCATCCACCCAACCCTCCCCATGTCCAACCATCCACCCAACCCCATCCACCCACCCATCCAACCACCCCCACCTTATCCAACCATCCACCCAACCCCCCCCATGTCCAACCATCCACCCAACCCCCCCCATGTCCAACCATTCACCCAACCCCATCCACCCACCCATCCAACCACCCCTACTTTATCCAACCATCCACCCAACCCCCCTGTCCCCCATGTGCCATGTCCTACCTGGTTTTCTGAAGACCTCAAAGCCATCAAGTCCATCTACCCAACCCACCTTGTCCAACCATCCATCAACCCCTGCCTTATCCAACCATCCACCCAACCCCCCCCAGTCCCCCATGTGCCGTGTCCTACCTGATTTCTGAACACCTCAAAAGTCATCAAGTCCAACCATCCACCCACCCCCACCTTGTCCAACCGTTCACCCTGTCCCCCAAGTCCTACTGATTTTTGAACACCTCCAGGCAGGAGGATGCCACCACCACTGCCCTGACACCCTCTGGTGTCCCTGCTGTCCCACCTAAATCTCCTCTGGACAACTTGAGGCCATTTCCTCTTGTCCCTTGGGAGAGGAGACTGAGCTCTCCTCAGTCCAATCCTTTCCTGGAGCTGTAGAGCCTGAGAAGGTCTCACCCCCACAGCCTCCTTTGCTCTGGGCTCAACAACTCCAGGTCCTTCAGAATTTTTCCACCCCCATCTCCTTGTCCTCCAACCCCTTCTCCTTGTTCTCCAACCCCTTCTCCTTGTTCTCCAACCCCTTCTCCATGTCCTCCAGCCCCTTCTCCATATCCTCCAGCCTCTTCTCCGTGTTCTCCACCCCCTTCTCTGTGTTCTCCAACCCCATATTGTTCTCCAACCCCTTCTTGTTTCCAGCCCCTTCTCCATGTCCTCCAGTCCCTTCTCCATGTCCTCCAACCCCTTCTCCATGTCCTCCAGTCCCTTCTCCATGTCCTCCAACCCCTTCTCCATGTCCTCCAGTCCCTTCTCCTTGTCCTCCAACCCCTTCTCCTTGTTCTCCAACCCCTTCTCCATGTCCTCCAACCCCTTCTCCTTGTTCTCCAACCCCTTCTCCATGTCCTCCAGTCCCTTCTCCATGTCCTCCAACCCCTTCTCCTTGTTCTCCAGCCCTTCTCCATGTTCTTCAACCCCATATTGTTCTCCAACCCTTTCTTGTTTTCCAGCCCCTTCTCATCTCCTCCCACCCCTTCTCCATGTCCTCCAACCCTTCTCCATGTCCTCAACCCCTTCTCCATGTCCTCCAACCCCTTCTCCATGTCCTCCAACCCCTTCTCCTTGTCCTCCAACCCCTTCTCCATGTTCTCCAACCCCTTCTCCATGTCCTCCAGCCCCTTCTCCTTGTTCTCCACCCCCTTCTCCTTGTTCTCCAACCCCTTCTTCTCCTCCAACCCCTTCTCCTCCAACCCCATCTCCATGTTCTCCATCCCCTTCCCCACTCCCTCACCCTTCCCTGCCCATGCTCCAGTCCCTCAATGTCCTTCAAATGACCTTTAGGATCCTCCAGCCCAACCATCACCTGCCCGGGCGTCACCAGAACGCTTGTGCACGTCTTTGCACCTTGAGTGTCCCACACCCATCACACGTCTGCACCCTTGGGTGTGCTCTGCAGGGGGGAGGGGATTCCCCCCTCCTTGTGAGGGGTTTCACACCCCCCCAATCCCCCTCCCCAAATTGCAGGTACTGACTACATGCTGCAGCGGGAGATGTGGGACCTGCACGACTTCTCCTACCCCAACAAGAAAAAGGGGAACATCTACATAGGTGGGGGGCAGCGGGGTGGGGGGGCTTCCCTGTTGGGGTAGGGGGTGGGTTTTGGGGTGAAGAGGAGGGAGGGTCCTACCCTGTTTGTGTCCCCCCCTTACCAGGGGGTTTGGCAGCAGGGAAATGGGGAGGGGGGTGATGGGGTGAAAAGGGGTGGGGGGGATTTGGGGAGGGGGGGATTTAGGGGGGGTTCCTGTCCTGGTCCCTCCCTCACTGGGTGGGTTTGCAGCAGAGGACACGATGGGGGGGGGTGGGGGATATTGTGGGGGGAAGGTGGGGTGCAGGGGTGTGGGAGGGGATTGGGGGGGATGGGGGGAGGCTCCTGCCAGGACCCCCCCCCCTTTCCCAAGGGGATTTGGTAGCGGGGGACACGGTGGAGATGGAGTTGAGAGGGAGCTTGGGGGGTGGGTGTAGGGATATGGGGGAGGGAATTTGGGGTGCAGGGCTGGGGGGATGGATATAGGGATACAGGGGGAGGGAATTTGGGGTGCAGGGGGGTCCAGGTGGGGGTTCTTCCCTCTTTCCCCCCTCACCGGGGTGCCATGGGCAGGGTACACGGTGGAGTGGATTGAGAGGGGATGGATATAGGGATATAGGGATAGAGGGGAGGGAATTTGGGGTGCAGGGATGTATTGGGGGGTCTCCCCCTTCCCCCCCCCTCACTGGGGGGTGTTGTGGGGATTGGGGGAGGGCATGAGGGGAGGAGCTTTGGGTGCAGGGTTGTGGGGGATGGATATAGGTATAGGGGGGATGGACATAGGCATGCAGTGATGGAGGGGAAGGAATTTGGGGTGCAGGGCTGTATTGGGGTCTCTCCCCTCACCCGTGGGTGCCGTGGGCAGGGTCCACGGTGGGGATGGATTGGGGGGTGGGCATGAGGGGAAGAGTTTTGGGGTGCTGGGGTGCAGGGTTATGGTGGATGGATATAGGGATAGGGGGATGGATATAGGGATATTGGGATATGGGGGGAGGGAATTCGGGGTGCAGGGCTGTAGTGGGGTGTCTCCCCTCACCCGTGGGTGCCGTGGGCAGGGTACACGGTGGCAGTGGGCAGCGGGGTGCTGCAGCAGGAGGCCGTGACCGTGGTGAGCGGAGCCCCGCGGTACCGGCACACGGGGGCCGTGTTCTGCTGAGCCGCAGCTCCCAGCAGAGCCTGACCCGGACCCAGCTCCTCCCCGAACCCAGGTCGGGTCCTACTTCGGCAGCGCCCTGGCCCTGGCTGACCTCAACAACGATGGGTGAGGGGACCCCCCCCCCCCCCTAAGCCCCCAAGCCCCCCCCAAACCCCTAAACACCCCCCTAAACCCGCCCCGAACCCCAAACACCCCCCAACCCCAAATACCCAACCCCAAACACCCAACCCCAAACACTCAACCCCAAACACCCCCCCCAAACTCCAGACACCCCCCCCCAAACACCCAACCCCAAACACCCTCCCCAAACCCAAACACCCCCTAAACCCCCCCAAGCCCCAAAACACCCCCAAAACACCCCCCCCAACCCCAAACACCCCCCCCAACCCCAAACATCCCCCCCAAACACCCCCCCAAACCCCAAAACACCCCCTAAACACCCCTCTAAACCCGCCCCGAACCCCAAACACCCAACCCCAAACACCCCCCCCAAACTCCAAACACCCCCTAAACCCCCCCAGCCCCAAACACCCCCCAAACACCCCCCCAAACCCCAAAAGACCCCCCAACCCCAAACACCCCCCCAACCCCAAACACCCCCCCCAAACCCCAAACAGCCCTGAAACCCTAAACCCCCCCTCCCAAACCCCAAACCCCCCCCCCCAAACTCCAAGCACCCCCGCAAACCCCAGAACACCCCCCAAACACCCCCCAAACCCCAAACACCCCCCCCCCCAAACCCCTGCAGGGGCTCAGGGGCTCTGGGGGGTCTGTGATGGGGGGGGGTTTGGTTTTGGGGGGAAGGGGATCTACATTTTGGGGGGTTCTCTACATTTTGGGATGGTTTCCCTACATTTGGGGGGGTCTCTAAGTTTTGGGATGGTTTCTCTACATTTTGGGGGGATCTCTAAATTTTGGGGGGGTTCATTATGTTTTGGGGGGTTCTCTATGTTTTGGGATGGTTTCTGTGCATTTTGAGAAGGGTCTCTACGTTTTGGGGGGCTCTCTACATTTTGGGATGGTTTCCCTACATTTTTGGGGTCTATAAGTTTTGGGATGGTTTCTCTACATTTGGGATGGTTTCCCTACATTTGGGGGGGGTCTATAAGTTTTGGGATGGTTTCTCTAAGTTTTGGGATGGTTTCTCTACATTTTGGGATGGTTTCCCTACATTTTGAGGGGGTTCTCTACATTTTGGGGGGGTCATTATGTTTTGGGAGAGTTCTCTATATTTTGGGGGAATTCTCTACATTTTGGGATTGTTTCCCTACATTTGGGGGGGTCTCTATGTTTTGGGATGGTTTCTTTACCTTTTGAGAAGGGTCTCTACATTTTGGGGGGGCTCTCTACATTTTGGGGGGGGTCTCTACATTTTGGGATTGTTCCCTACTTTTTGGGGCATTCTCTACGTTTTGGGATGGTTTCTCTACATTTTTAGGAGGCCCTCTACATTCTTGGGGACGTTCTCTACGTTTTAGGGGGATTTTCTACACTTCCAGGGGGGGGGTCTCTACATTCAGTATTTCCTAAATTTTTCGGGGGGGTTTCCCCACCTTTTAGGGGGGGGGAGAGTTCCTTATATTGCGGGGGAGGTTGGGCACAGCTTGAAGGGGGGATCCTTACATTTGGGGGGGGACCCCACATTTTGGGGGGGGATTTCCCCCACTTTTTGGGGAAGGTGTGAAGCCCCCAGCCCCAATTTCCTTCTCATGTGTCCCCCCCCCCCCCAGGTGGCAGGACCTGGTGGTGGGGGCTCCTTATTACTTCCAGAGGAAGCAGGAGGTGGGGGGGGCAGTCTATGTCTACATGAATGAGGTGGGGGGGTTCCAGCCCCACCCAGTCTGGTCCTTACTGGTCCCAGTTACTCTGCTTTTGGCTTCGCCGTGGCCACCATCGGGGACATCAACCAGGATGGATTCCAGGGTGAGGGGCCTTGGGGGGGGGGGCTTTGAGAGGGGGGGGGGGTCACATCCAGGCTGGTTTTATGGTTGGGGGGTGTCTGGGAAGGGAGGGGGGGTCCTGCTTGAGGAGGGGTGGGGGGGGGGTTTGGGGTGAAGAGGAGGAGAGAGATGGATGGGGGGAGGGCTTGGGTCCCAACCCGTGGGGCTGACTCTGGTCTTCCCCCCCCCCCCCCCTCTTCCCCCCCCCCACCCCACCCCAGACATCGCTGTGGGGGCTCCTTTTGAGGGACCTGCAAGGTTTACATCTACCACAGCAGTGCTGAGGGGCTGCTGGACAAACCCCGGCAGGTAATGGCCCCCCCAGGACCCCCCTGAGCCTCTCATCCCCCTCCCCAGAAACCCCTCACTAGGGCTCTGAATCCCCCCCCAAGTTCCCCCCCCCCGACTTCCCCCCCCCCGACATTCCCCCCCCCCCGATTTCCCCCCCCCCGATTTCCCCCCCCCCGATTTCCCCCTCCCCGAATTTCCCCCCCAAATTTCCCCCCTAAACTTCCCCCCCCAAACTTCCCCCCCCAAACTTCCCCCCCCCAAACTTCCCCCCCCAAACTTCTCCCCCCCAAATTCTCCCCCCCAAATTCTCCCCCCAAATTCTCCCCCCCAAGCTTCCCCCCCAAACTTCCCCCCCCCAAGCTCCCCCCCCCCCAAGTTCCCCCCCCCCAAGTTCCCCCCCCCAAGTTCCCCCCCCCAAGTTCCCCCCCCCCCAAGTTCCCCCCCCAAATTCTCCCCCCCAAACTTTTTCCCCCCCAAACATTTCCCCCCCCAAACCTTTTCCCCCCCAAAACCTTTTCCCCCCCCAGCACCCCCTCCCCAGGACACCAGCTCCATCCATTCCACGGGGTTGGGATGGGGGGGTTGGAATCTCCGGATCTCTGGGGATTTCTGAGCCGTGGGGGATGGATGGACACCTCCCCCCCCCATCCCCTATGCCCCCCCCATTGCCCCCCCCCCAAATCTGCCGTGGCCCCCCCAGGTGATCAGTGGGGCAGAGCTGGGCCCCGCCAGCCTCCAGACTTTTGGGTACTCCCTGAGTGGGGGGTTGGACGTGGATGGGAATTCCTACCCGGATCTCCTGGTGGAAGCTTGGCCGAGAGGGTGGTCCTGCTCCGGTAGGATGGGGGGCACAAATAGGGTGGGGGGGGGTCACACATAGGGTGAGGGTGGGGTCACACATAGGGTGGGGGGGGTCCCCACATAGGGTGAGGGGGGGTCCCACACGGGGTGAGGGGGGGGGGGTTCCACGTAGGGTGAAGGGGGGGGGTCCCACGTAGGGTGAGGTGGTGGTGGGGGGTCCCACATAGGGTGAGGGGGGGTCCCTGCATAGGGTGAGGGGGGGGTCCCCACATAGGGCGAGGGGGGGGGATCACACATAGGGTGAGGGGGGGGATCACAAATAGGGTGAGGCGGGGGGTCCCACGTAGGGTGAGGGGGGGTCCCTGCATAGGGTGAGGGGGGGGTTCCACGTAGGGTGAGGGGGGGTCACAAATAGGGTGAGGGGGGGGTCCCCGCATAGGGCGAGGGGGGGGGGGTCATGCATAGGGTGAGGGGGGGTCCCACGTAGGACGAGGGGGGGGGGTTCCATGTAGGGTGAGGGAGGGGGGCACAAATAGGGCAAGGGGGGAGTCCCCGCATAGGGCGAGGGGGGGGTCCCACATGGGGTGAGGAGGGGGGGTCACAAATAGGGTGAGGGGGGGGGTCCCACATAGGGTGAGGGGGGGGGGGGTCCTGGGAGGGGGTCCACGTAGGGTGAGGGGGGGGTCACAAATAGGGTGAGGGGGGGGTCCCGTGTAGGGTGAGGGGGGGGGGGGGGGTCACAAATAGGGTGAGGGGGGGGTCCCGTGTAGGGTGAGGGGGGGGGGGGTCACAAATAGGGTAGGGGTGGGGGTTCCATGTAGGGTGAGGGGGGGTCCCGGGAGGGGGAGGGGGTCCCACGTAGGGTGAGGGGGGGGAGTCCCCACATAGGGTGATGGGGGGGTCACAAATAGGGTGAGGGGGGGGTCCCATGTAGGACGAGGGGGAGGGGGGGCGCAAATAGAGTGAGGGGGGGGTCCCCGCATAGGGTGAAGGGGGGGTCCCACATGGGGTGAGGAGGGGGGGTCACAAATAGGGTGAGGGGGGGGAGTCCCACATAGGGTGAGGTGGTGGTGCGGGGTCCCACATAGGGTGAGGGGGGGGGGGGGTCCCAGGGAGGGGGTCCCATGTAGGGTGAGGGGGGTTCACAAATAGGGTGAGGGGGGGGTCCCCGCATAGGGCGAGAGGGGGGGTCCTGCATAGGGTGAGAGGGGGGTTCCCACATAGGGTGAGGTGGTGGGGGGGGGGTCCACAGCCCTCCTGCCACCCCCCAGGGCTGCATCCTGCCCCTGCCAGCACCTGGGGACACGGTGGTGACACCAGGCGCGTGGTGGTGGCACCAGGGAGAAGGAGGGGGGGGGGAAGGAGGCTGTGATACAGGGGGGGGGGACACACACTCAAGTGCCCCCCCCTCAAATCTGTGCCCAGAGCTCGTCCCGTCATCAACATCTTGACAAAACCTTCACAGTGACCCCCAGCAGGTGGATCCTGCCCGCTGCACCCCCCAGGCCTGGTGAGACCCCCCCCATGCACACACGGCCCCCCCGGGGGGGTCACCACGGTGCCACCCCCTCCCCTGACTGTCCCCTTGTGCCCCTCCCCCCCCAGCATCACCGTCACCGTCTGCTTCTCCTACAAGCAGAGTGCAGGAGACCCCGGTACAAGGAGAGCATCAGTGAGTGGGGGTGCACACGCGTGTGCACGGGGGAGGGGAGTGCACGCAAGGTGGGGGTGGGTGCACACGTGTGTGTGTGTGAGCACGGGATGGTCGTGGATGTGCACGA